>NC_143550.1:184347500-185547500 GCF_054136105.1 Typopeltis vanoorti
CAACTATTAGCTGCCATCTAGTCCTTGTATGAATGCCGAGAGTTTTGTGTCAGGGTAAACAGCACAAAGTCTGAACCTTTCACAGTCTCCGTTGGCCTCCGCCAAATGTGTGTTCTGTCACCCCTCCTTTTCATAATATTTATGGACTGGCGTTTATTCTGTATCTGCTGCTGTGATTTATTATCAAGTGCCTCTCTGAGACGCTTTGTCGATAATAACTGAGCTAACAGATTTTGTTTGAGTACCTTGATTGTTCAAAACCTAACTTTCGTTAGACGACCTCCGCGACCCGACCATTACTTCGTCAAGGCCGTTGGAGGACATACTCATTGATAGGTACAGTTTTCGAAGTTTCAGCCTCCGCTTTCACTTCTCAAACTCTTCTTTATGCCTTTTGTAACTTACCACTTTGAATCTATGAAATTCTCATTGGTCTGTTTTCGTCCTTGCCCGCTCGGGCCACTGTACGAGCCAGGGGGGTTTTTTAGATTTTGCAGGCCTGGGAATCCTGGTGAAACTTATGGTCTTGAAGGCAGAAGACAGCTAGGAAAGTTAAGAAAATCTGAACTTGAAGATGGTGGGAGTGGTGGGTTACAATTCAAACATTTGGGTTGGGGATCTAACTAGCAAAGGTGCCAGTCCCTTATCTAGTTTCTGTTCACCGTGCAATCTATCCCACAATCATGTGGGTTTGCCCATAGAGTGTTCGGTGAGCAGGGGTTTCAAGAAAAATAAAACTTTTCAATTGTTATTAATTCTAATGTTACCTAATTCTAATTCGATATATATATATATATATATATATATATATATATATATATATATATATATATACTCATTTATTAGCTTTCAAATAATCCTTTGGTAAAGAAAATGTAGACTATAAACTATTCTTCAGTTACTTCTGGGTAAGGTAGTTACATGATTATATTAATACAATTTTTTTGTAATTTTTATTTTATACTTTTTTGTTAGTTTTTTATTCTATTATATATATATATAACAAATTTTTTTTTTCTTGCATATATTCTTTAGTAAGCTAATAAGTAATTTTATTAGCATGGCAGATTGTTTTGCATCCTTCATGCGATCTGCCAGGCAAACTCATCCCAGCATTACTTTTCTTCGTCTTTATGGCTTGTAATAAAGGTTCCATACATAACGTGAAGAGGGTTGGGCTAAGTGGGCAGCCCTGTCTCACCCCCCCCCCTCCGTATTTTAATAGGATCCGTTATTTGGCCCTTTATATTTGTAATTGTGTAGTGCTGTCTTGGTATATTGTTCGTATGCATTTTATTAATTTGGGGTGTATTCCGAATTTTGCTAGTGTATCGAACATATATTCGTGTCGGACGGAAACGAAGGCTTTGGCTAAGTCTATGTTTACGAGATAAAGGTTTGTTTCTTTCTTGTTTGCATAATCGCTTTGCATAACACTGAGCTAACAGATACTACAATTTGCTATTAGCCTGTTAAGCACAGATGTATCTGTTGTATTTATATCTATATTTTCCTTAATATAATATATATTATATATATTATATTATATATATATTATATTATATCGATATATATATATATTATATATATTATATTATATCGATATATATATATATTATATATATTATATTATATCGATATATATATATATTATATATATTATATTATATCGATATATATATTATATTAAGGAATCAAATGCTTCACCCATGCGGTGCTAATTTGCGGTTAATAATAATTTGTGAGTTTAACAAATCTTCATCATCGGCCTGTAGAGTAAGATAGGCTGAGAGTCAGCAGATAGTAGGAGAGGAAATAAAGATAGAGTGCATAGTGGTAGCGTAGGTTAAACAGGCCTCAGTTGACCTGTTTTAGCTGTTTACCCCCCAGGGGCGTTTCTAAAACGGTCGTTGATTTTTCACTTTATAAAAAAGGAAAAATCCTAAAAAGGAAACATGTAACAAAACAAAAACAAAAAAGTACACAGAAAAGCAAAAATTGAAAGTTAAACTTAGAGGTGGATTAAGGATCTGGCCCAAGTGATGCAGCTCACAAGGAACTGCACCCCCTCGCTGTAAGCCTTCGCCGCTCGGGTTCTCAGTTCCTCCCCCACCTGTGATAGCTGAAACCGGTGAAGTTGTGTACAGAAACCCCACAAGGTGGTGACTGTGTCTTTCTTTTGTTGTGGGCAGTTATTATTCTTTTGGCCACCTCACTTCCCTTGGCCATGTCTAGTTTGCAGAGAGCTATGAAGAACGCCGAAGCTGCTTCCTCGTTTAAATCCTGGGCTACCTCTACTTGCTCAGGGGTGATTTTGCTGATGTCATCAACGAAAATGTCACTCCATTTTGCACTGACGATGTCAAATCCATGTTCTCCTGTGAGGATGAGTTCAGGATCTCCTATTTTTTTTATCGCTTCTTTGAATTTTTCCGCCATGGGATACCTCTGATGAGATGGCTGAGAGTCTCCCCTGCTTTCGCGTGAGGGACTTCTGGGTGGGCGGTCTCAGATACTTTTGCTGTTTTGGGCGTTACCAACTCTTCTTCCTGTGGGCTTAATGGCCGTTTGGAGGTGTTGGTGTTCACCTCCATCTTTCCTTCTTCCCTATCTATATCATCTGTATTAGTATCTATATTCGTATTGATGGTTTCAATAGCGACTGTTTCTTCTTGTTGGATTTTACTGCTTGTGGAAGTTTTTTTCCCCTTTCGGTTTTTCTTACTAAACTACTTAGAATCTGGGGATTCTAAGTAGTTTAGTAATGCTCCCTACCAAATATGGAACTACTGTGTTTCCATTACATTCGAATCCGGCAAGTAGTTTGTCTCTTGTTTGCTCACTCCTTACTACTACTTGGAAGCGGCCACCACCAAAGGGAGTAAACCCAAAAATCTGCTCAGCGCCGACGCTTTCGATGAGGGCTTTGGCCAAACATCGAGGTCGTAGATCAGCTTCCACTTCGATTCCAAGGGTCCGCGTACGCGGCAAAGCCATGCTGGTGAGGGGGGTTCTAAGCTATTCTCACCACCGAGTGTGTTGTTCTTGCCCCAGTCTGGGATTTATTCTGTATTTATATCTGCTGCTGTAGTTTATTATCAATCAAGTGCCTCTATATAATATAATATAATATAATATAATATAATATATATATAATATAATATATATAATATAATATAATATAATATAATAACTGAGCTAACATATACTATACTACAATTTGCTAATCACTTATGGGGAAAGTTCACAAAAATGAACTACACACTTGATCTAAGCCAAAAGACCGAGAAGTCCTAAAAAGGTCTTTTTTCAACAACTGTTCACCGTATGTGGTTCCTTGGGGACAGAGAATAACATTCTGGTCTGTAGTCCTTATAGTCCTTATAAGGACTGGCTTAATTCTGGTCTGTACTTCTTCTTTTCTATTTCTTATAACGGAAAGATTCGAATAAAAAAATGGTGTTCTAAAGGATGATCCAATAATTTGTTTTGAATTACAAAAATTAATATGAAACTTTTAATAATTTTGTAACTTAAAATAAATACAATTTTATTTCAAAACTTATTTTATATGAAATTAAATTTTATTAAAAGTGTCTTATTAAATTTTTATAAAGCCCCCCACCCCCCCCCCCCCCCACCCCCCCCCCCCCCCACCCCCCCCCCCCCCCACCCCCCCCCCCCCCCACCCCCCCCCCCCCCCACCCCCCCCCCCCCCCACCCCCCCCCCCCCCCACCCCCCCCCCCCCCCACCCCCCCCCCCCCCCACCCCCCCCCCCCCCCACCCCCCCCCCCCCCCACCCCCCCCCCCCCCCACCCCCCCCCCCCCCCACCCCCCCCCCCCCCCACCCCCCCCCCCCCCCACCCCCCCCCCCCCCCACCCCCCCCCCCCCCCACCCCCCCCCCCCCCCACCCCCCCCCCCCCCCACCCCCCCCCCCCCCCACCCCCCCCCCCCCCCACCCCCCCCCCCCCCCACCCCCCCCCCCCCCCACCCCCCCCCCCCCCCACCCCCCCCCCCCCCCACCCCCCCCCCCCCCCACCCCCCCCCCCCCCCACCCCCCCCCCCCCCCACCCCCCCCCCCCCCCACCCCCCCCCCCCCCCACCCCCCCCCCCCCATACAGTGTTATTATTAATATAATTTGAGAATTAATTGAACTGCAGATGAAAATAAAATGTAAATGACAAAATGCTGAAAAAATTATGTACATTTATCTAAAAAAAAAAATATTCCACAACCAATATCGTTAATATGAAATCTCTCTCTCTCTTTACACATGAAATGAATAATTGTAAATATGTATGGAAAAACTGAAAATACATGGTTGGTTATTATTATTTATGTATTTAAATAAGATATTCACTTAACATTAAATACTGAATATTTGTAGTGAACAAAAATGTAATAGTAATACTTCCATTGTATGTTTGTAAATATTTTGTATATATGAAGAGGATAATAAACTGCGTCAAAAAAAATTATTATTATTATCTGAGACCTCCAGGGAGTCAAGCACTCATCCAGGGAGGCTGTAAATTACCCAACCCAGCCATCATACCTTCCCTTAAATTCATTTACACTAGATGCACTAAGGGCAAATTATTCCACTCACCCACTGCTCTCTGGGAGAAAAACCTAGCTCTTACCACTTTTTTTGACTGAGAACAACCTTTACTTTCATTGATGCCCCCGTGTTCTCTCCCTGCCTTCCTTATAACGAAAAATTTCATCATTTCAAATGCTATAACACCCATTCAAAAGTTTATAGACCTCTCTCATATCACCCCTCTTTCTCCTGTTAACCAGAGTCTGTAATCCACATACTCGCAGTCTGTCCTCATAATCTAAATCCCATAATCCGGATATCATCTTTGTAACTCTTCTTTGCACCATTTCCACAGCTTCTTCATCCCCTTGGAACCCGGGAGACCAAATCTGAGCACAGTAATCCAAGTGTGGTCTTATCAAAGTCTTATAAAGAGGCAAAATTACTTCCTTATCCTTACATGTCAAGGTTAGCTTCAACATCACAATTATCTTCTGAGTTGTATTTGCAACTTTTGCTATGTGACCTCTGAACTTCAAATCTTATCCACCAATACACCAAGATCCCTTGTCTCTTCAGTTTATTGTAGCATAACTCCGCTAATATGATAAGCCGCTGGAATCAAATCAGTCCAAAATGCATAACGTTACCCTTACTAACATTAAACTGACATCTACCAATACGCCAAGATCCCTTGCCTCTTCAGTTTCTTGTAGCAAAACCCCGCTAATATAATATGCCGCTGGATCTCTAATCGCACCAAATCAATCGATTATACAGCAGAGTATTGTGCTCCTGTGTGGCTGAACAGCGCACACGCTTCTCTAGTCGATGTCCAGCTGAATCAAACTATGAGGATAATCTCGGGTGCTCTAAGATCTACTCATGACTACTGGCTCTCAACTCTCCGCAAGATAGCCCCTCCCTCGCTTCGCAGGACCTAAGCCTTAAGCAAATTATGTACAAAAATAATTGGAAACAGTTCCTTGCCCATTATTTTTATTTCTAGATTTATTTTATTACATAATGCAGACCTCCAGGCGACTAAAAACCTTATTTAGTTTATTGGGTGATAATATCAATATCAATATGAGAGTAAAGCATTCGCAAGACATTTTTGACTATATATATAAATATAACGGTGAAGCAAAATGCTTTTATAATCCCTGCAATCTGATAACGTTGTAGGGAACAGTTTATGAACTACCCGTGGGTACAATTTTAAGATTTTCATTTCTAAGAATAAAACATTCCTTCTAAGTACTGTTAAGTCTATTTTCATATGTAAAAAAGAAAATGGTGTACGATTCTCCAAAAGTTAATTAATTTCTCTGCATCTAATAAAATGGAAATATTTTCAACTTTTGAGAAGTAAAAGATTTACTATAATACTGTATATAAAATAATATAGTATTACAGTATTAAAAAAAATAACAACGTATGATGAATTAACTGTGTTTCTCAGTTATCAAAATAAAAAATGTTCCGCATAAAATTAAAATTAAATACTTTTAAATGAAATTAAAATGTATTTTCTTTTATTCAAATTAAGTGAATATTGAATCCAACATTATTTCAAAGCCGAATAGAGAAACTGCAACAGTTTCGTGCCGAATAGAGAAACTATAAAAGTTTCGGCGGATCCAAGCGTAAGCAAACCTTTCATGACAGGGACAACTCGTAGTAGAGGTGGTGTAAGCTCTGATCACTATCCTTAGTATTTCCCATAATGTAAAACACATTTCCTAGTGGACATGTATGATGTCATACATTATGGGTAGGTCATTACCCAGACCGGTTTAGACGTTTGTTGCGGTCTGGTCAGTGAGAGCCAGACCCGGATGTAAACAGCGGGGTTGAAGTGATTTTGGCAACTCGTATGGTAAAGTATAAGTTCTGCATCACTTCAACCTCAGTATATACATCTGGGTCTGGCTCAAACTGACGAGACTACAACAAAGGTCGAAACCAGTCTGGGTAGTGACCCCCCCCCACACACACATAATGTATACCATCATACATGTCCGCTAGGAGATGTGTTTTACATCATGGGAAATACTAAGGGTAGTGATCAGAGCTTACCCCACCTTTACTACGAGTTGCCCCTGTCATGAAAGGTTTGCTTACGCTTGGATCCGCCGAAACTTTTATCATTTCTATATTCGGCACGAAACTCTTGTAGTTTCTCTGTCCGGCTTTGAAATAATGTTGGATTAAATATTCACTTAATTTGAATAAAAGAAAATACATTTTAATTTCATTTAAATGTATTTTATTTTATTTTAATTTTATACGAAACATTTTTTATTTTGATAACTAAGAAACGCAGTTAATTCATCATACGTTGTTATTTTTTTTTAATACTGTAATACTATATTATTGCATATATAATATTATAGTAAACCTTTTACTTCTTAAAAATTAAAAATATTTCCGCTTTAACAAATGCAGAGAAATTAATTAACTTTTGGAGAACCGTATACCATTTTTTTTTTACATATGAAAAGTAGACTTAATAGTACTTTGAAGAAAAAAAACGTTGTCTTCATTAGCGAAAAGGAACGATACGTTCATTTAAGTATGTGACAGTAGAGTTTTGATGTGGCGTAATGGCGGTTGCCAAGTGTTTATATATGTGATCAGTGATTTAAATAGTCGTTATGATTTTCTAAAGAAAAGTTTATTTTGTAAAATATTTGCTACTGATGCTGGGAGATCGATTTGATCTACGGGATATATTTATATATAGAGGTAAGTGTTCTTCATTCTGTGAAACATTTACTACCTTTGCTGGTAGATCGACTTGATCTACGGGATATTTACATTGGGCTCTAGGTCCCACTTCTCAAACTTTATTTTAATGGAGTTGTTGCCTTCTGTTAATCATGACAAAACCTCTCAATGAAGGCATATTTGAAGAAGTTTACAAAGAATTCCTAAGATTAGGAAAACTTTTGAGCGACAACTGGCCAGGGAAAGTAAAGCTCTTAGATACATTCCCCCCTACAGCAGTCACAGAAGATAGGATGGATGATTCTAATGAAGGAAGTATGTTGACTGAACCAGAATCAAGTCACTCCACGAATACAGAGAATGCTGCATCTCAGGATAATACTCCGCAGTTTGTGGAAACCAACACAGAATTTCAAACAGTCAAAAAGAAAAGGAAAATCTCCTCTACTGCAGATACACCCAAAACAGTGGAGATAGTACCAGATAATGTAATTAAAGAAAGGGTACCCCCAGTCGTCCTAAGGGCCAAGGAGCACTGGACGTCCGTTGCATCCACACTGAAATCTTCAGATATCACCTTCATTAAAGCCACAAACACAGAAGAAGGGATTCGCATACAACCTAAAACATCATCAGATTACAGAAAAATGACCAAACTTCTAGACAACAACAACTTGCCATATCACACTTTTGCACTCAACAGTGAAAAAAATTTAAAAGTAGTGTTAAGGGGAGTAACTGAAACATTACAAATAGAAGACCTCACTGCAGACCTCCAACTTAAGGGATTTAGCCCAATTAAAGTCAGCCGAATGCGGAGAGCTGATAAAACACCCTATCCCCTAATTCTAGTGGAAATAAGCAAAGACCAAAATCATATATACAATCTCCAAACCATCTGTGATCTAGTCATAAAAGTTGAGGCATTGAAACACAAATCAACTACAACCCAGTGCCATAGATGCCAGAAGATTGGGCATGCCCAACGATGCTGCAAGGCTGAATTTCGTTGCGTTAAATGCGGTGGCAAACATGCATCAAATGAATGCCATAAACCTCGTACACTTCCAGCAAAGTGTGCAAACTGCGGAGGACCACACCCTGCAAACTATAGGGGCTGTATAGCATTTCCCCAAAACCAAAAATTACAACTCAAAACCAGTAAACCTCTTCAAGAACAAGCGTCTTCCCATCAAACCATAGTCTCCACAACGGATGGAAGATCGTATGCTGAAGTTACAAGATCAACCTTCCAAAAAGACCCAAAACCAAAGCAGTCACAGCAAACCAACAAACCTATCCTACTGAACATAACAAGCCACTTAGGTGAAATGCTTGCTGAACTCCAACAAACCAACCCAACTCAAGAAGCCAAAGATATCATCTTAAGGCATACACAATCACTCTTTATGGAAATTCTTAATGGATAAATCTAAAAGAAAACCGAAATCATTAAAAATTGTTTCATGGAATGCAAATGGTTTATCTATCAAATTACAGGAGCTGCAGGAGTTTGCAGCAGAAACTCAAGCAGACATCATCCTCATAAATGAAACACATCTTCGTCCAAGTGACAAAATCAGAATCAATGGTTATAGCACTTACCGAACAGACAGATGCTTTGCTAGAGGTGGAGGCACTGCCATCTTTGTGAAAAGTAACATAAAACATAATTCAATAGCAGAACCCCAAACAGAACACATGGAAACTACAGGAATAGAAATACATATGGAAAATACAAGCAGCATTACGATATATGCAGCCTACAACCCCCCAAATAAAAAACTCCTTGAATCTGACTTAGAGGCGATACTAAATACAGGCAGAGCAGTGATTATAGCCAAGGAGATCTTAATGCCAAACACTCAGTCTGGAATAGCAGAAACTCAAATATTAATGGAAGAATACTCAACTCTTACACCACTTCAAGAAATATAACAGTAATAGGACCCACTGAACCCACACATTATGGAGCTACCGGTCGTCCTGATGTACTAGATATAGCTATATTAAAAAACATAGCGCACAGCTATCAGATACAAGCAATCAACGACTTAAGTTCTGATGATAACCCCATCATATTACAACTAGGCACCATACAAGATATAACAGAAAACACCACCGCATTTATAAATTGGAAACAACTTCCCTCAGCCTTCCAGGAAAACCTTGGTCCAATACCGCATATAACATCTGCTGAAGATGTAGAAAAAGCAGTGAAGACTCTTGAAAAACAACTGCTGACAGCTATAACGCAGGTAACAAATATAACCAAATGTACACCATCAAATAAACTTCCACAGGATATAAAACGTCTTATCCAAGAGAAAAACAGATTAAGAAGACAATATCAGAGAACAATGGACCCAGCGGATAAACAAGCAGTCAATAGAGCAACAAACCAGGTTCGATATGCCCTAAAGGACCACCGTAACCAACTCTGGAATAACAAAATTCTTCAATTAAACACAGAGGATCAATCAATATGGAAAATGATGAAATCACTCCGTTCAAAGCGTTTTACATTTCCTCCAATCCAAGGTGAATCTAATGTTGTCTACAACGACGAGGAAAAAGCTGAAGCATTTGCTGACAGTTTAGAAAAACAATGCAGTCCCAATTATATCAATACAGATATAAATTTCATAAGTAAAATTCACACCCAAGTGCGTAAAATAACTCAAAATGCCTCATTCCAATCCAATAACAAATCCGTATCACCAACAGAAGTATATGAGATTTTAAGAAAACTAAATAACAAAAAGGCTCCAGGTCCAGATGGAATAACAAATAAGGTACTCAAGTTACTTCCTCGCAAAGGGGTTATGCATCTAGTAGCCATCATTAATGCCATCTTCCGGCTAAATTATTTCCCACAACGATGGAAAATTGCCGACGTTTTCCTAATTCCCAAACCTGGGAAAAATACACAGTTTCCTGTAAATTACAGACCAATCAGCCTTCTTTCATGCATAGGTAAGATAGCCGAACGTGCTATTCTCACACGGCTTCAAGAGGCAACAGATATCAACCATATAATTCAAGATGAACAATTCGGCTTTAGGAAATATCACTCCACAACGCTACAAATATATAGAGTTATCGAACATATAACCCAAGGGTATGAATGGCACCAACACACTGGCGCAGTTTTTCTAGACATCACTCAGGCATTTGATAGAGTATGGTATCATGGACTAATTTTTAAACTACACGAAGTTGGTATTCCATTGCCACCAGTGCTACTTATCAAATCATATCTACACAACAGAAAATTTAAAATAAAACTCGACGGTATCAGATCCACGGAGAGGAGAATCACGGCCGGAGTACCTCAAGGCTCTCTACTATCTCCCCTACTCTTCTCCATATACATGGCAGATCTCCCCAAACTGTCTCCAGCTATCACCGCTCTGTATGCCGACGATACAATCATTATAGCCAGATCCCTCCGTCCACACCTGGCCACAATCAAGCTGCAGAGAGCAGTCAATGAATTGGAGGATTGGTACACCAAGTGGCGTATCGCAATTAATCCAAACAAAAGCTCTGCAGTACTTTTCACCAGACGTAAGGCAGAACCGAATACAAGCATACAAATGTTTGGTAAAATCATCCCTTGGCGCAATTCTACCAAATATCTGGGAATTCATCTTGATAGAAGTCTAAACTTCAAGTCACATATGGATAGTGTTACCACTAAGGCAAGTCAGACTATAGCACAGCTATATCCACTTTTGAACAGGAACAGCTTCCTAAGCATAAGCAACAAAATCTTACTTTTCAAATCGGTAATCAGACCGCAACTAACTTATGCCTCTCCAACCTGGGGTCACACGACTAAAAGCAACATCAACAGACTTCAGATAATACAAAATAAATGCCTAAGAATGGCATTTAATGCCCCATGGTTCATCAGAAACATCCAGTTACATCAAGAAGCCAATCTTCCAGATATTAAGACCTACATGACAAACATTGCAGAGAAATTCTTCACAATCACGGATAATCACCCAAATCAGTTAGTTCGACAGGCAGCGGACTACAAGCCCTCAGATCGCTTCAAACATAAAAAACCGAAATCCTCCATCGCAAGAGAAAGCTGATACAGCCTCAATGCTCACAATGAGCGGGTAAATTACCCACAATAATCTCATCACCCACAATCTAAAATCCAGATGAAGGGATAAAGAGTCAAGGACTCAGTCCATAAACCAATTAAGTTCAAGTTCAAGTTCAAATAAACTGTCATCATTCAACAATAATGGTGGCATAAAATAATTCCAAGAATTTGGATGGCACATATTCAGCCCACTCAGTATTTTGCATACTCTAAGATTCTAAGCAATTTTCAGCTTTTATTGGAAACTATTCCATACCAATTAGTTAATTTTTTTAATATATATATATATATATATATATATATATATATATATATATATATATATATATATATATATATATATATATATACACACAGCAGTCCCTCGATTAACGCGTACCCGATGCGTTTTCGATTAGTGCGTCCTTTTTTTTTCGATTCGTGAGCCTCTAAAATTCGATTAGTGCGTCTATATACATCTTAAAAATAAATGTTACACATTTAAAATTTTTTTTATCTATACATTTTTATAGCTAATTATTTTAAAAAATCACCAGGATGAAATAATTTAGTTACCGATTTAAACATTTTACAAAGTTATTTTTTAATGGCATACTACACTATTTCCTTAACACTATGTTCCAAATTTACCGCCAAAATTTATGTTGTCTGCTAATTACATAGCATTTTGACAATTCTCCTGCTTCCTTTGCAATTATTTTCCTTACTTTTTTATTTTAAAGTATTTTTCCCAACCTTTCATCATGAGTAAAAGAATTAGTGAGCCAGAGAGTGAAAGTGTGAAAATTATTAGAAAATTAATCTCATTGGAAGAAAAATTTGAAATAATAAAGAAAAATGAACAAGGCGAGTCCAGAGCAAAGATAGGACAAGAACACAAAAATGGGTGAATCAACTACAACAGCAATTTGAAGCAAAGCTGCTGACAAAGAGAAAGGTAAAGCTGCTTCGAGTTTATGATGTATGCACTCGATATCAAAGTTTTATGATGATTGAATTGGGGAGACTTCTTTCTACATGGATCGAAGATTGTAACCGAAAACGTATCCCGCTAATCACTGACCTTATTAAATCAAAAGCATTAAGTCTCTTTGGAACCTTAAAAGAAAGAGTGTCAATGATGGAAAAGAAGAATTCCACGCTAGTGCTGGGTGATTTCAGCGTTTCAAAAAAGAGAAATAGTTCTAATCAGAACTATTTCTCTATATTATATTATAGAAAACTTTCTTTCTATATTATAGAAAAATGTTCTAATCACAGGCGAAGCTGCAAGTGCAGATAAGAAGGTGGCCACATTATCCAGAGATTTTGGAGAAAATTGTGGAAGAAGGGGGCTTTTGTGACCAACAAATATTTAATGTTGATGAAGCCGGCCTTTTTTTGGAAGCGAATGCCTTCCAAAAATTTTCTGGCCAAATCAGAGAAATCTCAGCCTGGTTATAAAGTCGCAAAGTCGAATGAAATTACTGCTAGCAATATGCGAGCCGTTTGGAAGCACATTCTTCCGCTTTGTGCAAATGATTTTAGAGGCTTTCAAATGAATCTAAGTTAATTAAATCTCATTCTGAGAAGTTGAGTGATTCCGACTGCGAAATTTAGATACACAACTGGAAGGTCTTGAAGAATATCAAGAAAATTTAATCACTGACAAACCCAAAGAAGTTTTACAGAAACAATTTGAATTGTTTCTGTAAAATTCTGTAAATTTTGCAGAAGTAGTAGAAGTGGCAATAGGGCCATACCGTCAGTTGCATGAAAAAAAAAAAGAAACTGAATGCTCGTCAAACTACGTTAGCTCAATTCTTTGTTAAGAAGTAGAATAATAAATTTATATTCTGAATATGTTTTATTGCAGCTTCATGGTTTTCCCTTTAACTAAGCCCTGAAACATACTCTAATTCTTTTATTATAAAATAAAAAATAAATAAGGGCTAAAAAAGAAATTTGAGGAACAAATTATTATTTTTTCCATAGGATATTATATTCGACTAGTGCGTTCTCTCTCTCTCTCTCTCTTTCTCAAAAAAAAAAAAAAAAAAAAAAAAAAAAAAAAAAAAAAAAAACCTTTCGTCGGAAATGGTATGAATTGAGTTCTAGAGAGTAATGGATGGCAATGCTATAGTCAATGAAGTTCTAACTGAGGCTTGGCTGTTACCCTCAGATGAGAGATATGAGTGGCCCCGCTCAGTGGTTGGGTGAGCCTCCCATTGGGAAGAGCCAACGCTGAGAGTTCTCGATGACGGGGGGGGGTGAGCCTGTCACTGAGTGGAACTGCCGCTGAGTTAAATGATCCTTCACTCTCTGTTGGGTGGGTGATCTGGGGGATCTCACGAGTTTTCGGAGAGGTAACCCGAACATAATATAGGATAGCCAACGAAGTTTTAACTGAGGCTCTGCTATTGCTGTTACCCCTCCATGATCAGAGCTTATCGCTCAATAACACCCCACCCATACAGATAAAGAAATATGAAAAGCATTCTTGCTTCACCCATCTAGCAAAAAAAAAAAAAAAACTTTCGTCGTAATTCGTTACTGAATGTTAAATTTTTTAGTATCTTAAAACAAACAAGAATTCTATGTACTTAATCGATCTTATATAGAAAAGAAAGAATTTTACTATCGGAAAGCAGGGGTGTTTCATACCGAAGCTAGCGGTACGAAAAAATGCAGTTAAAGACACATAAACATGCGCCTCACAGCCTTGCTTCGGCCCTAATCCTACGCAATGACAAGAGCTGCCCAACAAAGTTGTAAAATACCGATCGAGTTATATTTAAGTAACGGTTCTCTCATTCGAAAGGAATATTCCGATGGCGAGCAGGATGTGGATAGCCAGACCTAGTTGTGCCCATCCCTCGCAAAGTGACTCCAAGGCCAAAGTATGTCGGACAAGAAGATTCATATTCCAGTTGAGAGACTTCTAGATCACTTATTTCTTGGGATGCCGTGTTAAAAAATAGAATAAAAAGATAAGGGTTTATTTGTTAATATAAGAACATCATCAAAGTCAAATAAGCAGCATCCATAACAGGGAACACTTTTCTTTTATGGTGTTTCAACCACATAACTCGGCAAGCAGAGAAAGTTTTATCATTTTTAGTTTTTTTTATAATTATGATTTATGATCATTATCACTGTAACCCACTGAACTCTCTCTCTCTCTCTCTGTTTATTGCATTGCAGGCTGTTCTAAGACAGTGTTGTGATACTTCGCTGCCAAGTGGAGGTACTCATAGCCAATGAGTTCGGTTTCAAATAGTGGCTAAGATAATTGGGCACGTGATTCTGTAGTTAAATTTACCCTTGGTAGTTGGCACTGACCATTTGCGCACTCGTATTAGCATTTATTTATTTATAAATGGGGCTATTTGAGCCATTTATGCACAAAAGACATTCTAAATAGGAAAGGATAGTCTTAGTTCCGCCTAGCTTTTAAAACGACAGCGTGGAGGGATTTGAATTGCAAATGACATTTTTGTGATCCGAGAATTGTTGAGTGCCTTTTCACGACACTTCTTCCTTTACAACCGGTCTGGGCGTGTGCGACGTCGGGACCGAAGGTTGATGCGGTTAAATGTTCCTTTCAGAATCGCTAACTCGTGGAGGCGAAAAGAGCAGCTGGATGGAGCAGAAACCCTATTTTAATTAAAGATCATTTTAACTAAAATGATATATAGTTAAAGATTTTAACTATATATATCATTTTAACTAAAGCTGAAGCTTAGTAACTAAGCTTCATCTTTAGTTAAAAGATTCTAAGGCTTGCAAGTAAAGGGTAAAAAAAAACGCAATTCAAACGAAGATGAATTGCGTTTGCAAGTGTCGTGAAGACGAAGATTCTTCGCTGCAACATGCAGAAGAACACATGCAGTTATCAGATAGAGGATTAACCTTAATAGTATGGTTAATCCTCTTTACTTGCAAGCCTTAGAATCTTTTAACTAAAGATGAAGCTTAGTTACTAAAAAATAAATTGAAAAAAATAGATCAGTTCACTGATCTTTACGCCAGGAATTCTATTTACGTTTAAGAAAAATTGAATAACTTGAGGCAAGGATGAGAGAGTAAGAAAGGTGTTACAACACGTAAAGGGAATACAAATTGTCTAAATGTATTCCAAGGTTGAGAAGGTTATATATATATATATATATATTTATGAAAAAAATTGAATGACTAGAACCGAGATTTAATTAAAAAGGTTTTACTATAAACACACTACTAGTTTCGGCGTGTAACAGCCTTCTTCAGGTGACATTATAAAAGAAAAAAACACTAAACATTGAGGGTTAAAAGACTATGAACAACATAGACAGTCTTTATACATAATTAGCATGAAAACGTTCATGCTAATTATGTTAACCGAGTCAATTAAATTTATTCAAAACGAAACATGTTTCATCGGATTGTCCGACTTCTTCAGGCGTGGGAAAATAAAAAGCAAATAAACACAATAAGAAACATCATATCACTATAAAACGACTATTATAAAATCAGTTAGCTTTGAACTGTAGCTACAGTCCGTGTTGAAATTCTATTGTTAAGTAGCTGCGTGCGTCTGATTTCACGCGTGTGCCAATATCGGATAGCAGAGCTGAAAGAGTCCGGTGGATTATAGCTGAGGTTATTATTTATGTGATGAGGGTCCATAACAATTTCCTTAGACTCGACTATGCGGCGCTCCACCTCGTCACAGCATATATGAAGGTTTGAAGTTGTTGTCCAGTTTACCCTCATGATTTGTGTTTACTGAAAACAGTACATGGCTTGACAGGGCACTTGCTCTAGTTCTTTTGTAGGCAATGTCTCTCTGGTGCTCTTCTGGACGTAGGAGGATGGATTTTTCAGTTTGGCCATAGTATTGCTTCCCGCAGTCACACGTGATTTTGTACACTCCTGGGAATTGTTGTGAGCTTGTTTGTATTTGCTTAAAATTGATCTTAGTAGAGAAGCAGGTTTTTATGTTGAACATTCGTAATATATATATATATATTATTATTTTTTAATTCAACCAATTGTATGGAATAGTTTCCAATAAAAGCTGAAAATTGCATAGAATCCTAAAGTATGCAAGATACTAAGTGGGCTGAATATGTGCCATCCAAATTCTTGGAATTTTTTTATGCCACCATTATTGTTGAGATTAGCGTGGTTAATCAGAATTTCACAAGCTTCTTTAAGATTTCTTTCATACCAGGTTTTTGTATGATGTAAAGATCAGGTACGTTTCCAATCAAAATCGTGCACTTTTCATGCAGAGGGCGAGGCAGTAGGTTACAAACTGTGTTAGTGGCAGTGCAATGTGAGTTTCCCAAAAACCTTGTATAAAATTCAATCAGGCACAGTCTAAAATAACACGTCCGATCTCGTCAAAAGTCACCTAATCAATCTCTCAGGTGACACAACCTTATCCTTATAAGGACTGGCTTAAAGGGGCGAAGCAAGAATGCTTTTCATCTTCCCCGTTATCTGTAGACTCATTGCATGGATATGATTACACATAAACTGAATATTTAGTATATTCAGTTTATATATACTTTTAAAGAATATAAACTCTTTTATGAAAATGATTTTAATTTTTTATTATTTTTATATAGCTTTAATTAAAATCCCTCTTATAGGTAGCCCATGTTCAACATGAGTGTACCATCAACTCGGTGGTGACAACAGAAGACATTTTTCCTCCACCTGATACGCGTCTGATGGAATGAGATGCGAGGAACTATTACACAATGACGATGTTTGGTAAGTGAAATTTTTCACTTATTATAATAAGAAATAAAACACGTACGTTCTGGAATTTGAATGAAAGTGGTAGAATGGTTACTGATGCAGAAGACATTGTTGAGGTATTCAGTAATCAACCTGATCAGGATGGAATCGAGTGTAGGAGGAGGTATTTGAGGAAATAAATAAACTTGACATCAGTAAGGTGATAGATTTGTAGCTTCAATTATAGGCCAATCAAAGCTAGATCGTGGTTTTTACTAACTTGATGTACTATAACAAGGTATCAAATGTCTTGGACTAGGGAGGTGCATATACAGTGGCATACTTAAGTTTTGCAGAAGATTTTAATATACTGCCACATGTTACAGGCAAGAGTTTCTTGCACACATATAATATATAATACTTAAATACATAAAACATATAATTTATTTTTATATGTAGATGGAGATAATTCAGTGTCTCCAGGCGACATAAAACTTTATCAAGCTCATTGTAAACAATATTAAAGTATTTAATATTAATATTACCAAACATCATTGACAATTGACAATTGACATTTATGACTTTAGGGGTGAAGCAAGATGCTTTTCATATTCCCCGCTATCTGTTGTGGTTACAGTGAAGGTAAAATTTATGAGCAGAATGCTCGCCCTGATTGGGCATGGAGATTATGCATCACTGAAGGAGGCCAATATAGCTTTTGGTCTTCTATATTTGAATATGTCCGTTGGATCGTATGCTGTAGCTTGTTGAACCAAATCGTTGGGATGTGTGGACGTCTTTAGGAAAAACTTGGTGGCTAAGGATCGTAGAAAAGAGAAAATATAGGGAATATTTGTGTCTCTGTGGAGTTGAATGTTTCTAACATACCACGGGGCGTTCAAAATCATTCTCAGGCACTTGTTCTGCACTCGCTGTATTTTGATGATGTTAGCATTAGAGGTGTGGCTCCAGGCCGGAGAGGCATAGGTGATTATAGGACGAATTGTCATCTGGTATAGTTGCAATTTGATTCTGTTGCTGAGCTTGCTATTTCTATTAATTAGCGGATAGATCTGTGCTATGGCTTTAGATGCCTTTGTGCATGCAGACTTGGTATGTTGATTGAAAGATAGCTTTTTGTCGAGAATCACACCCAGGTAATTTGTTTCTGACTGCCAGGGAATTTTAGTATTGAATAGTAACAAATCTCCTACAGGAGACATTGGCCTTTTTGAGAAAAGAACAGCTGAGCTTTTCTGGGGGTTGACTTCCAATCTCCACTTAGAGAACCAACCCTCCAGCTTTAGAATGTTTTCTTGAATTCTTGAAGCTTTCTGGTAATGAAAAGGGGTCTGAGCGATCTGGTTAGTATTGCCGTATCGTCCGCATATAGGGCCAAAATGGAAGTCATCGGATTGTGCGGAATGTCTGACATGTATATAGAGAATAGAGAACAGCAATGGAGCCAGTAGAGATCCCTGCGGCACTCCAGCAGAGATGCGGCGCTGGGAGGATGCAGAACCGTTGATTTTTATTTTTACTTGCATTGATCTGTTTTTCCAAACATCATTTCTTCAAAGTACTGTTAAATCTACTTTTCATATGTAAAAAAGAAAATGGTGTACGGTTCTCCAAAAATTAATTAATTTCTCTGCATTTGTTAAAGTGGAAATATTTTCAACTTTTGAGAAGTAAAAGGTTTACTATAATACTATATATATAATACTATATATACAATAATATAGTATTACAGTATTAAAAAATAACAACGTATGATGAATTAACTGTGTTTCTCAGTTATCAAAATAAAAAATTTCCGTATAAAATTAAAATAAAATATTTTTAAATGAAATTAAAATATATTTTCTTTTATTCAAATTAAGTGGATATTGAATCCAACATTATTTCAAAGCCGAATAGAGAAACAACAAGGGTTTCGTGCCGAATATAGAAATTATAAACATTTCGGAGGATCCAAGCGTAAGCGAACCTTTCATGACAGGGGAAACTCGTAGTAAAGGTGGGGTAAGTTCTGATCACTATTCTTAATATTTCCAATAATGTAAAACACATCTCCTAGCGGACATGTATGATGTTATACATTATGGGGGGGGGTGTCACTCCCCAGACTGGTTTCGACCTTTGTTGAGGTCTCGTCAGTGGGAGCCAGACCCAGATGTAAATACTGAGGTTGAAGTGATGCGGAACTTGTACTTTATCATGTCATGAAAGGTTTGCTTACACTTGGATCCGCCGAAACTTTTATAATTTCTATATTCGGCACGAAACTCTTGGAGTTTCTTTATTCGGCTTTGAAATAATGTTGGATTCAATATCCACTTAATCTGAATAATTTTGCGAAGCCTTTTGGCTCTCTTTTTTTTTCATGTATTTTCTTTTCAAAATGACAAATACTCTACTCTTTCTTTTATTCTGTAGAAAAGGTGAACCCAACGAACCCCCTATTCATCGCACAAATCAATTCACATTCTGACTGATTGCTACATCTTCTGTAATCACAACCTTCTAAATGCAACCTTCGATTCTTCATATAAATGGAGTCTCATCAAAAGATGACTGCCGAGCATTCAACAGTGGCAGATATCGAGGAGCCTATGATAGAACTAGGATCGAGGATGACTCAGAATGCGATCTCAAAACCGTTTTGAGATCCATCACCCAATTAAAGAAATTGGTATTTTATTGTCCGTCTTCCAAAAATAAAAATAAAAATAAAAAATTGCAAATTAACAAAATTTATTTCAGAGGCTTTCAACTAAAAGTAATGAGTTTTTTTTTTTTATTTCAGTTAAACGCTGCATCACTGGCTAGTTATTTATTTATTTAGCGTATGATGTACAGGTGTCAGGCTATTACATACATATTACATAAAACAACATGATACCAATTATAAAAATCACATTAAAAGGGATGCAATGGGTTGAAATGATTAAACATCAAAATTAAGAGTCAGGAGTTAGAGCTTAATCCTTAAATCCTGGATCCACTCCAGGGATTCCGGGGTCAGTTTAAAAAAGTCCTCTTTAGTGCCTGAGAATGAGTAGATAGGGCACTCAAGTACAATGTGGTTAATAGTTTGAATCCCGCTTCTGCATTCACAGTTTGGGGTATCGGACCAGTTCCATTTATGCAAGAGATGCTCACATCTCCCATGTCCTGTTCTGATCCGATTTAAAGTGGTCCATACATGTCTAGGGAGATCGAAGCCCTCCAGGCGAGATATTGGATTTGAAAAAAGGAATTCGAAGATTGGGGGTGTGTTGAAGCGAATACTCTCCCCATGACCGGAACATATCGAAGTTCTGGTCGTTCATTTGTACTGCACTCCTCCAGCAGGCCGCCTGGATTTCAGTCTTTGTGAGGTATGGAAGGAAATGTCTTGGTGGATAGGAAAGCAACTGTTTCTAATTATATATGTCCATAATTTGCTTAAGGCTTGGGTCCTGCGAAGCGAGGGAGAGAGGAAGCTGCATTGCTGAGATTTGGGAGCCAGTAGCCATGAGTAGATCTTAGAGCACCCGAGATTATCCTCAGTTTGATTCAGCTGGACATCTACTAAAGAAGAGTGTGCGCTGTTCAGCCACACAGGAGCACAATACTCTGCTGTATTATACACTAAAGGCAGTGCGGTAGTGCGGGGTAGTTTGGCATCAGCACCCCAAGTACCGGCAAGTTTATGCATATTATTACGAGTTTTTAATTTTCCAGCGATACTTCCTAGATGATATTTAAATGTCAAACGTCTGTCTAGGGTAACTCCTAAGTATCTTGGATGATTGTTAAATTTCTCCAGTTTATTTCTGAAGTAAACTTTTGGGATGTAGTTGTCCTGGATATTACTTAGATTACCTGGATGCAACTTCAGTTTTGTTCAGGTTTGGTTAGTGTGCCCCGCTCTCCGATTACCAGGCTGCGGGTTCGAATCCCGCTGTGAGCATGGATGTTTGTAATTGTCTTCAGGTGCGTGTAAGGACGGCACGCTTATTGGAGGTGTGAAGTGGCTTGGAAAACTTCCATGTGTGGTCCTGGAGCAAGGTTCCCGGACTATGTAACAAATACGAAAAAATTAGAAAATACACATCGGTGTGTAATGAATCAATAATTGTATTAAAATGAATTTAATATATATGTTGCTATGCATTGCGTTTTTTTTTTTTGTCCTTTACTTGCAAGCCTTAGAACCCTTTAACTAAAGATGAAGCTTAGTTACTAAAAAACAGATCGAAATAATGTTCACTGATCTTTACGCCAGGAGTTCTATTTACATTTAAGAAACATTGAATAACATGAGGCCAGGATGAGAGAGTAAGAAAGGTGTTGCAGTATGCAATGTGTGTTTTGGATAATTTTGATGATAAAGTTTCATATTTTGGAGTTACGATTTTCAGTACGAAAAGCGCCCACACCGTTCCAGACACAACGCACACAAAAATCAGTAATGAGCTTGGACTGGCAACTTCCACACGAAATATTGGACAACGACGATACTTTGTGGATGCGTCATCGTCTTCTACACTATGGTTAATCGCCAAATTCGTATGTTATCCATCTCGTGGTACGTTACCACAGTTTTGACCTTTGCAAAGCTTGTGACCCAAAATTAACTTTGCTTTGTCACCGCTTCCACTTTCCTGTTCCACCAGCATTTCTCCGCTGTGTGCGATAAGATCACAGTCGCTATTCCAAAGCCATTTACTGTTACGCCTAAAAAATGAAAGTTTTTATCAGTTTTAAGGTACTAAGCATTCATCTCTCCATTCTAAATTATGTGTTGTTCCTCATTTTTGAAGCGCATCCCCCCCTTCCCTCATTTGGGAAGGGGGGGGGATGCGCTGGTTTAACACTTTCCTTTTCAGGCATAGCTTTTGAATATTGGGGTAATTTTCCAGTCCAGCATTGTTTGTCTTTTAGTTCTTCCGCGGCATTTTGAGCCTTTAGGTCTCCATTATCCTAAGTACGTGTAACGATTCACAAGTTAGTTTCATCATCATCATTGATTTTCATTATTTCGGTCTGCACAACTGTTGAACATAACTTGGGTCTTCTTTAGGTTTATCTTTAAGTCACTGTTTACAGATTTGGAGTTCATCGATACGAGTCTGTAGATCACATGGACGTGAAGTAAACATTACTGTGTCATCTGAGACACATCATCATCATCATCATCAAATTCCTGCCATGTACCCTCAAGGGGTTGTACAAGATATGATAGTACTACATGAAAAAAATTGCATCATTACTAACTTCCTATCTACAATTTTCCTCCAAATCAGTCTGTTACTTGTCAAGACTCCAACATTATCAGATCTTATATTTCTATCGTCTAAGGCACTTTGTACCATATCAATCCACCTATATCTTGGTCTTCCTCTGGGTCGTTTTCCTGCCAACCTGGCAGAGAACACTTGTTTTGCTAATCTTTCCTCTCCCATTCTATTTAAGTGACCATACCATCTGAGATTAGCTCTGCTAACGCATTCCTGGATGCTGACAATGTCAAGTTCTTTCCTAATATCCTCGTTTTTAATATGATATTGCCATTGATGCCATCTGTTCACGCCTCTAATCTTTCTCAGGACTCTCATATCTGCGGTCTCTAGTCTTTGGTCAAGTGTTTTACTTCTGACCCAGCTCTCAGATCCATAAGTTAAAATTGGTTTGAACACTGTCTTGTATACAGCTAATTTAGTGTTCCGACTAATTTCTTTCTTATTCCATATGAATTTATTCAATTGACTTCCCACCATACCAGCTTTGCTGATTCTGTTGTCTATTTCTATATTTAGTTTACCATCTTCAGTAAAAATTGTGCCTAAGTAGCTGAAATGTTTTACTTGTTCCACAGGTTCTCCATTCACAACACAGTTGACATTTTCAATGATTCTGCCTATTTTCATTGTCTTTGTCTTTTTATTGCTGACCTTCATACCATATCTATTACAACAGCTATTCAATTTAGTCAGAGAATCTTGCAGACTTGTAGCGGAAGACGCTTCAACATCCCTTCCGAATGTGGCGTGAATAGTTGTCAGGGAATATCCCGTGTCCTTCCGATATCCGCGGACGTAGTTTAAATAGCTTTATCGGCAACATTTCCGTACACATAAAACACGCACGCACGCGCACACACACACACACACAAAATTATATTTGTGATTTACCAATAATATGGAGTAACCAACTTAAAACTCGAACATTCCTCATATTATTAAATCTTTCCGTAAAACAACTTTTGATCTCAAATATTTTCAACACACTAATGCCGGTATACGTTCCAATTGTTGTCAGGGAAAAAAAAAAAAAAAAAAAAATTAATTTATAATGAATTCTTTTCGTAGCAAAGATAAAATATTCTTTTTTTTTCTTTTCTTAAGGAGATTTTTTTTTTTTAAGCAAGCAGGCAAAACAACCAGTTTTTGAAATTGATGAGACTAGGATAGCATAACTAGCTTGCGCTGCTTATGCCGTGAATTGCCTCGGTATTGGATTATTAAAAGTCACTTTCCCGAAGATCCGTAATTTCACTTTTATTTAGTGTTTTCCGTATCATTTTTAAAAAAGTGGTTCAGTAATCGAGATGGATCCTTTTAAGACTTTTTATTTTCCCTAAAAATATTACTTTTTATTTATAAACCACCGCATCATTAACAGGATTATTTCCCTATTGTGTATCATCCGATATTCGTAAATATTTTTAGTTGAAGAATTAGATTATAAATTTAAGTTCGCCAAAGGAGATTTTTCACAAGTGCTTTATTTCTTTTATCAAATTTCGGAGAGATTCGCATACCCACTGGAGTACCTTCTAAGTAGCATCGCAGTTTAAGAACCACTGCCCGACATTTTGATAATAAATTTCTTAAGAACAAATCAGTTTAATGATGGGATGAAAAGAGTAATTCGGGCTAAACGCTGATGTATTTCAGAGAATTCATTCTCATCTCCGAAGAGGCGAATTCAGGTTCTGTTCTGAGTTAACAGACAATAAAAGTGTGATGTGGATTGTTACGCACAACCCACTGGTCACGGTGCTCTCATTAGATACGGACTCATTCGCCAACAGAACTTTCTCCTGACTTCGTAAACTATCCTGCCTACGAACGACCCTGAAATGCAGTTTTTCGAGGATTTATCGCTGTGCATTCTTCCTCGCCCTTTATGCTCCCCGTCAATAGGTTCTCCGTGAGCGAGATGACAAACCTTGAGGCGGAAAATTCCACATTTTAGGGGACCACCCTCTCCTCGCTGCCACAGGGTGTCGATCTCCTCACCACCCTAACCTTGGTGTCGGAGGGGTATTCCGTGACCTGCTTCCTTTCTCCCTTCCTTCCCTACCCCGTCTGGAGCGTTTCTGGTGCGTGATGACGATCGTGTTCATCGTATAAATAGAGGATGCAAGTCAAACAGGGATCATCAGCTTCCATCGCCGAAGTCACAGACATGCTGTCAAAGGTAAGTCGCTCTTCTTACGCTAGCTTAGTGATGGTTCATAAATGAAGGTGGGGATGCATCCAGAAGCTGCAGGCTTCACTTCACGGAAACTGGGTCGGAGCATCAGAGGAAGATGCTGGCACTCTACATCTTCCTCCTTTAAAATGAGAAAATTAATTTCTGATGAGATAATTACTTGAATTGAGGAATGGATTTTGGGGGGTGAAAATGAGCCTTTTTATATGAGATTTGGTGAAGAAATAATTTAGTTGTGATCATTATTTATTAGGATTAAGGTTTATTTCGCACCACTGGATCCCGGATTTCGGTTTATCACTGCGGTAACAAAATATTTGAAAGATAGAGGGCGCAGCAAATGTGTCAGCTAATAGTTATAGTTTCGTGTTTATTTTAGAAGTAATAGCTAGTAGTAGAACAGTACAGTAGAAGCTACAGTAAAAGATTTCTTTTTAACTGGGCCTCATTTGAGAGATTCAAGTTAATAATAATAATAATAATAAAATAATTAGTTTAATTATGTGTGCTAGTCTAGAGTTAACCGAAGAATGTTCCAAGCACAACAGATATTTTTTGGTCCGATGTCGCAGGTTTATTCACAGTTAGGAAAAGTAAAACATCTTAAAATCATTTCAGGTTTTGTTCTGATGTAATTATTTAAGATCCCACATCCCCATCCAACTACTGTGAAAGGAATTGGGAAGAGTGTGGATAGAGATTTTAAGCTACATAAACCGCGAACATTTTGTTATTCTAATATTAAATGTACCGAATTTAGCTGAAAACATCAGCTTTTGTGCTAACCACTGCACTGCATTAATTTAGCTACTACGAATATTTAACTTACTTCTGGAAACTTTCAAGCATTAACTGTCTAATATTTACAAATGGACTATTATTATTTTGTGAGTTCAACAAAATTTCATCATTGGCATGTAGAGTAAGATAGGCTGAGAGTCAGCAGACAGTAAGAGAGGAAATAAAGATAGAGTGCATAGTGGTAGAGTAGGTAAAAAGAGGCCTCCGTTACCCTGCGTTAGCTGTTTGCCCCCCCCCCAGGGGCGATTCTAAAACGGTCGTTGATTTTTCACTTTAGAAGAAAAGGAAAAATCCTAAAAAGGAAACATGTAACAAAAACAATAACATGAAGTAAGAGAAAACAAAACTACAGATAGGACTGGAAACTGAAATAGAAAGGTGGGGGGAAGGGTCTCGCCTGATTGATGCAGCTCTCAAGGAGCTGCACCGCCTCGTTGTAAGCCTTCACTGCTCAGGTTCTCAGGCCCTCCGCCACCTGTGGGAACTAGAGAGCATTATAGCTATGGACGGGAAAACCATGGGATGGTTATTGCGACTGTCGTTTGTTATGGGCAGTCATTATTCTTTTAGCCACCCCGCTTCCCTTGGCCATGTCTAATTTGGAGATAGTTATGAAGAACGCCGATGCCGCCTCCTCGTCTATGTCCAGGGCTACCTGTACTTGCTCAGGGGTGATTTTGCTGATGTCTTCAACAAATAAGTCACCCCATTTTGCACTAACTACGTTGGGACCATATTTCCCGGTGAGGAGGAGCTCAGGTTCCCCTATTCTCACCATTACATTTTTAAATTTTTCTGCCACCCCAGGGATACCTTTAACTAGATGCTTCAGAGACTCCCCTGCTTTTGCACGAGGAACTAATTCTTCTGTTTCTGCTAGTTTTATTTTTTTCATCTCCTTTTCCTCTGGACTGAGGGGTCTTTTGAAGGGAGCGCTGTTTACCTCCATATTTTCTGTGTCATTTTCTTTCTCTTCTTCTCCTGTGATTTCAGCCTATGTGGGAGCTTGTTTTTTGGCTGATTCTTCAGATTTCTTGCTTCTCTTTCTTGGGTTTGGATGCTATGGTTTCTGTGGCGGCATTTTTTTTTTCTTATGGCTTTCCTTAGATGGTGTGATGGTATGGCTTTCTACTGCAGCCTTCAGGTTTGGAGAATCTTTCTTTTCTGCATTGCTAGTATTGCCTGGCGGTGTTGCTGTGATGGCACCTCCCATCATTTCTGCCAGGGTTCTTGATGGGCAGGTGTCCACTTTGTGGCACCACATTTCAGGCAAGCTGCCTCGCACTTATCCAGGTTGTGGCCTGCCTTGAGGCAGTTTTTACACTTCGTTATCAAGCAGTCGGCCCCAAGGTGGGTGAAGGCTCCACATCGGAAACATTGTTTCTTTACGCCAGGGTAATTAATCATTACTCTGGCAGATCCAATGAAAATAAAGTTGGGAACTGGCGTTTTCATCTCGAGGGAGATGGTTACTTCGCCTGACTTCCATGTGGGATTTTCTGCATCATTTAACACTTCCACGTTGCGTACTACGCCCCATTTCCCGAATATGTCGTGGATAATCTTTAGATCAGTTTCAACATATTCCGAAGGATCTGGGGATTCTAAGTAACTTGGTGATACTTCCACCAAAAATGCGACTATTTTTTTTCCCCATTACAATCAAAACCTCCGAGTAGTTTATCTCTGGTTTGTATACTTCTGACGACTACTTGGAAGCGGCCACCGCCGAAAGGAGTAAATCCGAAAATCTGGTCGGCACCGACTGTTTCGATGAGGGCTCTGGCTAAACATCGGGGATGCAGGTCGACATCCACTTCTATTCCGAGTGTCCCCTTACGCGACAAAGCCATAGCTGGTTAGAGGGGGGGGGGGGGCTAAGCTATTCTCAAAACTACCAAGTGTTTAATATTTCCCCGGTCCGGGGTTTGGGAAGATCTGTAAATTTCCGGTTAAATATCGTGATCCCCTATGGGACTCGTGCCGATATTAATGGTTAAGAACAGATACTACGAAATGCTAGTAGCCTGTTAAGCTGATACGCACAGATATGCTGGTAGAAAGGGAGAATGAAAATTACTTTTTCATACTACACACTTGATCTTAGCCAAAACGCCGAAAAGCGACTATATATATATTATATTTTGTGAGTTCAACGTATCTCATCATTGGACTGTAGAGTAAGATAGGCTGAGATTCAGCAGATAGTAGGAGAGGAAATAAAGATAGAGTGCATAGTTGAGTAGATGAAAGAGGCCTCAGCTGACCTGTTTTAGCTGTTGACCCCAGGGGGTGCTTCTAAAACGGTCGTTGATTTTTCACTTTTGAAAAGGAAAAAAAAGGAGAGACTAAGCAAATTTAACAAGTGTAAATATATCTAAAGACTATGTGGAAGACAATTCTATAGAGGAATGAGTTTACCGAGCAAACCCAGAACAGTATAACCAGGAAAAGAAGGGAGATGACCTGGCCCGGAAAACCCCGCCCTGAAAAGGGCTTGGGACCACCTCGATGTTGGCCTTCGCAGTCCGGGTTTGTTCAGGTCAACCCCAACCTGGGGACAGAAAAACTTTCAGCTGCGAAAGGACTAGACATACCTGTGGGTTAAAGGATGATCAGGAAGGAAGATCGAGATAGCGTCAACACCTACAACTTGAAGGTGTTATAGGAGCAGACACAACCGGATTCCACCCTGTATGATCTGGCAGATGGTTGGTGGGTCGCACCATCTCCTCAGGAACCGCTCTTTTCTCCGTAAGTACCTTTCCTGCTCCAGGAAGCGGCGGAGGTAGGCTGAGCGACAGTTCTTAACACGGAGATAGATGCGATCCCCCTCGTTAAGAAGGTGTTTTTTCCTGATTTTCCAAATGTGGTGTTTAATCACATTTATTAGGAAAATCAGGTGTTTCTTGTTTTTGGTTACTGGGGGAGGAAACTGTAGCAAGACTACTACTTTTACCATATTCTTGAGGATAAAGATACAGAGATAAAATTAGTGCTGACATTAGTTGAGAAATAGTCAGATAACAGCATTAAATGAACTTCAAAAGAATTGTCGTTTCTTTGAGCACTTTTTTAAATGGTTCTGAGTAAGGATCAAATCAGTGACGTCATTCATTCATTATTTCAAGAGAAATGTTATTTTTTTCGAAATCTTTCGTTATTATCATTAAAATCCGATATTTTGCAAAATTGATAACACTTTTTTATTTTTATGACTTGTTATTCAAACAATTCTACAAACATCACTTGAGAATATTTCTAAATCGCTTTCTTCCATTTCAGGTCAGTCTTCTCGTAGCCCTTCTCTCAGTGGGGTCGGTGTTGGCTCAGTCGGTGCTGCACCTCGACGGAACCAGCAACACCTTCAGACACCAAGATGTAAGTACTCCACACTTCATTAATTTTCTTTTAATTTCGGTCCATCTGAGACATTATATGATGATATTATAGAAGACATCTTTAAATGACGTCACACATCTTTACTCCTCTCAAAAAATACACAGTCCTAAACATATCGTTGCAACAGTAAACCTGTATTAACTCAATCATTCATTCTTTCTTTCTTTCTATAGGACAGTGGCGCTTACGAGTTCGGCTACGACATTGCCAGGGCTGATGGATCAAGAAACTCCCGCAGAGAAACTGCGGATGCGTACAACTCCCGCACAGGCTCTTACAGTCTGACCGACAGCGACGGTCGCTCGAGGACCGTCGAGTACGTGGCTAACGAAGACGGTTTCCGCGCCACCATCAACACCAACGAGCCTGGCACAGCCAATCAGAACCCTGCCGACGTCCGCATCAACGCAGGAAGCCATCACGGACATCGTCCAGTGTCTCACGCGCTGGTGCATCGTCCTCCCGTCCATCATGCCGAGAATTATCACGCTGCACCACACCACGCCTTGGGCTACCATCCCATTCCGTATTACTACCGTTCTGGATCGCATCACTACTAGTGGCGCCCTCTGAACGAGTCATACAAAACGAGATGACGGAATTTTGCAATAACTCCCTATAAGCTAATAGGTGGCGCTGTCGATTTTCTTATTATTACCTTGGTAACATGTATATATTCTGCTATGGAAAATAAAAGGTTTGCCGCAACGCAGTGTGACGTCACTTCATATCTCTAAATATCAAACACGCGAGTGTTGATTGAGTCGCGAATTCAATACGCATTTCTCTATAAGTAAACTGCAAACAGCTTTCTTAAGAAACGCTGGCGTCTTAATTAATAACGCAAATCTTATTTTGTCATAGTTGGTTAAGAAATTCTTTAAACCTGTAAAGCGATAAACAAAGATTTATTTGCATAAAGCACATTCTTGGATCAGAACACGTTTCATGACTGAAGTTTTTTTAATTAAGAAAATACTAAAAATAATGAACGGATCATTAGATCGATATCACTGCCTACGCTTACTCTGTTTGGCAATTACGATCTTGAGAAGTTGAAGACGAAATTATAAATGCGGATGATCGTAAGTGAAAGAGCGACTTTGTTGAAGCCTAAGGAATTTTGAAACCTGAAATATAAGTAAAAAAAATCTAGAAACGTAAAATATGATAAAAAGATACAATAAAAACGGAAAATAGATCCGTACAGAATGATGCAATATTAATCATAAATAGCCAAATAAAAACTGAAAATATTTAAACGTAAGGTGGATGGAATTCACGGTACATTAAAAGCCTAAATATCTAAAACATCAAAAATATGAAGTATATATATAAAACATCTGACAATATATATATTGTCAGATGTTAATAATGTTACTAAATATACCGGGATATCAGAGACCAGGAATAGAAATCGAGTACAATTGTTGGCAACAGCAGCAATGAGATGAACTGATAACTGATAACTTCTTTGGCTTGATGGATATCAATCCCGTGGATTCTGATCCCTTCATCGGTATGAAAAAGACTTGTATTAAAGGTTAGCGAGCACTCGGCTCACCCTGATTAGGGCAATTAGCGCCTGAGCCGAAAGGTGCTTTCGGGCGCTTAGAAAACTCCTGAATGAGTTGCTTGGAATGAAAAGCTGCTTAGGTGAAAAAGGAGCGGTAGTGTTACGAAGCAATGTGGAAATATAATGGATATCAGCATCAAGATGCAGGAGAGCATGTCAATGGGTGATCATGGAGAAGATGACTTGAGTATTCCTGAGGAATTTCTTAGTGTCGGCTTGGCTGGGGTTCATCTTGCTAAAGGCTATTAGCATTTCCCCTAGTGAGGCAGCAAGAATCTGTGCAGAATTTTCACTGTAAGCTGTCGAGGCTACGGGTAAAATCCGCGGAGAGAACGCAGAAGCGTTTGTTTTCTCGGCGGGAACACTCCGCACTGTGACTTCCGGCGAAGGTTTCGTGGCTTGAATCTGAGTGGGCGGAGCCAACGCCGCTCTTGTCTTCCGTAGGTTAGAAGGGTGAATTGAGCAGCCTTTAAAATTTGCTGGATGGGGGCCGCCACAATTCGCACATTTAGCAGGTGTAGACGATGATTTTGTGCAAGTGTGCGAGGGATGGTTGTCACCACACTTTACACACTTGTAATCTGCTTTACATAACTTTTGTGCATGCCCAAATTTTTGGCAGCGGTGGCATTGACCGGCGGATGCCTTTCTTCTGAGTGGTTCGGTCTTGATGACTAAGTTGCAGACTATAGTAAGGTCGTATATTGCTCTGTGGTCTTTACTGATCTCCACTAAGACCAGAGGCATGGGGCGCGCTTGTCTGCGCGGTACATGCGCGAGATCTTAATTGGTTCAAGACCTTGTGATCTGAGGTCAGTAGCTATTTCATCAGTTGTTATGGTTTCTGCCAGACCTCTGATGACTACCTTAAGGATTTTTTCGCTTTTCAGTTGGTATGTGTGATATGGGACTTTCTGTTCATCCATAAGTCTGGTGAGCTGGCGGTAGTCCGTTGCTCCTTCGGGCTGTATGCGGACTCCATCATCGGTGTTTTTAGCTGATGAGAACTTGATGTTATTGTTCTTCATCGGCTCTGCAAGTGACGACCAGTTTTCTTTAGCTCTCAAGATTACTGGCGGAATCCTCTCTTTGGGCTGTGTCAATGTTCCTGTTCTTTCATCAGCTAGCGCTGATGTATCCATTGGAGCTGTAGTTCCGACGTCTGAGGTATTATTTCAGGATCTGTTGCAGGGGATTTTTTCTTTCTCTTCTTCCGTTTAACTTCCTGAAAGCCACTGGAGTTTGAAAGAGAGATGTCTTCAGTTGTTATTGCTGGCTCGCAGGCGTTGTCATGTGAAGGGTGAGGAAGTTCAGAGGGATGTGTATCCTCTGTCTCCACTTCAAGGATCCGGTGTGCTTCGATTTTATCTGGCCATTTTTTATGTAGCAAGTTGCCTAAATCCCTGAATAGCGTCAAAAGTTCCTGAAAATTGAGATCGTCGAAGGACTTGTCCATGGCTAGGCTTATGAAAACGAAATAGAAACTAAAAAGTCTTACCTACTCTGCTTATCGAGCACGAACCTACGGTACAGTAGTAAACTCCGAATTTTAACTCATTTTAAAATAAACTACACTGAAAAAACTTTACGACAAACTCAATCACTGGGCGGCCTTCTAGATCTCCACACTATGTAATCGGATCTGATCTTCCACAGTCTTCTAATCAACTCTGACCTCTAATCAAGATCGGATGCAATCTTGCGGATCTTTTTTCTCAAGATCGTTCTGTAAAGAAAAGCAGGACAATCTAAATCACGTTCAATCTAATCGAAATGAGATGAAAATAAAAGCTGGAATGGTTATGAGAGAGAGAGAATAGGAGTAAGAAAGTTCATTGGTTAAAACCACTACAGTACATGCCGTAGGAACAAGTAGTATTAGTAAATAATCCTGTTGATCCGTAGGTCTACTACCGAAATCCGCTAGCTCTGAAGACCTACCAGTAAAACTCTGTGAACCAGAAGGTCCAATACCCAAAATAACCCTGTTAAGTATGAAAAGAAAAGTAAAAATTAGCGCATGAGAAGAACTAAATAATACGACCTTTCCTCACTCTTTCTCTGTATATACATACTTACTCAGAAATGCAAAACAACACAATAATATACAGTAGCCCCCCCCCCGCTTGGTTTGCTTCTATTGTCTTCCGCGGAGAGTAGCGAACCTATACTATGCTTTTTCCTATACATAAATACCTATGACAAATTTTAATTTATAAATTACGCACAGTAAGAGATTAACAACAATAACTAATAATAAAACAGAACAATTATAACAACATACTGTAATAAAGTTATCTGAATGTAATGTGAATGGAATCTTAGCAACCTCAGATGTGTGTATCTTTCTCCACCTTTGCAACGAGCTGCTCTCGACTACCTCTGGGATCAGCCCGATTGTCTATTACTAAAAGAAAGAGCCATGCAGCTTCATTTCGGCGAGGTACAATTACATAATCAAAGTGGATATTCGATCCAACATTATTTCTAAGCCGAATGTTTGTAGAGACTAGGAAAGTTTCGTAAGTTGACCTTTAGTATGTTAATATCTTCGGACCGGGGTTGACTGCGGATAACTGAAGCCGTGGATAAGAGGGGACTCCTGTATATACGTTATTATTCTTACGACCTCATTAAATCACCATCCAATCCGACGACTGATCGTGGGAGACCGTTTATGCCCAACAGCCTAGTCAAGGACATTTGTTCATTTCTCCTGCAGACTCTCGTAAACCATCCCGTTCAATCCCACAGCTGTATTTGCATTCCGATTCTGCAATATTCCGAGTACCTTCAATCTCTGTTCTCACATCAGTCCCTGTCACGTCTGTCATAACAACACCCTTCCCTTGGATGATATACCCTAGAAAAATGATCGCTCGGTAGCTCAACAATTTCGTCCGCGATCTGCACTCATTAAAGTTATCCTTCCGTACTCATTCTTCCTCCTACTTGCCACATAACGAAAAAAAAAAAAAAAAACTCTTTGGGCTTTCCTTTCTCCTATTCAGCTAATTTCTTCTCTCTCTCTCTCTCTCACACACACACATATTGCGCACACTATACGCAATATGTTATTTGTCTATTAGTGTTTAGGAGCAGAACTAAGAGGGAAATTAAAACTATGAGCGTGAAAATAATTTTGCCACAATAATTAATACAATTCTTCAAACCGATTAAATTATGGAAACAATTTAATTTCTTTATTATAAACTTATAAAGATTGTAAACTTATAGTACAAACAGTACAGCGGTCTCCTAAGAATTTTTTCGTCAATTTTAAATACTCTATTTATATTTAAATGAAGTTTTGTTTATAACGCAGAGCTGTCGAGCACAGTCTGTCAGTCCTGCGCTAGAAACCAAACAGAATATTTGTCAACCACTTCAGGTCTCAATAAAAGAGGTTGTAATCTTACATTCAGAAGGTCGCGGTGGTAATTTTGCAGCGTAGGACACCGTATATCTGAGAGATTACATTCATTACTAGTGTGCTAAAATACAAAAAAATAAAAAATAAATAAATAAAGAACAAAAACTACAAATATAATTCATGACGGTACAAATTAAGTGAATATTAAATCCAACATTATTTCATAGCTGAATATAGAAACTACAAGAGTTTCGTGCGAATATATGTATAGAAACTAAACGTTTAGGCGGAACAAGCATAAGTAGTTCAACGTTGGGCAACTCGTAGCAAAGGTGAAGCAAGCTGAAAACTACTTTCCTTAGTATTCTCCATAAATGTAAAACACATCTCCTAGAGGATATGTATGATAGAAATATGTATGGTAAATGTTGAATCCAACATTATTTCAATATTAGTGCCGAAAATATAGAAACTAAAAGTTGCAGTGGACGCAAGCATAAGTAGCGCCAAACTGGGCAATTCGCTGCAAAGGTGGGGTAATCTCAAGAGCTCTGTCCTCAGTATTTTCCATAAATGTAAAGCACATCTCCTAGAGGATATGTATGATAAAAATAAGCCTTTGGCTCCCTGTTTCAGTAATACATGATGGTTTATTTATTTTCAGTTACAATCTAGAAATTATTGAACAAAGAATACAAAAAAAAAAAAAAACTAAACTGTACTATACTGACATCGGAGCTCCGGGTATCTCTCAGATAATACAATTTACTGTAAAATACCACAAACCTTTACAAAAAACGTGTTCAACCAAACTGATAGCAAAAAAAAAAAAAACAGTGGGAATATCGCTTGTCACATACGCACGCGCAGCTAGTCATGACCTATGCAATAAAATATTTATGTCAATTAGTAAGTTTCTGCCGGGACCTTCGCAGGTCAAATATTATCTTTGCATACCAAACTGACAGCAACAAAAGTGCGAAATAGCACTCGTAATATACTCACGCGCAGCTACTCATGACCTTCAACCTATACAATAGAGAGGTTAAAGAATATTCATGTTAACATTCAGCATGTATCTGTCAGATCAGATGCGACCTCCCGAGTTCACCTTTGACCATTTCAATACAAGCGAATATGCACACGCGTTGGGCCTTCTAAGACGAGCGCTGTACACGACATAAAGTTTGTCAATAAATGCTTTAAGGAAGAAAGTAATAATTGCAGTTTTTTGTTATCGTTTAACAGAATTTCTTTTTTATGAAGCCGTTTGAAATCCATTTGGAATAAAAATATCACTTGGTAGTGAAAATAAAGAAAGGGCGAATAATAGCGTTGGCACTCTTAATAAAGGTTTTTGTTGCCATGAAATAGTATCGTTATTAAAAGTCACAATTAGAAATTTGTAATATTTAGAAAGCATTCAAATAAACTGAGTTATTTAATAGTTTGCATTTTGTTTACTACGTCTGTTGTGAAGATATTTGCTCTAGAAAACTTGATAACCATGGCTTTGGAATTTTAAATTTACTCTCAACGCACGTTTCTGCCAGGCTGCGAGTTGCGGTGTAGGTGGAACTGCATTTCGTGCTACGATCAAATTTTACTTCGTTTTGCTTGCATCTGTGCATTATTAGGTTTGTAGGGGGACGTTCTTTTCACCATTCAGTCCTTTTCATTCCAGTAGCTCTCGCTTTTCGCCAGAAATCCCATTGTGCTATCAAGGTCGAGTACAGCTCGAGGCGATTCATTCCTGTCCCTTGCGGAAGTGTTAAAAAAATTATTTATGTTTTAATTCGAAAGGTTGCATAAAACCTATGTAACCTTTCGCGGAAGTTGAGTTCACCTAACAAGCAGCACGAAAATCGTCTTCAACCGTAAAGTATAATAAATATGCCTTGTGCTGAGTTACAGCACAAGTGAGAGGGGCTTAAGTTTTCGGGGGATTTGCCTCAAACAGCAATTTGAGTCTCTGGGGAAAGTGTTTTCCGGCGTGGTCCGTGTGGGGCTTTGTGGGTGGATGCATTTCCCTGCAATATTAGAGTTCTGCTCAGTGATAAGGTGAGCCTGTCACTGAGTGGAGCCAACGCTGAGTTGGTCGATCTTCCGTCACTCGGAGGGAGTGGTCCGGGGGATCGGCTAAATTTTAGAGAGCGCTTAACTTAAGTATCTGCTTCAAATTACGGTGGGCTTCGAACTCGCTGCTTGATGTCTGCTGAAGTTAAAGTGGATGGTTTCAGTTTCCTTTACTGTAGCACCAGAGGAATCATTTGCTGGCTGATGCCGAAGACAATGTTAGCATAGTTCGTAAATCTGCTGCTAATATTCGGACGTTCCTTTAGAAGTGGGAGTAAATGTTTGTGACGAGAGAGATCCGTAGTTTGTATTCCTTAATATATATTTTATGCGGAGTTTTATTACTTGGATGATGAACTTGACGATAGCGTTTCTTCAGGTTTTAAACATTTTATTCAGTAACTTAAAAGAGGTTTTCACTGACGGACTTCATTACAAATTTTCGATTTGAATTATATTTTTTTTTAAATATAGAGATAAGTATTTGTGTATATATATATATATATATATATATATATATATATATATATATATATATATATATATATATATATATATATATATATATATATATATATATATATATATATATATATATATATATATATATATATATATATATATATATATATATATATATATATATATATAAAATAAGTTTAATGACTATTACCGAGAGAAAAGATGGCAAGATATATTTAACAAGATACTACTAGTTTACTAGTTTCGTTACATGAACATCATCAGGTATCATACTCAAAGAAGTATATAAAAAACTACAGACACTTAAAATTGTACTAACAGAACAAGTGAAAAACAGTAGCATGTTTGAAAAAATGCAAGTATGAGTTCCATACAAACGAATACTACGCGCTGTCGCGAGTGCGCCAGTACTGAACAGAAGCAACGTGTGCGTCCGAGGCGCAACTGGCGCACTCGCGACAGCGCGTAGTGTTCGTTTGTTTGGAACTCATACTTGCATTTTTTCAAACATGCTACTGTTTTTCACTTGTTCTGTTAGTACAATTTTAAGTGTCTGTAGTTTTTTATATACTTCTTTGAGTATGATACCTGATGATGTTCATGTAACGAAACTAGTAAACTAGTAGTATCTTGTTAAATATATCTTGCCATCTTTTCTCTCGATAATAGTCATTAAACTTATTTTATAATATTCCAACCGAGTAAAAATGAATTGTCAAAATATATATATATATATATATATGTGTGTGTGTGTGTGTGTGTGTGTGTGTGTGTGTGTGTGTTAGTGACAGGATATTTTACGTTGTCGGAATTGTTTCATTGGAAAAAGCCACGGCAACAAGTTTGCCATGGATGGGCGCCATTAATTTACTCACGCTACTTTATCTCCCCCCCCCCTTCCCCTTCCGAAAGAAAAAATATACAGTACTTGTAAAATCTGAATAAAAGGTATTTTATTACTAAAACACCTTTTATTCAAGATTTAACAGTAGCGTCTCCTCCTCCTCTACAATCCAGAAATTCGGGTTTTCCTCTCGTTTTCGAGTCACTTTCCCTCCAAGCATTCCTTCACGCAATTCGAATCCACACGTGCTAACAACAGCAAAATACTTTTCTTAAATATGAGTGGGTGCCCTTGAAAGCCCCAGAAAAGTTGTAATTAGCGCATGCCCAAATAATCAGATAAATAATGAACCATCCTCCCTGCCACTCTCTGTCCCTTTTAGTTTTTTTTTTTTTTTTTAAATCAGAGAGATTATTAATACAACAAGAAAAGGGGGAGGAATGTTTTGTATGATTACAAATTGCTAAATCAAAATACACGCAGTTAACGTACATAGAATATTCTTGCAGCATAGCTATAGCTGCTTCAGCCGTAACTCCGAACAACAACAACATTTAGTTCTCAGGAGACGTGTTAAGGCCCTTCATTTAAAACACACTACAGCGAATAACAAAGTTTTCTTGCTGTTAATCACGTAAGGATATGATTATAATTATGTTTACCTACGCAGCTCCCTCGGTAGCAGGCACCTTATGCACATACAATTCAGCATCGTCTAATACGAAAGAAAACTTTATAAAGATCTGCTGGATAACCCGTACAAGAGAGAAGAATAAAGTGGTCTCATAAGAAACAGCAGGGTTCCTCCCGAAATTTCGGATTTATTACCTCAAAAACAGACAGACTAACTTTAAAACACGCTTAATTAATAGCTTCATCAAGAGCTTTTGCTTGCTTGCTTCAGCTTAACTGACATCGACCAGAAACTTGAGTGGGTTTATTAGACGACGGATTCGCATCTACGACCGTAGGCGTTTCCTATTCTCTGGATGTTGTCCATCTCCATGGCATTCAAATCCTTGATCTAAATATCGAACGGTTTTGAAGGGATTTTATCCTTAAATATTGTCTGAGCCTGCGTAGCTCAGTCGGTATAGAAGAGGCCCTTGTTCAGGAAAGACCTGGGTTCGATTCCCGTCCAACTCGTGAGGAACTTTTATCTGGATCTTTCGACTAAAGGTGAGTTAGCGAGCTCATACGAGGTAGGATTTTTTCTTCAACCAGAAACACCAGTTTTTCGCCCTCCAGAACAGATAAACCGCCCCGTGAACACAGCGAGAGGCATAGGGCTAACAACTTATGCTTCAGGTAGTCACGGTTTCAAATCGTAATAGGCCATGCCTGTTTCTTTCGTGTTCGAACGTAACAGGCCGTATAAGGAGGAGGAAATATTGTCGTCCAAATTCTCATATCGTCGTTTTTTCCCTTTCATATAAAATGACAAAATGTACGAATACTTCATCGGAAACGCCCGTGGGTCAGACGATCAGACCTGAACCGGACGGAAGTGTTTTGGCAAACGAATATCTCCGAGTCTTTCGAAGACCGGTCCTCGTCTTCAATAAGAAATAACATTAAGCATTCAAGGTGTGTAGCAGAACAATACTTGAGCCAAATTCATTCCCGTGAATTGCTACGCTTTTACTATGATGACATTCTCTCACTTATTATTATTATTATCTACCGGACGTTTCATTGGTTTAAATTGTTCTCCGGAAAGTGATTTCTGAGAATATGTATCGCCGATGAAAATCATTCCATCCCTTTTCCACTTTTGAAAACCTCGAAAAACTATGGTTTATTTATGTATTTATTATTATTATTTATTTTTTTTTTGTAAGGGAATAATTACATCCCCTTCAAAGCATTCGGTGTTTTAAAGTAGGCCAAGAAAGCGTTGAATCTGGTTTCAAAATACGTAGTCCTTTTCCTCCACTCTAAAAACAACGGCAACAGGACAAAAACTTGGGGAAACGATTCATCATCATCAGAAACCATGGGCTCACTGCCCGTAGTTGTCTGTTACCTGTTTCGCTATCTTCTTCTACTTTTCTTTGTCCAGTGCACAGTGTCGCAGTTTCTGTACATCCATTCCACACCAGTCTTTTATATCGTGTATCCATTCTCTATATGGTCTGCCCCTTCTGTTTAAATCATCCAAAATACCAAACATAAATGTCTTTATCTTCCGGTCCTCATTCATTCTACAGATGTGTCCAAATAATTGCAGCTACCGTTTTATAATCTTCTTCATTAGATTCTGTTTTGGTTGTACCTTCTGATAGGGTTCTTCATTGGTGATTTTCTGTACCCATTCTATTCTTAGAAAATCTTTCTGTAACAAGTTCTTTCAAATGCCAAAATTCTTTTTCTTGATTCCTTATTTATTACCTACGTTTCAGATCCGTACAGTACACCGCTGAAGATGCATGTTTCCAGTACTCTTAGTTTTGTTTGCAGGCTGATCACTTTACTTTTCCAGATGTTATCCATGACCTTCAGATTTGTTCTTCCCTTTGCAATCCTGATCTTTATTTCTTTTTTACACTCCAAGTCATATGTCAGTTTACTTCCCAAATATGTGAATTGTTCTACATTTTCTATATCAGTTTCATCCACTTGTATCTTTTGTTTCATGGTCTTCTCACCAAATACCATTGTATTTGTTTCATCCAAGTTCATAACAAGTCCAAATCTCTTCCCTTCCTCATTTAACAGTTTCAGTGTTTTTTGTAGTTCTCTTTCGTCTTCTTCAATAATAACGATGTCATCTGCAAATCTCAGATTGTTAATTCTCATTCCGTGTACAGATATTCCTTTGGCATCTTCCTTCAGTTTGTCCATTGCTCTTTCTAAACGTGCAATGAAAATGCTTGGCGATATTGGGTCTCCCCTGTCTAGTACTTCTGCTTGTTTTAAACCACTTCCCCAAATCATCACCTATTCTAACTGCTGCAACTGCATTCTGATAAACATCTTTTAATATAGCTATTAATTTTTTTTTTTTTTTTTTTTATCAATTCCATAGGATTCCAGAACTGCTAATGTCACTTTCTGGTCAAAACTGTCAAATGCTTTTGACAGTTTTGACCAGATAAGTCCCTTTCTTGTATAGTGACACTATACGAGAAAGGGACTTATCAAGGTAATTGTTCTAAAAGTTTTACATTCTAGCTTATTTCCTTTCTTGTATAGTGTCACTAATATTGATTTCACCCACTCCTTTGGCATTTTCCCTTCTTTCCATACCATATTACATAGTTGGTGCATTTCTGTAACCATACTTTCACCACCATATTTAATCATTTCTCCAGTAATGTTATCGTTACCAGGACTCTTTGTTGTGTTTTAGCTGTCCTATTGATTTTTCTGCCTCTCCTCTTAAAATGCCCATAGAATGCTCATTACCTGGTGGTGATATCTGCTTTAATTCTTCAGTCAGTTTCCCAACGCTATCTGAATCTAGTTTTTCTTCATATAACTCACTACAGTATCTTGTTCCCCGTTGTACACTTTTTTCTTTATTCATCAATACTTTGCCTTTTTCATCTTTAATTCCACTTTCTATTAATGATTCTGATCATTTTGTATGCTTTCCATAGTACTGTTCTATATTGTTGCATTGGGCTTCTAACCATTTCCTCTTATCCATTCTGACTGCTTTTTTCACCTCATTACACTTTCTTCTATATTGCTCTTCTATTTGTTCTGATGTATCCCTTCTTATCTTCAACATTCTTTTCTCCTGTAATAACTTCAGTGTTTCTTGTGTAATCCATTTCTTCTTGATCTCCTCTTCTTCTGGTACTGTTTCTTCAACTGCATCTTCTATCGGCTTCATTACTCTTTTCACCCTTAAATTCGAGTTTTTTTATTTCACCACACTTTTAAAAGAGAAACTTCTAACAATGTTAGAAGTTTCTCTTCTAACACTGTTCTGTACCTTCTTCCTATTTCTGCTTCACTTATTCGTGCTGTATCTCTTCTAGTCTGATGTTGGGGTTGATATTTGTTTTTTAATTTCAACTTGATGTTTGCAATCACTAAACTATGGTCCGAGTCTATATATATATATATCCGATCCTTGAAAAGTTCGACATTGCTATACAGATGTTATCCGTCTTCTTTTAATCATAATCATATCAATCATGTTTTTGGTTTTCTCATCATTTCATCGCCACGTCCATTTTCTGCACTCCTTTTGTTGGAATCTTTGTTACAGATCATCATATCGTGGTCCACAGCAAATTCTAACAATTTTTCACCTCGTTCATTTCTTTCTCCGAAACCATATTTTCCAATGACTCTTTCCCAACCGTCATTATCTATTCCAACTTTGGTATTCCAAGCTCGTTCAACAATTAGCACATCTTGCTTTGGTATTGCTTCTATTGTCTCTGTCAGATCTTTGTAGAATAAGTCAATATCCTCATTGTGCTTTGGCAAACGAATATCTCCGATTTCTTCGAAGACCAGTCCTCGTCTTCAACAAGAAATAACATTTAGAATTCAAGGCGTGTAGCAGAACAATACTTGCGCCAAATTCATTCCCGTGAATTGCTACGCTTTTACTATGATGACATTCTCTCACTTATTATTATCTACCGGCGTTTCATTGGTTTAAATTGTTCTCCGGAAAGTGATTTCTGAGAAAATGTATCCCCGATGAAAATCATTCCATCCCTTATCCACTTTTGGAAACCTCGAAACACTATGGTTTATTATTATTTATTTTTTTGTAAGGGAATAATTACATCCCCTTCAAAGCATTCGGTGTTTTAAAGTAGGCCAAGAAAGCGTTGAATATCTTTTCAACGCTTTCTTGGCCTACTTTCACAAGTGTGTGTGTGTATTTCTATATTTATTGTGTATAACTTTTGTACAGTTCATGTTCCCTTCATATTTTACTTATTGTATAATGGATTTACTGCATTTAAGCTGTTCTCATTTGTCAAGTATCCTAATTTGTTGTAAATAATGTTGTAGCAATTGCTTACTGTGCCACTTATGTTTGAATACGAAAGACATAAATAAATATTAAATTAGCATATCAAACACAAATATTAACATATATTACTAAACACACATATTGTCAGCTACTAAGGTTATTACTAAATATGCAGGAATATCAAATCAGATCAGGAATATCATCGTTCAAACATCAGAATGGAAAACGAGTACAATTGTTGCAACAGCCAGCAGAAATGATATGAAAACGCCGATATTGCTATAAGAGATAGAGAGAACATGTCGTAAGAACAAGTCCAACATGCAAATAATCCTGTTGACCAGACGGTATACTATACTAGCAAAATCCCGTAGGCTCGAAGACTTACCAGTAAACCACATCTACGAAAAATAATCCTGTAAAAATGAAAAATCACATCATAGACAACGATGCAAACTTACGATATGACTTAAAACCTGCTTTTTGATTAAATAATATAATATAATAGGAAGGAAGCTGTGCACTGCTTCCCCCTCCAAAAATTTCTCTCACCCCCTCTCTCTTTTGGGATTTTGCGCTTTGAAGAAACAATTTTCCATTGAGTTTCAGTATTAAACTAAAGATATGGTAGGCCCTTCTCATACCAGACCTTATCAAAGGCCTTGGCAACATCCAAAAATACTACAACAACAGCATTTCATATCAACATATTCAACACACATCATTGATATATTATATTGGTGTTTAAAGAAAACTTAAATATTTGATGAAATACTTTTGAAATTAACAAATAATTGTATTACATAAAATACATAATATATGTTGCTATTTTATTTTATAAGCAGAGTCGAAAATTTCTTAGGATTCTAATTAGATATCGTTTCATATTTCAGAATGAAAGAAAGAACTAATAATAATTAAAGTCTCGCTGAATTCATGGAAACTTCATTTCTATGAATTTATTGCTTGTAAAAAAGAAAGATTTATAGTGGTACTCTATTTTTGAAAGACCAGGAAGAAGTTTTTTTTTAAAAAAAAGGTTTTAGGTGTCATTAGATTATTGAGGTCGAATCTGATCTGACAGATACATGATAATTGTTAACATTGAATACTCTTTAGCCTCTGTATTGTATAGGTTGAAGGTCATGAGTGGCTGCGCGTGAGTATATTATGAGTGCTATTTCGCACTTTTGTTGCTGTCAGTTTGGTTTAACACGTGTTATGTAAAGATTTGGGATATTTGACCTGCGAAGGTCGCGGCAAAGCTGACAGATACTTGCCTATTTTGTAACAAAAATTTTTATTTCCTCCTCCCTCCCGACAGAACAGACAAACCGTCTTGATAATGCATGCAATTAACGAGCAAGAAATATCGTTCAGTGTGTGTGGTTTATGGTGGAGTGCACATAACATGAGCAATGTATGTGCATTGCTCATGTTATGCAACACTTGAACGATCAATACGCCATTGATCGTTCAAGTGTTGCAAAGCGCAGAACGATCTCCCACGAGAGTTCTGGGTTCAGGGGAAAGTCACATGCAATGGGAGTAACAACATCAATGTTACAGTAAATTGTAAATTTGTGTCCTGCAGCAAACTGATTAGCTAAAAGAAAATGGACATCAGAAGGAAGAGGACTACGAGAAAGGGAAAAAAAAAGAGAATTGGAGGCGCCGGGTATCGATCCCGGCACCTCTCGCATGCTTAGCGAGCGCTCTACCATCTGAGCTACGCCCCCCTTCTGGTACCACTCCTAACATATCTTTATTCATTTCGAGTGTCTCTCATGGCCATGCTCTATATCTTACTTGACCACTTTTTTTCTTTTCCTTCGTTTTCTTAGCATAATGATTTCTTCAGTGTTCATATTTCGCTTATCTGCAAAACAGTTGGAGGGAGGCTTTGGGGTTGTTAATAATAATATTACCACTTGGTGGCACTCATTTGGAGGATCAAACGGACAACAATATATAGTTAATTTTTTTTTTACTTTTTACCGAATTGTAAGTTAGTTTAGTAAATGGCAATCATGTCGAACATTGCTCCTCCGTTTCTTGTTGTAGTAATCACCTCACTGATTTAAATGACCTGATTAAGGTTTTTAAATTCAAGAGCCATAACCCGAGTGTTTATAATTCAGAAGCAAAAGGGACAGAGAGATGCGGGTGGGAGTTCATTATTTACGTAATCATTGGCGCATGCGCTAATTACAACTTTTCTGGACCTTTCAAGAGCACCCACTCTTATATAAGAAAAGTATTTTGCTGTTGTTGGCGCGTGTGTATTTGAGTTGGGTGAAAGGAATGCTTGGAGGCAAATTGGCTCGGAAGGCGAAAGGAAAAACCGAATAATATTTAATGATGAAATCCTTGACTCCAAACCCTGTACAGTTTTTAGGTGAAGAGTTTTAATGAGATGGACAACATAATAATATAATACAATAATGATGCAAAACACTTGAAAATAGAAAACATTAAAAAGTAAATACATATAATATAACATAACATAATTCAAGTGTCATAATACAGACAGTGATAGGTCAAAGAAACGACTTACGACTAAAAAACAGAAAATGGAAATAAACCTGAAAGAACTGTACGAAGTGTTAATCAAGGAAGCAGCCAGGACTGGTTGCTACAAAAATACAGATGAAGGCCACACCTTACTATAAAATTAAATGACTGTGTCTATGAAGACACACATATGAAAAATACTTGAAACATAATATATAATGATTAGATTAACCTGTTATAATATAGTTTAAAATAAATATCAACGTTATTTAGTGTCACGAAGCAGTATAAAAAAAGTGTACGTAATCATTTGTAATGCACTGTTAAAAAGCAGAAGCGTCATTCGAACTTAATGGCGAAGAAGCGACGCATAGGAACACTAAGGTATTGGGGCAGCTGCCGATGACGGAATTAGAAGGGTGCCACTGACAGGATTTTTTTAACAGTTGTCCGAATTGTCTCATTGGGGAAAAAAAATGGGTGGCAACTCTGCCACGGACATCATTAATCCATCCACGCTACTTTCTCTCCTCCGTAAAATGCACGCATGCCTGATCGAGAATGCATGCAGTGAACGAGCGAGAATATCTCGCAGTGTGTGTGTGTGTGTGTGTGTGTGTGTGTGTATACAGGGCCAATTTTATCATTAGGCGAACCTAGGCAATCGCCTAGGGGGCGCTAAGACTTCGGGGCTTATGTTTGTGTGAGTATGACAAAATATATATAGAGAGAGACAATGTATAGAGGCGCATAAATTTTCTTTGCCTAGGGGCATCAGATACTTTCGGATCGGCCCTGTGTGTGTGTGTGTGTGTGTGTGTGTGTGTGTGTGTGTGTGTGTGTGTGTGTGTGTGTGTGTGTGTGTGTGTGTGTGTGTGTGTGTGTGTGTGTGTTTAGCAGATGGTGGAGTGCAGATGATGGACAGCCACGCACACCATGGTTCGTTCAGTGTTTGGTAGTGCAGAACGGCTTCCGGCAGTGAGTCCCGGGACAAGGTGCAGGTCTCACCACTGGTTAACTACAGTATCGTTCTTCATTTGTAGATGAGACCTGCACCTGGTCCAGGGACTCACTGCGCAGGCCGTTCTGCACTACCAAACACTGAACGCTCGCGCGAGCTCTTTGAAAATGTTTCTCCAATTTGCGAGCCCCTTGTTCTTCTTGTTTAATAATCTTGTAGAACTAGAAAATACCACCGCGGAATGTATACATGCTTACATATATACATACACACACACACACACACACACACATATATATATATATATATATATATATATATATATATATATATATATATATATATATATATATATATATATATATATATATATATATATATATATATATATATATATATATATATATATATATATATATATATATATATATATATATATATATATATATATAGTTACACTTATATTAGCCTTATATATATTACACTTAGCATTAGACGATTCGATAAAAAACATTAAAGAAATAAATCATTTTGAAATATTTATGAATAAAGTATATGCCTTTTATCATCAATCACCAAAAAAATCAACGAAAATTAAATACGATTGCGAAAGACCTTGGTATCGAAATTTTAAAGATCGGCGGTTTGTTTGGACCACGATGGGTAGCTTGCAGTTTACGAACGGCTCTTGCTTTGTGGAGCAATTACCCAGCTTTATGCAAGCATTTTGCATCGATCGAACGATAAATAGAAGGGCTTTTTAAACTGACTTCTCAATTTGGAATTTTTAAAAGATCTAGCATTAATGATTGATATCCTACAGGAGTTATCATATCTGTCAGAAGCTTTACAAAGTCGCAACATAAGTATTATAAGGGCTAAGTTAGACATTTTTTTTTTTTTTTTTTTGCTCGACGATGCGAGCCCTTTGTTAAAATTTCCTTAGCTCACCACTATAGTTAACTATAACTTTGTAACCTACAATAAGCTGATTAACTTTAAGATAGCACTAGGGAGGAGATTAAGAGGGGGAAAAAAAAGTGGACATCGATCTCGCTACCTCTCGCATGCTAAGCGAGCGCCCTACCATCTGAGCTTCGTCCCCTTGTGAAAGCTTTTCTCCCTATTAACAGTTTTTATCACGTTTTCCAGCTGACCATGCTCTAATTTATATCATGCCTGACCATGTTTTCTTCAGGGTTCTGATTTCACATATGTTTTAAAAGTTGAGTGCAGTCGCTAATAAAAACGCCAGCTGATGGTACTGGTTAAAGATGAACAAATGCTATGCTTTTTATGAAATTATTTTTATCAAATTATAAAATATATGTCTGATTTTATTTTATTTTGTTTTACTGAGCTCTAAGTGAGTTGGATAATATGTAATTGTGCCAAACTGGTTTTCTGTGTCTCTACGGTCTAATGGTCTTAGCTCTCCCCACCCTTCTTCTGTTGCAGTAACAGCCTCATTATTTTTAAAATAAAAAAATAAAATAAAATAAAAAACTGATTAGGATTTAAATGTCATAGTATCAGAGTTCAAAATTCAGAAGAGAGAGAGAGAGAGAGAGAGAGAGAGAGAGAGAGAGAGAGAGAGAGAGAGAGAGAGAGAGAGCGAACCAATTGTCATTATGAAATAGTCTGCATTCCCAGACGAGGTCATATTTCTTAACATGACTTGATTTCTTCACATAAAAATATCAAAAAGAAATGTGATCGCATTACTAAAGCCTTATAAGTTATAAAAATTACTTTTCTGGGTCGGATCTTCCTTTGGCTTCCTTCCAGCTGTTGTTTCGGGGATGAACTGTTGTGCCTCTTTCAGTAATTCCACAAACCCGAAAGATCTGGTTAGCTCCTGAAGGTGTCGCCTTGCAATGTGATGATAAACTTGAAAGCTTTGTCCGGTGGGAGGGAGTTCATGTCCTAGTTTTTGTTCTAACTTTCAGCTGGTGGGACCTCGGCTGGGTTGAAGAGAGCTGAGATTTCAGAAGAGATATTTCAGCTGGATAAGGCAGGGGCGATGTACCAGTTTTATAACATGCGTTATAACCCTTGTTGTTGTTTGGATTTACGGCCAAAGCAACAGGCCACGAGGATTACGTCTGTAAGTCGCATGAGTTGTTTATGACCGAATTGCTTATTAAGGGAAGAAACCCGAATTTACGAGAGGAAAGCCCACGCACTTTCGTATGTGGCTATCTAACGCACCTTCATATGAAGAGACAACTTGTAAAGAAATCATCTGCTCTCATAACGTAACTCTCATGTGCAGAATTCATGAGTGAACACCATTTTTTGATGTCCCAAACGATTATCGCATTATTATATGTATGCATAAGTTACCCTCAGCCTTGTGGCTGGTGGGTAACTTATGCATGCAAACTAGGGAGAGGATTATTGCCGTGCGTGTTCAAGGGACAGGTTTGCCTGTTTTGTGGGATGAAAACCCCGAGTTACAGAGAGAAAAAAACCCTCCACACCGTATGAGACCGGCTAACTCACCTTTAGTCGAAAGAGACCAGAACAGAGGTTACTCACGTCATGGACGGGAATCGAACCCAGGTCATTCTGACCAAAGAGCTTCGTCTATACCGACTGAACTAAGGAGACTCCATTATATATAATATATTATGTATAATTATATACAGTATATACTGTTATATACTGTATATATATAAGAGCCTCGATAACACAGACGGTAACGACGATGTTCTTTGGTTGGAATAAGCAAGGTTCGCATCCTGCTGAAGGTGAGTTAGCTGATTTCACGCGTTATTGGTTTCACTTGGAAATGCGGGGTTCTATTCCTCAAGACTGATCAGCGAATAGACACAAATTACTAGAAGACATTGCAGATAGCATTCGCCACCCTATCGTAGTAATATTGGGTTTCTATGACGTCACATTACTTGGCCGTGATGGCCACTGAAATAGTCGATCAGTGGTGTAGAATGCAGGATTTTTTTTTTATCCCAGAAAGAAAAAAAACTTAAAAACCGTGGCGTTAATAACAAGTATAATATTATACAACATAATATTCAACTATAATATAAATACGTAACAAAATGTAGAATAACAACCGCTAAGTCCGTATAACGTATAATTAGTCAGCCTGGTTGGCCGAGTGGTTAGCCTGTCCGCTCTCCAGCCAAAAGGCTGCAGGCTCGAATCCCGCTGTGGGCATGGATGTTCGTGATTGTCTGTGAAAATACTAGTGGTGGTGGTCGGTGGTAGATGGCGTTGGTGGAGTTGCGGTCAGTTGGTGGGTTGAATGGGGGAGACAGAGCTGTAGAGTAGAGGTGCCCTCCCTCGATGAGTCTTTGTCCTCCCTGCAGGTGTCAAATAATAATAATAATAATAATAATAATAATACAACTGGCACGCTGCATAATGGGGACAGGTGTGTCGATGCATTCTAATTGCCTTTGTGTCATACATTCAGGAAAGTGCTGTCAGATTGAAACAATGTCGAAAGGTGTTGTAGAAGGAATGAAATAAGACGAAGGAACTTTTAATTTGTGAGCTAGGAGTTGAATTATCACAGCTGCCCTCTATAGAAATGGAATGAACACAATCCGAGAACGTCGGGGAAACTACTGATGCTAAATCAGAAAAATTGCAAAGAGAATATCGGAAATGCCTGCAGCAAAAACTGAATTTAGTGAACGAAGAAGACAGACAGAGAGAGAGAGAGAGAAAGAAGGAGAGAGAGAGAGAGGGAGAGAGAGGTAGGTGGTTATTATTCAGTAATTATTTGCATCCGCGCGAATTGCAACTTTTAAAAATACCAACTCATTCATAAGATAAGAAAAAAAATTCTACGTTGGAGGACGGTTGGACACAAAGAGGGTCATGAATTGCTTGATGGTAAACTGACTCAATGGAGCGAAAGGAAAGAACTAATTTCTGGAATGTTGAGGAGAAGGAGACGCTCGCAGTATACTTGTGACGAGAGAAAGTTACAACTGTGAGAAATAAGAGAAATTTAGAACTTTCCCAAGAAGAGAACTCACGGTAAAAGATTTTGATATTGTTGTGATGCATCCAGAAGAATGAGTGCTTCACAGTATCCGGCCAACCTCTTAACTGGCAATATCTTCTTCATTCTCACTCAAGTAGAGTCGCTGCAGCGGATCAACCGCCTCCATGCAGTTCTGTCCAAGACCATTTTCTCCTCTGGTCCAAGGTCTTGAAGGACCTCGCTCAAGTTGTCCAGCCATCGTGGTTTAGGTCTCTCATTACTTCTTTCGCCAGGTGGCTTCATCTGCAGCACTCTCCTTCTCGCATAACTCTCATCTCGTCGCATAATATGACCGAACTACTTCAGCCTTGATTCCCAAATCTTCCCACATACTTGGATTACCTTCATTAATCGGTGAGTTTTTGATCTTGTCCAATCTTCTTCCACTACTTCCAAGTCTCAGCATTCTCATTTCAGCTCCATCATTCTCTTTTCCCATCTCTTGGTCATCTGCTGTCTAACTGCTATACATCAGTGCAAGTCTTACTACCATTTTGTAAATCTTTCCTTTTAATTTTCTAGATATTTTTGAATCACACGAGATGCCTGAAACCTTTTCCATTTTATCCTCCCCGATGAATTCGCCTATTGAGTTCTTGAGTCCAGATATCTATCATTTTGGACACATGATCCTAAATATATGAACCTAGACACTTGTTGCATGTCTCTTCCCTGCAATGTTATACTTCCTGTTGCTTCACTACAAAACCTGTACTCTGTCTTATTTCTACTGATCCACAAACCATAATCTTCGAGAGCTTTTCTCCATTGTTCAAGTTTTTCTTCTGCTTCCTGCTCAGACTGTGTGCAGATCACCACAGCATCGGCAAACATCATTTTCCAGGGTGATTCAGTTCTTACTGTTTCTGTCAACACATCCAAGAGCATAACGGATAAGAAGAATTGGCTCAAAGCTGACCCTTGATGAACCCCAACTTTTACTAAGAATGCCTCAGTGGTATCTGCTCCACATCTCATTCTTGTTTTACTGCCATCATACATGTCTTGTATAAGATGTACCTACTTTCCTGGGATCATTTTCTTCCTCATACTTCTACATATCTCTTTTCTTGGCACTCTATCAAAGGCCTTTTCCAAATCGATGAAGACCAGAAAAAGTTACTCTCCTAGTACCGTACCTTTCTATGAGCTATCTTAGAGCAAAGATGGCATCAACTGTTCCACGGCAATATCTACAGTCTACTTAAATATAAAGAGCCAATCGGCTTCATTTCGGCGATAAAAACATTATTTAAATTAAGGGGATATTAAATCCCACATTGTTTTAAAACCGAATAAGAAACTCAAAGATTGGAATCAGAGAGTTTCATGCCGAATATAGTATAAAAAATTATAAAAGTATCGGCAACTAATGCAAGTAGCGTGAGCTAATGCAAGTAGTCCTAGTACGTAGTACAAACTCGGGCAACTCGCAGCAAAGGTGGTAAAGTTCTGATCGCTATTCTTGGTGTTTTCCATAATGTAAAAACACATTTCCTAGGAAATGTATGCTGTTATAACATTATGATGGGAGGTCACTACCCAGACCGGTTTCAGCCTTTATTGAGGCTTCATCAGTGAGTAGCTAGACCAAATTAATACCAAAAGGTATAGCGAAAAGAACTTTTATACTCTGCTATACGAGTTGTCAAAAAGTGCTGCGAGTTGCTCGAGTTTGTACTACATACTAGGACAACTTGAATTAGCTCACGCTAGTAAGCTTTTATAGTCTATTATACTATATTCGGCATGAAACTCTCTGATTCCAATCTTTGAGTTTCTTATTTTTCTGTTTTAAAACAATGTGGGATTTAATATCCCCTTAATTTAAATAATCTACAGTCTAGTTTGAAATGTCGCGATAAGTGAACACCAGTGGTACACCCAGAGGGGGGGAGGGACAAGGGCCTGTCCCCCCAAAGAAAAAGAAAAAAAAAACACTAGTTCCAAAATTCTTTTCGTAATTAATAAAATTCATTCATAGGTCGTATGCGATGCGTGCTGTGTATTTTCAAATCGTCTACTCCAAGGTTTCCCAAACCGTGTTCAGCGGAAGGTGAATAAGTGTTCCGCGAGAAGTTCTCCTGGAATTTGTCATTTTAGTTTTCCAAGCATTTTTCACGAATAAATATTTTATTTTATAGTGGAAATATTCTGAGGAGAATAATATTCGTGAATATGTCGAAAAGCTCAGACCCAGAATGCCTAATAACATCTGTGTATCGTTAATTTTCACACATCGAAATCTTTCAACAATCGGGAAAGAGAATACCGCTGTTCATGACCGGCCATAAAAATTGCCTGCACGCGAATTACAACAATGGGCGGCGTATCCTCTGTTCACAAAATTGAAAGAAATAACATCTGTTGCAAATTTTAGTGACCAATCAGCAAGGAAATATAAAGAAAATTATTTTTTCACTGAAATTGAAGATCAAAGTAGTCTGTATCCGGTTCTCAAATCTAGTGGTACTGAATACTTTCTTCGCAAGTTCGTATTGTAGGGTGAAAGTTTCGAAATCGTAGTGCCGTGATTTTTTTAAAAAGTAATAGGCCTGCAGATTTAAATTTTAATATGAATAAGAGACAAGGGACTTTGTTTAATTTTGGTGTTAAGAAATCTGTTATTGAAGGTGTTTGTGACGCAACAGATAGTGATTCATCCACCTCCAGCCTACAAAGCGATCTCCAGGATGTACAAAAGGAGGGGAAAACTATCAGCACACAGGAGAAAACATAAAATATTATGTTTCGTATAATGAAATATATAATTAATTTTTATATATATAAGTAGAATGAAATTTTAATAAAATTCTGATATGATATTACTGTTTCATAAATTCTGTGCTATTTTTTAAGTTACTTTTTACGTTATATTTACGTATACTGTATTTATTTAAACATATTTTTTTTTTTTCCTACAAAATTCTAAACAGATTATCGCATTAAATCTTGGTGTGTGCTCGACTGTGCTACATAACGAATCTAAGGAATCAAACGATCGATCCAAGATTAATGTGCATTGTGTATTTTGAGCAGACTGGCTTTTCTTGAGTATTATTTGATTTAATAATAGCAATTTAATGATAAAAAATAAAAAACCTAATAAGTATACTGCTCTGTAACAGTGATATATCTTTTTGCAAATGAGAATAGTACTTCAATAATAATATACATTTACAATAGCCTCTCTTAAAGGTGGCTTCCGCTTTCTCATTTCTGAGAGATTCACTTATTGTCTAGGAATTATTATTATTATTATTATTATTATTATTGCTACCTCCAAAGAGTCCAAAAACTCACCGCTGGAGGGTGCTCCACTTCACACAACCAGCCGTCTACAGAACTTCTCCTCCAACTACATACAGCGCCATCTATCGCCACTAATTGTACATTTTGTCTGTTAACTGCGTGTGTACTCCCTTTCAATTGAAAACCAGGAGAATCGAACTAGGTCTTTCCAATCAGAGAACGCAATGTCTCGTCGTTATTCCAAATGCTCTACAGAAGCACTTTAATAATAATAAAATCAGTCGGGAGAATTGTAATCAGTCCTTGTTTTTAAGACCGACCATCTATTTGCAGTCTGTCTGTGGCTTCTTTCCGGGGAAAACGGATGGCACATACTCGCATAGTTTGTTATTTTGCTGTTACAACAATTTTTTATTGTGGAGGAGGGGAGAGGGTTAAAGCTCGAGGAGTTTTTGATTTTTTCTGCAGAGCATCCTTTAACTAATATTCCCACTTGTTTTAATAGGCCTTGCTTGCGTGATCTTTTTGTTAGGGCTGTCTCTTAAGTCGGTTGAACCCAGTCGGACCACTCTCTCTCTCCAGGATCTCTCTCTCAAATTAAAATAAATCAAATTATATCTAAGATCTAACAGGCTCCAAGGCGGACTTAATAGTCTAGCAAAAATATGATGAAGCAAGAAGTTTAAAATGGTGAAAGATTTGGAACAAAGAGCAAGAAAGTTTTCTTTATAATTATAGTAAAACCCCTTTTTTACACTTTTCAGGGGACTGATGGAAAAAAGTGCAAATAGCAGGAAATGTAAAAAAAAAAACATTAAAAAAAGGCTAAAAGATGACTTCCTGCTAGTATGTGAGTCTACATACTAAATTACAAAATTTAATAACTGAAAATAAAAATTTTCAGTTATTAAATTTGCAATTACTTACATTTATCTATTTAAAAAAATCTTTAATTGCTGATTGTTTTTTCGTTTTTTTTTTTTTTTGACTTAGTGCCATATTGCTTTGTATTGAGTTGAATGGTTGACCTGTTTTTTTACTATCGTGTTCAAAGTGGACACGGAGAGTCCAAGATCTTATGCTAAATGCACACGTGTTTCGGCATGCCAATTTACACGTCAGAATTGCCATCTTTTCTTCTACTTTTCTATTTTTCTTCTATTTTCTGTCTTTTTTCTCCATGTTACTAACATGGATAATCCACCACCCCAACTTGAAAGCAACTTTCACACGCTAAATTACGTTGCAGAAATTCTGCAATATCAATTCGTACCGATTGAAAAATCACGGTATCGCTCATCACTACAGTACTGCTGCATGCGCGCAAGTCACCGTGATGGCGGAAACGAAACTACAGCCGAAAGCAACGCCACCTGAGAACAGAAATGCGCAGATTTCCGCTGAAATGGATTCGAAAATCGGTATTTCCACCGAGAAAAAAAACGCAAATCACGGGAATTAATGTCCACGTCAAGTTGTTAATGGCGGGAAAACAATACATCGTGAGAATAGGTCTTAAGACCGGACCAACAGAAAATGACGTAAATGTCAGGAAAACATAAATTGCGGGAACGTAAAAACGGGGTTTTACTGTAGTTTCTTTTTTGTAATTTCATTTTTAGCACTGCTTAATAGCATATATTTCCGATATTGCCGACCTGGTTGGCCGTGTGGTTAGCAAAAGGCTGCAGGTTCGAATCCCGCTGTGGGCACGGATGTTTGTGATTGTCTCTGAAAATATTAGTGGGGTGGTGGGCGGTAGATGGCGCTTGTGTAGATGACGATGTTAGCTGCGCCTCGCTGCAGTTGGTGAATTGATAATAATAATATCAGTTCACAAATTTAATTATCCTAAATGAAGGGTCGCATTGATATTATTATTCCAGTTGGACCCAGCATTTGTTAAGATCAGGTCTGTTTCTTTCTTTCTTTCTTTCTTTCTAGTGCATTTCTTCTTTGGTAGTTTGAATATTCTTATCTGAAGTTCAACAAACTGTTTTGCGTGTTGACAAATATTTTTAATCTGATTACGAAAATGAAAACAGGTGGTCTGTTACCAACAATCTTGCAGGCCTCGTTGGCCGAGTGCATCCGCCAGTGTACATGGCCAATGTATCCGCTCTCCAACGAATTGTCTGCGGGTTTAAAACCCCACCAGGATATGGATATTTTGATTGTCTTCACTCCCAATTGCTCTTTGGGAGTCATTCACTCCAGAAGCCAGAATGACCACCAAACGGGTGATCACTTATGTAAGAGATGTCAAATGTGAAAAAAAAAAAAAAAAAAACAAATTAACAATCTTTAAGTAACACACAAATTTAACTTTCCATACTCCCGACTGGGTATCCTCGTGAATGCGACACATCACTGCTAGCATTTCATATTCAGTGAGTGTTTATTGAGATTTGCCACGTGACTTATATGTTGACTCATTTCAGAGTTGCTCACTCGATTTCCACGAGTGTGCGTGCGCGTGCGTGTGTGTGTTAATTCTGTACGACAGCAGAATTTCCGTCGTTTTACTTACGTTCAACAAACATAAGTGAAACAGAAGGGAGGAAAGAACAAATATAACGTCTTCTCATCTACACTCGCTTTTGGAGGCTCTGTGTACATGAAGGTAATTCATCGTCGCAATAAATTTGGTTATAATCATTGGTTATAATATTATTTCTCAGGTTTTAATCAGATCATACTACTAAAACACTCTTAACAATGTCAATCCATCTACATCTTAGTTGTCCTCTGATTCTTTTCCCTATAAAAGAAAATTCAAACAAAATATAATTTCTTGTCAAAATTAAGTTCCTTCTATTTTTGTTTCCAACACTTAGTTTGTTAATCTTTCCTCTTATTCCATTACAGTGATCACACTGCCTTAGATCCACTTACACATTTTTTAATGTAAATTTCATCGTGCCATCCCAGAATGCATTAGCAATAGTACCTTTGGTTGGCTGAAGGTAAAATGAACCAGAAAACCTGCTCAACCAAACACGCAGCATGTTCAACCACTTCAGGCCTCAGCAAAGGTTTCACATTGGACGATCTTTCACCTAAAGCATTCACAAGCAATCATGCCATTGTCCCGATGGAATTCAAACCTACAGCTTGTTGGTTGAAAAGCGGTGACACCAAAGCAGGCTGACGATCATTAATAATATCAAGTTCTTTAAAGGAACTTCTCCTAAATCTTTCTTCGACCGATTTCCGAGTTACTCGATTCTGGTAGAGGCAAGTAGGGATTTTCTTTCAGGGAACTCAGGTTCAACATCACAAAAAAAAAAAAAAAAAAAATCGCCGTTAGATCTCACACTAACTCAGACAATAATATGTAGTGTTAAGGCTAAGAACAAGGAGATGGTGGCAGTTGTCTGCAGTACTATCCTCCCCGGAGGTATGCCATTTAAAATCGTGATAGCTTTGGACCAGCTATTCCATTATCGGCTCGAGGTGGAGTCTAACTGGCCACTGGTCTTCAAAAGTTAGAGCTCAATAGCCTTGCGTATTCTCTTTGGGGAATTAAAAGAGCCCTAGTGGATTAATTTTTTATTTGATTTTATTTGAAATAATTCTGCCATTGAAGACAACAAAGCACTTCCCTAATTTTCTTAAGAACTCCAAAACATTTACAATCTTTAGAATTTGACCAACTTGTTTTTATTTCGAAATCAAAATGGTATTTTAACACTCTGTTTTACACTGCTTGGAAAGAAGTCAACGGACACCACACTATGAGGAACAAACAGCCAGGGCGTTCACCTTATTCAGATATCGGACCTCCTTTCACTGCAATGACTGCAGCAATCCTAAAGGGTGTACTTTCCACGAGCGTACGATAGCGATCAATCGGAATTTTGGAACATTCTTCCTGTAGGCATGTAATGACGTTCTCGACTGTTGTGGGGCAGGCGTTTCTGAATCTCACCCGAAGCTCCAGCTCATCCCACAGATGTTCAGTGGGATTGAGATCAGGGGTCTGTGGATACCGGTCAAATGTAGTGACGTTCACATCCACTAACCACGCAGCACAGCAGCAGCAGCCTTATGACGCAGTGCGTTGTCTTGCTGGAAAAGACAATGGGAGGTCTGCAGAAACGCCACAAAGAAGGCATTGAATTGTCGAGAATTGCTAAGATACCTCTCAGAGTTCAGTATTCCTGGCACCACTAAAGAGGTCCGAGGAAACCCCGAACCATACCATCCCACCGCCACCTCCGAATTTCATAGTTGGAGTTACGCACTCTGGTAAGAGACGTTTACCGGGCATCCACCATATCCACACCCGTACGATAGACGATGTGGGGTGCTTCGTCGCTTCAAGCTTTCCATGCTTCCACGTCCACCGTACACGCTCTTTGCACCACTGTAGACGACGCTGCATGTTGCTCGGGTAATGTGGGGCTTTCGGTCCTACTTTGGAAACACATGTTTTGAGTCTCGGTTCTGAATGTTTTTGTGCAGATTCATGTGCAGATTGATTTTCTCCCATATAATAAATTTATTCATCATAAATTTTACTTCCCAAGAAATGATGCTGTTCTTTAATCCTTTATCCAAACATAAGCAAAGTTTGCTGGTGAAGTATCTTCAGGACTATGCAACTTGTGTATAGGGCCTGTCGACTTCTCATGAACTGCCTTTAGTATCCCATAATGCAAAGCCCACTTCCTTCCAGAAGTGCAAATGCCATGCATTAAGGGAGGGTCGGTACTCAGATCAATTTGAACCTTTATTATGGTGTCTTCAGTGGGAGCCAGATCGAGGAAGTTACTTTTCTGCGTCTGGCTTCAAAGGAAGGACCTTCACATTTATCAAAGAATGCAACTTGAAGATCTGCGTAGAGTAAAGAACTCTGCTTATTCCTTTTTGACTGCCTAGTCTAGCGCCATTCTCATTAATATTCGATTGCGTACAGATTATAAATAGCTATCGAAATAGTGTTTATCCAGGTCATACACCTGCTTTATCATCAAAATAACATTACTGCACATCAGTTTTAACTGTTCATTTGCAATTTATGTGTAAAATGTGTATTATTACTCTATATAAGATTATATTTACAATTCGATTTAGTAGTTTCAATAATTTTTCTCTTGGTATTTGATTATGTGCGTTTTAAACGTCTTAAACCTAATGTGTGTAAACCTTGTGTAGTTTGAATTCAGGCCGAATCGAGATCATTATTTTTTTTCCAGTTTTTTCTCCTCCACAATTTTTCTTAGCTTTCTTTCTTTCTTTTTTTTTTTTTGAAGTGTGCTTGCATAAATCGTACAGGAACACTCAGTAGAGAAATTCCTCGGCAATTCTCACACCGAATTCTGTTTTTGTTTTTTTCCAACGCGTACTATGCGCACTCTACTCTATTCTAATTACCTGGAATTCGGCCTTCTGAATTACGCAGAGCAACCTCGGATATCCTCATAATTTCTAGTGATAAGTCATCTGTTCTTGCTACTTTTCGGCGCATTTTCAGATTTCTAATTGTTTTTTTTCCCTCCTCCTGCATTTGCAATGGTATCATGGTGTCTTAATACAGGTCACTCGCTGGTCATTTTATTTATAGTAATTCTTTTAAAGTAATCGTAACTGCCTCGTCCACTTCTTGTAGGCGTTAGAGAAAGTAATTGTTCTGGAAATCTAGAATCTCCTTCTCGTCAATTTCTATGTCCCATTTATATTTATGATATTTTGTGATTTTTAACGGGTTTGTCATATGTTGTTTGCCATTTCGAAGCTTTTTTTTTTTTTTTCCTAAACTCACCAAATTATTTTACCCTTTACGTGATTATGCTATCTTTGGGAACTCACAAGATGAAAACGGAATTTTCTGAATAATTATTTCTTTTTGTGAAGCAATTTTTTAAAATACTTCTTACATATAATAATCAAGCACATGATTATCCTTTAACAGGAGTTTCTGAATGAGTCAAGAATGCTTTATTTTGAGAATTTCCCACTCAGTCTTACTTTCAAACACCTATTACGTTTACCACACCATTTTTTTCCCCGAGGCTTTTTCTTTCTACCTTATCCTGCTGAAAGCTACATGATGATGATGATGGCTTCCTATTCGAAATCCGTTGTCCTGTACAGTGCTGAATTGTGGATCAATCTGAATGCATCCCTAGGAAGTATAACGTAATCAATATAACTTCTCATTTTCTGCAGCTTGTGAATTTGTGCACATCTTTTTTGTTGTGACATGATGTTAGTGATGAGCAGTCCAAGCCCGAACAGAAATCTAGCAGGTACTTATGGTACGCCCACACTTCATAGAACCGAGCCTGGCAATGTGCTAAGAATAGTCAATTCATGCTGAAGGGAAGAAATAAATAAAGGGTGTACGAATTGGTCACCAACACGCGAAATCACTTGCTTTATGTGTAAATTTTCCAATTGTTGTACAAGCAAAATATTTACCACATTAAGAACTATTTCTGAATATTTCAGATGTTCAGAAATATTTCTAAGTCCATCCATTTCATGTAATCCTTCGTTTTGATCTCCAGCAAAAAATACCTTTTCTGGTGAAGAAAAATTCCAATTCTTCTCCCTACCAGAACCTTCTTTGGTACCATAAGCACACTTTTTATTCTGGATCCCACTCGGAAAAGGTTGTAAACTCTGTTACGTTGGCCGACGTACGTTCTCATCACGCCATTCCCTATTTTGAAATTTGCCTACATCACTGCTTTGAAGAACTTTTTCCTTTCCATGATCCATAATGACTAAATAAATCTTATTAATTTTATTTTTAGCATAACATCGATGTTTTTCATCATCTTCTTCTTCTTCTTGGTGATCTGGTATTCTTGCAATTCGCGTACTGTTTCTTCTTCTTTTCATTAATGATTCATATACTGATGGTGAGTATATTCAATTTGGGTCCCGTAGTTCACTTTTCGCTGTTGGTTCCATTCCTTAAAAACCAGCCGGAACCAGGTGTAACAGAGAGCGTAACTACAACCGCTTTGTTATTATTTGATTCTGTTTCCCATCTCCTGATGTAGGTGTGGTTTCAGGGTTGATCGTTTGGGTGTCAAATTGCCAGACCATATTCGTTGGTTGAGCAACCAGATACAATAAGATGCATCTCCATAAGATCGGGAATGAGACGTTTGACAGAATGTTTGAAGGTTTCTTCTTAGTTATCAGCGTCGACGTTTAAGCGAAGGCAGTCTTGCATGATTTAATAATGCAGGCTCTAACTAATGGAAGTGCTTGTCAACAAATCCATACGAAATATCGTTAACGATGTCGGGAAGCTGGGTTCTAGGCCCAGCAGTGCTTGCTGTTCATATAAAGGAATCATACGATAGCCATCTTTTTGTGAAGCACATCACGCATGGTAAGTGCTGCTGTCATTTACTAAAATAAAGAGCCAAAAGGCTTCATTTCGGCGATGCAAAATTATATATTTAGTATATAATCCATATATTCGCCTCCTATTGGTTCATTTTGATAAGGTCTCAGTGGAAATAATGGTGGATTTAGTATCCATTTGATTTATATAATTTTGCATCGCCGAAATGAAGCCTTTTGGCTCTTTATTTTAGTAAATACTTTACGCACCGGCCGAGAGTTCGCTTACGGAAAAATAAAAACCTCTCCGACACTTCGAGTTTCTTAGCGAGAGTTTTTGCTTTCTTAAGGTTTCTTCCAATGACAGGCTCACCCCGCCCCCCCCCCCACTGAGCAGAACCGCTCAGTGGGAGGGGGGGGGGGGTGAGCCTGTCACTGAGTGGAACCAACGCTGAGCTGGACGATCTTTCGGTCACACGTAGGGAGTGGTCCGAGTCACTACAGTAACGAGGGTATGAAGCGCCTGTGGCAAGTGTCTAACTTGCGCCCCCCCAAAAAAAACATAAAAATGACAAAAATTTTGAAAATTTTAAATGTCACAAGTTAATTCACTAAATGTAATATGTTAAATACTTACTATTAACCCCATCAAAACGAGTTGCAATGTGTTGCAGAATTTGTGTGTCGAAAGCGGCGTATTGTCGAAATTTAAAAATACAATATAAAATAGCGGACTTTTATTTCTATTTATTTATTTTATTTTTACATTTTTTACGTTTTGCGCCCGTGGCGGGCGAAATTAGGAGATCCCCGGACCAGTGCCGTAACGCCGTCGTTACGGCACTAGTCCGGGGATCTCCTAATTTTTAGAACCAACCAGTTAGAAACAGATGTGAGGGCAGTGAAACCTTTTCGAAATGGACTGCGGACGCTTGAGCAAGCGATCATGTTTTCTAAAAGGTCCTCGCTAGGACAACTGGTAAATGCCACTGAGTGTATTCCATTAAGCTCTGTGGTCAAATTTCGTACGAAACGTTTATAGTTTCTGTATTCGGCTTTGAAATAATGCTGCTGTGATCATATTTGTGAGAAAAAAAAAAAAAATTGAAATCCATCGTACTTTTCCTTGATTTACAGTAGAATGCACAAGATTTTATTTTCTCTGTGAATAGGACTGTTCATCTCCAGAAATTCACCCCTCGAATAAACAGGGGTCACTTCAGTAACTAAGGTTGCGGCGCGTGAAGTTTTAAGTGGGGGTGCTGCCTATAAAAAATAATTTTAAAAAAATTGTTTTTTTCCTAATCAGTAACCAATTTTATTAATAAATAAATCTACGGATTTATTTATTAATAAATTGGTTACTAATTAGGAAAAAAAGAATGATTTTTTCTTTAATTTTGTATAGGAAGCACCCCCACTTAAAACTTCACTCGCCGCCACTTCAGTTAATGATTTAAAAAAAAAAAATAATGAATGATATTTCTTGATTTTTAACAACATTGCACGGTTTATAAATAATTAAGATGAAATGCCAAACGGCTATATTTTCTGCCGAAGTAAATTAAATTAAGGGGACAAAAATCCCTTATTATTTTACAGCCAGTATGCGAAACTCTGAGATCGAAAACTACCATCTAAGAGTTTCATGCCGAAGAACTATCGGCAAATCCAAGCGTAAGTGACCACCTGGTAGTACAACACCAAGGCAACTCGAAGCAAAGGTGGATCAAGTTCCCTCACTATCATTGATATTTTCTCATAATGCGAAACCACAGCTCCATACTGGCTGTAAAATAATAAGGGATTTTTGTCCCCTTAATTTAATTTAGGATTTATAAACGTTGCATTTTATTTAAATAAAATAAAATTATTTTATTTAAATAAGCTGTAATATATATCGCTTGCTGCAGGCGTCATACACTGATGCCCTAGAGGGACTGAAATCCACACCATCTGGTAAAGAAGGAGAAAGCGGTTTTGGCCACCGAAACCAACAGTGGCCTTGAGCATCGGGAATTTTTTCATCCAAGAGATATTCAAAAGGGAAAGCGACATCAGAAGTAGTAGGGATTGGTCAGATGCATCAGAGGAAAAACAGAATAGTCACCTTAATGAAAGCTAAATTGTAGATGAGTTCAACCACTCGCTGATGCTCCCTAATCCCCAATCTCCTAGTTGATCTTGCTAATTTCCTCAAGGGCGTACGTTTGAAGGAAACTAAACTTGGTGAGCAAATATAAGATTTTTTTCATCATTTCTACTTAGCTGCAAATGGCTTATTGAAGAAAATAATTAAAATTCAAATAAGATCCACTCAACGAAGATTAGATTTGACATTTTATTGATTTAGATATCAAGAATAAGTAAAGTTCACGATAAATAATCTATCAGCGAAGATTTGAAATAACATAAAAACCAAAACTAATTCGTTTCCAAACGTTAAAAATTCAGGGAGAGCGACAACGTGGAAGCACTTTTAGTGCAGTTGACAGGCAGATTACCAGCAAACGCCTTGTGTCACCGTCTGTATGGTCTCAAGAAAACGATAGTCAGTGACACAAATACCACCGCTACACTAGGCGAGGAGAATACTGTTCCAGAACTTGAAATATTGGTGTTGGGGGGTAAGGAACAATCACGCGGCTTCTGATTGAAGGCTGATGCTTGCTGAAACTGGCGTAACCAAGAGGAACAATTTTTTATTGTTCCAGAAATGATGAAAGGAGATTTTCGTTTTCCTGACGTAAACTGCATTAAACAGTTGAAAGGGAGAGAAATTAAAAGGTCGGCATTGTGTTATTCCATTAGAAGAAAATCCTGTTTGTTACCCCCCCTCCCTCCTTTTCATAATAATCGGAATAAACATATGAAGAAAGCGAAGGTTTGATTCAGCAAATTCTAAATTTTTTCTTTCGGTACAGAAATGGATAAGTTGGCTCTTTCTTAAAACACTGACAGCATTTTGGGCGTATCTTACATTCTATACGTTAAATTTAGATGCAATTGATTATATTCTTGCTATAAAAACAAAATACGCCTGGATGTATTCGTTTTTTTTTTTTCTCTTTAAATAACCACTTAATATTTATTTCTTATGTTTTTGTACTCTGTTGTTTATGTATATTCTTTTGTTTGTTTATGTCAACATCTTTGCTGTCGATGCTGCCGTTTTGGCTTATTTCATTTCATTCCTCTCTTCATGCTGTTTGAGCGATCTGTGCGGTTTGTCTGTTAGCGTAGGAAACATCGCACCAACAGGGTAATTATGAAAAGACAAAGATTGAAATAAACTTCATTTTTTTCTTTATTTTGTTTTTTGGCAATTATTAGTTCGTGAAATTTTTTTTAAAAAAGATATTAAATTGTCAGTAAAAGCGGTAACACGCGAAAGCTCTTCAAGTAGGAAACGGTGCTTCTTAAATACAGAACGTCGTTTGCACCCACCAGCTAAACGAGTCATCAACTCGTGCTCTTCACAGTGATGTCCAGCAGCCGTTGATGGCCAACAGTACATTCGAATGGTACGATACAAACGAAGTGTTGGTCATCTGCAATCTAGAAAATCTGGAGGGTGAAGAGAAAACAATGAAAGTATTCCAGTAATGAAAAAAACACTTTTCTCTAGCTCTAAGATAACCTTGCTACTAATTAATCCCATTATAGCTAATTAGGCTGTCTGAGGAAGGACCCCGCCAACTCCATTTATCACCTCGATATTCAGCCTCGATTCGAGACAGACACCTCTGGTGATGGGATGTCAAACCTTGACTGCCACATTCCACACATTTCCCTCTCGGCATCCAATCGCCACCGCCCTCGCCTTGCTCTTTAGGACCGCTTCCTGACCTCCTTCTCAATCGAGAGAGAGATGACTCGACTGGGTGGGCACCGCTTTCGGCCCTCTATATATACACACAGACGGGGTCTGGCTCCTCACCAGCGACTCCAGCATCTCTTGTTACGTGCTCAACAGCTAGAAGACGACATGTCTGCAAAGGTAAGATCTGCTACTATTGAAATGCTGTACTATCCCCTTAAGGGACTATTAAGGGAGCGGGATAATAATGTAGTACTCAGATACGTTTGTAAATTATTGAGGATTCGTGTTGAGTAAGACATTTACCCATCTGGTTCCTTCCATCTGGTTCTTTTTTTTCACTTTCGGTTTTACTTTCAGGAAGAGGCAACAATTAAATGCTTTTTGCGCTTCGAATTTTTTTTTGTTTTATTAATACAACTTTAACTTCAGTTTGACTAACGACGTTTATTTCACTCATAATATGTAATGTAATGTAAAAATAGATCACATTTCTTTTTTTAAAAATTTAACTGAAAATTAATACTTGCTGTAACATGACAGAAAAAAAGGGAAAGAGAGAGAGAGAGAAGTACAGTGATTACGATGAATTATTTGCTGCAAGAGTGAAGCTGCTGAGTTCAGTTGTGACTTGCTGATTGAACTGACTTAGAGAGAGAGAGAGTTCTTTGTTCACAATTACTGTCGAGGGGTTAAGATAAAGGCGAGTTGGTTGTGTGGATTCACCGCCTGACTTGTCTTCTTTTGATGGAAAAAACTCCTAGTTTGAGGCAGAACAAACGTTGCTACCTCCGCCAATTCAGATACAACCAAAAAAGAGCTTTTTCAAATTCTTAAAAGTTATTAAGGATGTGATAGCGAAGTTATTAAACTGTTGCAATCCAAGAACGGGAATTCCTCCTGCTTTTATTTTTTAATGTAACTCCCACCCGTGAAAGTTTTTTCCTTTGTTTTTGTAAACGTGTAGTAGATTCGTACTGTGGATGAACGAAGAAGGATTTTTTCTATTATTTTTTTTAATATTTTTGTTTATTTTTTGCATAGGCCGGAAACGGAAATCAGCTTTTGTGACCAAACCTGGAACTTTTTAAAGCCACTTCAGGCCTCGAATGAGCGGTGTGATGGCCTCACACAGGACGACGAAATTCGTCATCTCTGATAAAGACAATCCCAAACATCCATGGCCACGGCGGGATTCGAACTAGAAGCCTTTTGGTGGAAGAGCAGGTAAGCTAACCAGTCTGCCAACCAGGTCACTTGCACAGGAGAAACTAGTCAAAATATTCGCCAATTGGGGGGGGGGGGAGGAAATGTTCGTTCTCAAAATATCGACCTCAGATGAATAATGTCGCCAGAGAAAAGGCAGAAAAGCTGAAGGGGTTAAACACTCTCCCCTTGAATTTAAGGGGCTGAAAATCTGCCATATGAATCTCAAGTAAAGGAGTATCTCTTAAAGTGTATCGCAGCAGAAATCTTGACAAAGAGGTAGCGGATTGGCTTAAAAAAAGTTCATCGTGACTTGCTTACTGTGAAGTTAAAGGAATCTGCTTCGGCAGAGTAAACGGAAGAAGTGGAAACTATTTCAGTAAAGTATCGAATGCGGTGCTTCGTGGAAATCAGGAGCCGCAGCGATATCTTGGAGTGCATTCCGATGGACGGCTTATCGTAGCGTACGAGTGAGTAAAAATTGCAAATTGAGATAAGGGATATTTTGAACTTCGCTTTCCCATAACGTTTGTTGGTTTGTAGAAATGAGTGCAGATAAGCAATGAAAAATGAATTTTTAATGCTTCTGTGAGTAAATGCTCGTTTGTTTCTTTTCAGGTAGCTATCGTGTTTGTTCTCTGCATTGGCATCATTAACTGCCAATCCGTGAGCCACCCCGATGGAAGCAGCAACGCTGTCAGACACCAGGACGTGAGTACTCTTACGAACTTTCTTTCGTATCATATTAATTGACCACTGATTACTATTCGACCTTTTAGTTGAGAGGTGCGGCTTAAACGCACGCCAGCGACGCTCTTCTTGACTATGACATACACGGGATGGCGCCCAACCCTCAATCCCAAGACAGGTGTTGACAGAACCCAACCTCTAGCCAACTTCTACGCGAACAATCATGTTAGCAGCTCCACCTAGTGGGAGATCCGTTAGGCGTTTTGTTATTTTGTATCTCGCAAACCGTGAGTAGACTGCTGATTACCTCGACGCCCCACGAAGAAAACAAAGGCGACGTCCCATCTGCTAAACCCAGCAGGGGGGTAGAGGTCATAGAAATAACCTTCTGTGACGTCTGATGAATGGGCGAAGGCAGCCATCCTTCCGGATGGATCTTTTTAATCATTTTTCATTGCATAACCATCGGACGTCACCAACTAATGTTGCGGAGACTTTCTAGGAAAAGCTGCAGACTTCTATTAATTTCGACGGACCTTTTGAACTTAAAAAAAAAAAAATAGGGAGTGCATTTGGACAATATTAAGAGGGGTGTATTTAGAGAATTGTTGCCATTTGTTGCTATTAAGGTACAGTTTAGTTGTGAGTAATTTTCTTGGCCCTCCCTCCTTCCGTTTCACCTCACGCATCAGCAATGAAAACCAATTGAAAACATCGATTGGTTTCTTAAGATTAACTAAACAATTCTGACTTGGCCTGAATAAATTGAAAGAAAATGTTGTGTTCCGAAGCACGATGCGGTGTAGGTGCGAATACTCATTTCCATATCGTCCGATTATGCAACGTTAACACAAAAGGTGTCCTTCAGATGACAATCAGATTACTACATTTTTCAAAGTCGTTTCGCTTTTTTCTTTCCCCCTAAAACCCCTCCCTTCATTGTCAAAAGAGCATCCCCCATTCTGATGTCTTACGTTAATTTTGTTATGTTAATTATATTTATATTATATATACTGTATGTATATGATATTATACACAGTATATTACGTATAAATTCATACGTGTACAGTAATACCCCGCCTTATGACTCTTCACTTTACGACGATCCACTCATACAACGTTCTTCAACTACGACCATTGCCCATTTATACGAAACTGCATTCGCTTATACGAGGGTTTTAGCGACATGATGCTGCCTTGTACCAACCGATGCACGCAATAAGTGAACTCGTTTTATTTATGCTCGATGCATCCTCTCTCTGGTCTCTGGTTCTGTTTCGCTGTGAATTATTAACTACTGCTTTGTTTCATTTTTATTAACAAGGACAGATAAAATTCAAAGTAAAGGTACTTCCAGTGAAAAGAAGAAGACGCTTAAACCTGTTACATCACATAATGAGATCATTATGTGATGTAACAGGTTTAAGGCTAAACATAAACTTACTTCGCACTAATTTATCAAAAACAAAGAGAAAGTTCTTGCTGAAATCACTGCACTGTTTAATACTACACTTATTATAAAGGTGACAATTTTCTTACCGAAATGGATAAACTTTTCATAGTGCAGACCGATGATCAAATGGTGGATTGGTATATCAAATAGTACGATCAAAAGTGTACTCTGATGGTGAATTCCTTTATAAGCCAAACTTTTTCGTCTGCGAAAATTTAAATTTTTTTTGTTCGTATATTTGACGTAAATAAATGCTTTATTTAGATCATTTACACATATGACTGCGTAAAAACGCTATAAACTATTGCATTACTTCTACAAGTTTAAAAATGCATATTCTCTATATGCATTCTCTATGCATATAGAGAATAGACATTCTCTATATGCATAGAGAATGCCTGTAGGCCTATAACTGGATATTTGTTTACAATGAGCAGATCATCATGGGTAAGATCGTAAGTAATTCAGTTGCTGTGCGATCTCAAAGATTCGGACATTTAATTATTTCGATCCTGGTCTGTCGATTCAAAATTTTGAATCCTTACAGCACCTCTTTCCTTGAACTTTATGAACCTTGCACCGTCGTTCTCTTATAGGAAGCCGGAAGCTACAACTTTGGCTACGATATTGCACGCGCCGACGGATCCAAGAACTCCCGTAGAGAGAGCGCAGACATCAACAATGCCCGCACAGGATCGTACAGTCTGACGGATGCCGACGGCAGGTCCCGAACCGTGGAGTACGTGGCCGACATCGATGGCTTTCGCGCTGTCATCAACACCAACGAACAAGGAACCGCTAACCAGAGCCCGGCTGACGTCCGTCTGACTTCTTCTGGAGCCGCTTATCACCACGACCACCACCGACCTCTCGTTGTCCCCCACCACCCCTGAAGAGGCTATTTAGGACGACCGAACGCTGATCCTGCAATGATTATTAATGCCTGTGGTGTGGAAGAAACTAAACCCTTTTGTTTGCGTGATTTTAATGCTCTGCAAGCTGCCAATGTGTGCTAACATGTATATACAGTGTACTCGCTCTGTCTAATAAAAGGAATTTCTACAAATTATTTTTTTACGTTCGTCAATCATTTCCAATAAAATCTATATACACTAAAAAATCTTTTAAATGTTTTTTTTTTTCAAATTTTCTTTCGTATCAAAAATTATTCGCTGACTTGCTTAAAAGCTCTTTATTTAAACTTGTTTAAGTTAAGGGATATATATCCCATATAGTTTCTTAGCCGAATAAGAAACTCAAAGAGTTTCATGCCGAATATAGTAGAAACTATATAAAGTTCGGCGATTCCAAGCGTAAGCAAATACCTGAATACTGCAGCAACTGACCCTAAAAGTAGTGCAAGCTGAGGCAACTCATGTCTAAGGTGGAGCAAGCTCCGATCACTATTCTTGATATTTACCCATAATGTGAACTTAGCTCCTAGGAGCTGTATTACTGTTCTACATTATGAGAGAAGGTCGCTACCCAGACCGGTTTCAACCTTTATTGAGGTCTCATCCAGACCTCAATAAAGACCATCATACCAGAGTCTGTAGTGGGTGTTGTGACAGTGAATGAATTTAAGGCGAGGTATGATAGATACTGTATGAATGTCGAATAGTTGTGGTGAATATGATTTGGGGCCTCCCTCGATGAGTCTAAGGACTCCCTGGAGTTGCCCGTAATAATAATAATAATAATAATAATAATAATAATAATAATAATAATAATAATAATAATAATAATAATATGTGCTGTTTAATTTTAGCAAAGATAAACGTTTCTAGTTTCTGTAGGAGACATTATCCTTATGTAATTAAAAATGAAAGTTATTAAGACTATTCGTTTTCAAAGGTAGGCGTCATTCTTTAATACAAATGAATACGAATTTTATAGATTTTATATAAAACAAACTGGCAAATTAATTTTAAAAACCTTTCTTTAAAACGAACTCAGTTGAGATGAAGTCGAAAAAAAAAAATAAAAAAAATATTAGTACAAGACACAACTCATAATTATGGTTTTGCGTCGAGTGACGGTGGTGAAGCTCAAATCTCTCTCTCTCCCCCTCTTTGTACTTACATCATCACAATTGTTACTTCCTCGACTGCTAGTTTTGTTGATACTGTTTGTCATTTGAAGTCAAACAACCTTTGCCTTCAAATTACATTTGGAAGGAATCGAATGCTAACGAAGTTAAGAAAATATTTGCAGAACTGAATCATTAAAAATTTCTAGAGCTGGTGTCCATTTTGATAACCAGTCCAAAATAATAGAGACTGCAGACATCGGTCCATCCACTCATGATGCTGATTTGGTTACTCTTTTTTTTTTTAATCCATAGATAGACATCATCTAGGATTCGTTGGTTCCTAGTATAGTAGCATTCGTAGAGTGAAGAGAAAAAAAAAACACCAATTAAAGACATCGTCCTTAGAATTTATGTTGAAAGTTCTATCTTCTCCGTGTTTTCCTATGTCTTAGAAAAAAAAAAAAAACAATATGCAGTATGAAATTTAGAAAGATGTGTATGTAGGAGGGGGGGAGTAGTAAGTTCCAACTTATTGAAGGGATGGTGAATGGAAGCATGAGCACGAAGCAGAATAGAGCCGAGTGCGCAAGTGTGGAAATGAGATGAACAGTGAAACTGAGGAGGTGCTGACGATACTGGGTTGCAGTGACTGCATAGTGAAGAAGAAGACAGATTAAGAAGGGATTTAGAGGAGTTGGACAACCAGTGGAAGAGGAGTTTGGAAGAGTAGTAAGGGAGGGACATAAAGAAAAACAAAAGACGAGAAAGATTTGAGAGCAGCAAGAATGAGGAATACCAGTGTTGGAGGAATGAGTGACAATGAGGAGAGTATGGAGATTCAGTGATCCATTGCGGAAACCAAATATTACAGGAGCCAAATGATTGACTCGGGTAAACAAGAGAGAGAGAGAGAGAGAGAGAGAGAGAGAGAATATGGCGATGATGAGAGCTCCGATTATGGAGGGATGAAAGCGATGGCTTCGAGTGAAAGACTACAAGTCTGAATTCTGTAATGGAGGACTTAAGAGCAGCAGCGAGCTGCAGAAGAGTGTGTGAGGAGGGAATTGGTCAATGCTTTGTCTCAGTATGCATTGGAAAGTACGGAAGAGTACGGAGAGTATGGAGCAGTGATAATGAGCAGCTGGAATATGAGGATGTCAAGGGTGCTTTTGAAGATAAATGAGATTTGGGCGCAAATGACGGGTTGCGTTTGAATACAAAGAGAATCAGATTTTTTGTTCTCTGTCACAGAGTTCAGAGGTCAGAGAAAGCAGAGTCGCTAAGATGGGATGCAGCAGGGCTAGCCTGTTGCGAGATCTGTGGCTGACGTGATGGGAGGTTGTACGGCGTTACGATGAGAATGGGAACAACAAGAACACCGGGAAGCTTTTTTCTGGTTTTTCTATACACAAATGGTAGGGAGGTCATGAATAATGAAATTTGATTTTTATGACTTTACTCTGCCCAAAGAGTGCTGGGATTATAGAAAGGGGTGTGGCAGAAGATGAGTTCCAAGAGGAACTGAAGATAAAGGAGAAAATGTCAGAGCATAGGAGAGAGTTGTCCCAACACATGGCCGATGCAGCTAAGGCATGGAGGTCAGTGTAATATGTCTGCAAATGGTTATTCTGACTTTTTTTCCCTGTTTTTTTAGGATGAAAACTTGAATTTCTGGAGAATAAACCCAGCTCCCTCTGTGACACCGGCTAACTTACTTTCAGATGGCAGTCGTTATCAGTCACCCTTTACATCAACGATAATGCAAATGGATTTGAATGGAGATGGATATTCAGTTGTCTACATGCTGAAAATCCTTGAATGCAAAAAAGATCCTTCGACTCTCGATTTTTTTCGCACTTTTATCGCTGATGATACTCTTTTCAGGCACCGAACTTGCGAAAAGTTTCAAACTGGAACGCATCAACAACCGGTTAAAGTGATCGTCAGTCGAATGACTTCGTCTCAGCACAACATTCTGCAATTCCAGTCTTACTTCTACCCTTTTTATTATAAAAAGAACATCGCTTGTCAAGCAACCAAAACAAATAGCAAACGGACCAAGTAGTATGGGTGCCACTAGTGACAAGATCAAGATCAAGATCAGATAAGGAATCATGACGTGTTTGGTTATTCAGATGATGAGTTTGGAATGTTTGGAATTTTTCTGGGAACCATCTCTGTGTGTGACGTCACGTTGTTTGTTTTGTTCCCGTGTGGAATTATTGGTGATGATTAGAGATAAGGATTCGTGTCGTGATTGGTGGGGCATTTGAACAAGATCAAGATCAAGATAAGATAAGGAATCTTGTCATGGATGTTATCAGATGAATATAAGTGACGTAATTTGCTAGTTTTAAATAAGTGACGTTATTGTTTTGAATGGAAAAGGGAGATATATTAGTGGATAAGGACTCGTGTCGTGATTGGTGGAGCACTTTGAACAAGATCAAGATGAAGATAAGATAAGGAATCGTGACGTGGATATGTGTTGTTTTCGAATGAAGATAAAGTTTGGAATGTTTGGAAATTTCGGGAAAACATATGTCACTGTGATATCACATGGTGTTTTGGTTTGCCTATAGAATTGTGGGCGATGTTTTTGGAATTTTCTCAGGGTGACTCACATCCATCATTGTCATCAAGTTTTGTATTTGGCTGTCTATAGATGGCAGTACTAATTTTCTAATACAGTTTGGGGTATTTCTTTCCTGTTAAAAGACTATGGGAATTCATAGTGTAGAGTAGAGTCTAGATGGCGGCAGCGTTTAGGCTTTTCTGAATAATTTAATTATACGCCATTGTCCCTCAAACAGACAATTTTTTTCCCCATAGCTCATCCATATTTTATTCTATATTCATATTCTAAAGACTACGGGAATTCTTAGAGTATAGTAGAATCTAGTGGTGGTAGTGTTTAGGCTTTTCTGAATAATTTAATTATATGCTGGTGTCCCTCAAACACAGTTTTTTTCCCATAGCTCAGACATATTTTATTCTATATTCATATTCTAATTCGAATTCATATTTTATTCATAATTCATCCGAATATTTTGATTTGTGTAAAATTAGGATCTTAAATTCAATAAATAAACAAATGTGTGTGAATTCACTGTGATTTCAAAAGTGATCTTACTTAAACATACATAACACATCATGTTTGTTCTTTTAAGTATACATATTTATTTCACAGATTTTATTTACATTTCTTTTCAGAATGGGGCATCTTGGAACTATCGAGGTTTTCTGAATATTCCAAATTGCTGCTTTTAAACATATATTCACGGCATAAAACACACACAAACACAAGATCTGAAATGCAGTTGACTCGTTTTTTCATTATAGGTTCCTGGGGCATTTCGTTTTCCCTTCACTCATGGGTATGGTTTTTTCCCCACATACTTCTGGACTTTCTTTGCTTACCGAGAACTTTTGTATGTAGTCTAGAAATTCTAATGATAATTTAAATTTACTTACAGTTTTTCTAGAACAACTCTTCTTAATGTGAATAGATATTCCAAAATTAGTTCAATTAAAGCATATATCCACAGCACAACACACACACACACACACACACAAGCTTGAAAGAACGATATTTCTGTAAATAACCTGAAAAGCTAATTGACTTTTGTTCCCTTAGATTTTCTCTCCGTTTGGTAGTACGTTAATTCCCTCACATTGGGGTCATACTATGTTTTTATTCCCACCGTGGTGAGTGTAAGCTCAAACTGTCTTTTCCTGACTAATAACCGCCAGCGATCGGTAATTTCGCATCTCTCAATGCAGATTTTTTTTATATGGTTCTATTTTTTTTTTCAAATGATTGGTTGTTTTTCTATTTTACTTTTAAAATTCAGTTAACTACATATTATTACCAGAATAAATGAGTAAAATAAATAAATAGATGTGCATGTGAAATTATTTTCCCCAATTGTAGATATTTCATGTGTTATCTTGACCTGACTCATTTCCTGTCTCAATCTGTTGTACCTAAGTGAGAAATCGTGTGTTTAGGTTGGAACTTTTCATTCCTGTGGATAATTTTTACTGTAGTAATTAAGCTTACATTTTATTTTTTTTAAACCAATACATATAATTCTAATCAAAATAACTGAGCAAAAAAAAAAATAAATAAATCACTGATTGTCCTTCTCTGACTATTAATTTTACCTTCGATTCCTTGTGCTCTTAACCTAATTCTGTAAGCGGAATTTATTTTTATTTATTTATTTTTCTTTATCATTAGCAAATTAAGTAACGGATATTGAGACAAACAAGGTTTTGAATTCTGTTAGCGTTTTATTTTAGAAACTTTCTTTTTGCCAGCACAACAAATAAATAGTTATTTCTTATTATTTCAAATGAATATTAGCTAAGTAGTATTCTGTACTTTGTAATTAGTTTAATTTTCATGTTACCAATTTCCAATCATTTAAAACTTCAGACTATATGATATGTTTACATGAGCGTACAATGTATACTCCCTTTTGATGTTTTGTACAGTGTGTTCTTATGATGACACCATCATTCTATTACAGATTATCAGTTCAGGGTTTGAGTATGTGAACGAAATGTTTACAGATAACTCAAACAAGGTCAATAGTAGCATTAGACAATTTTGTAATCACCAAATGGTAACAGTCGCACTTTAATTCCAAACTAATGAACAAATATACTGGTCTGTTGGAGACATCTACAGATATTGTCACTATTTAATTCATTTGTACTTTATTCATTTATAAAGACAAAATTACGTTATTACCTATCACATTTGTTTTTTTTTCTACACAAATTCTTTTTATTTTATTTTATTTTTTATTTTTTTAAGAGTTTGGGTAACATGATGGATTTAACTATCTACTGTCTCTCTGTAAAATAACCAAATTCTAACAGCCATACTTTCAGTGTGACTGTTTTTTTTTTCTAGTCTGGTGGAGGTATCTACAGATATAGTAACAAATTGTCACTCTTCTAGTGAAATCTTCTCCGTTAAAATTCTAGCTATTAATTAAATACCTGATTCCTTTTGCATGGAAGAGTTGACACATTTTCTTGAAATATTTGATGAACAAATAAGACTTTTAATTCACTGAGTGGATTTTCAAAAAAAAAAGAAAGAAAGAAAAGTCTCTGGTTAGTTAGTTTGTGGCAAGAAATTTCACAAGAAAAAAAATTTAAGTAAGAACATTTATATATATATATATATATATGGTCATACTTAAAATTGCATAACACATCAACAACACCCTTTTGTTCATTTAAATCTACACATTTCTTTTGAGTGAAATTATATTTACACTGTATTTACTGAATCTAACATACAGAAAATCAATAAAGTGAAAAATACAATCTTATTTTTTGGTCTTTAATCTACTTATTGTTAATTTTGCATTGTTGTTCAAAGGATATTCCCATGGTTGCGAATTTGCCATCATGTGGTTTTTGACAATGTGACTCTCATCTGAAAGTTTCTTCATTTGTGATTGTTGGGAATTTGTTATTCTACTAAAATTAAGGGTCAAATTGTTATTTTTTTGAAATCAATACATATTTTTGAGCATTATTAAAAGCACAGAAACGTTTGTTATGTTTCCAAAAGCATTTAAAATTACACGTTATGTTTTCACGTTTTGGGCATCCAATTTCATTTAAATCAAGAACAGGCCTCCCTATTAACCTTGTTAATGTTTTAGATTTTTCTCTTCCTTTGGCGAGTAATATTTGATATTTGCATGTTGATTCTATCATCCAATTTCTTAGTTTGTCCAGAGATAGTGAACCAATTTCCCAATTCAACTGATGGTTATATTTTATTGACCAAGAATTCTGTGTTTTAACTCTTTCAGGTAATTCTTTCCAACTACAAGGTAAGGTGATTTTGTCAATGCATATCTTACAATAATTCCATCAGAAATACAAATTTCTTTAGGAAATAAATTTGAACTCTTATTGAAAAGAAATTGGCAATCAATTATTCCAATGATAACTGAAAATTCGTATTTTTCACCCACTGTCGATTTTCCATATTCGTTTTCCTTCATTCTTCTTACATTACTTCATATGGCACCACAAATAAATAGTTAATTATTATTATTATTTCACTGATTATTAGCTATGATCTTATATTTTATGTTAACTTTCTGTTACAAAATTCTGAACAGTTAGAACTTTTTGTAAAGAAACTTTCAAAGAATTTTGTGGCTCACCCATTATTTTTACATTACCGAACACAAAACACCACAACACAAAACAGCAGCTGCAGTGGATGAACAATTACCTTAAGTACAAAGTCACTTGACTCTATGGTTTTTTTCTTATAGTACTGTTTACCCTTACCATACCCTACCCTGACCATTCCTTCAAAAATGAACCTTTTGCACAGATGACTCAAGTACATGTTTTTGCATGCTGTTGGATATGCTGTTGGTGTGTTTTTATCTTACTTTGTGTAGGGAAAGGTAAAATTTGTATATGTGTTATCTGGAGAGCAAACATTTTTTCTATACCAAACTTTAAGAGTTTAAGTCACGTTTTGGGTTAATTATCTGCAATCTCTCTGTAAAACAACCAAATTCTAACAGTTTGGATTTTTTCGATTATGTGAACGAATTGTTTTCAGATAACTCAAACAATGTCAATAGGTAGCATTAGCAATTTCTCAAATAATCAATACATGGATATCAGTTTTCGACACTATTTGTTCCTCATTCCTGGCATTAATTTCACAGTAGTGATTTTTTTAAAATAATTAAACAGAATTGCATTAAGATATAAAGTTGTGAATTTAAGTATCAAGTTCTAATCAGAATAACTGAGTAAAAAATTCACTTCGAAAAAACACAACAACAAAAGCACACATCTTTGTTCATTTAAGTTTACAAATGCATATTTTATTTTGCTGAAATACTATTTACAACTATATTCACTGAGAAGAATTCGAAACATGTAATTAACTAAAAATATTTCACAATATTTAGTTTAGACTCTTAACATTTTCCAAAGTGTTCAATGAATAAAATTTTTGTTACTCACTGTTTCTTGGTTACATTCATCAAAATAGCTGGTCATACAAAAGAATTTTTAAATTAGATACCATGGTAACCACACTTCCATACATTTGATATTGTGTCAGTCTGGAAATGACACCATGCCTCCCTAAACATTCTGCGTATTCTTTTGTCAGCAAATATATGAACAATTTTCGTAAAATGTTTGTAAATGTCCCAAAATAAAGAATCCTTATCGAATTGGATAAAATCTTGAAAGTGTAATTTTACCATTCATGAATTTAAATGATTAGCAATAATTTTCACCATGATACGAATAGCTGGTAATTCAGTTTCCAAAAATAGTAAATGATTATCAATGTCGCACATTTTTGGTGAAAATCTCTAGGCTTCTTCACAACTAATGGAGAAAACTTTACTTCCATCAGCTCCTCTATCACCGAGTATTAGTTCCCCATCTTGGCATTTCAGAATATAACACTCACTGAGGTCCATTTCATAATCAACTCTTCTTTGCAAGTAGCCGAGGATGTCAGACCATTTCTGCATAACTTTTCCCAAGTGCTCCTGGATAAATACATCACAGTGTAAGTGTCTTCTAAAATAATAATCAGTTTCCATCCTTTTAGAGCTATGTGAAAAGTTTTGTCTTGTGCTATTTTCCTGAAGAAAGAAAATTTCAATGACTTTTGTGGCTCACCCATTATTTTACTTTACTTTCCTGGACACAAAACACCACAACACAATAAGATAACTGCACTGGATGAACGAATTGTCATAACTGCAAAGACATTTGTTTTTCCTTATAGTGCTGTTTACCTGACCCTTTACCCTGACCGTTCCTTCCAAAATGAAACTTTTGTGCAGATGATTCATGGATATGTTTCTACATGCTGTTTGATATGAGATTATCTTACTTTGAGACATCATAGGGCAAACCTTATCACTGTGGCTCGAAGGGTATTCTGTATTATTTGTCCTTATTATGTTAAGTATTTTATCCTCAAACAGCGTTTTTGATGTTAGACCATGTGACTTGTTCTCTCACTCATATGTCCGAAATTGTTGGGATGGGGAAAAAAAGTAGCATTAGGTGTTGGAAGTGAAAGGGTAGTCAAGAGGGTGACAGGGATCTTCCCTGCAATGCTCTCCCAACCACACCATAGTTTAAACACTGAATGTAACTGTGGAAGAGTGAAACAGGTCATGCGTGCACTGGCTTTGGAAAACTCGCCTTTCAGTCATTGATTGTTCCGCGTGGGCTCGTCCAAGAGTCACGTGTAAAAAGAGATTAACGAAACGAATTTAAAAAATGACAAGACTGTTTCTCCACGCTTTGACATCCTCACTATAAAATGGAAAACTAGTGTTGGAAGAGTTCATGGCAACTGGGCCAGTGGCTAAATGGTAGCGCGTCTGACTCTAGATCGGAATTAATTTGAATCATATCCGGCTCAAAGTTTGTCTTTTTTTTCTTTGTAGTCTTTTACTTATATTATCCCCTTTATCCGCCAGTTCACGACAGTTAATTTGTTTTTCAGCCCAATCATTGCTTAAATCACTACTTCTAAATGTCAGCTTCTTTAGATTCGGCTTCTTAAATTAAACGTTAGTAAAAATCTTTGATTGTTTTTCTTCGGTCGTTGCTCCCAAATAAATCGATAAAAAATATAAAACGAACAGCTTTCACACCAGGATAAAATTTATGGTGCTCAGAGCCATGCAGCAAAAAATGTATTGGGTGAAATTGAACCAAATTTGGTAAAATAGTACAAAATTCTGCCATGAGGTGTCATTTGGTAAAGTGACACCTCATGGCAGAATTTTGAATAGAAGAGACAAAACAAATCCATTTTCGTGTTCGTATAACTTACAGATGTGCTTCAATATGTCCTCCTTTCAGATATTCTAAGAACTGCATTCTGAGAATGACATTTTCTACAGCTGAACGCAACAGATCTGCATTGATCTGCCTCACATGCTGCGTTATTCTGTCTTTCAAGGTTACCAAATCAGAAACACCTCCTTCGTACACTACGCATTTCAGATGACCTCACAACCAAAAGTCACAGGGTTGAGATCCGGCAAAGAGGTGACAATGTGGTGGGAAATGCAGGACGAATCACTCTGTGTTCTGTGAAGTGTTTTCGTAACATTCGCTGTATCGGCAATCCAATGTGAGGTGGTCCTCCATCTTGCATGAATATGGTGGAGTCAAGGCATCTTCGCTGCTGCAGTTGTGAAACAACAAGGTTGTGCAGCATCTCTCGATACCTAACAGCGGAGACAGTACAAGTCACTGGTCCTGTCGGGCAAAGTTCTTCGAAAAAGTACGGACCGATTATAAACGATGCAGTGACGTGACACCCCACCACACTGTGACTTTCAGTAGGAATAAAGGGGTTTGATGGAATACAACAATCATTCGCAGCCCAAATGCGGCAATTGTGTGAGTTAACACTACCGTTCAGATGAAAATGTGCCTCATCACTCTACAAGATCTTCCACGGCCATGCGTCATCCACCTCCATTCGAGCTGAGAACGTCAGGGCAAACTGCAGTGGAGTTTCCGCATCACCATGAAGCAAAGGCTTGAGTGTGGGAGATTTGGAGGAGAGAAACCTCAAGATTTTCCACATAGTTGAGTACGGCATGTCAAGTTGCCCTGATTTCATTCCGATTTTGATTGTATTCATTCCGTGTTCCACGATGGCAGCTGCAACTTCGTCAACTGTTGAGGAATAATCCGTTTGCACCTTCGTCCTATCCTCACTGGTAAAGATCCGCTATTTTCAAATCGTGAAATCGTTTATCTAAGATTTGTTATTGTTACTGGACCTTTTCTCCTAACCTTCAAACCTCGGAATTCTCGAAGCGGGGCATTAGCGTTACCGCACTGTTGATAGTAAAGCTTGACTAGCAACGCACGTTTCGGTAAGATGAGATCCACAGCACTTCAGTGTTCAGAAATGTGTATCAGAAATCGTTTCGGTCTTCCTTATATCCACCAACTAGTCAGTAGAAACAGTGAGATTATGCAAATATCTCGCAATGCTATTGCCCATTTTACACAGGTGGCAGAATTTTGTACTTTTTTTTTTCTTTCTGTTAATCACAACCTCATGTTCGAGAGTGTACTTACACCAAGTTTAGTTGAATTTCTTTCAATACATTTTTCGCTACAGGGCTCTGAACACTTCCTCTTTAATTATGGCCATCCTGTACATTATATATTAAAATATAATACATACTATTATATCATTATATTATATGTTATGTATTATATATCATATATATTATATTATTATATTATACATAATTATTAGTAAGCTTACTTGTAGAATTTTTCCCCATTAGATTTCTTGGAAGGAGGACGTAGAGGGAGCTTGCACGAACGAAGCAATATGTGAATTCTTTCGGAGACATCCTGTACATTTGCTTCTTCAAGTAAAAAATTGTTCTTCAGCCTCTAAGGCGATACACAGTAAAAGATTCTTGCTTTAGAATCCTCCTACATTTCATACGTGTGGGTTTTTAAAAAAAAATGACCAATGGAGAGAAATTTTTATCCAATAAGCTTTGCGCTAGCGTATAGAGAGAGAGAGAGAGAGAGAGAGAGAGAGAGAGAATGTGCGCGAATGTCTGCTTCAGAACCTCAAACACTATAACCCAATTAATACTAAAAATTCACATCGTATAATATCACCAAATTATTTTAAATAGAGGTTCCATTATGGATATTTCTTTAAAATATTTCGTATTAGCTTTCGTTTAGAATTAAACATTTCTTCTTCGTCTAAAACTTACCACTGCCTAAATTCTTAACTTGATTTTTAACTTCAAAGAATAAAACCTTTGAAGAGGTTTTATTTTTTGAGAGTTTCGCCACACTTCAAATGTTTTCGCCGTGGAGTCGCGATTAGTGTTAAAGGAGTTTCTCTCTCGGAAACTACAGTTTTAAACAGACCAATGCCCGTACTTTGCGTGATGTTCTGTAAACAGTTCAAGGGATTAACCGTTTCATCATTAACAGTAATTGTTTTTTTTTTTTTTTTAGCCTCGAGAGGCCATTGGACATAACGCGAAAGGAAAGATGGGATATTATGCTTTGTTATAAGGTTTACATTTATTTCCAGGAACGCAACCCCTGTTCATGACACTGGGTCTATGGGAAATTAGCGTTCAGTTTATGATATCACTTGCCGAGGTTTTCCAGGAAGGAATGAGGTCGGAAAAGCCGGAATGTACAGTATGGCAGCCACTGCCATACTGTACATTATGGTATTTTCACCGGCCGCCATATATGGCGGCCGGTGAAAATTTTAAGTGAGGGTGCTGCATATACGAAAAAAAAAAAAAATATATATTAATAAATAAATTTGCATATTAAAAATTTCTTTATTAAAAATATTTCATCCTCACCACGAACAAATACTAATCATAAAAGTTGCGTATCAGTAGCAATGACCAGCGCAAACGAATATCGGCGTTAGATCGCAGTGCATTTGTTTCGTGTAACGATAATTGAAAAAATATAATTCGCTTCATATTTTCAACAGTGACGCTCGTCATAATTGTATCTATAATAAATAAATAATTATATGTTATTTTAACAAAATAAAATAAGATTTACAAAAAATAGTTCACCACGAACACACACCAATAATAAACGTTTCATATCTCACAGAAATAACGCGCGGAAGCATATGATACACTCCTCAAAAGTCAGTGTCGGAATGACGTAATGTGCAATGAGAAGCGCAAACGAATATCGGCGTTAGATCGCAGTGCATTTGTTTCGTAATCTAAAGCGTTAATCGAACAATTCCAATCATTAACTATTCAATCCTGTCGAAACATAAGCGCTAACCTTTAACATGTTGTATTGCATTTATATAATGTTGTAAGCATTGTTATTATTTATAAACACAAACAAAATTTAATTTTTTCCTTGGGGGTGCTGCAGTGTCGCAGTGCTTATGTACGGGCCACCACTGCAGTATGGTGATAACAAATGATCATTGAAATAGCAGAATTGCTTCCATCAATATGTTTCTTTGAAATGTGCTTATTAATTATTTTAAACAAACGATGTTGTTCAAAAAATGTACCGGATTACGCTAACAAGACAAAAAAAAATGCTTAAAAATTGAACAGCTCTTTCTCAAACCTCATATTGAACAGCTCTTTCTCAAACCTCATATAGAAATGGCTCTTCCAAAACGATAGTGTGGATGGCCATTGCATACGCAATAACAAGCCCAAAACTAAAGAGAAACCCAAAAGCCTTTTGTCGGCTCATTGATTAGTGTAATTAATACTTTCTGTGCGTGGACGATTTGGAGAATTCGCCTTTCGAATGGAGCCGGTGGTAGTTCAAAGCTTAAGCTTACAGAGACGAACGAACCAATTCGATGTTACCGGTCACTCTAGGCCAGCGCTTCCCAAACTGTGGGCGCGACCCCTTTGGGGCCGTACGTTTTGTTGAGGGGAGGGGGTTTAAGATTAAAAAAATTAAAATTTTTTTAATCTTAAAAGAAACGTATTTCATTTTTATTATTTATTATTTCTTTTTTGTTATTTTTTATATTTTAATGGAAAAAATCACACATTGGTGTTTGGTTCACAAATTTGCTCCCTGCGGTATTTCGGCGATTAATGAATATGCTGATTCACATAATTTTCATTTCAGCGATATTGATATGAAGCACAAAAAAGCTTACAAACGCAAAATCTTGAATATAAATTGTTTCGAATATAAATACAATAAATATTATTATTATTATTATTATTATTATTATTATTATTATTATTATTACCACGGGCTACTCCAGGAGTCCTTAGACTCATCGAGGGAGGCCCTAAACATCATGTTCACACAGCTGTTCAACATTCTCACAGTATCTATCATACCTTGCCTTGAACTCGCTCACCGTCATAGCACCCACAACAGACTCTGGCAGCTTATTCCACTCATTTACCACTCTAAAAGTAAAGAACCCAGCTCTAACACCCCTGCTAACCACGCTCTTGCCCAGCTTCCATGGGTGTCCCCTAGTTCTCACACCACCAGTCCTGATCTCAAAAATATCCTCTGAATTAATCCTATAGAATCCTTTTAGCAATTTGAATGTCTCAATCATATCTCCCCTTTTTCGCCTATCAACTAGTTTCTGCAACCCACAAATCTTCAACCTGTTCTCATATGGTTCATTCCATAGACCTGCTATCATCTTAGTCACTCGCCTCTGGATCCTCTCCACCTCCTCCCCATCAAGAAGGAACCGAGGTGACCAAATCTGGGCACAGTAGTCAACATGAGGTCTTATCAAGGCTCGGTACAGAGGTACAATAACTTGCTTGTCTCTGCTCGTCAAGGTATTTTTCAACAACCAAGTGAGTTGATGAGCTGATTTAGCTACTTTCGCAATGTGCCCCCTAAACTTCATCACCCTATCCACCAACACTCCCAAGTCCCTGGCCTCATCAATCTCTTGGAGTACAGTTCCACCAATGTGGTATACTGCTGCTAATCTTTTCACTCCGAAATGCATAACCTTACATTTTGTCACATTAAATTGACATCTATTCTCCTTAGTCCAGAACTCCAATCTATCTAAGTCACCTTGCAAGACTTTGACATCTGCATTTACTATCGCCCTACCCAACTTTGCATCATCATCGAACAAATGAACTGTCCCACTTAGACCCTTCCCTATATCGTTAATGAACAGATTAAACAGCAGTGGTCCAAGAACAGAACCCTGTGGCACACCACTAGTCACAGGCCGTTTTTTGGACTCTACTCCTGAATAAACTACTCTTTGATATCTCTCCATCAACCACCCAGCTATCCATCTCACCAACCCTATATCCATTCCCATATGTTGTAGTTTACGGATTAGAATTCCATGTGGTATCCTGTCAAACGCCTTTGCCAGGTCCAGCAGTATCACTGTAAACCCTTTTCCCTTATCCAGTTCAGCCGTCACCTTGTTATAAAACTTGAGCAAGTTACTGAGGCATGATCTACCCTTTACAAAGCCATGCTGTCCTCTGTACAGTATCTCATTTTCATCAATCCATTCCTGTATTTTTCCCTTGACTACTTTCTCCAAGACCTTGACAACGACTCCTGATATGCTGATCGGTCGGTAATTTGCAACCATAGTCTTGGATCCTCCTTTATGCAGTGAAACTATTTTCCCCTCTTTCCCTTCGGGACTAAGCCAGACCTGAGACTCAGATTAAACAACATGGTCAAGGGCACTGATAATTCATTAGCCGCTTCATGCAAGACCCGTGCCGGTATACCATCCAATCACACAGATGTATTCACATTAAGGTTCTGTAATAGACTATTCACCTCCACTTCATTCATCACAATTCCCATATAAAATAATGGTTCCTTCATTTTTTCAACGTCACCACCTGGATGATATACTTTTGCAAAGTGCGCACTCAGTAACTCCACTATATCGACTGGTTCAGTGAACTCTTTACCATCGTCATTCCTTAAAATCATTTTGCCTTGTACAGTTTTTTTCTTGCTTGCAGCATATTGAAAGAACTGTTTGGGATTCTCTTTTGCTTGCATAGCTAGTTTCCTTTCATAATCGGCTTTTGCTGTTTTTACCACACTCGTTACCCTTCTGGCCTGTACTTTATAACTTTCGTGTGCCTGCAGGTCACCCCTTTCTTTAAATTCCCTCCATAGTTGTTTCTTTTTTTGAAGCTCAAGCTTAATGGTGTTATTCATCCATTTAACCCCTCCTTGTTTCACTATTCGGACCTTAGGTATACAATCAGCCATAACCTCCTGTAAATGCTCTTTGATCACTTCCCATGCTCTATCGACGTCCAGCCCTTGCAGTTGTACATGTCATGGCACTGATCCAAGCAATCTTCTAAGCTTGTTATACTTGCCAGCACGGTAATTCCACATATTACCTGTCTTAATCACAAATTTCACACCTTTAGCCACCTCCCAGGTGACCTTAAGACCTTATGATCACTCTCACCAATAGGTGGCAACATGGTCATATTCATCACAGTCAAATTCTCAGATACTATTACCAGGTCAAGCACTCTCACACCCCTAGTATTTTCAATTACATGCTGTTTCAGATAGTTATCCCTTAATAATTGAATAAAATCCATTTCCTTCCTCACATGTGTCCTCTCCTCCTTCCAATCAATGTTACCATAGTTGAAATCCCCCATAATAATTACCCTCCTTCCACTCATTTCATCAATTTGTTTATGCATACCATCTCCACCATCTATTCCATCACCTGGTCTATAGCAGCACCCAACTGTATATTTTATTCTGCCAGTCTCAATCTCACACCAAATAGCCTCAAATGAGCTCCTTTCACTATCCTGCGATACAACTTCAATTCTCCTTGGCTGCAGTTCATCAGCTATCATCAATAATACCCCTCCCCCCATTTTATTCTCTCTGTCCCTCCTAAACATACTATAACCTACACATTCTATCCCACTAACTATATCATCTTCCGTCAGCCATGTTTCACTAATGCCAATAACCTGTGGCCAGGAAGAGCCAATCAAGGCCAAAAATTCTTCCTTCTTGTTCCTAATACTCCTGGCATTAGTATACATGAATTGCAGTGTTCCCTTTGTCCCACCCCTATCTTGATGAGTTATTCTAAATATCCCATTCCCATTTTTTGTCCTTATTGCTGGCTCAGGTACATTATATACATTTTTACACTCAACTGTCTCACTGATGTCTGGATATTCACTTCCCCCCCCTCCTTGGTAGTTCTAGTTTCCCTGGTTCTGCACATCCATTTTCACTTCATTCAGCAACACTTTTTCCAGTCTCCGCACACCAAGTCCATTCAAATGCAGGCCATCCATCTTGTATAAGTCCTTTCGCCCATCAAACTCATTCCACACGTCCACAAATTCCACACCACACCGTCTGCATAACCTGCGCATAATGTCATTTGCGATTATGGCCCTCCTTCTAAACTCCTCTCTGTCATACCGCGGTAACAGACTCACCATTCTAACTCTGTCACTCTTTTCTTTCGCTACCTTTAACAATACTTTCAAGTCCTCTCTCATAAAAAATTTATCACCTTTCAATTCATTCGTACCCGCCACAATTATTAATTCTTTCACCCTCTGTTTTTGCACTCTAATACTCTCACTTACATCCTTAAATTTCGCACCCGGTAAGTACGATTTAGTTACACTCCCATCTATCACCCCTCTTAATAACGAGTAACCATACAACACTCTCTCCTTCATTTCGGAAACTCGCCCACGCTGTTTATTTACGTTAGCCGAATCACTCTGGAAGGAGTTTTGCAGGTGCTCTAATTGCCGCTGCGCATCTTGTATCACTGCGCGCAGCCTAGCGATCTCACTTCCTACAAATAATTCCTCATTTTTTTTATCATTCAAACCATTTCCTCTTTCTGTATAATTGCTCTCACTCTTTCTTAGATCACCGCTCACATTGCCATCTTGTACACCGCAATTCCCTATCGAGCCACTATTTTCACTCGCATTCTGGCTTTCTTCAACCATAACTGTCTCACAACCTGACACATACTTCGACTCCTCACTTTGCATACACTTTCTACACATTCTCCCACCACTATCACTTTCAATCCATACTCCAGCCTCATTCGGGAATGCATACATTCCACACACATCACATTGGACAAATTCTCTCACATTATAGTTTTTGAACAATGGCGTCGTATTTTTGGACGCAATTATCTTACGTCGCATTGGCGCCATATTCAAATATATGAAACGTATCGTTAAAGACTAAATTAATTTACGGAATTTACACCAAAATCACACAGACACAACAAGCTACCAAATTTAGACAACACTACGTTATGATTTTTAACATATATTCTAATTTCCATTCAAAATTGTACTTAGCTTTCGGGAGCTCCCTGAAAACACGACCGTTCCCCTGGCCCTCTAGCGGCGAGGATGAAGGATTCCCTCGTGAAGCTGTTTGCTATGTCCGTTGTGTGTACTTAGCACACTCACCTTGTTTCCAAGTTCTCATATATCATTCACTACAACTTAAGTAATTTGTAAGTTATATCTTAACTAAAATACTTTTAGTTAAGTATTTTATATATATACGCTCCCTTAAAACACGCACTCTCATCACAAAAGAACTTCTCCAGTGCCGTTTAAGGAAATCAAAAAATTCTCAATTTAGATGAACGTTCGCTGTGGAAGTATTTGTAGAAGATGCGAGTAGATTAACCAATCTGACTGCTTTATTTTTCATACGTATTTTAGACAGGCCTTAGTGGCACCACCCCAGACTGGGACACTATTAAATGATCAGACCGATTTATGATTTGGATAATTAAGCAGAAGAGAGAAGGAAATAACGCCTTGAGAGAGAAAGACAAATATCGTAATTTTTTGGATCCTGATGAGGCAACAATTGTAATGTGTGTGTGTGTGTGTGTGTGTGTGTGTGTGTGTGTGTGTGTGTGTGTGTGTGTGTGTGTGTGTGTGTGTGTGTGTGTGAAAGAGAGAGAGAGAGAGAGAGAGAGAGAGAGAGAGAGATTTGAGTCTTGAGAAATTGTTTGTAGACCAGGTTCAGTCAACCCGCATGTGTCGATGATATACACAAGGAAGAGAGAAGTGTCTCTTCCTTGTGTATATCATAAGGGTGAGAGAAGAGTCTTTCGGAAATCCATAACGAACCACACACTACCGCACACAGCGATCTCCCGTCAGAAAACTGCCGACTGCATTTGCAAAGGCGAAACCAAATGATGGGACGCTTACTTAACCGACTTTGTGCCAGATCCTGCGAAAAGCCTTGACGATATCATGAACAACCACCTGAGATTCGCCAAACTTTCCCTGTGTATTTATCCAAATAAGAGTGGCACAAGTAAAATGATCATCAACACTGCGGAATCCATAACGGCAATAGTTTATTCAGTTGAGAACTTTCAGGGCAGCAGGAGTTGAGCAGAGAGAGAGAAAGAGGAACTGAGGTGAGCAAAACTATCGTTCTCTGGTAAAGATTTGTCGTCGTTTAGGAATGGGTTGTCTAATTTCCTGGCCGCGGGATAGATTCCAGTGGAAAAAGAAAAGCATAAAAATGCGACACAGAATGGGGAGTGAAGTGTTTAGCACAAAACTTCGGAGCAATCAGAAAAATGCCACCAGAACCAGAAGACTGTTTTAGGAATGATTTGGGGATATTTACGAAGATCAGCTATGCAGTTTGAGGATAACCAATAAATTAGGCTTTTTTGTTTGCAGGTGATGATGCAACAGAATCACCCAAGTGGAACAGGAGTGGGAGGAATTTTTAAAGATACGAAGGACAATTTCGAAAAGACACCCGAAGAATACGGTTGCCGGTATAGGACGCAAATTTCCGGCTCTTAACTCTTTCAAACTTATTTGGATGTTTTGATAGCTGTTTTTCTTATTTTATATGTGACTCCCAATAAATTAATGATTTCTTCTTTTTTTTTATGAATTTTATATTTATTGTGTTTTGCTAAATTTATTTCTTTTACATAGTCTGGAAATCCTGCTCTACAGATCACCCATGGAACTTTTTCAAGCCACTTCAGGCTTTCAATAAGTGGGTCTTACACCAGACAACGAAATTAATCTCTCTCTCTCTCCCAAAGACAGTCGCATATATCTGCATTCGCATGGGATTGGAACTTGAAGTCTCTTGTTGGGAGAGCCAGCCAAGCCAGAAATGCCACTCTTCTAGGTTCTGATATAAACAGTGAAGTAAGATGCATTCTGGAAGTTTTTTCACTTGGCTATGCTACCAAATCTATATTTGGTTTAATCCTTTATCCAAGTGTAAGCAGACAAAGTTTGCTGCTGAAGTATCTTTCAGGACTGGGGGCAACTCTTGGCAAAGGTGGTATAAGCTCTCATCACTTGCCTTAGTATCTCCCATAATGCAAAGCACATCTCCTTACGTATATGTATAATGTTATGCATTAAGGGAAGGGCCACTACCCTCATAAACATCTCTCTAATCCAGAGAATTTGAATATTAAGGTGTTGACACTTTTTTCCCAACTGTTATATGGTGATATGACTTCTGCATTACTTCCATCTTAGTAACACCCCCTCTGCGTCTGGCTCCCACTGATGAGACCTCAATAAAGGTCGAAACCGGTCTGGGTAGTGACCATTCCCATAATGCATAGCATTATACATGTCTATAAGGAGATGTGCTTTGCATTATGGGATACTAAGGCAAGTGATGAGAACTTAGTCCACCTTTGCCACGAGTTGCTTCAGTCCTGAAAATACTTCAGGCGCAAACTTGGATGAAGGATTAAACCAAGTATATACTAAGGTGAATTATCTTCTCTTCAATTTCAACTTGAGTCACTGATTATAGATTTACGGTTATAGGTTTTTTTTATTAATTAGTAAGCGCATTTCATATAAATGCAATTATCTTCTGATTTATGTACTAATATATAAAGTCATCCATTCCAAATTGACTGCACTTCGCTAATTTTTATTTTTTTATCTATACTCTTCAACTTTTTCTATAAATTGACTTAATAATCTCATCCACGATTAGAAAGAAAAACAGTGTTTTTTCCCCTCTGTACATTCCTTTTTTTATGTCTTTGTAGGCTTTCTTCTAGGCTTACTCATACTCTTTTAGTCACGTGTCGTAATTCTGTCCGTAAGTTCGATTCACGTCATGACGGGAGGAATCTTTATATGGACTTTTTCAATCGAAGGTGAGTTAGCCGATCTCATACGGAGGTAGCAGGGTTTTTCCTCACGGAAACTCGGGTTTTTCATCCCGCATACAGACAAATCGGCCCTTCAGAACACACGCAATTTACAGACAAAAAAATACTAGCTGTGGTGGTAGTGGTTGGGGGCAGTGGTTGGCGTTGATATAGGTGATTGGTAGTAGAGGTTCTGTGTAGTAGTGGAGATGGAGAGTTGTACAGTAGGTGTCCTCCCGCGAAGTCTTAGAACTCCTTAGAGGTGTCACGAATAATAATAATAATAATAATAATAATAATAATAATAATAATAATAATAATAATAATAAGTACTTTTGTTTTGCTTTTATGACTCTCACATTCCAATCAGCAAAATGTTCTTCGGTTTATGGTTGCAGATGATACACAGCATGCGTAATTGGTTTCATTAATTAAAAAAACATCACGGGACGAAATACAAGTCGCACTGCGTTCATCATCTCGGAAACGAGTATGATATTATCAGAGAAGGATAGTTAGATGGTATTCACTATGTCCGCATTCATTTCTTCCTTCTTTCCTCCCTCCAGTTGGGAACTAAATTAAACTCTTTACATTTTCACCTGCTTTTGTGACTATTTCTTCCTCTACCGGATGTGGTCTGTTATGTTTTACTTCCGTTACTGCTTTCCTAAAATGCATTAGTGCTGATGCATCCCCTACGCCCCTTCCAGTGTTCGCCAACTGCAATTCGATCTTAGTGTTGATCCATAATAAGATTCTGGTTAAACAAGCGGTTTGAAATAAAATATCCTGCGCTTTGGATATCCAAGTACAAAAACCAAAAACAAACAAAACAAAACAACAACAACAACAACAACAAAAAAAAAAAGTTATTATTCTATGAAACTGAGGCAAAGCGTAAAATTGTCAAGTGCATGCAAGGAGAGCTTTTGGATTGCGTTAACACCAACCATGCACAAGCGATACACTAGAGTCCCGGTAATAAGCAAATTGGGCCATTTGCCCAATTAGTTAGCATTTCCGCGACATTTGACACTTTTAGTTGCGAAGCGGCACGTTTTCCACTCTTCTTTCCTTGTAATGTGTAGTCCTAATTGTAAATATCTCATCGCCTTTAATCGACCCTTTGAAGTGTGTCTTGTAAGTGGCAGCATAAAAAGAAACACAACACGAATCTTCGTAGAAAGCAATTTCACGCTAAAGAAACTCGTTGGTTTCCCAGATGATGAACGCTGTGCGACTTGTATTTCGTCACGTGATTTTTTTGAATTAATGAAACCAATTACGCACGCTGTGTATCATCTGCAACCATAAACCGAAGAATCTCTTGCTGATTGGAATGTGGAGCTGTCATAAGAGCAAAACAAACGAAACGAAATCCACGCACTTAAAAAAGAAATATATGGAGAGGCTTTGCACTTATCTGTGGTGAATCCTTTCTTTCAGAGGGACGATTCATAAAGTTTAGGGGTAAAAGCTGACAACATTAATCCTCAGTTTTTTTTTATTAAGATTCATATTCATTAGAAACACTTTCTAGAATAGTGCCGTAGAGAGAGAGAGAATAAAAGAGGAGCACCTAAATATCTTTAGGAATTTCGCCTCCCGATGTGAAATCATTGCTCCACTTATTGGAGGCCTGAAGTGGCTTGACAAAGTTCCATGTTTGGTGTCCAGAGAGTACTTTCCAAATTATGGAATCCTTAACTCACCCAAGATGTGTTTATGTGTTAAATAATCCAGTGTTACATAATTCGTAATGGATTATGTAACACTGATCCGCATAGGTGATCCTCAATAGCTTAGCTAATTTTCAAGGGGAGGTTAATTATTATTATTATTATTATTCAAAGAATCTTCGGAAATGCTACGCCTACCTGCGCAATGCAATAAAATTAAAGCATCATCTTACATCAATAGCTGCGTGAAACTATTCCAATTTAAAAACACCCCGCGCATCATAACAGACCTTGGATGTTGTGATGCACGGAATGGTTTTGAACTCGAGTAGTTGCACGCGTTCTTTGTTAAACTGTTTTCCAATCGTTGATTTCATATCCGTTAACTGCATTACAGTGAAAGCCTCCTGTCATTTAACTTATATCTAAAAAAAAAAAAAAAATCTTCTGAAGCCATTAGCACCGAACTATTGGAGAAGTACAGTACTCTACCGATTCATCTCAGAGTTATGTGCTATTTATAACCATACAATCTCAGAAGCACATCTGTGTTTTCTATTATGAAAAAAGAAGAAAAAAGCAGATACATTGATCTTATTAGTGTCATTATTTCTACACTCGATCTGTAGATAAAAGATGTATTTCATAGCAGAATGGATTTAATTTTAATTAACAACTAAAATCTGCTAAAGTTTTTTATTCCCTAAAGGAAGTCAGCGAAATTATCATTAATTTAGCTCCAGTATTAAAAATAGTCATAAATCACAATTAGTATTGTTTATGTGAAGACTCCATGAAAGTTTGCAGACTATAGTACATTAGTACAATGGGTTTGCAAAAATTGATTGAGTACAGATTGGATAATCCCGAAACAATGGTGCAGAGACCAAACAGGAACTTTTTTAGACACTGCAGGCATAAAAAAAGCCCTTTGGTGATCTCACACCGGGGGGTGAGATGAAAACCTACTGTCACCATAATTGAACGTAGATTCAAAATAAATGAATTCCAATATTACAACTAGAAAATTAAAAACATGTATTTGATCAAGGAGAATGTCTTCAAGACATTGTTGGAAATACAAAAACGTCCATAAAAATAATTTCAGAAATACAATTAGCTAAGATAGAGATTTCCAAGGAATATTTAAAAGATTTACTCTCCCTCGGGGTCACTACCCCTAAGGGCAAATTATTTCACTCATTAACTGCTCTCTGGGAGAAAAACATAGCTCTTATCATTTTCTTCACTGCAAATAAATTTAATGCCCATGAATTCCCCCCCCCCATGTTCTCTTCCCGCCTTCCATATAACAAAAAATAACAAAAAATGTCATCATTTGAAATGCCATAACACCCATTCAAAAGTTTATAGACCTCTCTCATATCACCCCTCTTTCTCCTGTTAACCAGAGTCTGTAATCCACATACTCGCAATCTGTCCTCATAATCTAAATTCCATAATCTGGATATAATCTTTGTAACTCTTCTTTGCACCCTTTCCACAGCTTCTTTATCCCCTTGGAACCGGGGAGACCAAATCTGTGCACAGTAATCCAAGTGTGGTCTTATCAAAGCCTTATAAAAAGGCAAAATTACTTCCTTATCCTTACATGTCAAGGTTCGCTTCAGCATAGAAATTATCCTCTGAGTTGTATTTGCAACTTTTGCTATGTGACCTTTGAACTTTAAATTCTTATCCACCATGATCCCTTGCCTCTTCCGTTTATTGTAGCATAACCCCGCTAATATAATATGCCGCTGGATCTCTAATCACGCCAAAGTGCATAATTTTACACTTACTGACATTAAACTGGCGGCCATTTTCGTTTGCCCAGATTTCCAGTCTATTCAAATCATTTTGTAATTGCTAGATACCAGAATCATTCCTGATTGATTTAACTATCTTTGAATCATCAGCAAATAATTGCACATCTTCTGTTAAACCCTTCCTAATATTCATTAATGTGTAGATTGAACAACAATGGCCCAAGGACTGAACTTTGAGGTACACCATTGGTCACCTTAAATCTGGAAGATTAACACCCATTATATAACACCCACTTTTAGATATCTGTCTGTCAACCAACCCCTGATCCAAGTCAAGAGTTTATATTTCAATCACATATTCTCAAGTTTATGAAACAGCCTATCGTGTGGTATCCTATCAAATGCCTTAGCAAAATTCAACGTTATCATAGCGTATCCATTCCCTTTATCCAACTCGCCCGTAACATTCTTATAAAATATCATCAAATTGCTAAAACTCGACCTTCCTTTAGTAAACCCATGCTGTTCCTTGCAGAGTGTGGCTTGTTTGTAAAATCTTCTAAAATCTTCACTACCACACCAGAGATACTGATAGGTCGGTAGTTAGACACATCAGTTTTTGCACCCTCCTTGTACAATGGAACTATCATACATTCCTTCTATTCCTGTGGTATCATTCCTGAGCTGAGACTCAAGTTATACAATCCTGCGAAAGGCCTAGCCGATTCAGCTGAACATTCCTTTAGCAAACGGGCTGATAATCCATCTGTTCCTATTGACAAATTCTTATCCAGGTTATGCAACGGCTTTCAACATCATTTTCATGAACCCCTAACTCTTCATCCAATGTCGCAGCAGCGCTCGCGCCATGCTACATACACCTGGTTGATATATCTTAGCAAAGTGAGCACTCATTAATTGCACAATCGCATTACCTTCTGACACCAGAGTACCATCTGCATTGAATGAAGTTATTCTTTCTCATTCACTTTTTTCTTTTGCGTGTGCATAACCATAAAAATTCTTTAGCTTTCATAGCCAATTTATTTTCACACTCCGATTTAACTTTCCACACAATACTTGTTACTTGGCCTTAGTTTTATATATTTCATAACTCATTTTATTCTTATTTTCACGACAATTTTTCCACATCAACTTCTTGTGAATCTCTTGCTTAATAAGGTTGCGCATTCGTTTCACTCTCCACCTATTTATTCTTCGAACCCTAGTGATACATTCAAATACCATCCTATTTATGCACTCTTTCAAAGAATCCCATGCATTTGGTGACATTTTCCCCATTCAGTAACTGACACTATGGTACCAAAAGAGTGTGCTGCTACGTTGATCATGATTTCCAACTTTTTAGTCCCAGCATGTAACCTGTTTTAATCGGAGCACCAATACAACTAGATACTTCCCAAGAGAGTACTTGGGAAGTATCCCAAGTATTTATATACTTATCAAAGCCTTATAAAGAGGCAAAATTACTCACAGCGTCAGAGATCCCTTCTGACGCTGTGAGCAAATCCAACACTCTTTGACCCGAGTACTTCCTTTTACATCCTGCTTGAGAAAGTTGTCTCGAAACAATTCAATAAATTCCTCCTCTTTCTTATCATGAGATTTCTCTTCTACCCAATCAATGTTTGGATAATTAAAGTCGCCCATAATGATCACTCATTTAGTACTCATTAGACTAAATTGGCGATGCATTTCTTCTTGCCCTGCAACTGAACAACCAGGTCTGTAGCAACACCCCACCATAAATTCCTATCTGTTAGCCTCCACTTCACACCAGATATACTCAAACTCACCGCTACGTGGGACATTGTTACCCTCATTGTTTTCTTGTGTTTCTACCCTAACTGGACTTAAGTCATCTGATATCATTAGTAGCACTCCTCCTCCTCCTCTCCTATCTCTTCTGTCATTCCTAAAAATAGTATATCCGTTATTACACTCGATCCCACTTACCATATCTGATTCTGATAGCCAGGTTTCGATAAGATGTGCCAACAATCTTAGGGCACATCGTATTCACTAAAGGAATGAACTTAGCCCCTTTGTTTCCGATGCTCCTGGCATTTGTGTATAGACATAACAAATTACCACCTAGCCAATTCTTATAATTAGATATGCAATCTATTTGGTCTTGTTCTAGAACTTTCTCTTTTCCCTCCTCAGACATACTTTAAACGTCCGAACCCAAAGCATATTTTTCCTCCTCTTCGCCACATACCTAACTATGTTCGAAGGCATTCTTATCTTTATCACGTTTGCCCACCATAGCTGAACCTTCACACTCATTTGTCCCTTGATGTTCTACTTTCCCTGACTCCTCTCTGCACTAGGTCTCATGCCAAGAAATAATATCTCCAGTCTTCTGATGGCAAATGAATTTAAGTGCAGACCGTCCCTCTTATACAAGTCTTTTCTGCCATCAAACACACCCCACACATCTAAACACTCGTAGCCATTCCTTCTACACATGGAATCATTTGCTATCATTGTCCTGCTCCTTAACTTGGTACTCTCTCTCTCACATCAATTCTTTCTCACTTCTTCAAACAACATTTTTAAGACACGTAACTGTTGAGCGAATTCAGAGTAAAGAGATGAGAAAGAATAACGAAGTTTTTATTTAAAAAAAAAGGAAGAATAAAAAAATAAAAATAAACAAACTGGATTAAAGAAAACAAAGAAAAGTGGTCATCGGCATGCAAAACGTAATTAAAAGAATCACGTGAACAAATTTTAAATAAATAAACATAAATAACCCCTCTAAGGGAAATAAATCCTCTAAGAAAAGTACGCAGCAGTCTTTTAACCTTCAATAATCTTCGGAAACCGGCGGGTAACTCGTCTCTGTTCTTAGGTGTCATAGCTGAGTCTGTGGCTGTCGCTTATTTTAGAGACATCTGAGCGAAATGATGGTGAACAACTGCTGCCATCTCGTGATAACTAAACCCTCACACTTGCATTATTGTCTGAAACAGTGGAAGTCTGAACCGTGCTGTACGGTCGAAAAATCGACCGTTCAATTTTTCCGAGCTGAGAGATTAAAAGTTTAAATTTCTGAAAGAATAAAACCCCACTTGTCTGAAAGCCTAGAAAAAGTTCCTCTCACGACCGACCAGAATTGAACTTAAAATTCTCTTTTTTTAGCAGTGTAGCATTCTGGTGCAAGAAATATTGTTACAAGATTACACAGGCATCTCATGGACGAATTCGAAACGTGTAAAGTTTGATTCTTATGTTTCGTTATTCAGAAATATAAATCTCTCTCTCTCTCTCTCTTTATTGGACATGTCGAGTTAAATCTCTACTATGTAAGCGAAGGTTGGGTAAGCAGTTCTCAACGTTGGGTGTTCGCCCCGCAGGGCGGCAATTTGAATATTTTGGGGGGGCGATTAGAAAATGTACATGCACATATTTATATTATACTTTTTCAGAACTTGGCTGACTATTATTCGAGAGGGGGGGGGACATCAAGATCTTTGAGACGTCGAGGTAGGGCATGATCCAAAAAATGTTGAGAAACACTGACTTACATCATCAGGGGTAATGGTGTATGAAAGTTTAACACAACAACCAAAGATTATTGATAATTAATTGTCAATTAGTGGTTTTTTGACTTCGCAACTGTTCATTATTTGAGAACCCGAATACAAAATGATACGTTTGTTACTCTAAATCTCTACTAGTCTACTAGAGAGAGAGAGAGAGAGAGAGAGAGAGAGTTTTTAGGATTGTATAAGAAGCCAGAGTATTATGATAAAGTGGATATTTATGGGATCAAAGGAAAATAATGATGAAATGAGGCTTATAAACACATCTTACAGTGTGGTGTGTGTGAAGGACTCCTAGGGGAAAGAAGAGTGACAACCTTCCAAGAAATCAGAACAGGTATGAACATACTCTTAAATAAAAGAAAAATATATATATTAAACTCATCTGTTGCCATAAATTTAAGGCCAATGATTAAAGGCATAAATTCACGGTTAAGTGAAGTGATATTTTATTATTAATGGATAAGTACGTTGGGATAAAATCAACATCTACCTCTCTCCTACACGCACAAGATAAATAAACAAATACATAAATAAATAAAATAAACGGAATCTTTCGAAGGACATAGGATATCTGAGAGGGGAGATCTATCTGTTCCGTGTAATATAATATCAATTCAGTAATAAAAATGAGAACATGTTTTGAACTGTGTTTCCTGGAATGTGTTACATTTTGGATCGCTTTCAAACCTCGCTGACCGCAGAGGCGAAAACACATTCTGAAATATAATATTTGCATTACAATTCTGTGCACTGCTTGCTTATGAAAAAAAAAAGTTTCATCTTTAGTAATAATCATTTTGGTGTAATGCAAAACGTTCCCATTGGAGAATACGGAGACCTCTAGCGGCATTTACCAGTCAGTGTATTTAAATATATTGGATAATAAACAAATATTCCGTTGTTTGTTACTGATTCGTTTCTTTGCTATTTCTTATACTTGTTACGCCTATTAATATAATTGGAAGTGATTCTTAATGCTAAAATATCCCTGAAAATGAAAATTTTCTCATGGAAAATTCATATCAGCTTTTTAACTGAAGGTAAGTTAGCCGGTCTAGTACAAAGCTAGAAGGAACTTCCTTCCGGAGGAATTTTTTTCATCTCCTACAAAGAAGAAGACAATCCGGTCTGAGCAGAGTGAACAGAAAAATGGATATAAGGGAATAAGCGGTTCATTTTTTTTAATGGGAATTCCTAATGCATTCAACAGTGCACATCATGGACTACTCCTTCTAAAAATGTCCAAGCGTAGTTCAGAAGAGTTGATAATGCACACTTTAAATCCTATTTTAATAACAGAAAATTAAAGGTCAATTTAATAGTGAATCCAAAGGATTTTTTTACGTTAATAATCCAGTGGAAGACTTTAGTGAAGTGGATCACATCGCCCAAATCACGAACTTGATGATGTGACCCCATGGGATTGATTTATAATAAAGTCAGAATTGAGATCTTGCAAAGGTTTTTGGCGCCCTTGGTAATCTTGAATCTACGCTTCTTCTTCTCCTTTTTATTTATTTATTTTTAGTACGACAATTTCGATAGTTGGCGAAATATCTCGCCACTGGTCCCATCTGACATCGGCGCCTTTGACACCTACCTCAGCGCCATAGCATTCGTAAGCTACGGTTTGCGAGACCACATTAATTAATATTATTGTAAACTAAGGTTAAATTTAAAAAATGCCGTAGAAGAAAAAATACAAGTCCTTTTATGTAATCTACTAACTTTTGAAATGTCAAAACAAAACGCCTCCTCCAATTCTTCTTTTTTGGTCTTTATATAGTTTATTTATTTTTTTATTCTGTCACTTATGGCATAAACTGACCCTTTTGCTTTTGAAGGAAGAAGTGCTATATCGCGTCAAGATCTGAACTGACTGCGTGGGAATTATTTTAACTGTGATTGCGACGAATATTCGATAGAAACCTCATCAAATATTATTATCATCAACTTTATTCCACTGTGTTTAGCCCACGGAAATTGTCTTTCATAGGAACAGAAACTGAAGCAAGTCCATTTTAAATGTATTGAGTTAATTAACAAAACGAACAGTCAAGAGAATTTTTAAATCAGTTAATTATTTTGTTTTGATTGGCCCTTTGAAGTATTATTTAGCTTCCATTTATTTTTAAATGTCAGATACGTAGTGTTACAAAATTACGTTTCTAATGGTTTTATGGTTTTAATTATTATTATTATTATTATCTGTGTTTTTAGAGAACATGTTGTACCTAAAATATTTGCAGAATGCTCAGGAACTGCCCTAGGAAATATAACTGAGAAACACCAGAAAACATTTTAAATAAACGAACTTATTTTAAATTACATTCATCGTTATGATTAAGTAACGTATCGCATCGCTGACCATCATCGAAATGCTTTCTAATCCCCTCCCCTCTACTCCACTACGGACAACACATTCCGAGTGTGTTTCATGAGCTCTTACAATGTAGAAAGCGCTCTCTTTATTTTTATCTCTCTTTTTTTTTTTATGAAGAAGTACGAAACTTTGAAATAAAAATAAACGGAAAACAAGAAAGGGTAGTAAGATAAAAAAAAAAATAAGTAAAGAAAAAAAAGGTACTCGACAGCCACCGATGAGATTCGAACTCACGACCCCTGGTTTACGAGACCAGTGCTCTTGCCACTGAGCTACGGTGGCTTGCCTGCAATGCACCTTCCTTATAGAAGACTTAATGAATCTATAGATAGCCGCATGCATTTGCTGGGAAATAAGTGAAATCACATAAAAGAGAATAAAAAAAAAGTTGGCTTCCAAGTACCACACAGATCGATAAAAAATTTACTGTTGTTTGTGGGAACCGTGTCGAAGGCACGTTTGTATGTTTTCTTATTGCAAGATCAAATGTTCAACATTCTGAGAAAATATTTGCCACGTGAAAGAATTCGTTCCCGGATTCGAACAGCAAAATTTGAATGTTATTGGGAGGTCAAGGGCTGAAAGGGAAGGGGGTGGCTACACTGAACGTGAACATTGCGATCCTGTTCTTCTTGGAGCAGTAGGAATTTCGGGATGTGGAATTTTCCCCCACCCTCAAAAATCACTAGTGAGATGAAGAGCGATAATTTAAAATTATTATATTTTAAATTATTCAAAATATAATGAAAAAAAATTAACTTCACCTGTACGTGCGCATCCATCTAAATCTGATCTGTACGAGTCAGAATAGTGACAGATGCAATTTAAAAAAAAAAAAAAAATTCTTTTGTAGAATGTGCGCGAAAGAGTCAGTGATTGGCGTGAAAGAATTTAAGACAATCCATCGAATTAATCCATCTGGCGATAGGTGTATGAAGTGGCGATCCATTAAAGAAGCTGGCAATGACGAGAAACATAATCCAGGTGTCACGAGACTTCAGTATGATTAATTTTCTGCTCACTTCGTAGTCCGAACTTTAGATTTGTCGGATGGGTAACTTTCTCCAAGGACAAAACATCAGTACAAGAGAGCCTCAGATATTCTTGTACTGATCTTTTATGTTGGCGCAATCAACCGACTCATGTAGCTCATTGCTCAAATAAGTACAGTATTCTGATAATACTGTGTTTTAAGGAAATCTGAATTTCAATAGCATGTGAGATTGCACGCTATTCTCTTCTGTTCATCATATTCTGTTCTCTTCACCTGTTGTATGTGCAGTTGTGAGAATACGGGTCGTGTTTGTACCATCCCTTCTTCCTGAATTCTTTCCGACCACAAGACGTGTCGTACGCTGCCTGCCACACCGATCTGGTTGTCACGTGACATTCCATTTCCTACCAATTTTTCCACATCATTTGCCTACATCGTAACAGCACTCATTGTGGGACACGATCCATTGCTGTATGCTAAAAGAGATGTACGTGTAAACCAGGGGCGAATTCTCCATGCTTGCTATGCTTGCTGCGCAAGCTCATTACTTGAGAAAGAAGTAATATTTATATTTTAATAAATGCATGCATTTATAAGCATTCCATTTAGGCTTTTTCTTTTGTAGACAGAGACGTCTTAAGCTTGCGCGGCAATAATTGAGCTTTGCGTTGTGTATCGAAGGCCGATGCTTGCTCGTCTAGTCGAAGCTACCTTGGCTTGCTCGGTTGTGGAAGCTTCCAGGTCCTCGCTGCAGCGCTGTGATTTCATGCGTGCGCATAGCCATTTCCGCTCCCTTCACGTCGTTTTAAACACAGGCCATACGCAGTCAACGTAGCTCTAGCCAGTGAGCTTCAGCCAGCCTTTACAAGTGTGTGTGTGTGTGTTGCTTGGGAAAATTAAGTTACAACCAACTTTTTATGACGATGTTATTGACCAGTTCGTAAAGAAGAACCGGAGGGCAGAATTTGTATTCAAGTTGCTAAATTGAAAAAGATGGAATATCATTTGTGAAATAAATGTTGCGTCTGTATGATTAAATGTACATAAATTTCTAAATATATAGTTTCAAAAGGTCAGTAATTCGTTATTCCGCTAATCAGAATTCAATCTCACTCCCTGAATGATAACAAGAGCAAGCGTGAATTTCAAGACCAGCATTCGCCCCTGGTGTGAACCTGTAGCAGCTCAAGAATCACCGCATTATCCAGAAGCGTTAATTATTTGTCGGCGTTCATTTTTCCGGTCCGAGTCCATATCAGAAGAAAGAGATCGTTATCTTTTAAATCCATCATCATCATTACCGAACGTCACAGATTATAAATAAATCGATACCAGTCACACCTACCTTAGCCTATCCAAATTTCGAAAATTTGTGATGGCTCCACATCACGGGCTGTTTGCGGGACAGCCAAGATTATCTTTACCAATGTAATGCCGATCGCTATGGTTGACGATTCATCATCTGCCATTGCATAGAAACTGACATTGTGCAGTTATTGACGTACTATCTTATTACGAATTTGACCCCTTTTGAACTCTTTGGACTTCTGGTTGATGGCATCCGCATTACACTACCCTGATGTTTGTGAAACCATACGAAGCACTCTTTGATTTCTTGCTGGATGTTTTCGTTTTTTGAGCGAGGTAACGGCTCAGATTTCCATGTGTGCTTACAACTGAAGATGTATGTTTTCGCACAGCGACATTTTTTTAAAGAAATTTCGTCTTCAGATTTATTGCTTTTGAATATATAAGAGTTTGTCAGAATGGAGTAAGAACAGATTCACTGAAGTAAACTTAAGACAATACCGATAATGAATTTGATAATTTTGATAATAACCGATATCCTCATGTCACGTCAGCGTTGTATTGAAAGAATGTTCTCCAGAGAACCCATTTGACTTCATTAGAGCTTTACAGGAGATGGAGTTTCCGTCACAGTGTCGCACAGCAGTTCCACAATGCTGTTAATCATCAAGCGGTTTGTAAGGGAGTTGCACAATGCTTAGGGATCTGCATTTCTACGGAAGTATACAACGCATTCAAAAGCGAAAGGCGAACTGGGAGTGATGCACGACTCGTCGAAATGCAGAATTGACGAGCTGCACTACCGCTTTTCACTTTCGTATTTGTGGCTGAAGATCGCAACGTCAGTTAATAGATTCAGTGAGGTTTGTAGCAGAACAAGAGGAAGAAGAAGAAGAGGGAGATTTTGCGGTTACTTCCAATGGCTTCACTGGTATGGGAATTGTTGCTGTTACTGTCCGAACGCTTTCTGTTACATTTCGCATTAATATTTCGAGGTCCACTGTTCCTCGGTATAATAGGAACAGTGGACCTATTATACCGAGGAACTTGGGTAGTTTTACCAGTGGGTAAAACTAACAAAGCATCGCTTTGTGAAGAACAGCCTTGGCTGGTCACGTATTCTGATTTCAGTCTTGCGAGGCCTTTCTGAAGGATGAGTTAAAATGTTGGTTTACAGACACGAATTCCATTCAGCTGGTCATTTATAGCTCAGAGGAATGAAATCCCGCTCTCTCGGCTATCAAAAACAAACGACAAGTTTGTACAAAGGTGGACCGACAGGCTAATATGTTGTTCCATCTCATCTTTTTACCGTTGCTGACCATGAATTTGTGTGTGTAAATTTCAAGGCGGTTGCATTCATTACCATGTTCTGAAGTCCTAGAACCGCATGTTATTCGTTAAATTAATTTTAACTTCACTTTTGAGATCCTTCTTTAAATTTGTGGTCAGAATCCTGAGGCTTATGAACTACTGGCGAGTGTGCTGCACGTTCATAGTCTTTTAATTTGGTGCTGTAATTGGAACCTTAATTTCTTGCATCTTTTGTTCACATTAGATATAGTAAAATGTTATCCTTCCCCCAGTGTTAGTACTTTATCAGATTATTCGCATTTCATTTTTTTATCTCTGAAAAATGAAGCATCCGTTTGCTCCACTCAGATTATCAAACTTCTCAAGAAACTGGTGGTTGTAGAATTTAGCTGAAGTTTTACAATTCGAAATTGTACTTGATTATTTTGTAGTTGAATTTACATTATTCTACAATAACATTGAGCTTACTACGAAAGGAATGAATTAAAACATAATCATGCCAAACATAAACGTCACCTAAACAGAACAGATCAGACTAGTACCGATCACTTTGGTGTGGTGTTACCCAGTCATCTTTTCTGTAATAGAGCTGAAGAGCTCTAGTTACAAGGGTAAACTTGAAGAACAAGAAGAGGGCAACCAGATTCTTATGTTTAGTAACTTTTAAGATATGAAAGTATAAAAGAATATGATTAGTAATTTATAATTTATATGATTATTAATTAGACTTTAATTGTTAGTTTTGGTTGCAAACTGTTAGCCTCAGTATGTTACCTCTTTGGCTATATTGATGTTAAAATATAAATTTTTATGACTTACTGCCAGAGAGAAAAGAGGTTTTGGGAGTTTTAAGTTAAAGTATTAAATTTTAATTCTTAATTTATCATTCCTTAGGTAGGCCAGGCTTGGTGGAGCGCACCATTGTCTACAAAATTCAGTCGGACCCATCTCTTCAAGTCTCATTGTTAAGAAATTCCTAATTCTGGTTCTGCAACTTCTGACAATGTCAGGCAAACCTTTCTTACACTTTTTAAAATATGCCATGTTGCGTATTTTCCAGATATGATAGCTGAATTCTACTATGGTGTAAAGGAATAATTTGCATTGATTTTTTGGCATGTTCTGAGGTAAATCTATTAGTCTGAGTGCCAGGTTGGAAGAGACTGTGGCGTTAAATCTTGCTCCAACCAGACGCCAGACAGCTTGAGCTGTGAAACAGTTATAAAAAAGATGAGAGATAGTTTCACTCTCTAGGCAGAAGACACACTGGTCTACTACCTTTCTGTTCCATTTAGATACCAGATAGTTCACCGGAAGGATCCTATACGTGATTCTAAAGTTGAGCAATTTCCGAGTAGCATACAAAAAGTTGAGTGTTATTTTTCCATGTAGTTGTATCTTCATTTGATAATTTTTCTGTGTCCTTTAAATTTCTTAAGATGTGGTAGATAGATAGACACAGATAGTTGTTCTTTTATTAGAGACGATGTTTGGTTCTTGCAGATAAGGTGAGATTGTGTTGAAGGAACTTATGATGTTTAGATACCGATCTTCTTTTAAAAGAAATTTAAAATTTAAAAGAAATTTTAATAAAATACATTTCTTCTTCCTATGATTTTCTAAGTTATTGTTAAAAAATTATTAAGGTGTATTAATATTTTTAATTTTTTTAATAGATTGTCTCAAAGTTTTGAAAAAGATTAAAAATTGCTATATTATATTTCAAATACAATAAAATTTTTGACAAGGATTTGATTGTTCATAAATATTTATAAATACAATTAGGAAATTTCAACTATTTGACTGAAAGCTTAAGGTAGTCAATTAATAACGTTCCAGGATAACAATATTATTTTATTCAGGCAATTGTACAAATCCCAGGTGCCGCAGTGAAAGGTCCCTGAGAAAAGGCATTTCCAAAAACAAAATTCCTAAAGAAGCAGAGCGGTCCCTAATATTTTTACATACATTTCAGTGGATCATATCAACAAGTGGAATCCGGGATCAGAACTAATAATAAGTTCTGTAAGCGTGGGGTTGGTAATACTGCGGGTTGTAATATCCGCGGTGTCTTCCGTAGTAATCGTACTGCCCGTCGTGGTGAGGAGCAGCTCTGTACCCGGACAAATAGCGAGCAGTGTAGTCGTTATAGGCGTCCACGGGTCGCACTCCTCTCGGTGGGTATCGAACCACGGGGCGAACGACGGGGGTGCCGCCGCTTTGAGGATAGCCGGCAGAGTTGATGCGAACGTCGGCAGGACTTTGATTGGCGGTTCCTGGCTCGTTGGTGTTGATCACCGCTCTGAAGCCGTCTTCGCCCGCTGTGTATTCGACGGTGCGACTCCGACCATCGACATCCGTCAGGCTGTACGAACCGACCCTGTTGTTGTAGATATCGGATCTTTCGTTACGGGAGTCACGAGAACCATCGGCTCTGTGGATGTCGTAGTTGAAGTCGTAGCTTCCTGCATCCTGCACGATAAAAATAAATAAATAAAATAAATAAATAAAACAATGAAAAGGCGAGATTAAAAGAATGACTGCTGATCAGTAGCGTACTCAGGATTTAATCTTGGGGGGCGCCCGAGTTGATTAGACGATTTGAGAATACACACCACGCATCGCATACGACCTATCACTGAGCATCTGCAAGGATCGCTAATTCATAAGTAGGATAGAAACAGAAGACACGACACGACATAAATAAAGAAATGAATTTTAGTAATTAGGAAATGATATTTGGAAATTCTAGTGTTTTTTCCTTTTTCTTCGGGGAGGGGGGGAAAGGCATCATTTGCAACCCCTCTGGGTGTGCGGTGTGCCACTACTGCTGATGTTAGCAGTGTATTGTTATGCATTATTTCGGATGTTGGTTTTACGATGCCATACAGGACAGCGGATGCAAATACGCATGTGCAATATGTTTTGCCAGAAAGCGTGCATGCGCATTCTTACCCAGAATCATGCTTGCTTGTGAAACATGTATGGTTTTGGGGGTACCCCCCCCCCACACACACACCGTTTAAATTATCATCACCGCAGTGTACTGAAAGTCGAATTTTTGTGTTGTTATTTGTTCCAATAGCTCGTGATTCCAATTACACTATTTAATTGAACGATTCAACGTGATATCGATTATCTATGAAAGTGTAGTAAAAAGTGGAGTGCGACATATACAAAAATATAAAATGAAAGTTTTTTCTTCTTCATTTTGCATCTTTTCTGAAAAGAAGTATTCTTATTGGAGAAGCAAGACTATTTCGTCTGCAAAGCAAAAATTTGGAACCAAAAAAAAAAAAAAGAGGCAAAATAATAATGATAATAATATTTATTTATTTATTTTTTTTCTGGGCGCAAGCATGGATTAGTCACAGCATTGAAGAAAATAAACTAAGCTACAGAATAAAAACAAATCGATAAATCGATAAGGAAATGCCCTTTGCACTTAGTCTGTTCGTCATTTATCTTCTTTGCTAGAAAATAAAGCCATTTGGTTTACTAGGGATCATTGTAGAATGGTGTTCTATTCATGAAGGGGAGGGTAATTGAAGAAAATATCATGTTGCAAAGAAGTCAAACATCTGTTTCAAATTACTAATTTTTAAGATATCCAAACATTTTTAAAATCTTTAAATTCATAAAAATTAAAAAAAAAAAAAACATTCTTCTGCTCATCGAATACAGCCAAGGCTCAAGTTTGAATGACCTTCTATTTATATGTTCACTGGGCATCCACAGATGCCGTATGGTCACTCCGATGCTCGATGATGTTCCACACCAGGCCTCGCCATGTAGTCCTATTGTTTGCTTTTCTGGCAGCCTCACCTCTCTGAAGATCAGTCACTCCACACGTGCCACCTATCCATCTCATTGATGGTCTACCCCTTCTTATTTTCCCAGGAACCTTACCTTCTATTACTGTTCTAAGAATAAGAAGAATGATCTTATCTGCCCAAATATGATGGTGTGCGTACGAGGTTATTTCGAAAGTTCTACACACCGCGCATGCGAGACCAGTACGATGACGTAATAGTTTCCACCTTCACGTCAACGTAAGCCAGACGTTGAGCAAACACGTTCGCTTGATTGCAGTGTCCTTTCTGCAGAGTGAGCTTCGAAATGATCGAAGAAGATCGATCACCACTTGATATCACGCGTTTTGCGTGGCAATATTTCAGGTCACGTGTTTCACACGAAACATCCGATTGTATGGCAAAATGTGGATGACACGTGCATCCTCACTCCAGAACAGTCCTCACACGAGTCCTCCAGACGTCGGTTTCTCCTGTACATCGAAACACACCACAACGGAAGTTGTGGTTTCGAAACGCTGCACAAGGTTTTTACCGAAGTGATCACCCTCATCAACCACAGAAAAAGGGCTGCTGACAGAAATAACTCGCCCAGCGGTGTTAAGGCAGATGATTACATTGAATGCCTTCAAATGTATTTTCTTAAAAAAACAACCCACGCACATTATTACGTGTAATTTTTGAACTTGCAATAAATTTATTTATAAGATTCGAACCGGAAATGTTTGAATACCCTGCTGCTGCACCGTTCGGCGCTTCGACTGCCACAAAAGTGACGATTGCAGGCATGGCGATGGTCGTGTCACGCCTGCTATTGTTCTGCTTTAGGGGATGGCTGGGCTGAGAGTTCGCAATGCGTGGTTTCGTCACTACTCCTTTTCAAGTGACAATCACTCGCTGCACTAGAGTGTGTGTGCGTGCGTGTGTGTGTGTGTGTGTGTGTGTGTGTTTGCTATTTAGTTAAAAAAAAACACACATTGGGTTTTTCCTAGGCTGGCGAAATTTCAGTTTACCAGCAATTTCTTTGTGAAGGGTATTGGAATGATTTCATATCTTAATACATATTAAGATGGCACAGTTGATTGCTAATTGAATAACATTTAGTGTTAATTTAATATTATTTCAGAACAATCTTCCTCTCTAGTAGATTAAACATTTGTTTTCTTTGTAACCCCACCCTTTTTCCCCTTGTGAAGAAATGAATTAGTGGCGAGAACTTCTGCTTCGTCCAGAATCAGTAAGTGCTGAATATCTTGACTGGATGAAGAGGGCTGTCGTTCCAGAAGCCGCCGTAGCTCAGTGGCAAGAGCACTGGTCTCGTAAACCAGGGGTCGTGAGTTCGAATCTCATCGGTGGCAGTTAAGAACTTTTTTTACTTGATGAACACAGACCATCGAGATGGTAGAGTAATACGAGACCGTGTCGTGTGTGTGTGTGAAATAAATAAATACACACACACACACATATATATATATATATATACTAAAAGTGGCATCCCAGTTCCCATTCCTAATTTCGAAAGTGTAGGAGTGCGATTCGTAAATCACAAAATCTTAGATTGCGAGAATTCTCCCTTAGCGACATCTGCTCGAAGGAATAAGAAATTCTCTTATACTGATGGAAGTTCTTTGGGTGCAATTAGGGCTAACTCTTCCCTGAAATTTGAGGAAAATGTTTCCCAAATAACATCAGAACAGGAACACTGATTTTACATACCAAAATGATACTTTCCTAGCAATCACTTTTATATTTATATATATATTTTAATCTACATCGGTGATCGCAAAGAAATGGTTTAAAAAATGAAAAATATTTCCTTACAGCAAGGGATGTTCGGCAATCTACCTTAACCATCTTCGATTTAATCCATAAATCGTGTTAAGATCAAGCAAAGACATTTTAACATTCAGGTAAATATACCAACATACCATGTTTTATCTCGCTTGATGTTTAGATGGAGAAGTATGTTTATTTACGTATGTTTAAAGTAGACTGACTTTAAAATAATTAAATAAGTTACTACTCAACACAAGTTTGACGAAACAAATCGATCCATTTACTCAAAGTAATTAACTTTTGATTTCAGCTTGATACATAATCCTCTTCAAGCATATTTCAAAATGGTGTTTTAATATGTGTAACTTTTCTATTTAGTTTTACTCTAAAGATAATAATTTATTCAAAAATTAGTCGAAGTTTAATCATTTTAATATAATTTTAATTAATATTGAACAGTAAAACTGCGACTGTCTGATCCTGTATGTACGAGTGTTACACTCGTTTCTGTTCATTTTTGTCTTCAATTTTTACTTTACCAAATTCATCATTAACGCCACACTCTTGCCGCATATTTTCTGATCAATCAAATATTTTTGTCATCCTTGCTTTCCAAAATATACAACCAGAAATGTCTTTTAAAATTACTCTTCAGTATTAATTAAAATTTTATATTAGCGTTTTTTTGGGTAGTTTCATTACCTGCTAAGCTCTGCTATTATTATAAGCGCAGCAGTTCAATGTTCGTATATGCGGCGCCATTTTAGTTCGCCAAAAATGTTGTGGTTCGATTAGTAAACTTTTTTTTTTAAAGTCTAAATGATGTACAAGCACATCTCGCTTGGCAGAGAATCGATGCATAAAAAAGCAAACAAGTTAATATATTGTAGGTGAATACTTGCAGAGAGATGACAAATAAACACACCATAAATGAACAGTAAAATTATATTGTGATATAAGACTGTTCTTGGATACAACATCGGAAAATAGGATTCGAGAATTTAAGGTGAGAGAATGCTTTTGAGTGGCCTAATTATGGCTTAGATACCATGCTGAGAAGTCAGATTCATGGTTTGTACGCCACATGTAAATACTTTTGCAGAATTTTCAGTTGGAAAAGATAACGAATTAATTGTCTTACATTAATTTTGCCTCTGTTGGAACTGGCGGGATTTGTTTCCTTTTATTTTAAAGCACAAACTGCGGCTTATTCTAGTAAATGAAGAACAATAAATCAAATCATCATCCTTTAGGGTGCAAAATGCTTTCTTGAGGATGATAATGTTTTCTTATTTTTCTTCGGTTGTCTTCTCAACACAATAGAATTCTTAATATAGATCTGCTTGTCATATTATATTTGAAAAAAAAATGACTAAGGATGTTTTAAACATCGAGTACCTCTTCGTTCCAATCTATCATCGTTACATTCGCTGAAGCTTATATCATAATTAATAAATGGGATTTTTTTAACGAATAATGTTTAGTTAAAAATAGAAAAAAGTGAGAAAACTTTCTTTTTATCGCTTATTTCGGGATTTGCCTATTCAGCTTAAATTTGAAACTTCAGTTAAGTTTTGTAGAACATTACACTAACGTGGATACACACTTGCCGATGTGGTTGGCCTAGTGTGGGAGGACATTCGCTCTAAAACCCACAGGCTGTCAGTCGAAATGCCATCGTTTGGTTTCAGACCTTATTGGAGGCCTACAGTGGCTTGAAAAAAGGTCCATGATTAGTGTCTTAGGAAAAAAAAAAAAAAAAAAGCAATACGTATGTCTTTTTTTTTTTTTTTTTAAATGCTTGTATAAATTGTTGCACTGCTGATTATTTTTCCGACCCCAAAGAGATCCTTCTGGTTACGATGCTCAAAATATACATTTTCCAATAAATAAGATAAAGAAACTGATTTTATTAAATGCAAAAGATTCTGAATGTTAAAATTTAAACTAGCCTTGGCACTCACTTCACTAATAGAGATACATGAAATACTGTACTTACATCTTGGTTTCTGACAGTCTGACTGGTACCGTCAGGATGGACCACCGATTGACCTGTTACTGCAGCGACGAACACGGAGACCAACACGATCTGCAATCAGAATCGAAACCAAGCTGATTACTTGGAATGAACGAGAACTGATCAGACACATTTACGAATTCAAAGTTGAATTGTTCAATGATAGGGTTTCAAGTAAAAGAGTAAAAGTGAAATGCAAGATTTCTGCTAATCATATAGGAATTTTGCGCGTGAGTTAACCATTTGCGTACTTTTACTCATTTCTGTTCATTTTTTCAAAGCATGAGCGCGCGTTAGATTTGTTTTGTCCCTTCGTCGGCTTGCCGGTGACTTCGCTCTGGCAGAACAAATTTTAATGAAATGTCGTATTTGAGATTTTTACTGAAATTTGTTGAGTTACTCCGATTTTTGATTTCTCTCGGACGTGGCAAAATATTCATGAAACTAAAATTATAGTTCGTTATATTATATTTAGTTCGTGAAACTAAAATCATATATAAAATACATAAAATAAAAGAATTTAATAAAATTTCAAACTTAAAATTTCTATTAAATTTTATTGAATTGTTTCATTTTTCTTTAAATTGAACTATTTCAGCGAAAAATCGGTAAAAAAATAGGTAATTTGGAATTTATAGCTTTTCTTCACTATAAATACCTAGAAGTCCTTATCCTTATAAGTCCGTATAAGGACTGGCTTAAGGGGCGAAGCAAGAATGCTTTTCATCTTCCCCGTTATCTGTAGAGGACAGTGTAGGGATAAGGTGTTATTGGGCAATTAAAGCTCTGATCATGGCAGGAAGGTAACAGCAATAGCCGAGTCTCAGTTAGAGCTTCACTAGCTACAGCATTGGCATCCATTACCCTCCAAGGGTATTGGATTGAATGAATCAGTCACCGCATCTCACGGTCGATTGATTTATTCTCACCGTCATAAATACCTAGTCCTTATATATAAGGATATATATAAGGATAAGGATATAATATAATATAAGGACTGGCTTAAAGGGGCGAAGCAAGAATGCTTTTCATATTCCCCGTTGTCTGTAGAGGACAGTGTAAGGATATGGTGTTATTGAGCTATAAAGCTCTGATCATGACAGGAGGGTAACAGCAATAGCCGAGCCTCAGTTAAAACTTCATTGGACCTCGAAAAAAACTTTCTCCATTATTAAACTTCAACGGACTTTATTAGAAAAAGGTGTTGTAAAATTTTTTAAATTATTTTCATTATTTCAGAAATATATCAAAATCTATTAATGTTATTTAAGATATTATTAAAATACAATAAAATTTTATTCTCATTGTTATAATTGTTTTTAAAATAGCTATCATATGATCAATATTTTAACTCCTTGTCGTAAAGTTTAATAATTAACTTATGAAAAATCAACTTTTAAATTAGCTTAACTTGTTGATTTGCACAATTTAAGTTGGCAGCAAACAATTTATTCCAATTATTATTACTACTACTGTGAATTTTCTTTCTGAAATCAATTTTCACAATATAGAAGATGATTTTAGGTTAGTCGGTCCAAATGCATGCATTAGGACTTAAAGCAGTGGTAACTTGCATACATTGCGAACGTGGTTAAGATCGCTCAATGCAATGTTGAAGTGGACACAAACTTCTAGGAATAAAGAAGTTATTCTTCAAGGCTGTAATTCTTCGGCAGCCATGAACTCAGCTACTGGTGACAACTAAAGGTGGACTACTGATTTCTAAATTTAGGGCTGAAAGCGTACGTAATCCCATTTGGGGAATAAAAACTTGATAGAGGTTTTATTTATTTATTATTATCAAAAATAATAATTTAGATAGCACTTCCACTCTCCAACCAATAGACCATGGATGCGAATCCCATGATTGATACGGGTGTTCGTGATTGTCTTTAGTTGTTTATTGCCTCGTGTGAATTCACTTTTTTTTTTTTTTTGCAGATCGCAAATGGTGTGAAAGATTTCCAAGATTTCCATCACGCCTTTCGTAGGTGTGATTCTCACCCAAAAGAAAGAAAGAGTGCTGATTCATGTTGGTCACTCCCCGTTTAAAACGTTGATGAATCCCATGGTTTTGCCCTTAATTTTCTTTATAGGATTTTTCACTCGAAGGGTAGCGAACGATCCTTTTACTGCATGGGTTCATTTCCTGCTAAAGAAGGTCCCTACCAGGATTTAACTCCCCATTTGAAGTTGCTTCAACTGGAACTAATCGATTGAATTGCTAGTTGCAGTTTTGCAATCACATAACTGGTTGAACCTGAAGATTTTGTTTCATGAAATTGAACAAATGCGATTTAAGAGTAAAAACAAATGAATTTTTAGTTACAGTTTGGTGCATTGCGAAGTTAACATTCACTAAATAGTGAAAACTTCGTAGGCAACTATAAACAGACAATCTTTCGCATTAATTTCTTGAATCCCCATAGTAAATCACGTAATTTAAACAATACATTTAAAAATTAAACAATCCACTAACAAAGTATAACCTTTTCAAGTCTGGAAAAAAATCTATGTAATACCTTTAATTGGAACCATCAACAATAATGCTTGTTAACTCCCATCTCAAAGGGGCGGGGGATTTAGCGGTTTGCTGTGGATATATCGAAGACGACAAATACATCCGAACTAAAGAGACCCATCGTTAACGGAATGTGCATATTAAGCAAAAAGAATTCATTTCAATGTTATCGTTATGTAAGTCATATGAGTACAGGAAACCTCGCTTAACGCGAGCGAATTAGATATGCGGGATTGAGTGAAATGATACTATTTCCCGCTTTAAGCGAATGATTAATCAGTTAACGCGATTTTTTACGTTGTACGAAATTTTACGTTACGCGAAATTTTTGTCGCCTCTCTGCAGCGGACGGAAATGCTTGAAGTCATTAAGAGACATGAAAGTGGCGCTAGTAATACAATAATTGTGCGAGACCTGGGATACAGCGAGTCTACAGTTTGGACTATATTAAATAAGAGCAAAGAATACAAAGAACAAGGAAAAGTTGCTACTGATTCTTGAAGCATGCAGATCACCAGAAATAGAAATCATTTTAATGATCAAGATGGAGCGTCTTCTATCACTCTGGATTGAGGATTGTAATAAAGATTCTGCGGGCAAATTTCCTGAAGAATGGCAAAGGATAATTCAGGAGGGTGATCATGACGATCGGCAAATATTCAACGTCGACGAAATTGGTTTCTTTTGGAAGCGTATGCGAACAAAAACTTTCCTAGCTAAAACTGAAGCATCTCAACGAGGATACGAACTTACGCTTTTATTAAGAGGCAGTGCGGAAGGCGACTTTAAACTCAATCTATGTTAGTTTATCTTGCGCAAAATCCAAGATCTAACATTATCAGCACAATTGGAAAGAAACTTGGATTTAATGAACTGGATAATGAAGATGTGAGAAACTTGCTCCATTCCCATTCAGAACAGTTAAGCGAGAAGAACAACGTGCATATGAAGAAGATATGGGATGCTTACAAGAAGAGAATGTTACGACTAAGAAGCTGACTACAAAAGAACTTGAACTAGTTTTCAATCACATTGAGCATGCTAAGGAACTTTTGTTTGATGCTGATCCTGATGTGGAAAGAAGTCCGCCGAAATCTTGATAAAGCGATCGCCAGCTATCGATGTGAGAGACTCTAAAGCATATGGCGAACAGTCGTTACTCTGAAGACATATTTCGATATGAACATTTAAATCGCATACGCAGTAGACAATAAAAGCAAGCATGAAAATTTATATTTTTAGTGCGAGCCATGTGACATTATAATAGAAATTCTTTTCTGGTGCTAGCAGTATCAGTGACGCACAAGCCTTATAATGAGCTACGTATCCTAAATAGGTCATTTAGTATAACGAGACATGTCAATTGGTGAATCAATTTGCCCAAAATGGACGTTCTTCCATTTCTAGTAAGGATCGTAATTCCAAATTTCATTGGAATCAGTGAAGCGGTTCGAATATAATGTCACATGGCTGAATCTCCATAGATGACATGTCCATAAAGATTTTCTTCACCTTTCGATTACGTTTAAAGTAAACCTAAAGATTTTCTAAAAACCAATGCAGCTCTAATTTTTAAATCTAACTCTTGAGATTAACTAAATCTAGGAGGATTTAAATGATCCATTCTGTAACATATAAAAATATTAACCAAAGTTACCAAACTTATTAATATTTTAAAAAAATATTAAGCGAAATGACAGAACAAAATCCTCTTTTGTTATGTCGAAGTCTCCGAGAACTATAAGAGCGATATTGGCATTCACATTCATAGTCAGGAAAGACAGATAGTTTAAAGAAAAGTTAAACAGAGAAAAGGACTTACAGCAGCGAACATTGTAGCACTTCTGGACGGCACCGAGCACTCTACTGACACACTGACCGCTATGCCTCCTTATATTTTGCAGGGAGGAGCAAAAATTTTAGGGATTTCCACGCCGTCTTTTAGCGATCCCACATAAGTCGAACTTCTGGTCAAAAGTTAAGCCTACCTCAGGCCTCATTATAACAAGGTTAGGGTGGACTTGGGTGTCGAATCTAACCGAGCAATGCGATACTGAGTTGTACGAAGGCTCCGCCTCATTGTTCAACATAAAAACGGGTGGATGTGCTTTAAAAAGTGGGGGAAACAGAGGGGGTATTCCAAGGTTTCACTTTCTCCGAACATCACTCATCCTCTTACCTCTCGCCAAATACCAGACCTTAAAAAATGAAGAAAAAAAAAAGTAAAATGAAGCGAAGAGACGCATGCGTAGTTCACGTTCAATAAATTACTTCACGTGAGGAAATGGGTGGGCTCAAAAGCCACCTTTATGAGTCTAAAGACAATTAAACGTGATGACAAAACACCTGCGGTGAAAATAAACGCTTAAATGGCACGAAATGCTTTTAAAAAAACAATTAAATGTTGCCGGAAAATAGTAATTAAATTGTTAATTGAAATGCCTGCTAAATGGCTCTTACAGAACAGGAAAAGACGAATGTTAAAGCCTTTCATCAATAAAAATGCAACCATATTAAAATATCACGTTCAAGTTATTGACATGCATGATATAGCATCGATGATTTTTCCACTCATATCTCACGCTGGCGCGTGAATCTTGCTGCGTGCAAACTGATTGTTGCAATTTCTTTCCTAAAATGTACAAATGCGTCCTAAAATACTAAGAAGCAGATTATTCATATTAATTTATCTTTTTTTTAAAAAAAATAAATCAAATATCAATTTTTATTACTAACGAATTGCTTAAGAAACTATCTTTGAATAATATCGCATTTAAGATGACCCGAAGGAGGGGGGGGGTGAAAGGTAAGATGATGCAATAAAGAACAGGCGGTATATCTAGAACGATATTACATCACATAAAAGTGAAATTTGGCATTTTATTAGAAAAAAATGAAAATCCGAAAATTCAGAAGTTTTTGAAACCACTTTAAAAAGATCACTCGAAGAATTTAAAAAAATTGCAGAAGACAAACAGGATGTAAATAGAGACGTGTGCGTTAGGGCTATTTTTAATATTAAAACCACTACGGCAATAGAAATAAACTGATCTGAAACTTTTAAAGGATAATCGCGATGTATTTAAATTTAAATTTTTATTTTAATTTGGAAATTATAACACGCGGAGGGAACGGTGGGCCAATGTTTGCTCGGTAACATTTGATGATATGGGAATCAAAGTAGAGAAAGTGTGACTTTGTTGAAGGGTGTTGTCACACTTTTGGTTTCCTGTCTGCGATAAGAAAATGGCAAGGTCCTGTGGTACGAGAGTTCAAATATTTTCTTGTCTTACTGTACAGGAATCTTGTTTTTCCCTTTGTGTTTTGCTTAAGAAAGACGATCTTCGATGAAAATAATTTTGAAGGAAGAATGGAGATCGCCGCTAGAGCCTGTCTTGATCCAGAAGTGGGACAAGGGTGGGCGAGGTGGGGAGGAATTTGTACTTGTTGGCCAGTTTGTTTCGTTATGAATAGTGAACATTCTTCCTATCCAGTTTCAAACTTGTACCAGTCGACTGCGGACAAGTAAAATATTCCCGGGAAAAGAAAAAACGGGATCGTTCTTGTTTGGTGATTTTTGACCAGCTTAAAGCTCAAAAAAACACAAATTCACACAAACACGTCTCATCCTTTGTGGATATCAAAATAAACAGACGTCAAATCTTGTATGCACACGACAAGCGCGAGTTCAGGCTTCAATAAATCATTCAGACTTGGCTAAAAACTTAACTGTTATCCAATGAACCGTGACTGTTAGAAGATCCGACTTATCTTGGTTCATTTCGACAGATATGGGCTGTAGTTTTCACATATGTTATTGAGCATATAACACAAACAGGTGTGTGTGTGTGTGTGTGTGTGTGTGTGTGTGTGTGTGTGTGTGTGTGTGTGTGTGTGTGTGTGTGTGTTGGCAATCGTCTTCGTTAGTTATTCATAAGGTGTGGGATCACTGAAGGTGAGTTCGCCTACGAAGCAATTATTGACGATCCGACCCACCCGCCCATGCGTTTCGCCTTCGATGTGGTCTCCACATCCTTGTTTATGGCTGCGACGTTTCATGGCGCTCACGCTGGGTGGAAGAAACTCGAGGAGTGTGAATTATCGAATTGGCAAAGTTCATTAACGCAATAGAAGAATAAAAGAGCAAAGGTCACCTTGAAATCCCAATCAGCATAAACTGAAGAAATGCACGAAGAAAGAAATCACCTCGAATTCCTTCTACATCTTGTTGGAGATTATTCTAAGAGAATGTGTTTCTTTTACGAAGCCAGTAGGATAGTGAATTCCGTAAATTTGGGAGATCCACTATTAAAACTACTAATCTTGGCCTAATTCTAACTCAGAGGGATCAGAGTCGAAGTCTATTGTGTATAGGAGAATTCTTTACTGATCTATCTAGATTGGTAGGGGATTCAACACGGAAAATGTATCAGCTATCAACCGAGCACTCATCACTGTATTATTTATTGGGAACCTGCTCCAAATATTCCAGTATGTCCTAGATTTAGAAATTTATAGTTGCGGAAAACTGTCTTTGCAAAATTGAGATTTCTGTTTACAAAATCCTGAGCAACTAAAGCATTTTCCCCCCCCCCATATTAATCTCACCAAAGAAATGTAGTAATCTGTAGCAGCTTTAGTACAAGTTCTGCTGTCCACTCGTCAGACCCACAGACCAAGAGTATAAATATTTTATTCAATCATTTCAGCTTTTTTGGGGTACAGGGGGAAATTGGATGAATTCTGTCGAAAAAAAAAAGTGGTAAAAGTAAGTGTAGGAGATGACAGGGTTTGGTGAAAAACGACAGACAAATGGAAGTCTTGCGTGACCCACATATAAGGATGTTCTTGGCGTGTTCACGAGAGTGAAAAGCCTGCATTTGTGTTGCTGTGGAGGCCTTTGCCTAGCAGTGGGATTCTACAAACTGACAACAACGACATGCTGGATCGACGCTAAGTTGACATCGATGACGACTACATAATAATAATGAGTGCTATTTTGTATTAAATTTTTTCTAAACTTTCACCTTTTAGAATTAAAAGAATTAAAAACAATTAAAAAACATTAAAAAATGATGTTTTTGTACATTGGCAAAAACAATGCCAATGTACAAAAACATCATATTGGCGCTGGATTTAATTAGTTATTTTGAGAATCAGAATTTTTTCTTTTTTAAATCTGGCGACTAAATGTTCCCCTGTTCACGCTAGCATTACCTCAAATTGGATGTAAAGAGTAGATATAATATGAGGTACTAAATTACAAAAAAAAAAAAAAAAAAAAAAAAAGAACACTGGATTTCTCCCTCACATATTTGAGGGATTTACATTTAATACAACAGACGGTCAGTGGCATTCTATGCGTCCTTAAGCTTTCAGAATCACACGGACCACATTCATTAAACTTGATATCCAAATCGAGAATATTCAACTCAGCTTTTGAGAGTTTGTTTGGTCTGTTAATTTCGTATATTTTTTTAGCGGTTTGTCTGTTTCGCCGGATGAATTTCTGTTAGGAAAAATTCTGTACCTCCATGTAAGAGAGGGTGACTCACATTCACTTGAAAGACCTAAGAAAGGTTCCTCGCGTCCTAAGCCAGAAGAGACCCCCCCCCCCCCAACATACACAGCGAAGAATCTTTATAAGGATTTTTGTCAGAGTTCAAAGCAAGTTTTCTGACCAATTATCCGATATGGATCGAAGAGGCGGTCAGAAATAAAGCAGTTGATCAAAGATTGAAGACCAGAGAAATAATGGAGTTCTAAAGGAAGTGAACAGATGGCCTGAATAGCGGAATCTTTAAAAATGAACATCAGGAAGGAACTTGACATTTTTAGCGAAGATAATCTAAGGTTTGGCACGTAAATGGAAGAAGAAGAATATTTAACAAGACACTTGTTTAAAATGCTAATGATGTTAAAAAGGCAAAATACACGTGGGGATGATGATGATGATGATCATCATCATTATGCGTATCAATGATTTAGGCCTAGCATGGCCTGTTCCGGAAGTCATCGTTGAATCGTTTAAGAGGACGCCCTGGTTTTCTTTTTCCTAATGGCTTGTAGTTTAAGGCTTGTTTTGGTAATCTTTCTGTTTTCATTCTCTGAACGTGTTCAATCCATTTATGTTTATATTTTGGGAATGTGGGGATGATGCAGTTCAAATTACTTCAGATGTTAAAATGTAGAAATTGAACTAATCGGAGACGCGACAAATAAAGAGACGCAGTCTTTGGGTGAAAAATTGGTTTTAGAAGACGGAAACCAGAATTTTAATAATAATTTATTAATATTTGAGTTTATTATTGATTTTTTATATTGAAATAATATAATGTTTTGGTTTAATTTATAAATTTTTTATACAGAAAACCTGGTAGAATTTTTCAAAATATTTTTGTTTCATTTCGAACAAAAATATTTCGAAAGGGTGCTGTACCATTGTCCATGTATGAAAACCGAACCCCACAGTAAACGGTGTTAACTGCTATATGATAACGACACACACACACACACACACACACACACACACACACACACACACACACACACACACACACACACACACACACACACACACACACACACACACACACACACACAGAGAAAAGGAGAGAGAAATCCATCAGTTACAAAAAGGGCGGCCACGAACTAACATGCTGAAGACCTTTTGGCGGTTCCTATTACGGTGTTTACATTAGTTGGTGCCCCTTTACCAAGTGTGAATGACTGGGCACACCCACCCATGCCCATGCCTGATTCATAGAGAGTCCTACAGTGTCGTCTGCACTCCTTTTTACCGATTCGTTTGTGCCGCGAAATTTTGTTCGGTTATTTTAACGGTCTACATTAACTGCGCATGCCTGAACACTTCTAGCCTTTACTATTAGTAAAACGGGTTCATTTCTTCCAATTTATTCCAAAAACGTTCCTTTAGTTCTGAGCAACTTAGTGATATTTCGAGTTTTAATTGCATAGGATCCCGACAAGGAGAGCATATTCAATTTAATGTGGAATATTATTTCCCAAATTAAATGGGATTTGAATATCCCCCCAAAAGATATTTCATTTCTCATTATTTGAATCATTTGATTTACTTATAAAGTGCAGTATTCACTATTTTAAACGTGACTTTATAATCTCCGAACATTCAAATCATCTTTTCACTGGCTTACTTGGGTTTACCAGATGAAGTGCTCTTTGAAAAATTTTAAATCCTTATAAAAATGTTTCACCAAAAATGAGCGTCTTCTAAAGAATTGCGAGCGGGTGAATGTCATAGTGAAAAAAAAAAAAAAAAAGAAAGTATCCACCATAATGCAATTTGAAATTGTAAAATTTGGACCATATGACTAAAAAATGACGTGTAATCATTTAAAATGTTCAATATTTAATACGCAGATCCCAAATGCTAATCTTAAGTAGACCAACAGCTAGACGGGCTGCAGTGGAGAATATCTGCCTATTAATATCCAGATATGTTAGGGATTCATATAAACTCGGCCAATAACCAAAATAATTTGCAAGGTTTTCGGTGAGGGTAGTTTAGACAAGAGGAGGGAATGTGGAGGAGACATATATTACAACAACGATCAACATGGAGGTGTTCTAAACGTTGTAAAAGAGAAATAGTTTCAATAGTTGCACCAGTTAAGAGGGTGGCATCACTGATATCAAGTTCTACTGCTAAAGAAGGGCATCAAGAACAGCCATGTGGTCACCGGAACGAGAATGACAGCACCCACTCAAATTCAAGGATTTAACTGGTGATTGTCGATTATTTACAACAATATGAACAGACTCAGAACTGAGATCAGTCCAAGATACATTACAACTTCCTACACATTTACGGTTAACTGCAACTGTACTTAACTCATCCGATGTTAAGCCTTCGCACATAGCCATTTTTAAAACTTCCAAATCTCAATTTTCAGCAGGGTTCCTGCAAACTTTATCATCAAGAGAATAATGCTCCAAGCTGTTTTATAAACTGCGAGCAGGCAGACAATATTTCTGCTAATATGGTTTGGAGCCAATGAGATCTCAATGGCGCCAAAGATGAACGGTTCAGGAAATAGAGATACACGTGCTAAGATTAGTAACGATGTTCATTGTGCTGCACTTAGCAAAATAAGCGATCCAAAGCAGGGACGTATTGTTCTCTGAAATATGAAAAAAAAAAAAAAGGCAAAAGATGAAGAAATATTTGAAGAGGATACGGGAAAAAATGTCAAATGGGATGTTAGCACTGAAATGACAGCTGAAATACTTAATGACCTGGGTTTGTCTTTTCTTGATGATTATACTTGTGATAGCAGTCGAGTCGAGAATATGAACCAACACCTCCAGTGACTGCTGTAAATACGAACAATCCTCCAAATACGCCACATGTTGATGGCCGTTCAACTAATTTACAAAATGTCTGCCTTAATACTTCTTGCGAATCTCTTTCCTCTTCTGGTATTGATGAATTTATATTATTCAAACGATGTAAGATGTTTGGTAAACATGGGCAAGATCATTTATCAAAATTGTCAGATGAAATCATTTCTCATATCTTCAGATGACTTTTGAAGATGACTTTTCTTTTTCTATATATATATATATATATATATATATATATATATATATATATATATATATATATATATATATATATATATATATATATATTATATCTTCTCCAGAACAAACTATTCAAGAAATTCGTTTCCTTACTTTCTCACAGTGTAGATTCAGGATACTTCAAATAAGAAAACAACATTTACAATCAGAACTCAGGTTTGGCTATGAGCAGTCCGTTCTCTCCGATTCTTGCTGATATATTTCTTAAGGATTTTGAACAAACAGCAATTAATTCCTCTACTCTAAAACCAAAAATATGGAATCGTTATATAGACCATGTATTCGTCATCTGGGAACGCCGTGTCAACAACCTCAATTTTTTTCTAGACCACCTCAAAACGTTTCACGAGAAAATCAATTTTACCTACGAACTGAAATCCAACGACTGTCTCCCCTTTCTGGACCTAAAACTTACGAGATGCGCTGAAAATATCAAAATCTCCATTTTTAGAAAGCCCATACACACAGACAGATACCTTCATGCTTCTTCCCATCACTACCCTCCGCAAAAATCTGGTATTATTTCTACCCTGGCACATCGAGCCAGATCTTTACTAACAGATGAAACAGAAATTGAAAATGAACTCCATTTACTAGAAAGGACTTTTGTCAACAATGGTTTCTCTCTGAAAAAGATTGATACATTTTTCTCTTTCCATCACTCAACTACTATTGAAGATTCTTCTCTTCCAAGAGCTTTTATATCGTTGCCATACATCAGCTCTCTCTTCCCAAAACTGGCAAAAATTCTTAAGAAATTCAACATTAGAACTTGCTTCACTACGTTTCCTAAACTTCGCTCCATACTAAATAGAACTAAAGTGAAACTTCTTCCTATTCAGTATCCAGGAGTCTACAAGATTTTGTGTGAATGTAGAAAACCATATTACGGCCAGACAGCTAAATCCATCCTTTTGCGTATGGAAGAACACCAAAGAGACATCTCCTACAATAGGACAAGGGCCAGCGCTCTCTCTAGCCACGTTCTCTTCTCTATCAACTCGGATGAAGGCCGCCAACACCTCGTAGACTGGCCAAAAACTTCTAATATACATGTGTGTGTGTTATGATGAACTCAAAAGAAAGATTTTCGAATCTAGAGAAATATACCTTGATTCATCTCATATTAATAACAACCTTAGCTACAATCTTTCTGACGCCCACATTGCCACTGTCCAGTATTGGCGCACTCGTGACAGCTCACGCATGCGGTCAACTTCAATTGGAACTCCAACACGCATTCCTGTTTTAAAATGTACTATTATCTTTTATACTAGATCTGTTGATGTAATTTTATCATGTCTCTGTCATTTTTTGTATAATTCTTTGCCTGTGATACCTGAAGAAGTTGAATCATTCAACGAAACTAGTAGTATCTTAACATTAAACCTTTTCTTTTTCATTCTCGGTATATAGTCATTCAAACTAATTTTTTTTATAATAATATCTACCGAGTAAATATAAACATTAATATATATATATATATATATATATACATATTGAATATAGTTAGAGATAAGCTACATCTCTATCTAACACCTTCATTAATTTCAATCTCTTCTGTTGTTCATTTATTACCTAATTGTAACTTTATTTTTTGTCTTTATATACTCTTTGTATAGCTTGTACTAAATGTGATAGACATCACTTTATTTTTATTATTGCTATTATACTCCGTAATTTTTTTCAATGTAATAAAGAAAAAGTTTTCTCACAGTCTTTTATGAGTCTCTAAATTAAATTCTCGTCTTTTTTTTCAATAATTTGTTTTACCACATAAATATTGTCTACACATGATCTTCCATGTCTGAAACCATTTTATTCTTCTGAAGTTCGAAGTCTTTTATTCAGATTTTACTGGAAAGTTTGTAACCTGTATAATTAATAACCTTATTCCTCTGTAATTTTCACAATCGTGTCTGTCTCCTTTCTTAAATACGGATATAACCTTAGCTTTTGACCAATCTGATGGAACCTCACATTTCCTCCAATAGTTATTTATTGATTTTAAGAATCTATGATGTGATATTCTCCATCTTGTTTCTAAAGCTCTAATTTTATACCTTTATTGATTCTTTTAGTTCTTCCACTCTAATTGGTACTATATGATTAGTATTACTTCTATGTTAGTTCTATATTCTTCTTCTTCTTCAACTTGTTCCCACTTAAGTGGGGTCGCTGTTTTAGTGAGTCTTCTCCACATCCAAGTTCTTCATCCTCAAGTCCTCTTTCACCGTCTCCCTTAATCTCTTCTTTGGCCGCCTGCGCTTCCTCCTCCCATGCACATCCATCTGCATGATTCCCACATACTCGTCCTCCCTCTTCATCACATCACAAAACCATCTCAGCCTTGTCTCCTGTATCTTCGAAGTTCGTAACTTTCACCGTTCCCCATACATAGTCATTTCTCAGACGATCCTTTCTGGTCACACCGCACATCCACCTAAGCATTCTCATCTCCGCTACCTCCATCCTGCTGATGTTGTTTTTCCTCAGGGCCACAGTTTCCATAGCATACGTCATAGCTTCTCTTCCTGTACTCCTCTCTGTCCTCTTCCACTCTTGACTCGTCTACTCTTAGCCGTCACTGCTTCTTGTACATTATTATTCCACTACCAACCCTCCTTCTGCTCGAAATGCTTGGTAAAACGTCTTTCCTGATGTTTCACCAAGCACCTCGATGGCACAGCTCAGAATCGCTTTTGAATTATGTCTCCACCAATCTTGTACACTTTCTAGTCCATCCGAAATCTTCTCTAACACCCTCTCCCTAAAACGGTTCCTCACACTCTCTTCTTTTAACCGAAACCACTTAATTGTCTTCATCCCATGGCAACCAGAAGTTCTTATCTTCGATCTTATTTTAAAGTATGCGCACAGCAGTCGGTGTTGTTGTGCTACTTGATCTGTTGGAATTACTTTACAATTTTTTACTTCCTTAACATGTTTTCTTGTAGTCAAAATGTAGTCAGTCTGTGAACTGTTGTTACCACTTCTAAATGTTATCAAATGTTTTTCCCTCTTGCATATTAGTTCTATATTAGTACTGCAGTTTCTTCATTATTATTTTGTATTAATACATTTTGGATGTATCATAAATTCTTATAATGATCTATCCATTTGTTTCTCTCGCATTATGTTGATTTGTGCTCTTTCTTCATTGTGCAGTTTCTTTCATATTTTTAGACTATTATGATTTTTTCGGGGTAGTGCACTCGTGGATATCACATGGCAGTAACGCACTTAGGGTTTAATCTTGGAAGGTGGGGATCCGAGTTGAATAGACGATTTGAGAATACACACTATGCATCGCATACGACCTATGACTGAGCATCTGCAATGATCGCTAATTCATAACATAAATTTAAAAAAATGAATTTCATTAATTATGAAAATCTTTTTTGAAAATTTTTTAGAGTTTTTCCTTTTTCTTTGGGAAGGCTAGGGCCCTTGGTCCCACTTCTGGGTGCGCCACAGCCACATGGTGCTTGAACTCTCCTGTCTAACTTGTATGTTAATGGCGTTGGGGTAAATCTGGAGGAAAACATTCAGTTATATAATTTTGGGTCGAGTGAGAGGAAACATCTGACGTTGAATCCTTGCAGGCTGACCTGAACGGACTGATTTTATGGACAAATGTTAACGAGTTGTTAAGTGCAAAGGTGTGTTCTTTGGATTGAAGATATTGCAGAGTGAGTGCATATTAATTGGAAAGTGCTGCGAGTGGAAATTTGCTGACCTTGACTAATCAATATTAAACTATTAAACTGATTCTCAGTTTAATATTGGTGGTATTAAAACTGCTGATATTATTCATCAGATAATATCAGCATTTTTGACCCAAAGATCATACGTATGTTGACCTGTGGAATTTTGCATATGTGGACAGACTGCACTATGGGTTTCGATGTTTGAGAAAAAGGAGTAGAGGAGGTGCGTTAGAAACATACTGGTAAGCAGAAATTCATGGCATATAGGGGAGAACCAGGGATGTGATCCCTGCAAACTGAGTTAAGGTGGTCAAGAAGCATGTGAGGTCTACGTTCTATTCATGGCGTGTGGTGAATGAAACGATAGTGGGAGTGCATTTTCGGCGAATGTTTTCAAAGGAGTAAGTACCCAGTCAACCCATGACCTGCAGTGCCCTTCCTTGATGAGTCCCTTGAAGTGTCGACACACACACACACACACACACACACACACACACACACACACACACACACACACCGTTCACTGAATTAGAAACCTTTATGCAGATATACGTAAACGCCATTTACGCAGCGTATGTGCAAAATACTTGGTCGGTGCGCAACCACGTGTTCTAGGCAACTATTTAAGAATTCTGCCGGTCAGTAATCATCAGTTTGTTGTCACTGTGTTGATCACAATACGAAAACAAAGGATCTTTGTTTTCGTATTGTGATTGAGTGCCCAATTGGCCACGATTTTGAAAACAGTCAAGCTGACTGGTTTCTCAAAAAAAATGGGATATTCCTAAGAGACGTAACTGTGGTCCTAAGACGGTCTGTCAGAAACGAGATCGCCGTCGTCTGAGAAGACTTGTACGGATAAACGGAACTTCCTATGTTGCTGCAATTGACCGAAGCATTTAATGAAGGCTGTTCTCGACCTAAATCTCACCGAAATATGCGCAAGGAATTGAAAAGGATCGGTATTGGGTGTCACAAGCCAATGCGAAAGAACTGTATTAAATAAAATTTTCTAATACAGCGGCCGATATGTGTAATAATATTAACAATTATTATTATTAAAGAAGCTCCAGACTGGAATACTATTGATATCATTTGCTGATATCAACCCCACATGCACAACGAATAGTTTTTGATGAATTCCGGCAGGACCAAAAACTGAATTTGTGGACGAATGAGATATCAGGTGGAGTGCACATCGTTAAAAACGAAAAAGGCAATGAAACCGCAAGTATTCTTTCTATGAGAAATATTCGCTAATTTTAGAGCGAAAAAACGAGGCCAGAAGTTTATCCTTCATTCTGTTCTTCTAAAGTCAAACCGGATATCGCACAAAGGACGACTTCGCAAGCTGTATTTATTTTATTTTTATGGATTACACTTTGCTGCCTGTTTTATTTTGTAAATTAACAGAAAGAAAATGCTGCTTTTTTAAAAAAAATGACTTTTTTTTATCAAGCACTGGATGTATGGATTAAAATAAAGCATTGGTTTTGTTTTACTGTTTTATCTTATGCACTTTAATACATAATATCATTAAAATTCATCTCCCTCCCTAAAAACAATCACCTGCCGAAGACGGGACGTGAACCTGTAATCAGGAAGGGAAGTACGCTATCCACTCGCCCAGTTAGGATTGCGTATTAAAGGAGTTTAAAATATTAATTTCTCAATTAATTTTCAATGAAACTTTCGTAGCACTTTGTAACCGACATTTCGCAACTTGAAATTAACGCAACCAATACTCGTCAGTGAGCATCCCAGAAGTGCAGCAGATACAACATGCGCCCTTCAGTTACAAAGTCATGGGTTCGAATCCGTCTAGGAACATTTACCAGGTTTCAGCTGATGAATTAGTTGGTACATCAGTGAAAAGATGTTTCTCTTCCAAAATGTCGCATTTTCTCCTTTCAGTTCACAGACAGACATAAAACAGGTGGCATATTGTGCCTTAGTTTCCTCCACATCGCCAGCCTTCCTTTATTCAAAAATAATTGCAGGCGATATAGAAAAGAGTGGAATATGAAGTGATGACAATTCACAAAAACCACGCTTTGAATTAAGATTCAAAATACAATTTCTTAATTGTAGCACATTTACTGCATTTTACAAAGAGTATTAAACATCATGAGTTAATGCTGGATCTCTCTCTTATAAATATTTTGAAAAGGCTTTCGACATTTATTTATCAAAAAGCAAAAATTTAAGAATACATAGATGAGGTCTTGTATAATAGAAAAGTGCGCTGTCCAATGAAAATATGAACACCGTTGTATAGTTCGCATCTCCCCCTTCCAGATTTGAATGACGTGGCATGGATTCTATGGAACTGTGAACGATGCAGGAGGTTTGACAAAATACATCGTCTCCATATCCACGTAATCTTAGAGATGTTCTGTAGAATCCAGATCCTAGGAATTCAGTAGTCATGGTAACGTCTGGAAGAGACGTTATCGTGGTAACTGAATTCATAAGATCTGGATGGTACATGATCGCGCCACATGACCAATGTGACCAATCTTGAGAGTTCCTGTATAAGGTTTTTTATTTATTTTATTTTTAATTCTCAGAAGTATTTATGTAGCCGTTATAACAGAAGAATACTTTTTTTAATATTTTTTTTTCTAATAATATTCGCATGGGTTCCCCCTTTCTCCTCCATCCCTTTGGGGGGGGGGAATAGAGCCCTCCTAATGATATATATATATATATATTACTGTAGATTCGTGTGTGTTCAAGGGGCCAGTTTGCCTTTTCTGAGGGACAAAAAAACCGAGTTTCCCGGTGGAAAAACCCCCTACCCGCCGTATGAGATCACCTAACTCACCTTTATTCGATCAAGTAAAGGTTCATACACAGAAATCGAACCCAGGTCTTCCTAACCAAAGGGCTTCGCCTATATCGAGTGAGCTACGGAGACTTTAAAGAGTCTGCGAAGTTTTGGTAACGTTCTAGCAGAATTTATAATTTTAGAAATTCAGTATAATAATATTAATCTTCACAATACGTTCTGGTAACGAATTCCCAGATTTCATCACCAAAATGGCAAACAACAAATACGGAATAACTACTTTATTGGTTAGATAGCGAGCACTCCTTGTTATCTACTAATGACATCTAAACAGATTTTGAGCGTAATAATATTTTGATGATGTCGTAAGCTACTTGCTTTCTAATGCCGGTCATTGGCAGGATTTCTTCTGAGACAGCTAAATTCATTTTCGTTCTAGCATCATGTTAATCATATTGAGAAGAAACATTTGTGTGTGTGTGGGTGGGTGGGTGCGTGCGAATACGTAATTTTTGTCCTATTAATTTCATTCCTCAGAGGTAAGGTGCACTTTCTGTAAAGGTTTTGTAATGTGGGACTTCAATACATTGGGGAAATCTGTATGACGTCCCTGCTTCATTTCTGCAAACATGTCTTTGATACTTCACTGAATTTGCTTTCTGAAAAGACACTTTTTCCCTTTTTTCATTCTGTTTTAAATTAATTTTTATATTTTCATTAAATGTTATAAATTAATACGAAGGTTTTATGGGAACAGTTCATTCGTAAACATCAAAGAAGAGAATTATTAAAAGTAATTTTTACTAGTCCTTTTTTCAAGTGACAAAACAAAAACAAAAAAAAAAAAAAGAAAAAGAAAAGGCTACGCCACAGTAAATTCTGCGTGTATTCTCTTGGGGCCGTTTTTCAGCTTTTGCGGTGTGAAAAAATCGAAGTATGAGATAGAAAAGCTCAAAATCAGTTCCAAACCTTTTGGTTCTAGATGGAGTCGAATCCACACCAGTAGGAAAAAACAGAAGGTTAAAAAACAAAAAAAAAAAAGAGAGAAAATATTGAAAAGAGAAGGAAGGAATTTAATAATGAAGAAAGAGTCAGAATTATACGGAAATTATGAAAATTCATAGAATATTGTTGTCACTGTATGAACACAACTAATTTTTAAAATCTGATATCTCAATATGTTATTGTTTATTGAGATATGAGAGAGGGAATGAAAGAGAGAAATAATCTATTATTACAGCTTTTGTTAAGAGAAAGATCGAGGATGAGTTGCCAAAACCAAACTCAAAGAAAGGTGACTTATGTTAGGCCTAACCTACTGAGATGGATCGCTTGTGAGAGGAAGGGGAGCGTCTCCGGAGCCACTTCAGACCCGTTTCATTGTACGTGAGGCTTCGAGACACACGCAATTAATTCTCGATGACCTTTTCTTAGAGATGAGTGCAGTGTCGGCCGCTGTAGCGTTACGGAAATTAGGGCACAAACACCTTCCCTTAGTTCGTCCCACATTCCCAGCAGAGTCGTGGCAAGTGAGTCATTAGGACGAACAACTCCCCTCACGATTCCAAATAAATTAGAACGCCGTGGAATTAGAAAGTGGGGTCACGTGGGAAAGGGTTGAATCTCATTGTGACAACTTTGCGAAAACAGGAAATAACAGATAACCGGATGTTGGCGGAAACAACAGAATGCTAAGGATTCCTAAGATCGCGTCGGCAGTCTTACGAATTCTGCTCACACGCGCGCGCATCAGGGCACCTCTGGATCGGATGCCACACCCCTCGCATGATCACATTTTGGGAAAGAAATACACGCAACGACTTTCTTGGTTTTCCCACAAATGACATCTGGATCGACAGCAGGGAGAATCGCGTGCTTCAACATTTCCCCCACCCCAAGTGAGAGAGAGAGAGAGAGAGAGAGAGAGAGAGAGAGAGAGAGAGGGGAGCAGAACCTTGCCGATTCGATGGGAAACGACAGCTCCTGTTCGAAGCAAAACAAGATTTTTAAAATACAAATAAAAAAATATGACAGGTGGGAAGTTTACTTTTACTTGAAATGAATTTGGAGGAAGCATTTCGGTGTCATGTGTGGCTGGTCTTTCAAACGCCCTCAAGCGGTGACAAAAATTGATTTGTTTATTTAAATAGCGTTGGGAGAAGAGCTGTTTCTTTGTCTTTTATTCCTTCCACTTCTTTCATCTTATTTTCACGTATTGTATACGCGACAATAATTTATATGTTTAAAATTATATTATTACTATTGACTTATTTGATTTTTTTCCCCTAAAAGTATTTCTAAGAGTATTACTGTGAGGTGTGCAATGGCTGTTTTGTGTTTCCGTCAACACAAGAGCGAAAACCACTACTACGATGCGCAGGTGCAGTAGCTCAATAGTAGTACATGGAGTTATTTTTGAGGCTGTCTTTCAAACAAGAAGCGACGATGCCCACTGGTTCGAAAGACACAGGCTATAATCCAGCTTATGTTATGATCTGGGCCCGGCCCGAGGTATTTTTGCGGCCCAAGCGCGGAGTCTTTTGGGGGCCTTTTAAAGGTTAATGAGATTTAATATTAAATTTACATTTTTCCAATTTTCCAAGGCGTTTTTCATGCTCTCACTAATGAAAAACCGTGCATTTTGATTGTCCTGAATTTTCATGTATTTAATAATCTAAAGGGTTGATATAAAAAATTACTATAATAAGATTAAAATGTCACTAATAACAAAAATAACAAAAATTGAATATAGTGACGTTGAATTCAATGTAAAAGTCACAGATATATTTACAAGAATTTCTGTGTTGGGGCTTTTGCACATGTAAAGTCGCGAAGTCGATCTCAAATTTGATGTTTTAAAAACATCATGCTCTATAGAGATAGTTGTCAGTCGTTCTTGACACATAGTTGATCTCAAACAATTTTTAATAAGTTTTATTAATTTAGAGAAACTTCTTTCACACGACACTACAGTTATTGGGAGAGTTGACACGATTCTCAATGCAACTGCCATATTCTGAAGACTCGACACTCAGGGTAGCCCCTGAGTGTCGAGTCTTCAAAATTCGAGTCATCAGAATTCAAGGAGAACCGGCCTACCAGTCCGGAACACGGGGGGGGGGGGGGACGTAGGCGTCAGGGGAGGCTCCGCCTAGTATTTAAAATAAAATTGTAAATAACAAGCATCGTCATCGTAACGATCAAATACTTTCTTTAATCTCCGTTAATTTCATTAATCTGAGTTTATTTTTAACGAGTTGTGCAATTAATTCATTAAAAAGCAAACATAAATCTCTCATAAATTATACGCAATCAGTTTGAATTACCTGAGGTCGCCGAGCCTTAGATATTTCAGAAAAACATTACTAATAGGGTCGGAAATACAACGAGAACGATTCCACACCATGAAATAATTAACTTTACTTACGAAATCCAGCCTTGATGATATCGTTCAAACCGACCGCTTTGCAAAATTAACTTTTTAACAACCAGTTAATGTAAAATCACACAATTTAATCATCAGACGATTTGTTTCCTCTTTTAACACACGAATTATGCAAATAACCAGAGGCGAACTCTCACTACTGATGCTGTGAGAACGACAGGCCAAATGAGAATAATCTCCTAAAAATGGTTCCCTTTTGCAGAAAAGGCTTGGAAACATTCTTAGAAAAACACTTTCACGAACCTCACACTTTTTCCATCTCTCCATCTGGAAGCTATTAAAAGCAGTGTTTCGTTTTACCCCTTAACCGCAGAAAAGGGAAAGGTTGTCGGCGACCGAACCCTCGTCTACGGTCACCGTTCGGTCACTTTGTTAAGAGGTCAACAAAAAAAAAAAAAAAAAAAATCAGAGGATGTGGGAGAAATTATTTCCAGAAAAGAATGAGAGAGAATGGTAAGACAGGAAAAGGAAACGCTCAGTTTTCTTTCCGCTTTTTAGACCGATGTCTCCAAAAGAACGTCTTCACCCCGTTACCAGCTGAATGTCTTCGCTGATTTTCCTCAGCTGCCAACACAACGAAATTTTCCAAATATTTTCGAATCAATCTACGCTCCCCAATATTTTGCCGCCACAAGCGATGCTTGGTTCGCTTGTATGGCAGGGCCGACCCCCTGGTTATGATAAACCTTTAAAAGCACTTTGGAACTAAAGGTAAAGCAGTGGCGTAGCTAGAGCTTTTGCCGCCCTTCTCAACACACACCACAAATACTACAAAAAAGTCAAAAAGACGAATCGTTTATCCCGAACACCCTGCATATATATATATATATATATATATATATATATATATATACAGGGTGTTCGGGATAAATTTGACATATTTATAATTAATTATATTTTTCCGTAAGTTACATGTATTAACACACACTTCTCTTCATTTAAAACTTTGCACCCTTCTTCATTCATATACAAGATGTCAGAAAGGATGGATAGCTGGAACCAACCTGAATCATGGAAGAGAATAACTTGTATCATGATGATTCGTGCCCGCCATCAAAATAAGGATATTACGACTGCTGCCCAATGCTCCCTGAATACAGTAAAAACAATCAGGCATGAACTAGAGACTTGCAATGGTGACTACGAGGATGTAGCAAGAAGAAAGATCCCTAGCAGACGATCTGATTGCGTTCGTACAGCAGAATTCCTCGCAAATCTGCAGGAACAGGTGTTGAAGAACCCTGGCATTGGAATTCGGGCTTTGTTCGTGGAGTTGCTAACTGTAGTCAAGCCCTGGATAACAAGGGTAGCCAATGGTAGGCCGTATGTATGGCAGCAGGATTCGGCCCCTTGCCACACCTCTGGGAAAAGTCAAAAATGGTTGTCTGAAAATTTCTACGACTTCACCAGTCCAAATGTTTGGCCTCCAAACTCCCCAGACCTTAACCCCATGGATTATTTTGTATGGGGCGCAGTTGAAAAAGACACCAATCGCACTTCCAGTAATACAAAAGCCCAGTTAATGGATAAAATTAAAACAGTTTTTGCGGCCCTTCCCAGGGAGACTGTAGCATCAGCTTGTTCGAGGTTCCGAAGCAGAATTGAAGCTGTGATCGATGCTAATGGTGGTTATTTTGAGTAAATCTTGTTGATAGTATTGTAATTAACTCTGCCTGTAATGTTTTTTTGTCAATTCATTAAATTTAATAGATACAAAGAAGGTTTTCTTTTTCCTTACGAAACTGTCAAATTTATCCCGAACACCCTGTATATAAGAAAGAATTATTTAATTGCTTTCTTCATACAGCTTTTAACTTTAATGAAAATCGGACTATGGGTGTAAAATGTGGACAGAGACATATAGACACTGACAAAAATTATAATTTGGACTCGGAAAATCTCATCATAATCACTCTCTGCATATACCAACCAAGTTTAAGCAAACCAAAATTTAGTACAATTATAAGGCCGACCTACACACATGCAAATGAGAGAGAAGGGTATACATGCAATCTAATCATGTGCAGATAACACTTCATTATCCTGAATACTGATAATACATTTCACATAACTTTCAAAATAACTTACCGTATTTACTCGAATATAACTTGCCCTCGCGTATAACTCGCACCCCTGATTTTAATTTACGAAAAAAGAAATTGAAAAATTTCGCGTATACCTCGCACAGGAAAAAATTAAAAAAAGTTTAAACATGCTTCAGGGCGACAGTATCTCGCTTCCCGTGGTAAACCACACGCCCTCCCCAGTAGCCAATAGTGACTGCACGCAGAAGCAAACACAGGTCATTTTATTGTATCACTGAAAAAGATACAGAGACATTTGCAGTCTGTGTAATATATTTCTCAACAAATAGTGCAATTAGAGACAAATGGGATAAAAATGGCACTAACTAATGAATCACATGTTCCCTTCCCACAGAAACTAGGCTATTTGGACTCAAGTAAACCATATGTTGCACCAACAAACACGGGTATCTAACTAAATACTAGATGTGTGGGAGTCTGTCCCCCAGCTCAAACACAAGGAAGCAATAAAAATAAACGGAAATTGTTAAAATTCATAAATGTGTTAAAACTAAGAAATATATAGTGAATATTTTTATGGCAGTTTCAGATATTGAATTTGGTTGAAGGAATTAGCATTTCAATTCAAAAATTGTAGGCTTGCTTTTATGTTTGACTCACGCGATCTTTAGTTAATACCGCACAATCATATGCACATCTTCATAGCTGCTCTATCTTTACTGGCCTAGCACCAGAGTTGTCTGTTCATTAAGTATCTCAAGTCTCGTAAATTACTGGAAATTTTTGCTTGAACTAATGGGAAAGAAGATGGTGCTATTTGGGTAGGATGCATACAAGGAAACTGCTCTCTAGGCAGGAAATAGCTATATCAATCGTGGTGCGAGATATATGCGGGGATTTTACGAAAACAACTGAAAATTTTAGTTTCCGAAAATCTCCACATTAAAATCTCCTCGATTTTAGCTTTAATTTTTGGGGAAAAAAGTGTGAGTTATATTGGAATAATGGTATGTTTATTGTAATGTAAAGGAAATTTGCTTTTATATCTAATAAGTTAAACATATCAATTGGCAATAAATACATCCAATCCATATTTTAATGACTTGCGATTTAATAAAATCCAAATCCCCATATATACAAACTTTAGAAAACAGATACGTTCTTTACAAAACACGAAAAGGTATATCAAATGATGGTAAAGGAGTCAAGCCACATCTGGCTGCCTGAAGAATGACGCAACAACTGAACTGGACGAAACTTGTACATGAGAATATCCCTGAGAAGATAGATGGCTTGGAAATAGGATCTTTGTTTCTTATTTTCTTATTACTTATTATTACAAAAACAGCTGGTAGCGTTTGCTTCTTTATTGCATTTTTATTTGGTATCGCTGTACTTAATAATACTGTATTCTATTAAGTTAAAATATACAAGTCAGCGAAGATGTTTGAAATGCATTTATTATTTAATTATTTTTTAAGGTGAGCCCTGGGTTGCAGCCGGAAAAAAGTTGCCGGCATGCCACATTTGGCACGCATGCCAAGGGTTGCTCATCCCTGCTCTAGACTAACCATAGATAAAGAATACGATAAATATGTTTTCAACGGTTTCGATAACGACCCAAATGATATAAATGTGTAAAAGATTAAAAAAAGCTAATGATGAATCAGGCATTTCAGCATTTTTTTTAGGGTAAAAACGGAATCATGCTTGTTCATTTTTATAGACGCATCAAAGGGTTAAGCAAAACCCTAATATAATAGGGAACCGCAGAAATATTATTACCTGGATCCTAAAACCCTGTCGATGGCCTTAGTTATACGCAAAATTAGAAGAAGAAGAAAGAAAAAAAAAACTACAATACGTTTTCACAGACTGATTGTGCAGTGCCTGCTGCTGAGATGCAGCCGCCATGGCATAAGCAATAACCAATAAAGCAATCGCTTTACCATGCGGTTCATTGTTTTATTTTTAAGAATTTGAATTATAGTATGATAGGGATATGTGATGGTTTTGTTATATTTATATTTTATTTATTTCGGTTGTAAGTATAGTTGTTAAAAACTAATTATTAATTAAGTAATAAAAGTTACTAATTTAACATAAATAAAAGAATCCTCGACAAATAAAATTGTGTCTCACGTGAAATCCCCCAAAAACGTGCCGCCCAGGGCGGACCACCCTCTCTTCGCTACGCCACTGAGGTGAAGAAGTCAGTCTCATGCAGTAGCGGAAGGGGTTTCCTTCAGAAAATATTGGACGGAGGGATCCAATAGGGAGCTGTATTATTATTATTATTATTATTATTATTATTATTATTATATACATTAACGGAATTATATATATACATGACGTGAAATATATTCACGTCTGAGCTACTGTATATAGAGGCTGATGACTTCATATCACTTGCCTTAGTATGTACCAGATAATGCAAATTCCATTAGGCTCTATATACAAGTAGCTCAGTCGCGAATATATTTCAAGCGAAAAACTTTGTTTAGCTTACTTAGGAAAAGGATTATTAAAATTAAGTATAAAATTTCTTGGTATCTTTAACGTGTAATAAATCTAAGGTAAAAATCTTTTCACATATTTTTCTTATCCAAAGAATTTATTAAGAAGATCAAAGCACCTTTGATCTACTTGTATGAGATATATATGACTTCTGCATTGCTTCAACCTTGCTGTCTTTGATCATCACCATCTGATCATTATCGCTCAGCATTGTGGATGGGGAAAGATTCTTCCCCAACACTATAGGTAGTTCCATAAAAGTTATATATATATTTAAGAAAAATACCTGCAGAAATTACTGATGAAATGATAACAACAGCCTTACATGAACCTGAGCGGCGAAGGCTTACTGCGAGGCGGTGCAGCTCCTTGTGGGCTGCATCACTCGGGCCGGGCTCGCCCCCCCCCTGTTCAAAATTCCAAATTAGTAAATTTAAGTATGAAAGTGTAAACATGTATATGTGTGTATGAGTCTTCTCCCATTTGTTTTTTCCCCACTTACCGCGGACAGACACCTGAAGAGGTGACTGACCGGGGCAAGCTGAAAAAGAACGGATGGAGGGAGGAAATGTCAGAGATCTGCTTGGTTTCGTACTATTGAGTATGGCCAAGTAGATCGACTGAGGCCCCTTGATCTCCCTACTACTGTCATCTCTACCTTTCCTGCTCCTCTCCTACTATCAAGCTGACTCTCAGCACAACTTTATTTTTCTCTAAAGAGGTCAATGATGAGAGATATGAACTCCCATTCTATCATCGTTCAGCATTCGCGGCCTTTCGGCTAAGATCAAAGTGTAGTATCTGTTCTTATCAGCTTTCGTAAGAGTTAAAGTTGTTAGTGTTCTATCAGCTTAGATTGATATCTATACGGTTCCTTATTAGGGAACCTGTCAAATAACCATTCATTCTGCAATTACCTTTTCATCACCGCAAAAGCGGTAATATACAACTTCTACCTCAGACATACAAGACCAGACAGCACAGCAACTTCACAGAGAGAGGCAACTGACCAACTCACTGCAGCCTTCCAACAAAAGGTGAGATGTCGGATCCTACACGAGCATCACCACCATAGGCAAAACAACACCTTAGATCTTTTCCACCAAGAATGGAATCCACGGAATCAACTCCTGGCTGAGCAGGGCGACTGCATTATAATCCACTTTCCAGCATAGAAGTGACACCTTTACCCCCCACCAAAAAAAAGAAAGGAGGAAGAAAGAAGGATTGTTGTGCTTAACAGTGCGAAAGTTAATCAGCTGGCACTCTCATGTTAATAGATAATATTGTGCAATAGTAACTTCTATGTTCTTCCACATTTATGTTCTTATGTTAAAATAAGATCTTATGTTATCATGTTAAAATAACTCTTAATGGCTTTAATTTATTTAAAAAAAAAAAATTTAATTAGTCTTATAAGTGACTTCGATGTAACATACCTCAACAAGAGTATGAGCATGTAACCTCTCTGTCCGACTGCAGAGAACCAAAAACCGGTTAATCCTGTATATAAGATTATTATGTTTACAATAAAAAAAAAAAAATATTAGGGAACCTGGATATTCTAGGCTGATAGAGATAGACTAAACCATTACGTAGTATCTGTTCTTGCAACAGTACTGCCAAAACCCCGGACTGGGGCAAGATAAAACACTTATTCCTTTTCAGAGGTGCTTGTAGGAAAGTACATTGCACTGGTGATACCAGTCTGTATCCCTGGCTCCCCCTCTGCACAGCAGTGTACGAGGGTTATAGCCGGCAGGCTCCAACCACCACGAGGACCAGTGTTGGTGTACTTTGGTACGTATATTTTAGGAGAAGGGATACAAGGCAGGAACCAAGTACAATCCTCAACACATTCCCTCTGTAACAGCTATATAAAGCTTCTGCCTTCTTACTTATAAAGAAGCTCCTGTCCTACACAATTGAAATAAAATGTCCAAATTAGCAAGAACCTACACAGTAAGATTCACTTTCAGGAAGAGTGTCAAGGCCGAAGACCTGGCGGACGCCTTAGTGAAAGTTGTTGAACCAAGTCAGCTATGTAACATTAACTGCTGGGACTATCCCAAAGGTCTTTATGAGGTTACTACCACAAATCAAAACACCAAAGATCTTCTTTTGACAGACGGAGTTATTGTGGATGGGGAAAGATTCTTCCCCAACACTATAGGTAGTTCCATAAAAGTTATATATTTAAGAAAAATACCTGCAGAAATTACTGATGAAATGATAACAACAGCCTCACAAGAGTATGGAACGGTACTAAAAATCAACAGAGCACACTTCTCCAAATACCCCAACATTGAACAAGGGGAAAAAATTAGTGTTAAACTAAACATGAAAAAAATAGTTCCGAACTTTGTCTCTATCTATACAAGAACATCTTGTTATGGTTTTCTATCCGGGAATTACCAGATTATGTTCTAAATGTATGAAAGATGGTCATGAAGCAAAGAATTGTCCCACCAACCGATGTGGGAATTGTGATATTTACGGCCATTCCCAACTGATCTGCAAAGTTTGTAAGGATACTTCTCATAGGAAATTCGAGTGTAAGTCTCTGACCGCTCCAAGGTTCTCTAACAAAGATTTTCCCGCATTACCAAAGAAATCACCTCAGAATATAAGCATTTCCGAAGATTCTGTAAATCGAATCCCCTCTGTTCCAATTCTACCTGAAGAAAACCTTATGAAAATAGCCTCACAGGAAATTGTACCCTCCCTCCCCATGTCTTTAGAAAGTGCAAGTTTGATTCAAGCAAAAACAAGGGAAGTTACTCTAGAAGACCCAGGAGAAGAATTTTTATCTCCCCTTGCTACCCCTACAGGAGATGGTAACATTAAAGAAATCTCACCTGCAACCCCTGAGAAGACAAATGTTGAAAAACCCCAAGACACCACCCAATATGCAATTCGAAGTAAAAAAGAAGAAGGAAACAAGTCAGTTCATAATGAATCTGTAACTCCAAGCTCCACGTCCACAAATAGCCTAGATAAAGAAGTGATAAGGAAAAAAAACCCCACCGTATCGGATGGGAAAAAAACCATGACCGACCGTGTCATTTCTGGAGCAATTTCAGAAAGTAATCATGGAAAAGGATCCGCGGACAAACCAAGAAAAAAATAGTACTCTGACAGCGATGATTCCTCAAATGATGACGGTATGGAGACTGATCAAGAATCAGAGATTACTAAACACAGTGATAGCTTGCAAGATCCAAAAGATAGTACTTTAGTTCCCTCTCTACCCGGTCCTGAACATCTCACATGGGAAGAGTTCAAGCAGTCCTTAGGTCTCCAACATTGGAATCGTTCACAAGATGATGCCCAACAATTTCATGTTTTGATAAAAACCCAGATTCTGAAACGGACTTCGCTCTGCTAGAAGAAATTTATGAGAATCAGTTAGTTATTACCTATCAGATTGTAACCATGGAAGAAGACGATTTTAAGAGGCTTCAACAATTGTACGTTAAGCTAACAAATAGCATGGGCACCACTAATATTAAAGGCAGACAACTGAATAAGAACATTCCCATCCTGCTGAACAAATATCTTGTCATAGAGTTGATCTTATTCATAGAACACATTCAAAATTTCACGGATGCACGGCAACTTATCAGAATTCCTAAATACAAGAACATGTTCGTAGGGTTGCTTTTCAAAACTCAATCCGCTATATCAAACTACAAAAAAGAAAGTAATAGTTTGGAAATGCAAGTAGACTTGATACAATCTACTGTTAGTGAAGTTCTTCCTCCTAAAAGAATTAGAGATAAAAAGAATGAATATAACAACCCTTCACCTCCGGTGAGCTTCCAAAAGAAGAAAAAGAAGAAAACTAAAGATTAAGTATTTTGCTTCACCTATACCCACTGAATGTTATTTAAAAGTATGTCCATGTCCTCTTGGGAAAGCACTTTTGTTGCTCTACGAGACGACAATTCTAAAATAAATAGTTATGTAAAGTTAATTATCACCAACTCAATTAGCAAAATTAACCAATGACGATGTTTTCTGAGGTTATCTTCTGCTAAAATGTTTTTTTTTTATCTAAATATTAACAATCCCAAAATTATCATTACCTTATAGGTAGCATTGTAATTCCATGGGGTTGGGTTTTTAACCCTTCTCCATGGGATACACGTTTAAACTAATTCATTTATATATTATTTGTAAAATTTGCTTTTACTCATTCAAAGCTTACCCTTAACTTAGAGCTGTTTAGCTCTATTACGGAAATGATGACTGGGTAACACCTCACCACAGTGAATGGTACTAGTCTGATTCTCGGCCTTTCGGCTAGGACCTAAATGAGAGCTGCGTGCTACTGTCAAAGTGTAGTATCTGTTCTTACAAGCAACCGCCACATCCGAAGCGCCAACAAAAGAAGCAACCAAGAAAGAGGAGAATCCAATTAACACCCAAAACGCCATCATAGATAATAAACAACAGAACCAGCAAGAAAGCTCTACTACTACAGTTGAAGAAACAACAGTAGAGATGGAAAGTGAAGAGACCACTCAAAAAAGGCCAGGTAGCCCTAAAGAAGCCAATGTTAAAAAACAAAAACCAGGGAGCCCGAGCGTAGCTGAGACGAGTAAAACAACGATTCCGTATGCCAAAGCAAATAACCTACTTCTACATCTGCTCAAAGACTTCGACGGTCTGGAAACAATCATGCGTAATGGTATAGACACATTTGGGGATGTTCTGCTCACACTGACGGGGAAGAAAGGGCCCAAAGTTGTCAGTGCTGAGTGGAACGACTACTACATCGAGGATGTAGATGAAATAACCCCTGAACAACTCAATGAGTTTATTGACGCGGGCGACACTGTGGGTTTGGTCCTATACAGAGGCTTGTACAATCTGAACTACAAACGAGGAGAAACTTTAGTGGAACATATACTAAGAACCCACAACAACAGAAAACAGGAGGACTCAAGCAGCAAATAGCTCCAATATGGCCCCCCCCCAAAAAAAAAGCAGGGGCAATGATTTTCTAAAGTTCGCTTTTCTTTTAGTTCACATAGGAAGGGGAAGGCCTACATTGAGGCGGTGCAGCTCCTTGTGGGCTGCATCACTCGGGCCAGGCTCTTTTCCCCTCTCCTTCAGTTCCCAATCTGTCTGTGTGTATATGTCTGTGTATGTATGTATGAGTCCTCTTTCATTTGTTTTTTTCACCCACTTTCCTTGGACAGCCACCTGAAGAGGTGACTGGCCAGGGAAAGCTGAAAAAAGAACGGATGGAGGGAGGAAATGTCAGAGATCTGCTTGGTTTCCTACTATTGAGTAAGGCCAAGTAGATCGACTGAGGCCCCTTTTAACTAACTACTACTATCATCTCTACCTTTCCTCCTCCTCTCTGACTATCAAGCTGGCTCTCAGCACAACTTTGTTTCTCTAAAGAGGTCAATGATGAGAGATATGAACTCCCATTCTATCATCATTTCTGAAGCATGATTCGTTGACGCTTTCTACGTTGATGTCAATTATTTCGCTTCTCGGCCTTTTGGCTAAGACATAAAAGAGAGCTGTGGACTATAACGAAAGTGTAGTATGTAGTATATAACGAAAGTGTAGTATGTAGTATATAACGAAAGTGTAGTATAGTATCTGTTGTTTATCATTGCTTACTATAGTAGAAGAAGAAGATTCTCATTCTACAACTGTACCCAACGTTAAAAACCATGAGAAAATTCATATTTCAAAAGAAAGTCAAAAGTTAGTAACACTACAGATTCCCATCCATCTATAAAAGATTCTGCATCATTTTATTTGATGAAATTCTTAATAACACTTTACCTGATGTTAATATAGATGTTCTTAATCGTCACTGTAAAATGCTAGAAGAGTTAATAGAGTCAGATGAACACTATAACAAACCAATAGTCCAAGACATTCAAAATGTAAATAACACGAAAGTCAAACAGTGTACTGTCATTATTGATGACATGGCTGTTCAAAATTTAGAAAATGATGGTCCTAAAAGACCTAGATCAATCAGTGGAGTCACTGATTTTTCTAATATCTGGATGCAAAGTAAGAAAAAAAAAAAAAAAATAAAATGAAGCAATATCCAATTCCGTAAAGTAATTTTTCATTTTAAGTATATTTTCTTTTCTAGGTCTTTAAACTCTAAACTCATAACTATCCCAAAGTTAAATTTTACTGTATTAAACCCCCTTGCTAAATTTTAATTTTCTATGTCCCAGTTTTCTGGAGTGGCTGCAAGGCATGCTCCTCCAGACAACAGCGTCACTTCTTTCTTCTTTTCTTGGCCAATAGCAGGGACAGTCAATGAAGTAACATACAGAGACTGTTAGTTGCTAACGTTTTTACAGTTTTTCTTAAAGTTTAGGTTAATCTAAAGGTTTTACTGCTACCTCGTGAGGTGGTTTTCTCGCCACTTTACGATATGCAGGTATAGGCAAAAAGTTAGGTCTGGGAATTATAGAATCCTTTTTCTAAAGTTTACCCACATTTCATAAGAGCTTTTTAGCTCTTGAACAGAAATGATGACTGGGTAAATTCATTCACCAAAGTGATCGGTACTAGTCTGAGCTGTTCTTTCCTTGGCTAGGTTTCTCGGTCTTTCCGGATGGCCTCCTCTTTTGGCCGATCGAACACCTTGCAGTTCCAGGTGCCGGGAGAAGACAACGTAAACGAAGGTGATCTTATAAAAGAAATTATTAGTACTATAGGAAATGAAATCTCCTGGATTACCAACTTCCCAAGTAACAGGTTTCAGATCACCGTAAGTCCAAAAGCCAGAGACGTCCTACTAGAAGGTTTTACCTACAAAGATAGAACAATTATCCCAGATACAGTAGGAGTACCTCGAAAGCTAATTAGAATACAGAGAATCCTTCTCGAACTAAAGGAAGAGTGGATAAAAGAAACCTTAGCCGGGTACGGCCGAGAAATAAGCATTAGAAGGCAAACCCATAAAGACTTCCCTGCCATTTTCACAGGGTACATGACAATATCCATGCTAATGAAAAACAAATTCCGAATATAGTAACAGTAGCTGGGTGGAAGCTAGTACTAAGCTATCCAGGGGTGGTACGTCAATGCACAAGATGCAGTGCTACGGACCACCTAAGTACAGACTTCCCCAAAAAAGAGATAACAAAGTTGGGACAAATCTAATGAAAGATAGGAATGAGGGAATGAAAACAAGAACTACAGAAGAGGCAAGGAGTACGACACCTCTGGAGGAACCCCCAGAAGTAGAAATAGATACAAGAAATATAGCAACTGAAGAAGAGGAGGAGGATGCAAGAAGTACTGCATCTCTTGTAGAATCCGAAAAATCAGAAACGGAAGAAGAAGAAACTGAAACATCCCCTGTAGAACACCAGGAATCAGAAATGGAAGACGACCCTGCCGCCACAAATGGCGATTTCTCATCTCTAAAAACACGTCAAGAAAGGCTAAAATCCTCAAGTCAAACTATAATGATACCAATAGATGAGGAAGCTTTCAACGAAGCAAACAATAAACCTTGTGCAATTGCCTTAAAACAAAATAACGGCTACTACTCATTATTCTTTGAATGGGGAGAACAACGAATTAAAATGGACGAAAACGTAAAAGAAAATGTTTACTCAGCATGCAGATCTTTCGGTGTGATGCCACACCCTGACATGCTAGAAGTAATAAAAACTTACAAGGAAAAGTTAATAGCCTCAATAAGGAGATTCAGCTTATTAGAGTAACATTATAAACCCAAGCAGATGAATGCATAGGTTTACAGGAGCCACCATGAAAGAATGTTAGAATAAAAGCGTGAAAGAATGATATATATATATATATATACAGGGTGTTCGGGATAAATTTGACATATTTATAATTAATTATATTTTTCCGTAAGTTACATGTATTAACACACACTTCTCTTCATTTAAAAGTTTGGACCCTTCTTCATTCATATACAAGATGTCAGAAAGGATGGATAGCTGGAACCCACCTGAATCATGGAAGAGAATAACTTGTATCATGATGATTCGTGCCCGCCATCAAAATAAGGATATTACGACTGCTGCCCAATGCTCCCTGAATACAGTAAAAACAATCAGGCATGAACTAGAGACTTGCAATGGTGACTACGAGGATGTAGCAAGAAGAAAGATCCCTAGCAGACGATCTGATTGCGTTCGTACAGCAGAATTCCTCGCAAATCTGCAGGAACAGGTGTTGAAGAACCCTGGCATTGGAATTCGGGCTTTGTTCGTGGAGTTGCTAACTGTAGTCAAGCCCTGGATAACAAGGGTAGCCAATGGTAGGCCGTATGTATGGCAGCAGGATTCGGCCCCTTGCCACACCTCTGGGAAAAGTCAAAAATGGTTGTCTGAAAATTTCTACGACTTCACCAGTCCAAATGTTTGGCCTCCAAACTCCCCAGACCTTAACCCCATGGATTATTTTGTATGGGGCGCAGTTGAAAAAGACACCAATCGCACTTCCAGTAATACAAAAGCCCAGTTAATGGATAAAATTAAAACAGTTTTTGCGGCCCTTCCCAGGGAGACTGTAGCATCAGCTTGTTCGAGGTTCCGAAGCAGAATTGAAGCTGTGATCGATGCTAATGGTGGTTATTTTGAGTAAATCTTGTTGATAGTATTGTAATTAACTCTGCCTGTAATGTTTTTTTGTCAATTCATTAAATTTAATAGATACAAAGAAGATTTTCTTTTTCCTTACGAAACTGTCAAATTTATCCCGAACACCCTGTATATACATATATATATAATTTACATACTATTTAAGTGGTTACTAAAATTATATATATATATATATATATATATATATATATATATATATATATATATATATATATATATATATATATATATATATATATATATATATATATATAATTTTAGTAACCACTTAAATAGTATGTAAATTAGCAATAAGCAATATATAGAAGTTTTAAACTAACATTACTAACCTCCTGTTTTACCATGCAGTCTCAAATTTAACCTGAGAATGCATGGCAGACAGAATCCAGGTCAGGGACTGGCACCTTTTCCTGGAAAGAACCTCAACCCAAGTAAAGACAAATGTCTTAATAAAACCCACCCACTTCAAGCCAAGTTTTTTTTTTCTTCAACTGTCCTATCAGTCCTTTCTCTTCAGACCATAACATCACGCTTAAAGAAGTCCGTCGATGATCAACAGCAGAAGATTTAATGCCAATATATCTGTGTAATCGATAATACTTCCGTTGCTCTCAACTTCGTAAAGAGTAATTGCATGCGTATGCAATTATTATCCAACAGAAACCGTAGCTTCATCGGAGAATCCTTCATGATTTCAGCAAAAAAGCACCCAACTAGGATCTAACCTACCACCGTCAAACCTTACTCTGAAATACCATGGAGAACGTCACACAATGTCCTCCCTACCTCTTCCTACTCGTATACACAACTTTAATCCGAATTTACTGGAGAATTTTCTCTTCTGTGTTCGAACTCGAAATGTTTGGGTCGCCTTGTTAATAACCAATTGATCTGTTCGTCTCGGAAAATTACTTCTGATCACAGAAGATGAATGCCACAACCTTTGCTCATGCACAAAGAAGAAATTATCTGGTCTGCAATGATTTCTTCATCCCTGTTCAAGCAGTCATGTAAAACTTTTACTTCCGAAACATCATTACATCTTCACAAGGAGGGGCAGCTGATCATCTTCTGGGAGTCTTCAAACAGAACGTGAGAAGCTGTCTTTAACACTAATATTATCACAATAGTGAAATCATTGAGGCCCCTTCCATCAATACTGGCAACGCATCAACAGTTATACACTAAAATACGAAAGGGAAAAAAGGGAGAGAGAGAAAAAAGGAATGGACTAGAATCGTGAAAACAATGAACAAGGAACTTAAAATTAATTTTGATTTTTCTTCAAATCGCAACTATTACAGGCAGCAATTAATACAGTCGCGTAAATTCCTCTCTGTGAAATGCAGGGCATTATCATAACACATCCACCCCCCCCCCACACACACACACACAGTATGTGTTATGAGAACCTCAGAAGAAAGGAATTTCAAATGAAGAAAATATTAGACAACTTATTGCAAACTTCTCACTCACTGCAATAAATTCCCATTTATTATTTGTGTGTTTCATGTGTTCGTATTCAACGAAGAAAATCCCTAAGTTAAAAATGAAGTAATAAATGGAAGTGTAGAGGAATCCTTGTAAGGGACATCTAATAACAGATATTCATTTAAGTTTCACATTACTTAATTTTAATTTTGATTATCTGCAATAGTAGTGCAAATCTATTGTTTTTTTTTTTTATTAAATTTCTTTTATTCACGTATTTTATTACGTTATAGGTTTTGGGTTGTGGCTTAAGTATAACCTTTTTTAGTTCTGTTACGAAATTGTTCCACCTCTTTCTATGTTTTTTCCTTACTTCTCGTTTTGCACTCTTTCTTTTACACTCTATTTCTGCTTCTGTTGTTTTGGAATTTAGCCATTTCTGGTAACTGTCCTTTTTGGTTTTTATTATATTTTCTATTTCTTTGTTCCACTCTCGTAGTCCTCTTTTTCTAATCCATCTGTGCTTTATTCCCAAGGTTTCTGTTGCTGCTTTTGTGAGAGTTTGTTTCAAATTTTCCCATTCATCTTCTATGCCACTTCATCCATATGTTGTTTCTGTTTTTGAGTTTGTGCATTTTTGATATTGTAGTCTAACTCGAGGATCCTGTAATGAAGAAATTTTGTAACTCGGTTGACAAGAATTTTCACTTTTATGTATTTTTAGCCATTTTGGTTTAAATCGAATTTTTGCTGATGCCATATAATGACCAGAGTTTAATTGAAAGCCTCGATATGCTCTTACGTCTAAAATTAACTCCACTAATTTCAAATTTGCGATAAAGTAGTCCATTACGGATTTGCATTCTCTCGCTGACCAAGTACATTTATGTGTTTCCTTGTGTTTAAACACTGAATTCATTATTCTCATATTATTATAAATGACAAAATCGTGCAATCTGTGACCATTCTGATTACACGTATCTTCGCCAAATTTACCTATGTTTGTTTTGTATATATTTTATTTCCTATTGAGGCAAAAAAAAGAAGTAAATACACAAAATAAAAAAAAAAACTTGTTCTAATAGTGATTACTTAGATGGTACTAAAAATATTTCCTGTCATTATATGAGATTTCTATCATATTTATTGTTATTGTTGTTCACACAGAGAGAGAGAAAATAATAAAATTTAGCTTTTATTTTATATTCAACAGTGAAAATGTCTCAAAACTAATCGAGGGGGGATATGAAAGTGGAAATCTTCGATGAGTTGCGTTGTACTTGTACTTAAAATAATAACGGATACTCATCAACCTTTTACTGTTCAACCTTTGAATGTGTTTTCTACGATTAGTTTATTATTATTTAGAAATTTAAATAAAAAATCGATGTTTTTTTAATTTAAAAATAAATCTGATTAGTCATTTTTTTTGAAAACTTTATAAAATTGCAAAATATGCATTTATAAAATTCATTATCTATACAGGCATTTCGAACTGTCTTAACGCAAATATCAGAATTTAATAAAAATGCTCAATTTTTTTTTTTTTAAAGTATGTATTAATGTTTAAACCTTAAACAATTGGGATTGACAGTGAATCTCTACTTTGCAATGAACAACATGGGTTTACTAAGGGAAGGCCATGTTTTAGCAACTTGCTCACATTTTATAGCAATGTTACCATTGAACTAGACAAGGGGAATGGATACACCATGATACGTTTGGATTTTTCTAAGGCTTTTCACAGAATACAGCATGGCAGACTGCTGCATAAAATTGGAGAATATGGGAAAATTATAAAATATTATCGTGGATAAGAGGATGGCTAACTGACATCAAAAAGTGGTATACGGTGGGTGTGAGTCTAAGGTTTAAAGTAACAAGTGGTATACCACAAGGATTAGTGCTTGGTACACTGTTATTCAATATGTACATTAATGATATTGGGAAGAATTTCACAAGCGACATACAGCTGTTTGCTGATGATGCAAAGATAGGCATGGAAATCATGAATGCTGCTGATATACAGCCTTTGCAGAATGATTTGAATAGGCTGGAATTGTGGGAATGGGTAAATGGATGTCATTTCAATGTGAGTAAATGTAAAGTCATTCATTTCGGTGTGATTAGATATCCAATTAGTATTATATTGGTGGGATTATGCTAGAAGAAACGGATGAGTCTAGCGATCTTGGAGTGTTAGTATATAGGGAAGTTGAAGTTCAGGTGCCATGTGGCAAAGATTGCAAATACAACTCAAAAGATAATTGCAATGCTGATACGAATCTTCACATGTAAATATAAGGATGTTATTTTGCCTCTTTACAAGGCCTTGATAAGACCTCACTTGGAATATTGTGCGCAGGTCGTGTCTCCTGGTTTCTGTTGTGATTCTGATATATTGGAGAGAATACAAAAAATAATATCAGGATTATGGAATACTGATTATGAAGACAGATTGAAAATTTGTATACTGCAGACACTAGCGAACAGGAGAAAGAGAGGTGATATGATTGAGACTTAAAAACTTCTGAAAGGGTCATACAGGATTTCAATTGATGTAATTTTTAAATGTATGGAGGGGTGGGGAAAGGACAAGAGGGCATCGTTGGAAGCTGAGAATGAATGCCGCTAAGAAGGAGTGAGGGCTAGATTTTTTTCTCATAGGGTGGTGCGTGATTGGAATGGATTGCCATTGGATGTTGCGAGTGCAAGCAGTGTGAATGAATTCAAGCTGGTTTGTGTAGTATGTGGTCTCCCTCGATTATTCCCTGACTCCCTGGAGGTCTCTCTTAATAATAATAATAATAATAATAATAATAATAATAATAATAATAATAATAATAATAATAATAATAATAATAATAATAATAATAATAATAATAACATTAGGGAAAAATTAAGTCGACTTATATTCCACATTCATATTTTATGCAATCGGAATCGAATGTTTTGGTTCAGTGTCAGGAGACTTTCTAAATTTCGGATTGATTTATTTTCATTTTGACGATAAAAGCAAAAACTAAAAAACAATTAAAATTCTAAAATTAAGAAAGATTAAAATGGTTAAAAAGAGTAAAATAATCGTTCTTAATTTTAATTTGCCAACACGTTTATCAAATATAATCCAAATTAAAAATATATGCAATAGAAAACAATAACTTCACTGTACATTACAGCATGCAAGTCACCTCGCTATTGGTAGTTATTATTATTATTATTATTGTTGTTGTTATTATCATTATTAGTTTTTTAACTAATGAACCACCTGATAAAAGGAGTCATTCTGAGAACGAATCAACTCGAAGCTGCTGCGTGTAATAAAATATCTGTTACTGTAATATTACTGGCTGTTTCGCTGCACTTGATTTGTGGTCATATAATCCTATGATTGTATTACATTCAAGAGAAACACAGATCAACGTACAAAATAAAAAAAAATATTATATTTATTGCTGCCATTAAATAGTTTCATAAATTCGTAACAAAAATGTAATTTAAATTTACTCGTTTGTAATATAGTGTATATGACACAATAGTCATTTTGCTAAAATTAAAATTATAATAAATTAGACGCTTTTTTCTGTTTCAGGTTTGTGAATTTAAATTTATCAAAGATCTCGAGCTGTTTTCACCGGAACTCGAGACAAGAAAAATTAGAAAAATTCCAGGAATTTCATTACTTTGAAATCCACCAGGCTCACAGTACTTGACGTCACAATTTAAAAGCTACACCAGGTAGGATGTTTCAGATGCTTCTCGCTTGGGGGAGCCATTTCGTCACAACTGCTTCTGAGCGAAGGCGATATTAATGAGATCTTAATGGATATGCATAGAAAAGATTCATAGACATGTTCTAGGAAGATCAAGCGGTGTTGACTTGTAAGACGCTTGTGATATTCTCCAGGGACACGTCAATCACTCACGGAGGACAAAATTAATTGCGAGGGGGATAATTCTCAACATACGCCCTTTAGAGTTCACACCCATACGAGACTAGTAATTTTGTTCATTTGAAACCAGAGCTACAATATGCTGTTCTTCAAGGACAGCTTGAGAACCTCTCTAATTACTGTTCATCATTAGGGAGGTGCAATAAAATGCACTTAGTAACTCTGATAATAATTACACATGTTGGGTAACTTTGAGTTCTTAAGTTACTTCGTGAAATGTCAATTTCTTATCTGCAGTGATTTTAGTAAATGGCAGAAAATTATTATTTTAGGCGGTTTCAGGTGTAGCAGCAGTGTAGGTCTACGTGGAAGCTTTCATTTGGCAAACAAAATGGCTTATAAAACTAACGAATTAAAGATATTCTGCAGAAGTTGGTACAGTAAGATCGAGTGTTAATCCTAGTAATTCGGATTACTTCAGCAGAAAAGTAAGCGAAAGAAGATTCCAAGAAGAGCTGAAGATTCTACGAAAGTGATGTGATTATGCCAGGAAAGATTAGCAGTAGGTCTCAGTCCGAGAAAAGAGATCTGATTTGGATTATTAAGTTGAGAATTGTCAAAGATAAGAGAAGATAAACTCGGTGAGTTTTTTTTTTGTTTTTTTTTGGTGAGAAAAAAAGGCTGTTATCGTCCCATTGCAGAATGTGTAAACCTTGTTTGGGGCACTTATTGTGGATGATCTTAAAGCTTAGCATTGAAAGGTTCATCGTATTTGCACGATGAATGGAGCGTGCAATCATCAGCAAAACCGGGAAAAGACTTTTAGGCCAGCGAGAACAAGTTGTTTATGTACATGAGGAATAGGCTCGAGGTAAAATAGTCCTCTGAGGAACATCTGCATTAACAGGAAACTCCGAGGAGAGAGATTTGGAAAGAGGAGGTGATGACATCAGGACCAGGAGACTTTTCTGATGAACGATACCAAAAAAACATAATAATAATCCATAACACTTACAGGTCCTTAAAGCCCACGACCTACCAAGTGTCCTTGGATTTCGTAACAATAACCATGTATTGAGTGTAAACTGTGTTCTTCTGGTCTGTTTGCTTGATTGAGGGCAGGAAACCCGAGCTTCCAGGAGGAAAATATCCGACACTCCTACGATACCAGCTAACTCGTCTTCAGCTGAAAGCCTCTATGCAAATTCTTCGAATCTAAGAAGGATTCGAACGCAGTTATTTCAAAATCAAATCGCTTAGTCGCTACGGATGAAGTGCGAGAGTTCCCATCTATGCAGGAATTAGAGAACAAGGAAGATTTTAAACGGTCAGCGTTGTCTTTAAGTGTTGTTGCGATGATTCGTTGAAAGAGAGAGAGAGAGAGAGAGAGAGAGAGAGAGAGAGAGAGAGAGAGAGAGAGAGAGAGAGAGAGAGAGAGAGAGAGAGAGAGAGAATATTCCACTATCTACATGAAATTTACTTAACCACCTTACCGGCCATTGTGGATCAAATACGCATCCTCATACGCTTTGTACCCATCACATATTTCAATGTAATATCAATGGTATTACAATTTTAATATGCACTTCGCACCACGATAACCTTGACGTCTATAGACGTCTTGGCTGGTAGCGTGGTTTTAACCTTCTCACCGTATAGGCTTCCATGATCCCTTCTGTCCATTTTTTTAAAAATATACTTTTAAAGATTCCTGAACTTGCAGACAAAGCATACCCATTTTTATAGGGAAGATTTTGCTCAATATCTGGAGGAATTATTAGTTTCGTAATTATTCTTTAAGACTATATTTATTATTCCACAATGCCACTGAGAGAGGGGTGCGTGTGTGTATGACCTGGTATGAGGTCAAATAAAGACTAGTGAACGGTCAGAAAATGTCCTTTATAAGAAGGATCCAAATTCTATCCTTCAGCTTAGGAAGAAGGATTGTGGCGTAGAATGACCTCAATAAATAAATAAAATCCAGAATCCTAGGTAGTACTATCTGTTTAGCAATTTAGCTCATATGAATAATTCAGAACATTTCCTTAAAGCAAATCTTCGATGCGATGATCATGGATATCCCTTATTTGTGGGCTGCATTTCTGACACACGAAGCGGGGATTGATGATTGATGAGATGCGTGGAATTCTGAAGATAGGTTATCTTTTAGGTGGAGTTGTTGTTAGGTGGATGTTACGGATGGTCTCATGGTGACCTGGTATGAGGTCAAATCGTCAGCGTCGGGGCTTATTCTTTAGTGGAAGGTCGGAAATCATTTTTCCAGTTATAGGATAGACTCAAATGTCTTGATGTTTTGTTCATTTGGATCTTTAATTTATTAATCTGCAGTCTATAGCGTGGAATAGGAGTTAAGTCATCTCCTCTCCCTGTTCTGGAGAGGGATTAGACCAGCACTAGGCGATTAGCGATGCACTTTGTGTATTTTATGTTACCAAGTCTCATGGCCATTTTCTGATGGACTAAAATCTAAAATTATTATTATTATTATTATTATTATTATTATTATTATTATTATTATTATTATTATTATTATTATTATTATTATTATTATTATTATTATTTAAAGCACCTTTACTTTAAATCGTATTATCATTTTGTCATTAGAGTTAAGTAGCTGCAACCTTCAATGTTTCTTTTTAAGAAACATTCAAAAAATATTTCTTCACTGAACTTCCATAAACATTAAATCGAAGTTCGTAGGTTAATCAGAATCTAATGAAGATATGTCAACATCGCGTTCCGATGGATTTAGCATTTCATTTAAATTAACTGGTGCATTAGAAAAATGTTTACATTTTTACCAGATTGTCTTGAATCTCGAGCTGATTAGAATGAAACTTTAAACAATCATGTTATTATAATATTATTTTTGTTTTCATTCATATTGTAATTTTAGTAAAAAAAAAGTGTAGTACGTAATAAAAATGCTATGTAAAAGGTTCTGTTCGCTAAATATTAAATGGATGAAGATAATATCTTCTTTTAGGCATAGTACAGGAGTATTTCTTAAATGACGTCGACCTTCCCTCGTAAATGTTCAATGCTTCACTCCATTTTACAGATTCCTTTTCTTAAAAATATGTAACTACATTATGTTTTGCCTTCAAATAAATGTATTTATATTCTTGTAAATCGGTAGTTAGGTTTTCGAAATCATAAGGAAATTGGTCAACAAGGTACGAAATTAGTTGCTAGGTGTAAGTTCATAGAAGGGAATACACATAGAAGGGATTCAATTTTAAATCCTTGTTTCTCTATAGCGAACTACTGTAATTATCGTTTACGATTGGTGTGGTGTTATGTTTTCAAGTTTACGTGGCAACAATAAGCTTTGCTTGTGTCCACCAGGTGGCAGAGTAATTCATATCGTCCGTAATATCATTTTCAGACTGATATACATGTAATGTACAAACATATACAATGAATTTTCAGGTGGGAAAATTCATTAAGAAATGAATTTTCGAGGGTTTGTCAGTGTTGTGTCTGTCAACTACATTAATACTGTTTAGCGACTCCAGCATTCGACAAAAAAAGAAAAAAAAGCTACTTATATCTGAATTTTGGCAACTTGGACACTACATTGAAGGATCCTGAAAATAGTTTCCTTTAATTGTTCCGAAAAGATTTTTCGCTTTGAATGGGAAAATCTATTCGTTTATTGCAACAACCTTTTAGTTCCACCATGTCTGCATCATACTCTCAGAATTTAAAACGCCAAAACTTGAAATACGAAAATCAAAACACATTTTTTTTAATATTGAAAAGCATCAATCAGCTTAGTCCATTCTGTAAACAATCTTTACAGAGACCGAGCTGACTCGAGATCTTTCATATCTTGCATATCTGTCATACAAATGACAGATATGCAAGATATGAAATGCATGTGAAAACCCATACACAAACTATGTTCACAATGAAAAAAAAAAGTCAGCTTGATTTGCAGTACGGTGTCTCTCGTGGTCCGCCTAGCTTCACTGATGAACGAACGGACTTTCTCACTTACAAGTCTCTCCCACTCCATGCATACACGCTGAGCAATGTGTCATAAAGCAATAACAGTGGCGCCACCTAGTGACTCACCGTTGTTCTACCATCCATCTTCCTCTTGCTCTAAGATTTTAAGACAACAGAATTGTCCTTCAAGGACATCGAGAGACGAAACGAAGAATTTTAATACACAAGATTCCCCGGAGACCACCCTGTCCAAGGCTGAAGCGAGGGGGATGTCAGGCGGGACTGACAGGAGTGATAAATGGTTTGTTTTTATTGTCGTGTTTAACATAGTAATTGTGTCTGGTGGATGGAAACCATTTACTTGGCTAATGGAACTGCAAAAGAGGACAGAAAATAAATAAGGTTTTAAGTGAATGTTAGTCTTGGGCACACCCACAATCTCATCTCTGTCCCCTGTAATGTCTTCATTGTCCTCTGCGAATAATTGAATGGGAAAAACGTCACGTCGCATCTCCTGACCTGTATTCATAACCCTTTCCCACCAGAATATCCCTCCCACAGGAATTTCTATTAACACGAAGCATTCTTACCGAAAGTGTGGCCTCGATAACGGATGAGTTGGTGGACTAATGAATTGCAGGTGAATTGCCAGACTGAAACTAGAACAACACTAAATCATTCTCCAGTCATGTACGGTACTTAATGATGTGTCACCCAAGTGTACTGCACTGATTGCGGAGCTATACGGCGAAATGGATAAATGCGTCTGCTCCATTCCGCCACAAAGATGCACCTGATGAAACGAAAATCATAGGAAGCTCATATCGATTTCTTCGGTACTAAAGAAGGAACTGTTCGATCCAATCATTGGATAGTTGCTGAGTCTGCTGTACATAAAGAAATGACAGATTGTTGGTTGTTAATCGCAGCATACATCAATTTCTTTATCTTCTGTTCCACGGGTCATACCAAGCAGGGTCGTACTTACACTTTTCTAGAGGCGGGAAGGGTCCGAGGCGATAGAGTGCTCCGGGCATACCCCTACAAAATGAATAAAGACAAATAAAAACAATCAATATATACAAAAAATCTTTTATTACATTTATTAAAAAAGTTATGCTAAGTAACCCGAGGCAGAGCTGACTACTACCGGGTGCGTCCCCAGGTGGCAGATCGGGGAACAGCCTTCAGATATGGAGGCTAGCTGCGATATAAGCAGAGCAATCTGGCGAATAAGCAGCCGTGGACCAACAGCGACTGAGCTTTCAGGGCGTGGGAGAGCAGAACGTGGCAACTCTTTTTCACTTAAAACCTCACAAAGCCCAATGACAACTCGGTGACATGGCGAGTAGTGCCGCCATTAAATAAGCACCTGCTGGGGTCACTGTCCCCTGACATTGGGAAGCAACATTGTCAGTACTGACATAAGGTTGAAGCCAAATGATGACGGAAAAGCTTGTAATCAGAGATTTGCAGATGGCAATATGATTATATTGTGTACGTCTGTAATACTACGGAGCAGAAAGCAAATGGAGAAACTACTGCTCTACCTTATCTCCAGAACAACCACCATGGCGAGCAAACCCTTACAATTGGCCCCAAGTTCCCGGCGTCCCTTAAATGGGACAGGGGTGCAAAGAATCTCCGGGCTCAAAATGGTGTCCACTTTTAAAATTGCAACTTGGAATGTCAGAACTCTGTATGAAGCTGGAAAATTAAGAAATGCCACAAGAGAAATGAAGAGGCTGGGCATCCGGGTTTTGGGAATTTGCGAGACAAGATGGCCAGGATCTGGAAAGTGTCAACAAGATAATACGACATGTATTACTCTGGGAATGATGAGAACAAACATCAACATGGTGTAGCTATACTAATAGATGAAGAAATCAATAAATCAGTAATAAATTGGATTCCATTTTTTGAAAGGATAATGCTGTTACAACTTAAGAGAAACTGCATTAACATAAATATCATCCAAGCTTATGCACCCACAGCTGACAAAAGTGAAGAAGATGTTGAAGAGTTTTATGCACACCTGAAAGAGATTAAAAACCTAACAAAGAAACATGATATAAACATAGTGATGGGTGACTTCAATGCAAAAGTGGGAAGAGGGGGTGATGGAGAAATTGTTGGCGAACATGGCTTAGGCATCAGAAACGACAGAGGAGATCGCCTAGTCCAGTTCTGTCAGGAAGAAGAAGATCTAACAATAGCAAATACCTGGTTTAAACTTCCACCCAGAAGACTGTACACTTAGAAATCGCCTCAAGATAACCAACATAACATTGTCAGAAATCAAATTGATTATATACTGATAAATAAAAGATTCCACAGTAGTATAAAGAGTGCAAAGACTTATCCTGGGGCAGATATCTCATCAGACCACAATCCCATAGTTGCAGAAGTACGTCTTAGATTAAAATCAGCTAAAAAATCACAAAAGAAGAAAACGAAAATTGATGTAGAAAAACTGAAAGACCCGAACATAAATAAAAGTGCCAAGACACAGCTTAACCTGCGATTACAACAGATTAACATAGAAGAAAATAAAAGTGTGGAATCTCTTTGGAATAGCTTAAAGAATTCCATTGTAACAACAAGTATTGAAGAAGTAGGTTATGTGAATAATATAAAACAACAGGAATGGATGACAGATGAGATTCTTTCTCTTATTGATACAAGAAAAATGTACAAAAACAAGGACCTAGCCAGGTATACAGAAACACATAACATCATCAAGAAAAAATTAAAAGAAGCCAAGGAAAATTGGATGAAAAATTTATGTACTGAAATTGAACTGCTTCAGAAGAAACATGATAATTTCAATCTGTGTAAGAAAATCAACGAAATTTCCGGAAAACTGAGGAAAAAGCAAATAGTGTCTCTAAGAGACGAAAACGGAAAAATAGTTCTAGAAGAAGAGAATAAAGCACAGATTTGGATAAAATATGTAACAGAACTTTTCAATGATACTAGACAGAAGCCTATAAATATAAAAGATAACATTCAAGGATCAGCAATCATGAAATGCGAAATAGATAATGCTATACGAACAAGTAAAAGCCAGTGGACCAGATGGTGTGCAAACAGAATTTTTAAAATTAATAGAACCAGATAACATCAAACTTCTTGAAAAACTATTTAATAAAATATATGAAAGTGATGAATTTCCATCAGATTGGCTCAAATCTACATTTATCACTGTCCCAAAGAAACCCAAAGCGAATTCCTGTGGTGACTTCCGACTTATTAGTCTATTGAGCCAAACATTAAAAATATTTTTGAAAGTAATTCAGAATCGCATTTATAGAAAAAGTGAAGAAACTCTAAGTGAAACACAATTCTGCTTTCGGAATGGTTTTGGTACTAGAGAGGCCCTTTTCTGTACCCAATTATTGATACAAAAATGCATAGAAAAACAGAAATCTGTCTTTATGCGTTTCATAGATTTTGAAAAAGCATTCGACAAAGTCAGACACACTAACTTAATAGGTCCTTCAACAAATAATGCTAGACGAACAAGACATAAGACTAATAAAAAATCTGTATTGGAATCAGTCAGCTACCGTTCAATTAGACAACATTACCACCAGTGATATTAACATCAAAAGAGGAGTGAGACAAGGATGTGTGCTCTCACCACTCCTGTTCAACATATATGCAGAGGTCATCTTTAAAAAAGCATTGGAAGAATGTCCAGAGGGAATCACAATAAATGGAAAGATTGTTAACAACCTACGATATGCAGATGACACCGTGCTAATTGCAGATAATATTATGGATCTCCAAAAACTCATTGACAGAGTATACATAGAAAGCCAAAGAATGGGAATAAATATAAACATCAACAAGACAAAATACATGATCATCAGCAAACATCCAGCCTCATCAATGAAACTGACACTCAATGGGAAAAATATTGATCAAGTGTCAAGATATAAATATCTTGGTTGCTGGCTTAATGAACGGTGGGATCCAGAAATAGATATAAAGACAAGGATTGAAGTTGTACGGCAGTCCTTCATGAAAATGAGAACACTATTCTGCAATAAAGACCTAAACATGGAAGTCAGTTGCCGAATGCTGAAATGCTACGTGTGGTCTATTCTGCTCTATGGAGTTGAAACATGGACATTGAAGGCAACAACCATCAAGAAAATCGAAGCCTTTGAGATGTGGCTATACAGAAGAATGCTAAAGATATCATGGACAGAAAAAATTACCAATGAAGATGTCTTAAAATCCATTGGCAAAGCTAAACATCTTGTACAAATAATCAAGAAACGAAAAACATCATATCTTGGCCACATCATGAGAAACAGCAAATACCAACTTCTACAAACTATTTTGGTAGGAAGAATTGATGGCAAAGGAACTAGAGGAAGAAAAAGGATATCATGGTTTGACAACATCAAGACGTGGACAGGAAAGAGCAGTGCACAACTGCTGAGATTAGCACAAGAGCGCAGTTTGTTCGCCGAGATGGTCGCTGACCTTCGATAGAAGATAGCACAATAAGAAGAATGCTAAGTAAAGGCAATACAGTTCACCCTTGAAGACGTAGGTTTGGACTGCGCGGATCCACTTATATGCGTTTTTTTTTTTAAATAAATAGATTCAAAATTTTTTTAGAGATTTCGACAATTTGAAAAAAATCGCAGACGAACCGCGTAGATTAGAAATATCAAAACAGTTTTTAAAAAAACAGGTATGTCATGGATGCATAAAATAGATGTAGACATTAGCTTATTTTGCCATTTACTACCATAAAATATACACAAATCGATTATAAAAAAAAATTAAAATTTATCAAAACTTACCTACACAAAAACCAACAGACATTACATTGCCATTCGCAATCGAGAGAATGATGCTGTATTAAATCATAAGTGCATAAATTTAACTGTTATTAATTAGTTAAATTAATTAATTAGCATAAAATAAAAAATGTAACGATTCATTCATTAGTGTCTACATTAGGCTACCGCGAAGCAATCGCATCGATTGCACCAGGCTACCACGAAGCAATCTTATCGCTGCTTCTTCGTTATCAATGCATGAATCGTTATATCGGTAAATAAATATGAATTTCTTTTTCACGTTATCTTTTCATTTTTCATGTCTAGTATTAGTAATACGTATAGCATCTACAGTGTTTTGTATCATATAAGACAATATTGATGTAGGTACTGGCAGACATATATTGGAAAACCTCGCTTAACGCGATTAATCAATCCATCAATTAATGCGCACTAAGTGAAATCGCGTTAAGCGAATACAACAAACAATAGGAATAATTATAATTCATCCATGTGCTAGCGTAAATTTGGAAAAAAAAATTACAGTATAAGCTATATTAGAGGATAAAAATCATCGAAGTTAAAAATCAATTGCTTAAATTTTTATTTAATATTTACATTTGATTGAGCTACTTTTTTTTACACAAAATTCAGTAAAGTTGTTTGAATGCTCGACCTTTTCATCTTGTCATTCAATCTGCGATATCTGGCAATCGCTTTATCAAGATTTCGGCGGACTTCTTTCCATATCAGGATCAGCATCAAACAAAATTTCCTTAGCATGCTCAATGTGATTGAAAACTAGCTCACGTTCTTTTGCAGTTAGCTTCTTAGTCGTAACATTCTCTTCTTGTTCGGCATTCTTATCTTCTTCTTCATATGCACGCCTTTCTTCTAGTTGAAGGAGATCATTCTCGCTTAACTGTGCTGAATGGGAATCGAGCATGTTTCTCCATCTTCATTATCCAGTTCATTAAACCCGAGTTCTTTTTTTTTTTTTCAGTTGTGCTGATTTCTTCAATAATGATAAATCTTGGATTTTGCGCACCATAAACTAACATAAGCTTGAGTTTAAAGTCACCTTCTGCATTGCCTCCTAATAAAAGCGTAAGACGATCTTTAGATACTTTGTGTCCTAGTTGAGATGCTTCGGTTTCAGCTAGGAAAGATTTGTTCGCATACGCTTCCAAAAGAGACCAATTTCGTCGACGTTGAATATTTGTTGATCGTCATAATCACCCTCCTGAATTATTCTTTGCAATTCTTCAGGAAACTTGGTCACCACAGAATCTTTATCAACACTAGTTACTCTTAAGTTATGCAGTCCGGCTCGATTTTTAGAAAGGTCAAAAAATCATCCTAAACTCGCAGTAAAATTTTCCCATTCCTCTTGAAATTTGGCTTCTTTCAATGAGGTAAAAATATTGAAAGCTTTTACCTGAATATTCCCTGTATATTAAGAACTATTCTTTTTTGGTTATAATCCTCAATCCAGAGTGATAGAAGACGCTCCATCTCGATCATTAAATAGCTTCTATTTCGGGTGATTTGAATGCTTAAAGAAGCAGTAGCAACTTTTCCTTGTTCTTTGTATTCTTTGCTCTTCTTTAATATAGTCCAAAGTGTAGATTCTCTGTATCCCAGGTCTCGCACAATCATTGTATTACTAGCGCCACTTTCATTTCTGTTAATGACTTCCAGCTTTTCTGCTCGTTGAAGATTAACGACAAAAAAATTTCGCATAACGTAAAAAATCGCGTTAACTGATTAAGCACTCGCTTAAAACGGGAAATAGTAGAATTTCACTCAATCGCGCTAACTGATTTTCGCACTAAGCGAGATCTAATTCAAATTCACGTTAAGCGAAGTTTTCCTGTAATTATATATATATATATATATACATATATTACAGTGATGTTGGAAATTTAACAGAAAACAATCATACTTTTTTATGTTCAATTTTAATTCTTCAGTTTTAAATCTCATTGTTCGCGGGACCTTAATTTGCTCTGATTTTTCGAGGTACCCAGCGAATCATGAGCCTGTGCATAAGTCGGTCCTGGGACCAAGCAGTCTTTATGCCACTGAATTTGTATCTTACTTGTATCTGATTTTACAAAGAGAATTACATTTTTCACATCACAACGAGGAATCATATTTCATCAGTTACACGATTGGATTGGATTGAATATTTCAGCAATCGTCGTCAAGATAAGATCACGAGTGAAGTATATGTTTATTAATTGCATGTGTACTCTTGCTGGGTTTGTACATCATTCTGAAACCAGCAAATATATACAAAGGGGAGGCTGAAAAGTTCTGATAAACACCGAGAACAAGAATGATATTAAAGCAACTGATATAACCACAAGAAAGAGCATATCTTAAAACCTTTTAACACCCATGAAACATCGAGGTTAAAGGGTATTACAATTGTTAACAATTGACAATTTAACCATAATTAGTCAACTACAAAAACCAGCGTAACTTCGTTCTGTGATAAATGCCGCTACTTGTAAGATTCTTGCAACCAATTGGTTTATGAAAGGTTTTATGATTTTTATAATAAAAAAATTCTTGTTTGTCTTTCTCTCTTAGCGTTCAACTTACCACAGGATGACTCTCTTCACAATACCTTCACGAATCATTTCATTCGTGAAGAAAGATTTGAAATCATTCTTCAAAATGACGATACCACAATATCAAAATCGATACTGAAATTTGATGACACGAATTACTTAAAGATATTCAATTTTCACCATTACAGCAAAATACAAATAAAAAAAAAGGAAGTCAAGATCTTCCTATGGATGCAGCTTTTAATTACTCCAATACTACCGAGATGACTTGTGATGAAATTGGAGTAATTTTTGCATGCTGTCAAAATGTTCATCATCAAATTCCTGACATTTATCCTCAAGGGGTATACAGCATATGATAGTACTACATGAAAAAATTACATCATTACTAACTTCCTATCTACAATTTTCCTCCAAATCAGTCTATTACTTGTCAAGACTCCAACATTATCAGATCTTATATTTCTATTGCCTAAGGCACTTTGTACCATATCAATCCACCTATATCTTGGTCTTCCTCTGGGTCGTTTTCCTGCCAACCTGGAAGAGAACACTTGTTTTGCCAATCTTTCCTCCCCCATTCTGTTTAGGTGACCATACCACCTGAGATTATCTCTGCTAGCGCATTCCTGGATGCTGGCAATGTCAAGTTCTTTCTAATAGCCTTGTTTTTAATATGATATTGCCATTCATGCCATCTGTTCACGCCTATAATCTTTCTCAGGAGTCTCATGTCTGCGGTATCTAGTCTTTGGTCAAGTGTTTTACTTCTGACCCAGCTCTCAGATCCATAAGTTAAAACTGGTTTGAAACACTGTCTTGTATACAGCTAATTTAGTGTTCCGACTAATTTCTCTCTTATTCCATATGAATTTATTCAATTGACTTCCTGCCATACCAGCTTTGTTGATTCTAATGTCTATTTCCATGTTTAATTTACCATCTTCACTAAAAATCATGCCGAAGTAGCTGAAATGTTTACTATAAGTTCTCCATTCAAAATACAGTTCATATTTTCAATGCCTCTGCCTATTTTCTTTATCTTTGTCTTGTTATTGCTGACCTTCATACCATATCTATTATAATAGTTATTCAATTTAGTCAGGGAATCTTGCAGACTTGTAGCGGATTTCTTGAGGAGTATAACATCCTCCACATAAATCAAAGAGATGAGATTAACTTCTCCAATTTTGATATCATGTTCAATACCACATTCCTTCATAATGTGATCCATATAGATAATGAATAACAGAGGGGATAAGGTACACCCTTGTCTGCCACCAGATTTAACATTAAACCATCTTCCTGTACTTCCTTCAATTCTAACTGCTGACTTACAACTCAAATAAAGACTAAGTATTGCTTGATATAATGCCCCATTGACACCATATAACTTTAGCGTACTGAATAGCTTCTCTCTTGGCACCTTGTCATATGCCTTTTCCAAATCGACAAAACTTAAATACAGATCTTTGTTATGTTCCCATGTTTTCTCGACTATTTGTCGTAAAGTGAAGATCTGATCCTGATAGCCTCTATTTGGCCTGAATCTAGCTTGTTCTTCACCAAGATTTTCTTCCACAATTCTTCTCAACCGTTTCTCAAGTATACTTGCATAGATCTTGCCAGGAACACTCAGTAGGGAAATATCTCGGTAATTCTCACATTTAGTTTTATTTCCCTTTTTATATATGGGTACTATGAGAGCTCTACTCTAATCATCTAGAATTCATCCTTCTATGCAGGCCTTCTGAACTATGCAGTGCATCCACTGTGAGACTTTTATGCCTCCATACTTGTCAAAATATTGTCTCTGTTAAATCCCGGGACATTGACAGATAAGGTTTTGCCACTTTCAAAACTTTGGATCATAGCGCAAAACGCTCGTTTTGGGTTGCAAAATGTTTTCACCAGTCGCCAGAAATATGCGAGTTTGAATGGTATGAGACAGGGGAAGCCATTTGTTAGGATTTTTCACTTACTTCTAGAGAGTGCCGTAACAGTCAGTAATCCGTAGCTCCGTCAATAACGATGATAAGCTTTGTTTACAAACAGCTCGGTTGAAATCCCACAGCAGAGAACTTTAGAATGGTTTCCTTCCTTCATATGAAGGCGAATTAGCCAACCTCATGCGAATGGATATGACCGACTTCCTCCTACGGGAGGCCTGTTTTACGGATATTTATCGCGAAACAGGCCATAATCCATCTACACCAACATCTTTGCAGCAGTTTTACTGGGCCGCCCCCCCCCTTGAGATCTTCAAGTAATGTATTCGTCGACATAAGACTCCCCCCGCTTTATGGCTTTCTGCTGAACCCCCTCACGAATTCTCCATTGCTGAACATAACTGCGCGCACAGTGATTATGTTCTTACTGACTTCGTCGATGTGAGATGAATGGGGGCTTTTCTTTCTGGCTGGAACAGATGATTTTCAAATATTTTTTTTTTTTCTTCCTAAGAATTCCATGGGGAAAAAAATCTCTATTTGCCTGAGGCACGACTTATTTAAGCGGCTACTGGTTTGACAATTGCGAGAATTCCAGAAGAGGAAATTAAGAACACGGGTGGTGGGGGGGGTCTATAAAATGCAAGAGGTTGGAGTGTTGCTGGGGTAAAAACGCGGAGATAAAGGGGAAAAGAGTTAAGCTCCCTCTTCCCGAATGCACTAAAATGGATATATCCATAATAATAATAATAATAATAAAGTTTAACAAATATTTTAAAGTTTTCAGTTTTGTTTACGGCGTGGTGGCCAAGTGGTTAGCGTACCCCCATTCCAACTAAGAAGCTGCGGGTTCGTATCTCGCTAAGGGCGTGGATGTTTGCATTGTTTTACTAATTCTGCGTGGAAAGGGCATCTATGACCCTAGTACTTCCAGTAGAAGGCTTCACTCCATAAGCCCTGTGAGGTATGTGAGACCATACGGCGTCCACGAAAGTCAATTTTTTTTTTTTTAAACACCCATATGATCCGATAATATGGTGCTAATCGTGGCCCAAATTCCACAGGAAGCAAACATTTTTTGACAAATTATGATTACAAGATTTGGAAACGTCCCAAATATCTGCAAATCTCCGGTGAACTACAAACCAACTTTCAGAGGGATCTCTTCTTGCAAATAAAATTGCCAGAATGCAATGCAGTGGAGGAGCAACAAAAAGCCTTAGCGATATAAAGTTGCTAACGTAAATCATTAAACTTATCTTTGCTGTGTACTCAACCAACTCACTGGCATTAGTTAAAATTTAGTTAATCGTTAAAAACTAGTTAAGTGATGTTTTAATTTAAAATTACAAGTTTGTCACTAGTACATTTAAATAAAGTAAACATAGTAAAATAATGTAAAATCTATAAAATAAATAAATAATAAACTAAAATAATTAAGTTATTAAAAACGTACAATGAAATTTAATATCTTCACCTTCGGCATTGTCATTCATAATCTCACATAATTTCCAATCCACCCACCAACGGAGTTTTCCTCAAGGAAACTCCATTCTATAAACACAAGCAAACCGGCCAGAAGGATGCAGTTAATATCCATAATATTCCGACTTCATAACCTCAGTTGCTTCAGCCATAATTCAAAACACAACAACAATAATAACAACAACCCGAAATGTGATCAGCACATCGGTTAAGAACGTGCAACTTAGAATACACTTACTTGCCTGACTGAAAGATTCCTGCTGGAGAATTTCGTTTTCTTTAACTTAAGCAAAAAGGGCATAAAACTTTCATAGCCCAGTTTGATTTTTGTAATAAATGAAAGTAAAATAGAAAATCAATCAATCAATCAATCAATAAAATTTATTTATTTATATATCTACTCTATAATATAAAATGATAAGCCTTTTTTATGAAACGTTTTTTGTGAAACGTTTTTGTGTCACGTTTTTTTTTTTTTTGAATCGAGTTTTGAAGACTCGACACTCAGGGGGCTTCCCTGAGTGTCGAGTCTTCAAAATTCGAGTCATCAGAATTCAAGGAGAACCAGCCTACCAGTCTGGAACTCGGGGGGCCGTAGGCGCCAGGGTGATGGAAACCCCTAGTATTATATAAATATATTATATATACGGTATTTTATTTATATAAAATAAAATAAATAAATAAAATTCTAATATTAAAGAAAATTTCAAACAAACTTTAGATACAACTGCTCAGTTTCATTTAAAATATATCCACTAACGTTCCCAAAGGGAGTAGGCAAGGCTGCTCAGTCTCCTAACTTTTTAAAGACTGGTTGATAGTCAATCTCCACCCTTAGCCGTCACAAATAGCTGAACTCAGGACCATCAATGATTTTCAAAGGCATCTCAGTATAGAGTACTGCAGACAACTGCCGCCATCTCGTGAGCTCTAACATTATATATTATTGTCTAAAATAGTGCGAGTTCTGCAATAGATTTTCTTAATTTGAGGAGTTAAAAAACCGAGTTTGAGCCAGAAAAAAACTTACTTGCCTGTTCCAGCTATCGACTAACTCGGGAAATGGTTAAAAACGAACACAGAAAAAGTTCCTCTAGTGTCAGCAGTTAGAATCGAACTTGTAACAGCCGTTCTTCAGGTGAAGTAGCGATATGTGAGCAAAATACCATTTCCATAAGTCTAAACAGGTAACGCAACTTTATTATTATTTATGTATTTATACATATCAACTGATGAACAAAGAAATGCATAAATTTTCACTCGAAATTACATATTTATAGCCACTAAGTTTACTTGTTTTTCATGATGAAACACCTCCTGGGCCTTCGGTTGGAAAGCCACAGTTGAGATCGGACAGGGCGAACCTTTATGGTCTTTTCAACTGCAGGTGAGCTACTCGAACTCATACGGAAGTGGAGGATATTACATTTACTTTACAAAAGATATTACAAAAACTCCAGTTTTTTCATTACACAAACAGTCAAACTGTCTATAAATACATGCAATCAATAGACATAATACATTAGCTTTATGGACTTAGTTATCTCGGCAGTAATTCCAAATAACAACGAAAACAAACTAAACAACTGAACTGTTTCATTTAGTCAACACATTCTCCATTGAGAATGCTGTGAATGTTTCCTGCAGATCTTCATACTTTGTGTTTCGTTTATTGTTGAATTTTAAACCAAATTTGTTAAACCAGTTGACAGAAGTTAAAAGAAGTGCACTGTAAGCTTTCAGGCTTAGAGTGCCCTTAATTCAGTAGAATGACATCATATTCAAGTAAAGAATCGAGTCATTTGTCCCTTGCTACTCTGACCATCCTTTCTGAAATAGACAGTGCAGCCGCTGAAGAAATTTCGTATTCCCAACCCAATAATTAAGAATTTCAAGTTTTTAAGCATTATTGATATGTACAGCTGTTGCATTTCTCTTGAATATATTCTATTATTCTCCCGTGGGTGCTTCTTTCACTTGCATTTCAATCTTTCAAAGTAATAACTAAGGATACAGAGCATGTTTATCTTCAGTTTTCACTTTCATCAATCTGGCTCTTTTCACAGTACTCCTTCATCCATTTCGAAGCTTTTTCTTCAATAGTCTCCAGATCATTTTGTAACCTTCTCGTCTTGTGTACTCTTACAAAACTCTTCTCAAGACTTTTGTTTAATTACTTTCGCACATTGGTTGGTTTTCTGATATTTTTATCCTCTTAATATTTCGATATACTTTCTTCTATCCTTGACCACCTCTTTAGCTTTTTGAGTCCACCAGGAAGTTTCAAGTTTCCTATCCATGACCACTAAAGTGGGACCATCTTTGGCCTGAATGGCAGCAATTGCCCCTCGGGGGAATGCTTTCAATCAATTTCTGATATGTCGCAATAGGAATATTTTTTCGTTCCTCGCCCAAAGCTTCCCCCATTACTGATTCTGATGATGATGTCCTCTGTCGTCTGAAGCGAATTAAAGGGTTCTAATTCTTCTCAAAGATGTTGGATAGTGTTAAGGTCTGGATTCTGAGCCGGCCAGTCCAACACTTCAACGTTGTTTGGTGGAGACCAGTCTCGGACATGCAGTGCAGTATGAGATGGAACATTGTCGTGTTGAAACATGCATGGTTCACTCTCAAAATACTTCCACAGCATCGGAAGTATGAAGTTGTCTAGGATGTCCAGGTAGCCATCAGACGTCATGGTTTTTGGAATGTCCACCAATGGATCAATCTCCATGCAACTGGGACATCCCCATGCCATTACTTCTAATCAAATGATATAAAGCAACGTTGTGAAACTCGAAAACTCCAAAACAGAAAAATCAACTTTAAGAAACATCTCAACTAGTAGAAAAAGTCTGGGTATGAACGTTAACGAGTTGGTCTGTATTATTGTCCGAGACTAGCAGATTCATTTTTTCTAGATAAGTGGTTCGGTTTAAAATAACGGTGGCACTTCCCTTATCGACTCTAGTTATTACGATGTTCGGATTTGATTTTAATGATTTCAAAGCTGTTAATTCGTGTTTCGTTAATGTTGCATGTTATTGTTTTGTTATGATTTAAAATGTTGGCGGTTTCTTTCAAGCTGCTTAAACGCAGATATCTGGTTGATCCTGGAAACGATTACGGACAACACGGCGAACCACATCCTTGAAATGAAGAAAGAAAACCTCATTTCCAAATTTCTTAGACTAAAAGATCGACAAGGAGCCACCAATCGCCTGCAGTAACAGCAACGTAGTTAACTTATCCAACCACGCTTTAACAAAGATAAACTCTCGGTACTTAACAAAGGTCTAAATTTTGCAGCACCCAGATCGATAAACAAATTGGAATTTATTTGTAATATTGAAAGAGGCTTAAGATTCATCCCAAATAACATAGCAGAAAAATACGTTTAGAAACCGCCGACATTTTAAATCATAACAAAACAATAACAATAAAATCATTAAAATAAAAATATATCGATCACCGCGCAACACTAAAAGAAAAGAAAAAGCTTTGTAAGTTCTATTTTGATTCTTTATTCGTCATTGATATTTTATTATTTTCCGAGAGAACATTTAACCTTTTTTTTTTTAAATGTATCGATCACACCTCAGTATCCAGAAAAGTATACCGACGTGTATATTCATCAGCATTCTTATTTTAATTATTATTATTATTATTATTATTATTATTACGGTCAACTCCAAGGAGTCCTTAGACTCATCAAGGGAGGCCCTAAACAACTACTCAACATCCGCACAGTATCTATTATACTTTCCCTTAAACTCATTAACAGTCATGACACCCACAACAGACTCTGGCAACTTTTTCCACTCATTCACCACTCTCCAAGTAAAAAACCTAGTTCTAACACCCTTGCTAACCACACTCTTGTCTGGTTTCCATGGATGACCCGTCCTCCCACCACCAGTCCTGTTATCAGAAATATCCTCTGAATTAATCTTATAGAAACCCTTCAGTAATTTTAATGTCTCAATCATATCACCCATTTTCCGCCTATCAACCAATTTCTGCAACCCACAAATCTTTAACCTGTTCTCATAAGGTTCCTTCCATACACCTGCTATCATCTTGGTCACTCGCCTCTGGATCCTATCCACCTCCTCCCCATCAAGAAGAAACCCTGGCATCCAGATCTGGGCACAGTAGTCAAGATGGGGTCTTATCAAGGCTCGATACAGAGGAACAATAACTTGCTTGTCTCTGCTTGTCAAAGTATTCTTCAGTAACCAAGTGATTTGATGAGCTAATTTAGCCACTTTTGCAATGTGCCCCCCCTTCAACTTCAACTCCCTATCCACCAACACTCCCAAATCCCTGGCTTCGTCAAACTCCTGGAGTACAGTTCCACCAATGTGGTATACTGTTGCTAATCTTTTCACCTTCACCCCAAAATAAACTTACAATTTGCCATATTAAATTGACATCCATTCTCCTTAGCCCAATCCTCCAAACTATCCAAATCATCCTGCAAAATTTTGACATCATGTGACACTATTGCTCTACACAACTTTGCATCATCAGCAAAGCAGTGAACAGTTCCCCTCAGGTCGTTTCCTATATCGTTAATGAACAAATTAAATAGTAGTGGTCCATGAACAGAATCCTGTGGCACACCACTAGTCACAGGTTATCTTTTGGACTCTACCCCTGAATAAACTACTCTCTGATATCTCTCCATCAACCACCCTCCTATTCATCTCACCAACCCTATATCCATCCCCATATGCTGCAGTTTACTGATTAGAATTCCACGTGGTATCCTGTCAAAGGCCTTACCAAGGTCCAGCAGTGTCACTGTATACCCATTACCTTTATCCAGTTCAGCCGCCACTGTGTTATAAAACGTAAGCAAGTTAGTGAAGCATGATCGACCCTTCACAAAACCACTTTCCCCCATACAGTGTCCCATTTTCATCTATCCATTCCTGTATTTTTCTCTTGACTACATTCTCCAAAACCTTGACAACGACTTCTGATATGCTGATCGGTCGGTAATTTGCAACAGCAGTCTTTGAACCTCCTTTATGCAGTAGAACTATTTTCCACTCTTTCGACCCCCCTCGAGACTAACTCAGACCCGAGACTCAAATTAAACAAAATGGTCAAGGGGACTGACAATTCTTTAGCCGCTTCACGCGAGACCCAAGCTGGTATACGATCTAATCCCACAGACGTATTCATATTAAGGTTTTGTAATATACTGTTCACTTCCATTTCGTTCACCTCAATTCCCGTATAAGCTATTGGTTCCTTCATTCCTGCAATATCACCACTGGATGATATACACTTGCAAAGTGCTCGCTCAGTAATTCCACTATATCAACTGATTCAGTTACCTCCCTACCATCGGCATTCCTAAAAATCATTCTGCCGTATACATTTTTTCTTTTACTTGCAGCATATCTAAAGAACTGTTTGGGATTCTCTTTAGCTTGCATGGCTAATTTCCTTTCATAATCCGCTTTTGCTTTTCTTACCACTCTCGTTACATTTCTGGCCTGTTATTTATACTGTTAATGGGCCTGCAGGTCACCTTTCTGCTTAAATTCCCTCCACAGCTGTTTCTTTTTTTTGCATCTCAAGCTTAATGCTGTTATTAATCCATTTAACCCCTACTTGATTTACTATCCGGACTCTAGGTATTCAGTCAGCCATTACCTCCTTCAAACGCTCCTTTACCGCTTCCCATGGACTATCAACTTCCAGCCCTTGCAGTTTTACATGCCATGGCACTGATCCAAGCAATCTCCTAAGCCTGTCATACTTAACAGCCCTGTAAGTCCACATGTACCCTTTCTTAATTAAAAATTCCACACATTTAGCCATCTCCCAGGTCAAGACATTATGATCACTCTCACCAATTGGTTCCAACATGGTCATATTAATTATATTGAGTCAAATTCTCAGATGCAATTACTAGTTCAAGCACTCTCGAACCCCCTAGTATATTCCATTGCATGCTGTCTCAGGTAGTTATCCCTTAATAACTGTATAAAATCCAATTCCTTCCTTCCACGTGTCCTCTCCTCCTTCCAATCAATGTTACCATAGTTAAAATCCGCCATAATAATTACCCTCCTTCCACTCATTGGGTCTATTTGTCTATGAATACTATCTCCACCATCTATTCCCACCTTGTCTATAGCAGCACCCAACTGTACATTGTATTCCACTAGTCTCAATCTCACACCAAATAGCCTCAAATGAGCTCTTTTCACTATCATGCAGTTCAAGTTCAATTCTCCTTGGCTGTAGTTCATCAGCTATCATCAATAACACTCTTCTCTCATTCTTTTCTCTCTGTCCTTCCTAAACACACTCTATCCTTCGCATTCTATCCCACTAGCTATATTCTTCTCTGTCAGCCATGTCTCACTAATGCCAATAACCTGTGGCCAGGAAAAGCCAACCAAGGCCAAAAATTCTTCCTTCTTGTTTCTAATACTCCTGGCATTAGTATACATGAAGTGCAAAAGCCTGTTAGTCCCACCCCTATCTTCATGCTTTATACTAACTATCCCATTCTGATTTGTTGTCCTTCGTACCAGCTGAGGCATATTATACACATTCTTACACTCAACTGCCTCATTGATATCCACTTCCTCCCTCCCCCTTAATAGCTCTAGTTTCCCTGATTCTGCACATCCACTTTCACTTCATTCACAAACACTTTTTCCAGTCTCAGCACACCAAATCCATTCATATGCAAACCATTAATCTTATATAAGTCCTTTTGCCCCTCAAACTCACCCTATACGTCCACAAGCTTCACACCACTCCTCCTGCATAACCTGCCCATAAGATCATTTGCAATTATGGCCCTCCTTCTCAACTCTTCTCTATCATACAGCGGCAACAGATTTGGATTAAATTAATCCCAAATTCACAGCGATTAATAACCTCAGTACTACTTACAGTCGACTCTATCACTTGTCTCCCTAGCAAGTCCCGTTTCCCAGTTTTTTGACCATTTACTCTATCCTTTATCAATAAATGTTCTAAATGCCAAGCGCCCAATCCATTTAAGTGCAAACCAACTCTTTTAAAATTCTTCTTCCTTTTATCAAACTCATCCTAGACATTCATAAAATGAATATTCAGTTTCATTTCTTTGCAGAAGCTTTTACACAATCTTGACATCATTCCATTTATTATAATTGCTCTTCTCTTTAATTCATCACTATCAAATCTTGGTAGCACACTCGTGATCTTTCCACTCTCGCTCTTTGCATTCATTGCTATCATTAAATCCTTCAAATCCTGTCTCACAGAAAATCTTTCGCTACCTACATCATTCGTCCCTATAACTGCAATAATCTCACTCGCTCTATCTTTCTGCAATTTCACAGCCTCAGTTATATCCTTAATCTTTGACCCTGAATAACACGCTTTAATTACTCTACCACCCTTCACACCCTTAATTATAGAATCCCCGTACAGCACAATATATTTTCTGCTCCTTTTTAACTTGACATCCATTACCCCCACTGATGCTTGTTTTGTCCCTGATCTTCTCCCACATTCTTCTGTATATCGCTCGGCAATCTCTGCGTATGTATTCCTGCACTATTTATTCCATGCACACACTCACTTAATCCGTTACTAAATAAGCTCTCATTCTTATTCCTTGTCATTCTTAATCCCCCCCCCCCATACTTTCTATTCCATAAAAAACATTAGAACATATTGGAATGCTGAAATATAGACTATACAATTTGGAGATCAAAATTACAAAATATATTACAGTCATTTAAAAATATCGATTCCTTTGTCTCAGGAGAATTTGCACAACACAGTTTACTCCACATGTTTCTATCAGTTACATTGGGATATGGCTGTATAAAAAAGGAATGTTTCCTATGAGACTGATGGCACCTAACTGTAAAGTCTTGATAATCGCTTAAACTTGGGACATTACACAAACCAGATGTATCATCATATATTACACTAAAACCTCGGTGTTTATACGAGTCAATTAATGCAGGCAAAACAGTTGATACATTAGAAGATGTGAAATGGACTGCCTTATCTTTCATTTCTACCTAGACATTAGATTCAAGAAATGATACCATAGACACACAAGATGATACACAAGATGGACCAGGCTGACTAGAACATTGTTTCTCATCTTGCAAAATTTAATGCTGATACCGTCACTCAAACACTTATCAATGAAGCGGTAAAGTATATAAAAGAGTGCATTGTCCAGGCAGCAACAGCCTCCATCCCGAAAACATCATCTCGGTTTTCATTCTATCCAAAGCCTTAGTGGAACCCAGAATGTCAGAGCCATGTAATCAACCATTTGTTAAGGAGGAACTAAAAAAAAGCTCTCCTACTATCCCACCGTGCAGTAGGGCCTTACGAAATGATAAAAATATCTACCATCATCTTCTATGGATCTCTTTCTCTTATTATAAGATAGAATACTTGCAGAGGAAGAGTTTCCAAATTCTTGGCATAGGTCAATTGTCATTGCTATCCCAAAACCAGGAAAAGATCCAACACAGACAAATAATTATCGACCCATTGCTGTGACCAGCTGTCTTTATAAGATACCAGAGAAAATGGTTAATGCCAGACTTCTCTGGTATTTAGAAAGCAACAATCTTCTCACCAATACACAATAAGGGTTCTGTAAACCGTTCAACTTTAGACCATTTGGTTCGTTTAGAAACTTGTATAAAAGATGCATTTCTGAAGCAAGAACACCTTGTTTCAGTTTTCTTTGATATGGAAAAAGCTTATGACTCAGCCAGGAGATATGGCATATAAAAAGACTTCTTTAACCTAGGTCTAAAGGACACCTTCCTGTATTTATTAAAAACTTTCTGTGCAGGCGAACTTTCCAAGTCAGAGTGAGAAGTACGCTGTCTCGACCATATCATCAAGAACAGTGTTTCCCAAGTCTCTGTCTTAAGTGTGACGCTCTTTGAAATCAAAGTAAACTCAATCATTGAACAGCTTCCTCCCACTGTAGACAATGCACATACGTTGATGACTACACAATTTACTGTCACTCTCGTAACATGAGAGTAAATGAAAGACAACTTCAGCAAGCAATTGATCATGTTTCTCTAGGGGCTCTTAGTAATGGGTTTACGTTTTCAACAGAAAAAAGTGTCTGTGTACACTTCTGTCGAAAACGCAATCTTCACACAGATCCTGAATTAAAAATGGGATGCACTGTTATTCCAGTAGCTACAGAAGCCAAATTCTTTGGATTCATCTTTCACAGAAAACGTACATTTCTAGCACACATTCATCAAATAAGAGAAAAGTGCAAGAGCATTGAACCTCCTTCGCACTCTATCCTCTATTGAGTGGAGTGCTAATCGAGCTTTATTTTTTCCCCCATCCTTATCGTGCACTTATACGTTCAAATCTGGATTATGGGTCTCAAGTCTATGGTTCTGCAAGACAAAGAAGTACCTGCGATGGTTCGATTCCATCCATCATCAGGGTATACGGTAGCTGCTGGTGCCTTTCGCACATCACCCACTCAAAGTCTTTAAGTCGAAGCAAATGAACGGGCTCTGTCACTTCGATGGAAACAGTTGTCTCTTAATTATGTCTTAAAGATAAAGTCTCTCTCAAATCATTGGCATCTCTGCGTTGGGAAGCTCAATATCACACACACTTCAAACTGCTATACGTCGTTTTGGTATGCGTGTTAAAGAGATTGTGCAAGCTGTTAGTATGAATGTTGACAACATTGTCTACACTAAACATAACAGCATCCTTCCATGGCAGGTTTGCACACCATCCTGCAACCTTTCACTTTGTCAGCTACATAAATCTTATACTCCATAATCTATCTACCTGCAATTGTTTAATGCACACTCTGATTTCTTGCCCATCTACACTAATTATTCAAGAACTAATACCTCTGTTTGCTGTGCTTCTGTGTTTCCTGACATTATTATCTCCACCCCGATCCCACTTGACTGCAGTAATTATACAGAATGTAATTCAGCTTGCACTAGTTCAAATAAGAGAAAACTACTGCTACGAAAAGTGTATAATTTACACAGACTCATTGAGTTCTTTAGAGGCTATCTCCTCTTCTATGTATAATCCACACCCAGTACTTTATGAGGTGTTACACCTGCTTTGCGAAATGAAAATCCTTAATTTTGATGTTCAGTTGTGCTGGATTCCTAGTCACATAGGAATTAAGGGAAATGAGGCTACAGATGCAGCTGCTAAATCAGCTCATATTTTCTCCATATACTGTTTGACAGTACGACATACGGACTACAGACGGCTTATAAGATCAAAGCTAATTGCTCAATTGGAGTCATCGTGGCAGGAAGCATTGACAAAGAAATTATATAGCATTAAACCTGAAATTAAGCATTGGCATTCTAGTCGACGTATAAAGAGAAGAGAGGAAGCTGTTCTTGCTAGGCTCTACATAAGTCACAGTCATCTTAAGCATTCTTATTTACTGAGAACCCTCCCATGTGTGAAAAATGCAATACACATCTCACTATTTGTCATATTCTAGTGGAGTGCCAGCACTTTACACGAGAGAAGAATGAAATTCTTACCTATCTAACCAAGCCAATACACTCAGGCAGATGCTAGCAGACTCGTGCAGATTGTATGATGTTTTTTATTTTTTTATTTTTTACAAAGAATTAATTTGTACCAACACATTTGACTACAATTTTGTTTATATGTTAATACTGTATTGCTTAACTTAATTTTGTACATATACATAATTTGGAGACGTTATTTCTTTGTGGCCCCGAATATAGCTGAACTGAAAACTGGAACGGTTCGACATTTTCTTGTAAAAGTTCCAAATAGCGAATTTGAGTAAAATAATAATAATAATAATAATAATGGAGCCTGCGTGGTTCAGTCGGTATAAACGAAACCGTTTAGTTAGAAAGACCTGGGTAGTTGGATCCCATTTACGCATAATTTTCATCAGCCCTGTTCTGCTAAAGGTAAGTTAGCAAGCATAATATAGATACGGCTGGGCTTTTCCGGAAACAGTCAAATCAGTCCCATGAACAGACATGAAACAGTTATTGGACAAGAAAGACTATAAGAACCATATCGTTCTATAATTTTTCCCTATGAAAGTAGCATTGTAATCTCCTTATTCACGGTTCAGGTTTTTTGTTCGAAATGGATCAATTCTCTCATAACATTTTCGAAAATTTAAAATTTTCGGTGAACTGTTTTTTCGATGAATTGCATTTGCGACGAATTGTCGTTCGATGAATTGTTCATTCGATGAGATGCCTTTTCGATGAATTGTCTTTCGATGAATTGCCTTTTCAATGAACTCTCCGGATACCATTGTCGAATGGTTCCAGTTTTCAGTTGAGGTGTATATTCGGGCTACAAAGAAACAACGTGTCGAAATTATGCATTACAATAACTCTCGGACTTAGCGGAATTCGCAGAAGTTGTCGGTACAAGAAGCTGTTTGCACGGTTCAGTTTCAGTTCCAAATGGATCACTTTTATCACAACGTTTTCGTAAAGTTTCGAAATCATATTAGCAATTCTGCTCTCGCTGGATGAAATTTAATGAAATTTTACAGTTAAGATATATATTAAACTTTTAATTTCCGTCTGAGTTGTGTTATTGTGGCAAAATGTTGTAGAATGAAATTTTCTCTACAGATAAATCCACAGATGCGAGACCGAAGGCCAAGTGCCATTGTGCCAAGAAGGATCAATTCATGTTGAAGGGGAGAAACGAATAATGCGATGTACGAATTCGTTACCAACACGCGAAATCAGTAAAGAGAAGTCGTAAAATAATTACTTTAGGAAAAGTGCTAAATAATTATCTGACGTATAGTAATAAACACTCATCCCACGAAACGCGTTGATTATCTATTATCGGAATGGATTCGCCTTCTTCTGCCATGCACAGAAGTGTCGAGTGGCCTCGCATCTGTGGTCGGACAGTACAAAAAATGTTTTAAAATGCAACAAAATTATTATTACGTTTCAACAACAACTTCCTTATGTGTTCTGTATCTTGAGTAACGTTAGGTATTGTTACCAAACACTTTTAAACAAATGGTTTGCAAGAAAAATGACTTTTCGATGAATTATGAAAGAATTCATCGAAAATTTTTCGGTGGATTGTTTTTTCGATAAATTGCATTTTCGACGAATTGTCGTTCGCCGAATTGTTCATTGGATGAATTGCCTCTTCGACGAATTGCTATTCCTTAAATGTTGTTCGATAAATTATTTATTCGGCGAATTGCTTTTTCGAATTGTCGTTCGATGAACTGCATTTGATAAACGATCTTTCAAATAACTGTTTTTTGATGAATTTTCATGGAATCGGAACACTTATATATAATTAAAATTGCGTTGAATACGTCACAGAGCTTTAATAAATGCCACGTCTACTGTACACCTCAGTAGAAGTGGCATTTGCACTCACGGCGCTCGACACACGACTAAAGGCGTTCGAATCCAGTCGCCGACTAGAGGAAGATTTTCTAACCCTTTTCTCGACCTGTTCCCGAGTTAGTTGATCTCTGGCACAGGAAAGCTGGTTTTCTCTCAGGTTTTTCGGCCCGTAAACCCAAGAAAATCGCGGTAGAACCTACACAATTTTCAGACATTAAAAATATTGTGTTAGGGTTAGAGACCACGAGATGGAGGCACTTGCTAGCCAGCCATCTTCCTCACTGTGTACCGATTAATTACTGATGGTCTTCGGCCAACTATCTCTGATTGGCTACCAGTGGAGATTGAACCTTTCCAAAAGTTAGATAGGGCTAAAACGGCCTCACCTACTCCCTATACAGCAACAAAAAAGGCGTTAGCTATTTTTTTTTAAATACGTCGCTTCACAGTTGAGGAAGATAAACGTGTAATATAACGTAAAGCATAAGATTAACAGAAAATCACTTAGAGAAACAACAGCCGAACATAGCTGGAAGCAGTGCTGGAATGAACTGCCTTTAATAGCGCCTCCGTAGCGCAATTGGAAGAACGATTGTGCGTTGCGCCCTTCAATTGAAAAAAAGGCCTAAGCTCGAGTCTCGTCATGACGGGAGGAATCTTTATATGGACTTTTTCAATCGAAGGTGAGTTAGCCGATCTCATACGGAGGTAATAGGGTTTTTTCTCCCGGAAACTCGGATGTTTCATCCCACATACAGACAGATCGGCCCTTCAGAACACACACAATTTACAGACAAAAAATATTAGCTGTGGTGGTGGAGAGTAGTAGATGGCACTGATGTAGATGATTGGTAGTAGAGGTTCGGTGTAGTGGTGGAGACGGAGAGTTGTACAAAAGGTGTCGTCCCGTGATGAGTCTTCAGACTCTTTGGAGGTGTCATGAATAATAATTTCTTTTTTTCCTCAGATAAATTACATACATTATAGGAACACAATTATGCATAATTGTGTTCTTCGTCGTACATAAAGTTTTTTTGAATAATAATAATAACAATAACTATTTACAACATATATTATTATAATAATCATAATGATGATTATTACAGATGGTTCTTTGCAATTTTTACACTCTATATATACAATATCAATGGATATAACCACTCTATATACTTTTGTTATAGTTATTACATATATTACATACATTTGATTACATTTTGTTTACATATGATACTTACATCACATACATTAGTTTTCATGTGATATGTACATTACATGCATTTGGTTACATGTGATACATCTTGGATGAGAATTAATTTCTCTGCTTTCATCCTCGAAGTTTATATGTAAGCTTATCTGAGGATTACACCAGTTGGTTATTATTTACTTATTTATTATTTTTTTTTGCTGTGTTGGGAAACTACGAAATCTATGATTGAGAAATTCGCGTACACGCGCGCGCGCGCACACACACACACACACACACACACACACACACACACACACACACACACACACACACACACACACACACACACACACACACACACACACACACACACACACACACACACACACACACACACACACACACAACTTGGAATGTATTGATGCGTCGCTGAACTGGAAGCCTGAACGAATATATTGTGTTTCATTAAGTTTGTATGGTATTTGGTGTTTCTTGTTCATAGTATGTCCTTAGAGCTCTTTTCAGGCTATTGTAGTTTGTAAGGTTTCTGTATTCAAAAGGTAATTTGTTTATCATGTCTGGGATGTAGAAGTTTCTCGTGGTCTTTCCGTAGTGATGATTGTATTTATATGTGATATAATTAGTAGTCTGAGGTCTTGTTATACGGTATGTATTTCTGACTGCCCTATAGTTGACATCGAAATAATGTTTTAGCAAAGCTGCATAGTGACATAAATGTTTTGCTGTCAGTATTTTGTGTTCTGACATTGCAAGTGTATATAAAGTCGTTATTTTCTCTTTGTTCCCGAAAGATCAGTTTTGTCATTTTGTACTGTAGCGACATTAATCTATTTAGTTTGTAGGGTGCACCGAAAGCATACGTTGATATAGCGTATCTTAGTATAGTTTGGCATAGTGCTTTGTATATTAGTGTTTTTAGGCATATGGGAACTATGTCTTTTAATCTGTAGTTTGCCACTTATTGTTCGGAGTTTGTTGTGTAGATGGTTTATGTGGCTGTTCCAGTTCATATCTGCATCGAAGTAAATTCCAAGGTATCGTATTGTTTCAACCTGACTGATTTTGCTGTTCTGTGTGTTTTTTATGTTGGACAGTGGATGTTGGATGGTAATATATTTGTTATCGACTGGTCGCGTCAGTGGATTTCTGAATATCATTAATTTTGTCTTTTCTGAGTTTAGGTGTATGGAGTTTTTCGTGAGCCAGTCTATGATCAGATTTATGTCATGTTGCATATTTGTTTGGGCTATGCTTGCGTTATTGTGGATGGATATTATTGCTGTATCGTCTGCGTATTGGAATATCTTACCTTTGAGTGGTAGCTGATTAATATCGTGCGTGTAAATGTTGAATAGAGTTGGGGAGAGTACAGCTCCCTGTGGTACTCCACAGGTTACTGGTAGCTCTCTGCTTCGGTTTGATCCGATACGTGTGATATGCTTTCTATTTTGAAGGTAGTTTGTAAACCTCCTGTGACGAGGCCCGTCTATTCCAATACGCCTCAGCTTTTCTAACAAGGCTTGATGTGTGAGTGTATCTAATGCTTTAGTTAGATCAATAAAGACTACCATGACAATTTTGTTTTTGTCTAAGGCGGTATTAATTACATCTGTAGAGTCTTCGAAGAGAGATGTTGTTCCCTTATTTTTCTGAAAACCATACCGTGATTTGGGGATAATATGAAAGGTCTCTGTGTATGTTGTGAGTTTCTTCAGTATGATCCACTCCATAATTTGATTGATAATTGGTAATGTTGCTATGGGTCTGAAATTGCTGATTAAATTTCTTTTTCCTTGTTTGTATATTGGTGTGATTATGGCGGTCTTTAGCATACTTGGCATCTGTCCTGTTTTAAATATTTTATTTATTAATTTTAGTAGGATAGGACTTAAACTAGTTGCATGTTGCTTTATATCTTTAGGTCTTATACCATCAATTCCTAGGCCTTTGTTTGGTTTGATTTGATGTATTGCAGAGAGAAGTTCTGCTTCTTTTATGGTTGGGAACCATAATGTCTGTTTTGATTGTGGTTCAAGTGGAGGGTCACGTTTTGTGATTGGGGGAATATTTCTGTGCAGTTCTTGGATGGAGCTGCAAAGTATTGGTTAAAGTCATTTGCTAGTTGTTGGATAGGTTTTGCATCTTTCATGAAGCTGTGTTTTATGGTTTCGGAGGCGGTGGTGTTGGGAACACAATCTAGTATCTCTTTGATCAGATGCCAGGTTTGTTTCATGTTGTTTTGTGCAGAGGTTATTTTGTCTCTGTAGTAGCTTCTTTTTGCATTTCTGATTTGTGTTGTAAGACGATTCCTTGTTATCTTATATTCAATTTTTAAAGCTGTGTTATTTGGATATCGCTTTAATTCTTTCCATAAGGCGTCCTTTCTGTGTATTTTTAGGATTAAGTTTTGTGTTATCCAAGGATTTTGTGTTGTTTTTGAACGAATTCTGACTTTCTTTGTAGCTTTCTTATATATTTCCTCCAGTGTGAGTTTCATGTTGTTGTATAAGATATCTGCTGAATCTGATGCCAGGTGTTCCCAGTCTGTTTTTCTTATTTCGTGGTTGACTATTTCTTCGTCTATTATTGTTTTCTGTCGCTTTTCTTCTGTGGGACATTCCATGGATATTGTCTTGGTGTGCAGGTTTAGAGCGGTGAAGTAATGGTCTGCTACTTTGCACTTTATGACTGATGCAGTGTAACTGTTTGGTGGTGCTCGGACGTTTATATGATCTAGACAGGAGGCAGTGATAATATTTCCGAATATTTCTTGTATTAGATTATACATGGATAGCGTATCTAGGTATTGTACAGTGTTGTTCTGGTTTTCGTTTGCAATATTTATGTTTATGTTTATATCTTGGCTTTCACGCCAAGAAATTGAGCATATTTCTTGGCGTGAAAGCCAGCAATTGAGTTCGTGCAAGAATTTTATCATGTTTAGGTTTGGTGGCCTGTAAATAGCGTTTTGTATTATGGGATGCTGTCTATTGGTGGTATTAGTGATTTCGAGGCAAAGGGTTTCAGCATGCTCAAACTGATAGGCCGTTTCTTTTGCTATTAATTTTTGTTTGATAAATATTAATATTCTACTCCCTCTTTTTGTTTGGCGGCATGATCTATGTTGTTGGAAGCCTGGAATTTGGAAAGCAGTTGCTTCGTCATTAGTTATGGATACTTCTGTTAGAATCATATATATCAATAATATCAGTGTAATTCCTCAGATAAGCCTGTAACAATAACCAATGTTTTCGGATGCTTCTGATGTTAATATGCAAGATTGAGAGTCCTCTCGCTTGTACTGTGTGTTGTTTCCATGCATCAAGCGATTCGAAAGTACAATTACTGATGTATTCTGGTGTAATTACATCTATCTGATGGTTCACATTCATTTTTGTTGTGTTGAGATCTTCTTATTGAACTAAGTTGGAGTCTTTTGTTTCACTCTGGCAACCTATTTATATCTTCTGAGCTTTTTATTTGTATAGACTTTGAAGTCTGTGACTTTCTCAAGAATATTTTGCCGTCTTTGATTCATAAAAATTGATACTTTTTTTCTGTTTTTTCTTTTCTTGCTTGGTTCAAAATATTCTGATTGAAAGGTGTTAAATACTCAGAGAGAAAGATTGGCGTATTGTCTTGCGATGCATTTAAATCCTTGACAACTGTTTTTTTTCAGTCTGCTGGCTTTTATGAGATTGTCTCTTGTAGCCTTGCTTGTCAGACGGATTATTACCGGTGCGGGTCGTGGCAAGCCTTGTTTTTTGTTCTTCCTGGGAATCCGATTTATGGTCTGAATATCATTATGCTGTAGGGGGATGTCTATTGCATGGCCTAACTTTAAAACTACGTCTCTGAGATTTTCTGTGGATTCAGTTTCTGGAAGACCGTTTATGACAAAGTCTTCTTTATGTTGTTGTTAGTTTAAAACTTCGTATTGTAGTTTCAGGGAATTAAATTCTTGAAATAATAATAATAATAAATATGAAGACCTCAAAATCTAAGATGCATAAAAAAAATCCTGCTTAATCTCGTAATTGCTAATAATCTCTGTAAATACTGAAACTGCTGTCTAAAGGTTCGATATGATTCAGCAAAATTACCATGAAAAAAAAAAAAAAGACAAATATTAGGGCAACTGTCAATTTCCTGCATTTTTCGAAAAATAGAAATCTGATATTTCGGATTGAAGTAATTATTTAAGAATATATACTCATAAAAATATTTCAATGGCTTTTTTCTACCATGTAAATATTATGAATCACTTCAATTTGAAATATCAGACCTCTATTCTTTGGAAAATCCAAAAAATTGGCGTTTGCTTAGGTTATTAGTTCACGGCGAAAGATCAGCACGTATTAGTGCTCTCCCCCCCCCTCACCTCACATACACATAACCAGATTTCGGATTTATATATATATATATATATATATTTATTTAAAACCATTCTTTAATAAATTAAAAGATGAAAATAAAAAAAAATTACAGATAAAATAAAAAGGTTATAAAATTACAAAAATATTATTAAAATATTAAAGTGAACTTTTAAAAAAAAAAAAAATAAATAAAATGAATATGAAAATGTACTAGTGCTTTTAAAGAGAATAAAGAAAGAAAATAAAAGAATGCATATAATAAAATAAATTACTTAAAACTTTAAAGAACCTGTTTGTTTTTAAAATAAGCTTCCAATTCAGGAATAGAATCTATGATGACCCTGATCTACTGACGTATTAAAAATAAAAATAAAAAAAATATGAAAAATCGTAACCTGTTCGTTTCGTTCAACGCTACTCTATGCATCCACAAATAGTCCTACACTCATTTTTTAAATGTCTATTACCGCCTCTGTACTTCTCACAATGTTACTGAAAAATTTTTAAATTCTATTAAACTTTAAAAACACCAATGTAAAAATTAAATTTTCATGTCTTAAATGCAACGTAGACAAATGGTTACATTTTTTTTTAATTTACGGAGTATATATGTTTTGAATACGGAATGAGCAATGAGCAATTTTAAACATATTGGCTTTTATTATTAATAGCTATATCTTTATATATATATATATATATATATAATTTTCAGGTTTCATTATAAAATGCAATTTTTTTTTTGAAAACCAATGATCAGAACACAAAAAAAAAAATTGTAATGGTAAAGCATATAAAAGAGTCTCAGAAAAAGAAGAGACAAGTGGGCCGGTGGCGCAATGGTAGCGCGTCTGACTCCAGATCAGAAGGTTGCGTGTTCGAGTCACGTCCGGCTCACGAGTTAGTTTTTTGAAGTATCATTTTTCGCTCTAAATATTCTGTAAATAAATAGCAAAAATATTTCTCGTTATTATATCCATTTCTAATATAAAAATGTTTTTATTTCAATTATTTATATAAAAAATCCCTTAAAATGCTCATGCTCATCAATTGATTAGAGAAGTAATGAATTTTATAACTTAAAGCATTACTTATAGCTGGACAGGAATATTCAGTATGGTTTACTTACTCTTCCCCCTCCCCCCCCAATCCAACATTAAGCTAGTCTGTCGTACTATTTCTGTGGGATTAGTTTTATCTCCGAGTGGCTCAATTTTTTATTAGTAAGCATAAAAAAGACCGCAGACCACACTTCATACAAGTTAATTCAGTATTGAGGTGTTGGAATATTGGCTGCAACTTAAAACTTTACTGATATTATTTTTAAATAATTCTGATATTGTTACTACCACTGCTGTTAATGTATAGTTCAAATTTAGAGAATTGATATTCACTTTTTTATTTTATTTTATTTTATTTTTTATAGAGATATGACATTTTTTTCGAAGTAGCAAATCACTCGATAAATAAACTTGAAACGACTTGAAGGATCTGTTGAGGTTCTGCGGCATTTTATCTTATTCTCTCTCTCTCTCTCTCTCTCTCTCTCTCCTTGTGTAGAAACTGTCAGGGGATTTTAAATAACATATGATGACAACAACAAGAATGTTTGTTATGGGCGTTGCTGTTTTCGATTGCTCTAGTTTCTTGTAATTATTATTATCATTATTATTAATTGGATTCAAATTTGGCAGGCTGTGTCTCGTTGAATACTTCTGTTCGATAAGAGTCATGGGTCGACAATATTCAAGTCAGAAGAATTTTGTAATGTAATAATAGCAGTCAGTACTTGGCTAAGGAGCACTGCAGAACGCAGAACATTACTGTTTCATAGGGTGAATCAAGATACTCCCCATTGTTTGATAGCTAGGGAATAATAAAGGGGGAAAATTATGACTTTTAGCTTGCCCTGTGAGGGCAGGGGGTTACATATCTTCTCTTGATATTAAAATGGCTTTTGGTTTTTTATGCTTATAGAGATATTTTCATTGTAGTTTGTAGCTTGCTGTACCAGTTGATTAGGGATGTGCAGTCGTCTTGAAAAAGCACTTTACTGCTAGAGAGCGTAAGAATGAGGAGATATAAGGGATATTTATGTCTCGGTGAATCTGAACATTTCTGACGAACCATGGAGCATTTAGTATCATTCGCAAACATCTGTTTTGTACTTGTTGTAATTTAAGTATATTAGCATTAGAGGTATGGATCCAAACTGGAGAGACATATGTAATTATAGGATGGATCACCATCTGGTAGAGTAGCAATTACTCTACTAGAAGGTGATCTTATTACGTATGTTTAATTTCCTGTGTCTATTAATCAAGGGGTAGAGTTGGGCGATAACTTTAGATGTCTTTGTACATATGTTCCTAATATGCCTGATAGCATAATCTTTTGTCTAGTAATATTCCGAAGTATTTGGCTTCAGTTTGCCAAGGAATTTTGGTATTAAAAAAGAATGATGTCCCCTTTGGGAGATGCTAATCTTCTAGTGAAGAGCTATACTTTTCTGAAGGTTTATTTGCATTCCTCAGTCCGAAAACCATTCTTTTAGTTTTAAAATTCTATCTTGAAGTTTTTTGCTTACAAGGTGTGGATGAAGTGATCTGGTTAAAACTGCCGTGTCATCTGCATAAAGGGCCATAATGGACATGGGGTTATGTGGGATATCTGCCATGTAAATTATTATTATTATTTGACACCTCCAGGGAGTCTAAAGACTCATCGAGGGAGAGTGTGCCAACAGCATCGAACAATTGGGCCCCTTCCAACTACTAACGGCGCTCAAACTTACTTAACTGAGCCATTAGTAGCAGAGGCTCCACCAATCGACCAACCTAATAGAGAATAGAATCGGGACCAGTAAGAATTCTTCTGAACTCCAACCAACTCGACATTGGGTTGAGACTGTATCATTTATCTTGACTTGCATCTTTCTATTTGTGAGATATGATTCGATTAATTGTATCATATTCAATGGTATATTGCGGATGATAAGTTTATAGAGCAGTCCATGGTGCCATATTTTGTCAAAAGTCTTTGTCAAGGAACACAGCACGAGTGTGTTGTTTCCAATTGTATCCCATGGTGATGTGTTCAATCAGCCTAGTTGGGTGGTGCTATGATTTCGACGAAAGCTAAATTGTTCTTGTGGGACGATTTTTAGATTGTCTACTGGATACGGGGCACTGAGTGATTCCTGATGAGTGTATATATACTGTTCGACCACAGATGCGAGATCCCTCGACACTTCTGCGCATAGCAAAAGAAGGCGAATCCATTCCGATAATAGGGTAATCAATGCGTTTAGTGAGATGAGTGTTCATTATTATAGGTCGGAAAATTAGCTTTTCTTTTACTAAAATTCTAGTTTTTAAAGTGGTAACTATTTTGCTTGTACAACAGTTGGAAAATAAAACACGTTATTTTGCGTGTTGGTAACGAATTCGTAAATCGCCTTATTCCTTTCTCCCCTTCAACATGAATTGACTCTTCTTGGCACATTGCCAACCGTGGGTTTCGCATCTGTGGTCGAACAGTACCATTCTCAAAATTTTAACAACTGTTGTCAGTAATGAAAGTTTCAGTCGCACATCAGGGTGGTTAGAAATGAATATGTAGGCAGCCCATAAGTCACGAAAAGGTTTAAACATTTAACTTATTTAAAATTTTTATTTATTATTTTTTTTATTATAACGAAATACATAGCCTGTTGATTTTTTTTTTAAATTATTACTTATGAAAAACCAAACCACGTAAATTCCTTTCATTTTCTGCTTCACAAAGACGGGCCCTTTCTATGGCATGTTCCATGACAGCCGTTTATGTTTCTGGCTGCAGCGCCCTACTTTCTGTACGAATGTTCTCCTTCAGCTGTTGGATTGTCTGGGACTTGTTCACATCATCTTTTCCTTCAGATAACCCAACAGGAAGAAGTCAGGAGCCGTCAGTTCTGGAGAACGTTTTTTTTTTTTTTTTTTTTTTTTTTTTTTACCACCTAAAGAGTCTATCAGCAGTGAGATTCGAACGTACAAGTTGCAGACAGACTATCTACTCAACCAATCGGTCGGCAGCATACAGGCCGGAACTCTCTGTGAATTACAACGAAGGAAGGAAAAAAAAAAAAAACTGCTCATGTAATACACGGTTTATTTTAGAATGATTCTCCCGTATGTTTTTCAGAACCAAATTTTTCACAAAGACAAGCAGCTCCTGAACAAAAGGGAACTATTTTTAATAAAAAAAAAAAAAAAAAAAAAAAAATTGGGCAGCGCTAATGGTCAGTAAAAGCGAAGAATTTGTATATTAAATGCAACAATAAAATAAATTAATACATATTAGTTAAAATGGTGACGAGTTTTTCTTATTTGTGTATATATATATATATATATATATATATATATATATATATATATATATATATATACACAAATATATATATATATATATATATATATATAAAAGCAAGATAAAAAGCAAAACAAAACCGGCTTACTGGATGAAACTTCTTGCATGAGAAAATCTAATCTATCTTCAACTGAAAAAACCTTATAAACATTTTCATGTAATGTTTATAAGGTTTTTTCATTTTCATAATATCTCGTGATATTATGAAAATGTTTATAAACATTTTCATAATATCACGAGAATTGAACTCAAGTCTTCTAACCTACTGGTTAATTTCATGTGGTATAAAAGGCTATCTCATACAGGAAATAATTCTTATAGCCTTCTTTAAAAGACGAAACGTTGATCCAAAGAGTGTCTATCAGGCCGCATTCTCTCTATAAATAAAATAAAAATAAATAAATAAATAAAATCCTGCAATGCCTTTTATTTCCTACAAGCAGTAAGCAGTTTCTTTAGTCCTAATTGACTTTTAGAAATCGGTGGGCAGCAGGTCTTTACTCTTAGCTACCAGCGATAGTGAGCTCATGGTTACGCATGTTTTCACTATTCATATTATCTGAAATAGTGTGGATTCTAGGGTCGATTTTTCTGAGCTGTTAGGAGTAAAACTCTACTTGACTTTGCCAAATATATAATTGGAGAAGCAGAAAAAGAAAAATTTTATGGTCGGAAAAGTTCTCGGCCTCTACCATAGATGGCAGCACTAGCGGCAAGATTTTTTTTTTTCCTAAGTTGGTACATCGCTCATAAGGATCCACTTGAAATTGCAAGTCATTCTATCAAGCAGTTGGTTTTATACAGCTGTCTGAAGCAAACGTTTTATCTGTATCCCTTGAAATGGATAAAATTGAGTATCGTGCGGTTACAAATTTGTAAAAGAAGGTTTAACGCCAAAAGAAATTCATTCGAAGTTCATAAAAGTTTATGGGCACTCTTCTCCTTCGTTTTCGCCAATTAAGAAATGGGCTGCCGAGGTGGCTGTACCTGCCTTGAAGATGATCCACGTGAAAGACGTCCAAAAAGTGTAACAATACCAAAAATTATTGATCACGTGCACGATATGGTATTGGGTGTACAAAGTGCACGAAATTGCTGAGACTATAGGCATTTCAAAAGGAATGGCAAATGAAAATGGTTTGTGCAAAATGTCTGGCGTGCTTGCTCACAGCAGATCAAAAACGCACTCGCATGAAAATCTCTGAACAGCGCTTGGAGCATTTTAACAAGAATAAAACTGATTTTGTGCGTCGATTTTTTACTATGAATGAGACTTGGATTCACCATTACACACTAGAATCCAAACAGTGGTCAGAAGCTGGTTGTTCAGCGCCAAAGACAAAGTCAGTTCCATCAGCCGGATAGGTCATGGCATCAGTGTTTTCGGATGCTAAAGCATTTTGTTTATTAATTATCTTGGAAAGGTAAAACAATAACCAGGGAATATTATTCAGATCTTTTAAGCACGCTACCGGCTAGGAAGTATATATACGTCCACGTTACCATGGATGCGAAGTGCATATTAAAATTGTAATATCATTGATATTACATTGAAATTTATGATGGATACGAAGCTTTTGAGGATGCGTATTTGATCTTTAATGGCCGGTAAGATGGTTAACCAGACTAGACGAAAAAATTCGTGAGAAAAGACCCGGTTTGCAGAAGATAAAAATCATCTTTTATCAGGACAGTGGACCTGCCCACAAAGGTGTTTTCTCAATGAAAAAATTAAGGGATCTGCACTATGAGTTGTTGGAACATCCACCCTATACCCCTTCTATCTCTCTTCTCAAAACTAAAACTCTTTCTTACTGATCAGTGTTTTTCTTCGAATCAAGAGGTGATTGCAGCTGTAGAGGGGTATTTTGCAGATGCTACTGAGAACCACTCCAGGGATGGGATAATGGTTCTGGAATAAATGTATATAAAAGGAAACCAGGACGTCCTCTTAAACGATGACTTCTAAGGCCAGAACAGGCCATGCTAGGCCTAAATCCTTGATACATATGATAAATGTATGTCTTAAGGGAAATTAGGTTGAAAAAAAAAATAATTTTCGTTTTCTCATTGTTAGGCCGAGAACTTTTCAGACCAACCTCGTATATCACATTTCCAACTTTTCAAGAAAAATATTACATCTTTCTCCTTAACCTCTTCTCCAAACAGCACTGTTGTGTTATTGGTCTTGTGTAGAGTCAACATATATCTGATCAAAAATATCCAGATGGCTGCTCATGCTAACTCTCACTCTAATAATAAAACTGTGAGTCCCCTTGACTCAGAATTTCAATATTTATCCCACATGTTTGCAATGGGTCGAGATCAGGGGTCTGTGCAGAATAGTCAAGGTCTTCAGCAGCCATCTCATCAGACCCATTCCCGCACAGCCCTCTCTTTGTGGACAGGAAAAGGACTTTGAACTGTAGAGTTGGATGCATAGAACTGTCTAGGATGTCACTATAGGCTAGCATTAAGATTTCTCATCATTGGAGCTAGATGACCCAAACAGAAACATGAAAAACAGCCCTCAAACATGATACCTCTTCCACTAAATTTCACAGTTGGTACATTTGGTCATACAAGGCAAAAGTCATTGGGCCTGTTCACCAGAACCATCAGTGTTTGGCTAAGAATATAGCAAGACTGTACAATCACCCATCTCAAATCGAAAGAGCTACTAGATGTTTCAATTTGAGATGGGTGATACAGCATGCTCTTGGCATCTGCCAAGCCCAGACTCGTTCATCTGGCTACCAGAAAGTGAAGCATCATTCATCACTCCACTGCTGCAGTCCAGTGGAGATGAGATTCACACCACTACCCGATACTTGGGATTGTCCTTGCTGATGTTAAGCTTGTGTGCAGCTATGCAGCAATGGAAACCCGTGTGTTTCAATCCCTGATGAACAGTTTTGGTGTTGCTTGTAGAGGTATTTCGGATGTTGTTAGCAAGTATTTCAACCAATAACAGGCAATTTTTTGCACCATGTACTTCAGCACTTGGCGGTTCCGCTTCAGGATTGTACATGGTCTAACTGGACTCTACTCATGTTGACTAGGCATTTCCACTTCACAATAATCACTTACAGTTGATTGGATATTAAGCATCTGCAGCAGGGCTTAAATTTCCCAAACTGAGTAGCAAAAGTGGCATCCTCTGATAGTGCCAAGGCAAAAGTAATTGAGCTGTTCACCAGAACCATCAGTGTTTGGCTAAGAATATAGCAAGACATATCACCCATCTCAAATCGAAAGAGCTATTAGATGTTTCAATTTGAGATGGGCGATTCCAGGTTGACCTTTACTTATCATTGACAGCTGAGCCCAAGGCTATCAATGATGTCACAGGCATCAAAGGAGAATACTTAAGACAACTTCGAACATTTCGTGGCCCTAAACTTATTTATATTGTCTGCAATGATAGATTTTTCAGCTGCAAAGTTAAATACCAGTTGTTTTTTCTTAGAAGTAATACTCGATGTATCTGAAAAATCTTGACTAATTCAGGAAGCTGCTGAAAAAGTTATTCTAGTGGAATGATTGAAAGAAAGTAGTAATTACGTTTAGGAATAAGAAAGAACAAGCAAGATTATGTGATGGAAGATCTTACGTACATTTTTCTTCAGAGAAAAATGATAGGCTATATAAGGGTCGCTGACCAATTTTTTATATTACTCCAATAACAAGTTAAGGCTATGGTTGGTTCCCCTCTGGTTTTGCATTCTCCCTTCAAAAACATAAAAACAACATTGAAAACATTTGAAGTAGCTTCATTATTACTTTAATATCCTAAGATGGACAATTCATATTCATGTTGTCACTGGATTTTTGTCACCTGATTGGCATCATTGTTAATACACATGTATTCTTAAAGGAAAATCACGCAGTAAGTACACAAAATAGTTGTCCTCAAAGAAAGAGAAATATTTTCATAATTTGGGTCAAGTCATTCTGTTTTTTTTTTTTTTTTTTTAGTGTGTATATATACAAATTATGAAATACTTTCAGGAAGGAATTGTAGCAATCTGAAAAAGAAAAAAAAATTTTTTTGGATTGTGTGCTGCAAAAGAGAATTTTGAAAAACAATCGCCATTAAGGACAGGAAATCTAAGCAACATTCTTCTGTAGTTTGCTGTCACAAGAATTAGCATCTTAATGTGAGACAAGATTTTTATATGTGACTTAGCATGAAAGGTCACAAGACCCATAGCAAATACAATGCATACATAAATATAAGCATGAAGTTAAACACAAAAGGCAATCAAGCATTCTAATTACTAACAAAAATCGTTGTACATATTTGCTTAGAATTTTCTTTATTAATCGGTAGTCACTTGTAGTTTTGATTTTATTTGCATCATCTCACAGTATAGTTGATATTATCTGTGCATAAAATAGCTTAGTGATATTTATAAACAGCACTCACTTCTACTACACTACAGTTAAAATGAAAGAGAATCACAAGACAGAATGATGAAATAAGCTTTAAAAAAAAATTTTTTTTTTGAAAGATAACAATGCAAGTTTCAATATTATTAAAGAAATATTTGAAAAAGGATATGTTTAAAAGTATGCCACTTGGTCACTGACATTTGCTACGCAGATGTCATTTCCTTCAGTTTTGAGAACAGAGGATATGCCGCCCATTGTTATAATCGGCTTGCAGGCAATTTTTATGACCGGTTATAAACAGCGGTATTCCCTTTCTCAAATGTTGAAAGGTTTCGATGTGTGAAAATTAACAATTCATGAATACGTCCATGTTTAAAAAAAATACACGGCTTGGTCACATTTGCTACACACGTTATTAGGCGTTCGGTCTGAGTTTTTCGACATATTCATGAATATTATTCTCCTCAGAACAGTTCCACTATAAAATATTTATTCATGAAAAATGCTTAGAAAACTAAAATGACAAATTCCAGGAGAACTTCTCGCGGAACACTTATTCACCTCCTGCAGAACATTGGTGTTCTGTGGAACACAGTTTGAGAAACCCTGTTCTATAGGACCAATAGCCCATTTGTAATATTATGGCTTATTTCTTTACCATTATGTGCAGTTAAACATCACAGATGTCAACTGTGTTGTACAACAATACAGAAAGCACCATGACCAAAGTGACTCTTGAAACAATTCAATCTGAATATTAAAAGCACAAACAGGTGCAATTACTAGAATACAGCTGCCTTGTTCTTTTCTGTCTAAGACAGGTTGAGTCTTCTCTTGAGCAGGATCTTCCAGTCTTCTCTATTCCTTGCTGTTCGAAAAAGTTCCTTATATGTTCTGCATCCCGAGATGTTCTTTATTAATTTCAGCAGGTAATTCTTGGTCTTCCGGGTCTTCTTTTTTCAGTTGAAAAGTATTGATTAGGACATTAGGAAGCCTGTCTGCATCCATGCATGCAGTGTTTCCAAACCATCTCAGTTGTTGTTTTCTAATTTTTTCTGTTATTGTCTTTTTATACAATAGTCCTTGTCTGACTGTGAAGTTTGTTTTCTTTTCTATCCAACTTGTTCTATTTATTTTTCTTAAGCATTTCATTTCAAATGCCAGCAGTTTTTTCTCCTCTCTCTCTTTTTTTTTTTTTTTTTTAACTATCCACGCTTCTGCTCCATAGATGACTGTTGGTATAATTATTGCTTCATATAATTTGATTTTGGCTTGCTTAGATATCTTGTTTGTTTTCCAGATTTTCTGTAATTTTCCCATGGTGGTCGATCCTATCGCTATTCTGTGTTTGATTGTTTTGAGCTCATCTATTGTTTCTGCTAGTTTTGATCCAAGGTATATGAAGTTGTCTACTTGTTCTCCGTTTATGGTGGCTGAGATAGTAGTTGTTCCTCCCTATTTTCATCACTTTTGTCTTTTGTATATTTATTGCCATGTCATGTTTTACAGGTTTCGTTTAGCTTGGTGATCAACTTTTGTAGTTCATTTGGGGTTCTTGCAAGAAGGACGGATCATCTGCATATCTGATATTATTTATGTTTAAACCATTGATTGATTCCAGGCTCATTGTCTATTGCCTTCTTTACAACTTCTAGATATCTGATATTATTTATGTTTAAACCATTGATTGATTCCAGGCTCATTGTCTATTGCCTTCTTTACAACTTCTTCTAGATATATGTTGAATAGGCATGGGGATAATGGGCATCCTTGCATTACTCCTTTTTGGATCTCTATGGGTTCTGTTGTGAGTGTGTCCTTTTTAATTATTGCATTTGTCTTAGAGTAATATTTTATCAGAAACTGTATTATATATTTGTCTGTTGCTTTTTCTAGTAGAATTTTAAAAAGGATTTCTCTGTTGATGTTATTGAAAGCTTGTTTAAAGTCCACAAAACAACAATATAGTTATTTATGGTCTTCCCAGCTGAGCTCTGCTAGTTGGTGCAATGTGAAAATTTGGTCTATTGTTGAATAGTTTCCTCAGAAACCAGCTTGTTCTATGCCTATCATTTCTTCATAGGTGTTTTTTAAATCTATTTTTTTTTAATTCTTATATTTTATAGGTGTGAGGGAGTAAATTGATTGGTCTGTAATTTCTGCAGTCTCTTTTGTCTCCTTTCTTGTATACTGGGATGATCTTTCCAGTTCTCCAGTCATCTGGGATCTCTCCTGGTTGTAGTATTTTATTGAATAGGGTTGTTAAATATTCCATTGATATGCTGCTTCCATATGACCACAGTTCAGTAGGGATAGTATCAATGCCTGGTGCTTTGTTTTTCATCGGTTTTATTGCTATCTAACTTCTTGTAAAATTTTTGGGTGATCATTATTTTCTTTTTGTTTTTGATTATTTATATTCATTATTGTTGGCATTGTAGTTTTGTTTCCTTGGTGGAAGATAGTCTTAAAATGGTTTGACCAGATCTTTCTTATATATTCAATATTCCCGGTTTCAGTCATCTTGTTGTTTATCATTGTTACTGCTTTTGCTGAGAATTCCTTTGTAATTTCTCTTACAGTATCATGGAAGACTTTTAGGTTGTTTTGTTGGTATGCTTCTTGGCATTTCTTAGCTTTTTCTTCTAACCATTTTTCTTTGGCTTACAAGAATACAGCTGTATGCAAATAAATTTGTCTATGGCCATGACTGTAAATCAGCATACTTTGAATATATTACTCTAAATAAATAGCAAGATTGACCCAGTTTATTTTGTAAATCAGCATACTTGTTTGTTATTAACATGAGACCATGTCTGTTTACTATCAAAATAGAAAACAGACATGGTCTCATGTTAATAACAAACAAGTATGCTGATTTACAAAATAAACTGGGTCAACCTTACTATTTATTTAGAGTAATATATTCTAAGTTCTCAAAACCTGCTGCTTTTGATTAATACTGGCTGTCTTAAGTAAATGAGGTGGGAAAAATTTGGATTTAATGAATTCAGATTTTCCACCAGACTTAGAGGTTGCTCTTCCAACAATACTAAGAGCCCTTATTTCAGATTCAAAGAACAGAATAATTACATTTTAATACTTGGCAAAACAGCCAGACCTGGAAAAAAAGGAGTTTACAGTTCTGCCTCTAGCATTGACTGGAAAATTTCATATCTGACTGCATTAACATTCAGAAGCCCTTTACATTTAAGATAATATTTATCCAAATAGCACACTTAATGAAAGGCTTCCCCAGAAAATTATCTACTTTGATCACTTGCAAATTTCGACAATTAACTTTTCCTTTTAAATAGGTAATTAGCAAGTTAACTGGATCACCAGGTGTGAGACCACCACTGCCTGCTGTTATTGGAAGTGGCTAAAAAGAATGCCATGTTCAGTCTTAGGGCAGGAAATCAGATTATTCAGATAAAGCCCTTTGGTCAGAAAGACCTGGGTTCAATTCCTGTCAGTGATGTGAGGAACAACCTTTATCTGGTCTCATTCGACTAAAGGTGAATTACAGAGGTGGAGCGTTTTTTCATCAGGAACTCAGGTTTTCTCCCTCAAAACAGGCAAACTGGGCATGTGAACACACATGGCTACAGTCATAAAAAATATACTCCAGCAAAGAAGGCAACAGGAAACCACCTTGCTCATAATCATCTCCCTAGTATGGTAGCATATAGCTACCCCCACCAGCTGTATGGCTGAGGGAATAGAATAAGAGGGTTATTTACGTCTTGGCTACCCAACATTATCAAATGTGGCGTATGCTTCCAAACTTTTGTAGGTGGAACTATCATTAAAAAGAAGAGCCAGCAATCCAAACATTGGTCCCTGGGGAAATCCATTTTGAATATTTTTTCCTTCATAGTTATATGGTGATCAGCATTTGTTATTAAAATTTATGGAAACAACTACCATACTACAGTAAAACTTCAAAAGAATACACAAAGCTTCATAAACAAAATTAAAATCATAACACTCAAGAAAAGATGATTTATTAGCCAGTTTTAACGTTTCTGCCCTTTTCACAAATGTCCAAATCAGTGCCAATTCTTTAACAGAACACATTTCCACCCAATATTATGCCACATTCCGGTTACTTTGTGTGGCAAAATAATTGTTACCTATAAAAAGACGGTATTGCAATGGCCTCACCACTACCTCCCCACCACCCAATTGATAACTTTTATATGGAAGCTTCTGAGCAATGTGCTCTAGATTCCTTTAAAATCTAAGTTCAGCTTAGATACATTGACAATGTTTTCGCTATCTGGCCATACAGCTGCCAAACTTTAAACACCTTCCTCGGTCACCTGAACAAACAACATGAGTGCATACAATTTACTAATGATATTGAAAATCAACTCACTTCCTTTCCTTTCCTGGATACACTGATTACATCTTACTTTAGGCAGTCTATCCTTTGCTATCTACTGCAAGCCTACACATATACATGCTAACTCTTATCACCACCTTCACAAAAACCTGGAGTCATTAACACCCTGAAAAAATATATTGCTAAATTATTAGCAATACATTTATAAATAATGGCTACAGCAAAAATACCATCAATAAAGTTCTTCATAAAACTTCAAAAACATATATAATGATTACAGTATGGTATTGCATATATTAAAGAATTATCAGATAAAATAAATAGAATTCTATACCATTACAATCTTAATGCTACTTTTAAACCACCTATAAAATTAAAAAACATTCAACTCTTCTAAGGATCCTCTAACCTCCCACAGTGGCCCACCCTGGAGTATACCATATCCACTGTACCTGTAACTTACATAATCTTAGCAAAACTGGACACAATTCCTATCCATAAAAAAGAACACAAACGACACATTAATTTAACAATTTTGGTAAAGCAGGCCTCTCAGTTCATGCATCTAACACCCTACATCAAATTGATTGGAAAAATACCTACATCATACAAAAACCTATGAAATTTTGATCAACCATCCTAATCTTAACAATGGTGGCTTAAAAATCCCAAGAATTTAAATGCACACCTTCAGCCGACTTAAGTTCAAGTTTTCAGCAAACCCTTACTTTAGGACTCAAAGCAATAATTTCATTGCTTAGTCACCATCTATATTGTTTTGTTCTAAACTTATGTTGAGTAATTATGTGAGAGCATGTTGCTCTCTAGCTTAATACATCTCTTAATGATTTGTAACCAAATAGATAATAATAACAGGATTCTAGCTTTGATATAAGTTTTTTTTTTTTTTTCACCAGAAATCAGACCAGTAGTTGACCAAATTACTATGACTTTAGCATACCATGTAGATTGTAATGTAGCTTGTGTGTGTATTTAGCATACCATGTAGATTGTAATGTAGATTGTGTGTGTGTGTGAATTTTTAATAATGGATTTTGAATATTGCTATTCAACATTATCTTTTAAAGGTGTCTTTTGCACATTACTCATCCTTTGATTATAGTAATTTATTTAAGAGAACTATATGGGTTGTAATGAACTATAAATGACAAACACGGCAATGATTTGCAACCAAATAGATAATTTTACCTTGGAAGTTTTTTTTCCACTTGGTTAGACCATAAATTATATATTTAGTTTAATCCTTTATCCAAGTATAAACATCAAAGTTTGCACCTGAAGTATCCTCAGGACTGGGGCAACTCGTAGCAAAGGTGGTCACAATTGAAGCTTCACATCACTTGTGAAGTATCCCATAATGCAAAGCACACCTCCTTGCAGACTTGTATAATGCATAGCATTATACATCTCCGTGAGATGTGCTTTGCATTATGGGATGCTAAAGCAAGTGTTTTGAAGCTTTGTCCACCTTTGCTATGAGTTCCCCAGTCCTGAAGATACTTCAGATACAAACTTGCTTACACTTAGATAAAGGATTAAACTAAATATAATTTATAGTCTAACCAAGTGGAAAAAACTTCCAACATCTTTCTCTAATCTAGAGTAACCTTCGTATCACCTCTGGGTCTGGCTCCCACTGACGAGAAGACCTCAATAAAAGTCAAAACTGGTAGGAAACTTGGGTGATGAATGGCAATGCTGTAGCACATGAAGTTTTAACTAAGGCTCAGCTGTTGCTGTCACCCAGGTCCTGGGGGGTGATAAGAGTTTTTGGAGTTTGACCTGTACTTGAACATTCAATAAAGGTAGAAACCGGTATGGATAGTGACCCTTCCCCATAATGCATAGCATTATACATGTCTACAAGGAGATGTGCTTTGCATTATGGGATACTAAGGCAAGTGATGTGAAGCTTTGTCCACCTTTGCTATGAGTTGTCCCAGTCCTGAAGATACTTCAGGTACAAACTTTGTTTGCTTACACTTGGATAAAGGATTAAACTAAATATATAATTTGTAATCTTTTACCCCCACCACTTTTTTTAAACAAAAAATTAGAGTAATCCTATACACAAGCCTCTGTAACTCAGTTGATATAGATGAACCCTTTGGTAGGAAAGATTCCAGTTAGAACCCTGTCTATGATGTGAGGAACCTTTAGGTCTTTTTAACAGTGAAATAGCAAACTAGCTAGTCTCATGGAGGTTTGAGATCCCCCCCCCCCCCCCCACAGGAAACTGGTTTTATCTGTGAAAAGGACTGTAGTGAATTTGCAAGAAAACTGTCATTGATCAGCTTTTTTTTTTTTTTTTTTTTTGTATTTAGTCTTGAAAATTCAAGCAGAGAAATAGACTGCATGCAGGAAAAAGGGAAACCTTCCATGTTCACTTCACACAAACATGGGGTCATCTTAGCTACAACCTCAACAATGATCATTTCCACAATGGTCTGTAAAATCGCATATACTTTTTATAACAGAAACCTAAATTTCAGCTTGTTCAAAGGTAGAATTTGTAAATATGTTTGCAGTGTGTATATGTCCGAATACCACATATCAGAGATTCCAACTGAGAATCTGATTTTTCTTGCCTAAACATCTCTCAGTCCCCATTTAGTTAGATTCATTTGTCTCCCTTGTGCTCCTAACACAAGGAGCATATTGGTTTCCTTTTTTTTCCTGATATTCTCCTATCTAACTTTCCTAATGGAATCATCTTCCTTGGAGATGAATATTCATAACTCCAACTGGCTTTCCTTCTCCAAATGCACAGATCAAACAAGCAAAGATGCCAAGACATTTGCTATCAATGATCTTTTCCTTTGAAAAAAGGAAAATTTCCCATTTCCCTTTTTTTTTCTTATATCAAAAATCAAATTTGGATGTACTGCTAGCTGAAAGTAAACTAGCAACACATCCAGATCTGATCTTGAAAGGGCAAAGCAGTTTCAGAAAAAGCCAATTTCTCCACTAAAATATTTTTCCACTAAAACACAATCTTGATAAATGCCATCCAACCATTCCAGCTACAAAATATTCAATTTCCCCTTTGAATTTTTTGGAAGAAAAAGATCAGAAGAATATTGTACAAACTGGATACCAAAAGCATTTCCTAGTCATGATGGAATCTGAATCTCTCTTTGTATATCAACTCTGGATTGTATTGAAGGTTAGTACACTCCAGAGTTGATATACAAAGAGAGATTCCATCATGACTAGAAAACGTTTTTGGTATCCAGTTTGGACAATATTCTTCTGATCTCTTTCTTGCAAAAAATTCTAAGGGGAAATTAAATATTTTGTAGCTGGAATCTCTCTTTGTATAGCAATTCTGGAGTGTTCTGAAGGTCAATAAAATCCAGAGTTGACCACTGTTCCGTTATTTATTTCCTTCTATTCAACTGATATCTGTCTTGCAGCCTGGAAATAGCATGTATAAACAGAGTTTTTTTTGCCGCTTCAAATATTCAGTAAGTAGAATGGGGGGTATTACATATTACACTAAGCACTGAAACTCATCTAACAAACTTGGCCTTTAAGAGAAAGGGATTCAGGGCATATCCTCGACCTCTACCTAAATTAGCTCACTCCTAGTTTCCTCTTGCGTGATTTCCAAGTACTTTCAAATGACCTACAGTTCTTGATGAAATAACCAGGATCAAATTGTAGTCTTGAGAGCAAATCTTTGGTTTCATCTTGTAATGTTTCATTTGCCATTTGTATAGTTAAAAAAAAGATGGATTTTAATTTATCTCAACTAAAATTTGATATTTTAATTTATCTCAACTAAAATTTGATCAGTAATATGTCAGCTGAGAAATGATTTCCATTCAGTCAGACTAATTATGAAAGCAATGCTGATATAATATGGATAAAAGATCATGGGGGTACCAGTTTAATGCAGAAAAAGGATAAAGTTATACATTTTAAGATGAAAAATTACAAGCCATGTATTACACTGATGGAACTGTACTCCTTGAAATTGACAAAGCAAGTGATTTAGGAAGTAGGGGGGATTGTAAAGGGAGTTGAAGTTCAGAGAAAATATTATAAAAGTGACCAATATAGATCATAAGATTACTTAGTCATTGCAGAACAAAGTAACAAGCAGAGCCAAGAAGGTTATCATTGATCTTTATAAGGATTTGATGTGCCCACATCTGGATCACTGTGCACAGTGATAAGCAAATTTGAGTAATATCCAAGTAAGATGAGTATGAAGGTTGTGTTAGTAAGAGCACGGACTAAGCCAGAGCCTGTTGTGCTTTGTCAGTTCACCAAGGTTCAAATGAAATATTACAAAAGAGGCCAGGGAAACTCATAATTATTTGATGTTATTAAAGAACACAGTAAGTAACAAGCAGAGATAAGGAGTTTATCCATTCTCTTCATAAATATTTGATAAATATTTATCATCTGGATTACTTAGCACAGGTCAAAGTAATTTCAGTAATATCAGAGTAACATGAGTAATGAGTGAACTCTAAGTAATATAAGTAGGAGGGTTGGTTAGTAAAGAAGAGGTTTCACAGAAACAAATTTTTTGTTTATAGAGTGGTGATTCAGTGAAATGGGTTGCCAGTCTATTGTGAGTGCTTTGATAGTTAATGTGTTCAAGGGCAGGTATAAGTAATGCGCAGAACAGTGTGGTCTTCCTGTGATGAAGCCCTAGATATTTCCATCCAACAGTAATTCCACGCATTGTTCCAAAACCTATCAATAGTTCATTATCACATAAAATGTTTTAAAGTTAATTAAAGAGTGGACAGTTAGTTCTTAAAACAATCCTTCAATGAAATTTTTTTCCCCATGAAATATTCAACCAGCTGTTAGGTGAGCCAAGTTGTAAAGAAAAACTGATGAATACAACTGTAAAAACTTGATGTAGTTTAAAAATATCAAAGCACTTCACATCAATTTTTACATAGGTCAAGTCCTATGAGAATATTGTAAAAATAACTCTTTAGAAATTAACTGTATATACTTCTTTAATAAGAATATTTTAGAGTGTTAAAAACAAAGGTAATGTTTTGACGCCAGAGCTGTATGTAATAGATCTACATGGCAGTATAAGAAAGGTTGTTTATGAAATTTGGTATGTATGTGAAAGGCTTACAAGTTCTGCACATAAACACCTCCGAAGTCAGTCAGAAAGGTTCAAACAACTTTCCGATGGCCGGCAATTTACAATCAAAAGAAAGTGGAGGAGAACAGAAAGCGGGCCAAACTTGAAATTTAAGATGAAAAAGTCATGTCGAGTTCTTTGGGGGTTACAAACTTCATGTGAGGTCTCAGAGAAGGCATAATAAAAATGGAGAGAGCCAAGCATAGGGGCATCCTCTTTCAAGACTCTGCTAGAGAGAGAGAGACTGCTTCCAGATGACAAGAGAGTCATCACAGGTCGGAACTAGAGGCAGTTGGAACCAGAGCAGAAGCAAGCTGAGACTGTATGTGGAGTCCGAATCAGAGCAGTGGTGGCAAAGAACATGCAAAGGCAAAGCCCCAGTTATAAAGAGGAGAGCCGAGGAGTGCCTAAAGAGCAAAGGTGAAGCGCTGTTACCGAGAAAAGCCAGAGCCAGTTGGTGGCAGTTGCAATCAGTTGCAGAAGTGGCGGCAATTAGAAGCAGAAGTTCCCGAAGTAAGGATCTAGAAGAGAATTTGCCTGCATGCTTAAACCTCATGTATGTGCTATTCGAGTACCGCAGATTGCAGTCCAAAAGCCTGCTAATATCCCAAGTGATACCACTGAAGCAAGATACTCCAGAATGAAGCCTAAACTTGAGATGAAAGAAAAACCTTAAAGACTCTTGATTGAATGTGTGATATAGAGCCTCTGTAAGTTATATCGTTTTGTATATTTTCTCTTATAATCTAGGAGATATATTGTATATGGACTGTTAAGAGTTAGTTTATTAGTAATTAGACATGTCCATAAGAGAGTCAGTTGGCACGTTAAAAGACTATATAAAAATCTGTAAAAATAAAATAATTTAACAGAGTTAACTACCTCTTTGTGAGTAAACTCTAAGTTTAATAAGTTGAATTTGTAAGCAGAGAGTAAATAAGTGTTTGAGTTAACACGTTCATTGCCAAGCTGAAAATTGGAATTTCGTGTGGAGGCCAAATTTTTTTAAATTAGTTTTTATCATCATCATTATCATCAATTTCCTGCCATGTACCCTCAAGGGGTGTACAGGATATGATAGTACTAGATGAAACAATTACAGTATTACTAACTTCCTATCTACAATTTTCCTCCAAATCAGTCTGTTACTTGTCAAGACTCCAACAATATCAGATCTTATATTTCTATCGTCTACCGCACTTTGTACCGTATCAATCCACCTATATCTTGGTCTTCATCTGGGTCGTTTTCCTGCCAACCTGGCTGAGAACACTTGTTTTGCTAATCTTTCTTCGCCCATTCTATTTAAGTGACCATACCACCTGAGATTCGCTCTGCTAATCCATTCCTGGATGCTGACAATGTCAAGTTCTTTCCTAATATCCTCGTTTTTAATATGATATTGCCATTGATGCCATCTGTTCATGCCTCTAATCTTTTACTTGACCAACGACTGCGGTCTCTAGTCGTTGGTCAAGTGTTTTACTTCTGACCAGGCTCTCAGAACCATAAGTTAAAACTGGTTTGAACACTGTCTTGTATACAGCTAATTTAGTGTTCCAACTAATTTCTCTCTTATTCATATGAATTTATTCAATTGACTTCCCACCATACCAGCTTTGTTGATTCTGTTGTCTATTTCTAGATTCAATTTAGCATCTTCACTAAAAATCGTGCCTAAGTAGCTGAAATGTTTTACTTGTTCCATAGGTTCTCCATTCACAAAACAGTTGACATTTTCACTGATTCTGCCTATTTTCATTGTCTTTGTCTTTTTATTGCAGACTTTCATACCATATCTATTACAACAGTTATTCAATTTAGTCAGAGAATCTTGCAGACTTGTAGCGGATTTATTTAGAAGTATAACATCATCCGCATAAAGCAAAGAGCTGACATTAACATCTCCAATTTTGATATCATGTTTAATACCACTTTCCTTCATAATGTGATCCATGTAGATAATGAATAACAGATGGGATAATGTACATCCTTGTCTGACACCACATTTAACATTAAACCATCTTCCTGTACTTCCTTCAATTCTAACTGCTGACTTCCAACTCAAATAAAGACTAAGTATTGCTTGATATAATGCCCCATCGACACCATATAACTTTATCGTACTGAATAGCTTCTGTCTTGGCACCTTGTCATATGCCTTTACCAAATCGACAAAACTTAAATACAGATCTTTGTTATATTCCCATGCTTTCTCAACTATTTGTCGTAAAGTGAAGATCTGATCCTGACAGCTTCTATTTGGCCTGAATCCAGCTTGTTCTTCACCAAGCTTTTCTTCCACAATTCTTCTCAAACGTTTCTCAAGTATAGTTGCATAGATCTTGCCAGGAACACTCAGTAGAAAAATACCTCTGTAATTCTCACATTCAGTTTTATTTCCCTTTTTATATATGGGTACTGTGAGAGCTCTACTCCAATCATCGGGAAATACCTCTGTCCAGGCTTTCTGAACTAAGCAGTGCAGCCACTGTAAGACTTTTATACCACCATAGTTCAGCATTTCTGGTCGAATATCATCCACTCCCGCTGCCTTTCCACATTTTAAGCCTTTGATGGCTTTTTCTACTTCAAGTATGGACATGTATTCCTGACTGCATGTCTGTTCAGTGTTTTTTACCACTGTGCTGTCATCACTGCTTCTTTCATTTAGCAGTTTTTCAAAGTAATTACTCCATACTTCAAGGATATCCTTTTCTTCCATTTTCATGTCACCATTATCATCTCTAACTCCTTTTGCAGCACTCTTTCCTCCATTCCTAAGCTTCTTCAACAACCTCCAGAATATCTTACCACCTTCTTGATATTTATTTTCTATATTCTTGCCAAAGTCCTCCCATGACTTTTGTTTAGCTAGTTTTACACAGTGTTTAGCATTCTTGCATTTGTCTCTGTATTCTCTAAGAGCACAAGCTGACTTATTTGCCAGGAACTTTTGATATGCTTTCTTCTTTTCCTTCACTACCAATTTAGCTTCCTTTGTCCACCATTGAGTTCTAATTTTTCTATCCTTGCAGACAACTTCACCACATGCCTCTCTAGCTGAGTCAATCAGGGCTTTCTTCAAGGCTTGCCACTGAATCTCCATGGTCTGATTCCTGTTCTCAAACTCTTTCATTTTTTCTTCAATAATCTTTGTGTATTTTAGTCTACAGTTCACATCTGAGAGCTGCTCAACTTTTATTCGCTTTAAAACTTTCTTACATATTATTCTTTTCAATATGAAATTCAATTTTATCCTGCTCAAGACTAAATAGTGATCACTTCCAATTTTAAATCCTCTGTACACTCTGCGTCCTGCACCAGGGAGAAAACATCACTATCAACAATAACATAGTCAATGAGACTTTTCTTATTCCTTGCCTCTTCTCTCCATGTGAATTTGTGCACATTTTTATGTTGGAACATGGTGTTAGTAATAACCAGTCCATGACCTGAGCAGAAATCCAACAGATATTTGCCATTATTATTAGCTTTGCTCTTTTCTCCAAATTTTCCCAAAATATTTTTGTATGTCTCACAATCAATTTAGTTTTTATTGTGCTCAAAATAAGTTAAATATATTATTTATATGCTTTTATTATTATGTACATAGGATTTATGTACTCTAAATATCTATTATGCGATATCGCGTGATATGTAATTCGGTCAAATAAGTTATATATTTTACAAATAAAAAATATTTAAATAATAATTATAACTTTAATTACCAGTCTTTTATAATCACATAGAATTTTTAAAAATAACGTACAAATAGAAAAAAATAATTATTTTTTCGCTGTGGCCACTATTCTATTCTGCTTAGAAACTTGATAGCGACGCGACGCGATAACGCGTGATCGGCCGACCGGTGAGAACTCAGACCACGCGATATCGCGTGATTGGCAATGAACGTGTTAAAGAAATTATTTACTGTTGAAATAAAAGGTTTCTAATTTGTGCTAAAGAATTTTTATAGATGGATAGAGAAAGCAAACTCCGTATTGTTTAATTGTTGTATATTTCATAGTAATGTAAATAAGATGTGCTTAGATTTTTTTGTTAAAGTAGTGCTGCCTGATTGTTTATTTTTACAACTGCACTGTTCCTAAATAAATCGGACTTGTGAACAGGAAACTAAGTGAGATAGTCAAAGCGTAAAGTAAGTAAAAGAATAGACCACCACTGTTTGTGTAAAGTTTCATTGAAGAATTTGTGTTAGAGAGAGAAATCTGCCAGCTGTATTATTGAGTTTTATGCTAATTAAATGATATCTCAGGCATAAGACTCGTAGTGCAAAGGGTAGATAAACATAGTACGCAGTAGAGTAAATGAGAAAGGATGAGAGAGAGAGAGAAAGCTATAAAGAATTAGGAATAGAATAAAGATAAAAAGAAAAATATTTTAAGAATAACGGTACATAAGGTATAGAAAAAAAATAAAGACACTTAAAATAAAAAGATATTACATCATCATCAATTTCCTGACATTTACCCTCAAGAGATGTACAGGATATGATAGTACTACATGAAAAATTTACATCATTACTAACTTCTTACCTACAATTTTCTGCCAAATCAATCTGTTACCCGTCAAAGCTACAACATTGTCAGATCTTATATTTATATATCTATCTTCTAAGGCACTTTTTACCATATCAATCCACCTATATCTTGGTCTTCCTTTGGGTCTTTTTCCTGCCAACCTGGCAGAGAAAACTTCTTTGGCTAATCTTTCCTCGCCCATTCTGTTTAAGTGACCATACCACCTGAGATTAGCTCTGTTAATGCATTCCTGGATGCTGACGATGTCAAGTTTTTCCTAATATCCCTCGATTTTAATATGATATTGCCATTGATGCCATCTGTTCAGGACTCTCATATCAGCGGCCTCTAGTCTTTGGTCAAGTGTTTTACTTCTGATCCAGCTCTCAGATCCATTAGTTAAAATTGGTTTGAACACTGTCTTGTTTAACACAGCTAATTTAGTGTTTTGACTAAATTCTCTCTTATTCCATATAAATTTATTCAGTTGACTTCCTACCATACCAGCTTTGTTGATTCTGTTATCAATTTCCATATTTAATTTACCATCTTCACTGAAAATCGTGCCCAAGTAGCTGAAATGTTTTACTTGTTCCATAGGTTCTCCATTCACAATGCAGCTGATATTTTCATTATCTTTGTCTTGTTATTGCTGACCTTCATACTACATCTATCACAACAGTTATTCAATTTAGTCAGGGAATCTTGCAGGCTTGTAGCAGATTTATTTAGAAGTATAACATCATCCACATAAAGCAAGGAGCTGACATTAACATCTCCAATTTTGATATCAGGTTTAAGGGGTGCTTAAGAATCAAAGCTGTATAACTGAAAGGAGACCTCTACATAGTCTTTAAAGGAATGTGGAGAACCTACCAGGATACTGAATGAACGAGGATGGTCTGGCAATTTGGGATTTAGTCAACCAAATTGTATTCTTATTGGCTTAAACCCAATATTAAAAGATATTACATATATAGGCAAAAAAAAATATATATATATATATATACATACAAATTACAATGACACAGATAGCAGTAGATTTTACACAACATATAACATCAATGATTAAAATTATGGTAAATTAGCTTTACAGTCTGTATACTAAATGGAAACAAAAGCTAAAATAAGTTCTATAGTGAATTTATTTTACTTAGTGTAAGTTACAATAGATGTAATGAAATACTGCAAGTAATGATTATTGTGATAATGAGTGTCATGTCTTCATAGGTTCACCAGCAGCAGAACCATCTACTTTAAAGTTCCGTTTTTCCAGCTCTGTTCTGAAACAAAACAAAAAATAATTAAGATATCCAATTTATAACATTGCATTTTAATTACAATGCCACTGATTACTAATAAATTACAAATACTAAAAAATATGAAAGACATCATACAATTGACTCTTGTTATATCAAGAACTATTATACAAATACTGAAATATCCTGATAAAATATTGCTTCGTAGATGCAATATTTTAAAGAAAATTAAAATAAAAAAATCATTTAACAAACTATTAAGGGTAGTGTCATAGTCCCTATGAGTCTGATATAGAAAGAGTTTAACTGGATGCAGTCTATTCTCTTTATTGCAATGTAATATATCGATTCACTGGCTATAATGAACAAGTGAAAAGTCATTCCTATAGAAACAATCCTAATTTAAAGGACATTCATTATAACAAGTTTCCTTTATAATATATATATATATACACATATATTATAATTTATAATAAACTGCCTTTAAATCTTCATGTTTATTGTGAAAATGAACTGTACAAATACATGTCAATTAACAATAATACTTCAAAAAAGTATTCTTATTATATCTTAATCATATAAAATATGCCTTATCCGTTTGTTGATAATTGATAACAAACTTATTAGTATTAGGAAAATTTAATATTGCCACTTCTTTGGTTTCTTTAGAAACTGTTTTTTTCAGCTCCCATTGTACCCAATCCAAAATATACAAGAAAATAATGTAGAAAAATCACCAGATGACAATTCATTCGGTGATTCCTAGTTTAAATGTTTATGTCATTCAGTGCAAATATCAAGAGTGATGTCTGCCCTAATTACATTCACTCTCCAGCTAACAGACTGCAGGGTTCAAATAAAATGGCTTGATGTTTGGTCTCTAGAGCAAGATTTCCAGATTATATTTAAAAAAAAATTTTCTCTTAACCCAGCCAATGGCATTGATGTACTACAGGTTTACAATGCCATTGGCTGGGTTAAGAGAAAATTTTTTTTTCTCTTAACCCAGCCAATTCTCATCCTCTTTCATTCCAGGAAGTGGAATGAAAGAGGATGAGAAGTTAGTTGAGTAGATTTGAAGCTCTGGCAGTAAATAAATGTGGACCAGCAATGTTTTAAAGGCTTAAAGGAAAATGGAGAGATGATGTTAGCCAGTTCCCCACCTGCACACCCATTTACAGAAGCACAAGACAGGAACAAAGCACCTCTAAGAAAGTTACAGACCCTGAGAGGATCCTCAATTAGATTTCCCTTGATAGTACACAAGACCAAACCTGATAATAATGCATCAAGAGGCTTCTCAAGCGATTAACACATATTTCTGATACCATCTACTCAACCGAATTATAACTGAAGAGGGTCAAAGCAATGTGTTCAGTCATTTCTTAGGTCAAGATATAGCAAAGAGAATGGGTGATCTGTGTATAAGCAGCATATTCAAGAGTCTTCCTAATGCATGCCATCTATTATCTTTCCACCTTGATCAATTATGGAAAAAAAACCTTCAAAAAATAACAAAAAAACAGAATACCCACACTTAACCACCTTAAAATTAATTTCTATATTTATGGCATTAACTAAAAAGGTAATGATACATCACCAATAAGATCAGTTTTTTTTTTTTTACTGCCTACACTTTAATATAAGTTTTTTTTTTTTTTTTTGACACAAGAATGTGCCATTCTAATTTAGTGTTTTGAATAATTTCTCTCTTATTCCATATAATTTATTCAGTTGCCTTCCTACCATACCAACTGTTGATTCTGTTGTCTATTTCCATATTTAATTTACCATCTTCACTAAAAATTGTGCCCAAGCAGCTGAAATGTTTTACTTGTTCTATACGTTCTTCATTCAAAATGCAGTTGATATTTGCAATGCTTCTGCCTATTTGCACTGTCTTTGACTTGTTATTGCTAACTTTTATACAATATCTATTACAACAGTTATTCAATTTAGTCAGGGAATCTTGCAGACTTGTAGCAGATTCATTTAGAAGTATAACATCATCAGCATAAAGCTGAGATTAACATCTCCAATTTTGATATCAGGTTTAATACTACTTTCCTTTATAATATTTTTCTTATTTTTAATATATCGTAGTTGCTTGAGCTAGTTAAAACTGTCTATAGACTTTAATTTCTAGTTCACGCATAAAACTCGCAATTAACCTTAATGCTTAACTTAGGAAAAGCCTCTGGCTGGAGCCAAGTCCTTAATCTACTTTGTCATATTTCACTTGTATTGATCCTTAATTTTTTTTTATTTTTTATTTTTTTTTTACTGCACTATTACGGATCGTGTAAAAGAATTGTTATTCCTCCCCTTACATACAATAGAAATATTCAGCTAAGCACAAAAATAACTCTTAATTTTACTCTATTTCAAGCAACTCCTATTAATTAATCAGTCGTGGCTATTACTACTCATAGGTCACACAGGTTCGGTATTTTTATGAGAAGTGTATTGGCTAAACAAGATCATGCAAGCTATTAACAAAAACAACATGTTTATTCTTACCAAGACAAATTATATACAACATTCAAACAACACATATCACGTGTCTGGTTCTAACTAAGGCAACAAGAGTACACTGGAGACAATATTTCTCACCTAACTCTCCACAAAATCAATTAAGCATTTTGCTTAAGCTTTAAGACAAAGAAATCATAATTACACATAACTTTTCAGACCCTTGGATGATACTTAACACACTTAACTTTCTCTCACGTTGTAAACAATAAAAGGCAAAACTCAAACCACACTCACTCTTAGCATTACATAACATAGGAAAATCTGTAGATATCTGTATTCAACTATTCACACTCAAACTAAAATACGACTTTCCGATTCTTTCTAACACCTTCTATGCCACTAAATAACAGAACCAACATTTGTCATTTGAGCTTCACAATCTAGAATATTACTTGAAATATTCTACTTACAATCTTTCTAGTTCATTACGCAGTCCTAGATCCTAAAGGCTTACGGGCACGTTTCACTTCTTCCTAGCTAACTTTTGATCGGGTACTAGGACATGGCTGTGATAATTCTCCCGACCTTGTGCTTCTTCTCTAAAGTTCACTGGGTTTACTGGAGGGTTTTCTCCGTCAGCCATGCTATTGCTGGGTTTTGGCGGGGAAAACTCAAAATCCTGTGACCTTCGCGACAGTTTCTAGCCTTAGGTCTCCTGGCCTAATCCTGTCTGAGCTTAATTTTAGTTACAAATCTAGTGGTTCTTATTCAAATATTTTAACATTTAGTTACATTTATCTCAGTACAGTGAGTTATACATTCTTTTACTTACAAGTATAATATGTAATCTAAATTGGCCATGTAAAATCAACATAAAAAAATATTTCTATTCTTTTTTCTATAAGAGATTTTACATTTCATAATGTGACCCATATAGAGAATGAATAACAGAGAGGATAACTTACATCCTTGTCTGACATCAGATTTAACATTAAATCATCTTCATGTACTTCCTTCAATTCTAACTGCTGACTTACAACTCGAATAAAGATTAAGTATTGCTTGATATAATGCCGCACTGACACAATACAAATGTAGTGTTTTGAATAGCTTCTCTCTTGGCACCTTGTCATATGCCTTTTCCAGATCTATAAAAAAACTTAAATACAGATATCTGTATATAACAGATTGAGAAATCTGTTATATGATTTCTCAATAATTTATCATAAAGTGAAAATCTGATCATGACAGCGTTGAACCCAATTTTAACTTATGGATCTGAGAGCTGGGTTAGAAGTAAAACACTTGACCAAAGACTAGAGACTGCAGATATGAGAGTCCTGAGAAAGATTAGGGGGCATGAACAGATGGCATCAATGGCAATATCATATTAAAAATGAGGATATTAGCAAAGAACTTGACATTGTCACCATCCAGGAATGCATTAGCACAGCTAATCTCAGGTGGTATGGTCACTTAAAGAATGGGATAGGAAAGATTAACAAAACAGGTGTTCTCTGCCAGGTTGGCAGGAAACAGACCCAGAGGAAGACCAAGGTATAGGTGGATTGATATGGTAAAAAGTGCCTCAGAAGATAGAAATATAAGATCTGATAATGTTGGAGTCTTAACAGATAACGGATTGATTTGGAGGAAAATTGTAGTAATGATGTAAATATTTCATGTATTACTATCATATCCTGTACATCCCTTGAGGGTACGTGTCAGGAATTTCATGATGATGTGCCATCCTACACATTTGTAATATTTCATATTCCATGTAGAACACACATAACCTAAATGCATTCTTTTTGACCTCAATGGCTTAATGTTGCCTTACTTCATCTTTAACATTTCTGATGTAAAACTTTCCAAATTCATTATTCCTAGGTAATTTTAATATCAACTATTCCTAATATATTCCCTATTTGAAAATCTACCATACAAAAGTATTTGCTTTTAGTAATGATCTAATGCAAGTCCTCCTTATCAGTGAGAATGCCTGATAATCCTCTCCACTCTCACAAACACCCTAATCCTTTCTTAACCAGTTCTCTTTTCAAGTATACTGTAGAAGTCACATCATCTTGCAGTAACTCAGACTATAATTTTGTACATTTCCCTTCCTACAGAATGTCTTTTCTCATAGTCATTCTTAACCCTGTGTCCTATGATACTACAATTGGCAGTTGTCAGGGATGACCTCTGAGGCTTTTACTATTCTTTTGCATGGCCAGACCACTGTTTCCACCCAAGCTTGCTCTTGAGCAAGTTACAGAAATCATATGGCAGGTGATGGATTAATTTCACTCTGTGCAAGATCATCTTATTTATTGAAGTCCTGATTTGGGTTTCAAAAAGTTCCATCTTTGTCTCAAGAAGAAGGCTATCAGATTATCTGTTAGTCCACCCATGGTAATAATGTTGAAAAGTTTACAACTTTTTGCAGATGGAATTTAGATTAAAAAAAAAAACTCACTGAAATGGAGCTAAGCAGGCCGGTGGCACAATGGTAGCGCATCTGACTCCCAATCAGAAGGTTGTGTGTTCGAGTCACGTCTGGCTCATTAATTTTGCCAGCCTGGTTGGCCAAGTATCCACTCTCCAGCCAAAAGGCTGTGGGTTCGAATCCCACTGTAGGCATGGATGTTCGCAATTGTAAAAATAGTAGTGGTTCTAGTGGGCAGTAGATGGTGTTGGTGTAGTTGTGACTCATTGGTAGATTGAGTGATGGAGACAGAGATGTAGAATAGGTTACCTCCATTGATGAGTCCTTAGACTCCCTGGAGGTGTCACGTAATAATAATAATAATGGAGCTTTTCTTTTCCAGGTTTAACTAACTATGCTATGGAAAGTGTCAATCAATACAGAAGCTCAGTATCAGATAAGCCTCTGTGGTGTTGGTACTGACAGATATCCTTTGGTTACAAAGAATCTTTATAACAGCTTTGCAACTGCAGATGAATTACCGTATTTTTCTGACGATAAGACGCACCCTAAATCTATGAGATGATTTTCAGAAAAAAATATTTTATTATATAAAGATATTTACAAATTCTTATTTATTTTTATTTATTGTTACAATCATTTGTATTAGCAATATTCAGTTCATCTTCACTCTGGGTATTATCATTTGTCTCGTTAACGTCACCGTTCGTATTACTTTCGTCTGAACTATTGTTGTCACTCCCTTCAAAAACTGCATCATCTTCGGTACCATCCATTGCATTACTAATCCCGCATTTCTTAAATGACTTTATAATCATCTCTTCTTTCACAGCTTCCCATGAATTTTTCACCCAGGTACATACTTCTGAAATTTTTTGCCGTTTCATACGTCCTGTTGCTGTAACATTGTGATTTGGCTTTGCCATCCATTTGTTCCACTCTTCTCGCATAAAATTTTTGAATGGGTATTAATAGATCCATCCAAGGGTGGTAATTAACTTGTAATGCCTCCAGGAATGACAGCTAATTCTGTATTCATTTCTTTCAGAAGTTTCTTTGTTGATTCTGTTTTATGCGCTCTAAATTGATCCCACACTAACATCACAGTCTTTTTAAACAACGTACCTGGACGTTTTGCCCACATCTTTTGTACCGATAATTTCAATCCTGTTTCGTCCATCCAGCCTTTATCTTGAACGTGGATAATAATGCCACGAGGAATTTCATCTCTCGGTAATGTTTTTCTCTTGAAGATTAAGATGGGGTAGTTTTGTTCCGTCCGCACAACAAGATAAAACTACGATGTAGTGAGTTTTTTTGTGACCTGTTGTTTTGATCACTATTGATTTGGTTCCTTTTGAATCTACTGTCCGATTTGAAGGAACATCAAAAGTTAGAGGCACTTCATCCATGTTCGCAATTTGATTACACTCAAAGTTAAATTTCCTTCTCTCTGATATGACAAATCTATGGAATTCTATAATTTTAGCTTCATAGTCAGCCGGCATTTTTTGGGCTAGAGTGGTTTTTGTACACATGCATAACCCGTGCCTTTTCATAAATCTAAAGCACTAACATGGTGATCCGGTAAAATCTAAAATTCCATTAGCAGTTGCCCATCGTTTTGCTTAAAAAATTATTATTTTCGTAGAAACAGATATTCCCATGTTTCGATGATTTGTTACCCAATTTTTCATTTGTACTTCTAATTCTGGCCATTTTTCTAGGTGCGAATGGAATGTTTTCTTGTGTTTACATAGCAGTTTTAATTGTTCCTCTTGTTTTCTCCACTCACGAACCATTTTTTATGTTGGTAGACCAAAATGTCTTTCTGCTGCTGTTTCCATATTGTTTTGCATCATTTATCACATTCTAAATCGGTGATTCACCCACATGCAGCGAGATAACTTAGGTTATCTCCTTCAGTGGCATACTTACTAATTTTATTAATATATTGCGCCAATAATAGAACTTCGCTAACAGCTTCGGTACAGTGTATAGATTCATATTTTAATGTTACTTTCGGACCATAAGACTCACTCCAATTTTCAGTCAATTTTTCTATGTAAAAAGGTGCATCTTATGGTCCGAAAAATACGGTAGCTAGTGTATTTAATTAGACTAGATATTCTCTGTATAATGATCCATTTAACCCATATATAACTGTAGTGTTTTGAAAAAAAAAAAAAAAAAATTAATGTGAACTCCTTGTACCATCTACAAAACTCAAGTACAGATCCTTGTAATATTCCCATGATATTTCAATTATTTATTGTAAAGTGAAAATCTTGACAACCTCTATTGGGCTTGAATCCAGCTTGCTCTTCTCCAAATTTCACTTCCACAATCTTTCTCAAGTATGCTTGCATAAATCTTACCTGGAACATTTAGTGGAAAAATCCCTTTGTAATTCTCCCATTGTTTTATACCCCCCCTTTTCCCTCCTTCATACATGGAAACTATTGAGCTCTACTCTGATCTTCTGGATTATGCAGCGTAGTCGCTGCAAAACTTTTATACCTTCATACTTGAGCATTTCTTGTTCAAATATCATCTGCTCCAGCTGCTTTTTCAAGTTTTGATAACTTTTCTACCTCAAGTAATTTGAGTAATTCAACTGCTAATTGTAGTATCAGAGAACACAGTTAAGAATGACTATGAGGAAGGGAAATATACAAAATTATGGTCTGAGTTCCTGCAAGATGATGCGACTTCTACAGTATACTTGAAAGGAGAACTGGTTAAGAAAGGATTAGGGTGTTTGGGAGAATGGATAGGATTATCAGGCATTCTGGCTATTAAAGACAACTTGAATTAGATCATGACTTAAAGCAAATACTTTGGTTACTCATAACTCATTGCATCCAAAGAATTGACAAAAATCATCCCTTTCTTATGAATCTCTTGCTTAATAAGATTAAGCATCAATTTGACTCCTGCCCTATTTATTCTTCGAACTCTCAAGACACAATTTGATATCACATCATGTAAGTATTGTTTAAATGCTTCCCATGCACTGTCAATATTCTTCTCATCCAGTAACTGATCCCATTCCACTGAACTCGGTATACACTCCTCAGTTGGTCAGAATTTCCTGCTTTGTAGTTCAGCATACAACCTTTTCTGAATGGAACATTTATTAACTTAGTCACTTCCCAAGCGAGTACTGCATGATCACTGTCACCAACCAGAGGCAGAATAATTACGTTTTTAACTGAAACGCCCTCTGACACTAATCAAATCTAACACTATTTGATCTTGAGTTCCTTCTGTTACATGTTGCTTGAAGAAGTCCCACTCAATAAATTCATTTTCATTCTTCTCATGAAATTCTATTGCTACCCAGTCAATATTTGGATAATTAGTCACCCATTATGATTACTCTTTTCACACTCATCTTTTCTATTCGGCAATGCATTTCTTCATCACTAGCAACTGATCCACCAGGTCTGTAACAACACCCCACTATGTAATTGGTCTTGTTAGATTCCACCTTGCACCAGATGGCTTCAAACTCACTGCCACATGAAATACTGTTAGTAGTCATACTACAATCATAGGACTCAACTCTGACTGGATTCAAGTCATCCGATATCACTAGCAGCATGTCCCCTCCTCTCCTCTCTATCCTTCCTAAAAATACTGTACCCTTACACTCGATACCAGTTAGTATGTCTGATTCTGATAGCCAGGTCTCGCTAATGCCTACAATCTGAGGTCCTGACATATTGACCAAGGCAACAAACTCTACCCCTTTGTTTCTGATACTCCTAGCATTTTTGTACAGACATAATAATCTACCTGCATGTTCTTTTGTATACGCTTGTCTGCATGACACTGTTATAGTTTGCCATTATAACAATCTAAGTGGGATAGCCTCCATTTCTATGCCTCATCCACATGGCTGTGTTTTTGGCTTTCCAACCCATATATACTCTGAATGTATCACCAAAGTAATCCTTACTGGCAACATACATTCCCCACACTACTCTGAACTATATCCCTTAACTAAGCCCTGGTTCTCCAAAAGATGTGCCAAGACTGCACAAAAAAAAAAAAAAAAAAAAAAAAAAAAAAAAAAAATCAAGCATACCACAACTGGCTTACATCAAGAACTCCATCCTCATTTAGTGATTATATTCAAGTCCAAAATAGACGCAAGAACACTATCAATGCTACCAAAAAACAGAATTTGCATTAACCCTAAACATTCCCCCAAACAATAGCTTTCCCTCCCTTTTACTCTTTTGAAAAAGCAAAAGGCATATAGTAAATGTGCAGATAAACACACACACAGTAAATGCCCCTTCTGTCCTTTCACCTGAAAGAGATCAGAAAATTATTGTACAAATTAGACATAAAAAAAGTCTCCTGGATCTGATGGCATTCCTCCAATTTATTCCTGAAGGTTTGTGCACTAGAACAGACTCCTATCCTATGTTTATTCTATTCCACAGCCTGGAAATTGGCCTATGAGGGTGGTCTGAAAAGTTCTTGCCTCGAACATAGGTGGCAACACTATCACCATGATTTTTTTATAAGTTGGTACATCTGTCATAAGCAACCATATGAAATTGCAAGTCATTCTATCAAGTAGTTGGTTTTATACGGCTGTCTGAAGCAAAAGTGTTGTCTGTATCTATTGAAATGGATAAAATTGAGTATCGTGTAGTTATAAAATTCTTTGTGAAAGAAGGTTTAACGCCAAAAGAAATTCATTAGAAATTAATAAAAGTTTATAGGCACTCTTCTCCTTCAGTTTTGACAATTAGAAATGGGCAGCTGAGTTTAAACATGGCCGTACCAGCCTTGAAGATGATCCATGTGAAGGAAATCCAAAAAGTGTAACACCAGAAATCACTGATCAAGTGCATATTGGATGACCGGTGAGTCAAAGGTGTGTGAAATTGCTCAGACTGTAGGCATTTCAAAAGAACATGTAGGATATATTTTGCATGAAGAATTGCAAATGAAAAAGCTTTGTGCAAGATGGGTGCTGTGTTTGCTCACAGTAGATCAAAAACGCACTCGTATGAAAATCTCTGAACAGTACTTAGAGTGTTTTAACAAGAATAAAACTGATTTTGTTACAATGGATGAGACTTTGATTGACCATTACACATCAGAATCCAAACAGCAGTCAAAACAGTGAACAAAAGCCATTTGTTCAGCACCACAAAAAGACAAAGTTGGTTCCATCAGCACGAAAGGTCCTGACTTTAGCATCTTTAGCATTGTGACTTTAGCATCCAAAATCACATGGGTGATTTTGGATGCTAAAGGCATTTTGTTTATTAATTATCTTGAAAAGGGTAAAACAATAACCGGGGAATATTATTCCGAACTTTTAACCAGACTACACGAAAAAATTCATGAGAAAAGACCCGGTTTGCAGAAGGGAAAAAACCATCTTTCATCAGGACAATGCACCTGCCACAAAGGTGTTTTGGCAATAGGAAAATTAAGGGATCTGTACTGTGAATTGTTGGAACATCCACCCTATTTCCCAGATTTGGCTCCCTCTGACTTCTATCGCTTCCAAAACTAAAACTCTTCCTCGCTGGTCAACGTTTTCCTTTGAATCAAGGGGTGATTGCAGCTGTAGAGGGATATTTTGCAGATCTTACTGAGAACCACTACAGGGACGGATAATGATGCTGGAGCATCGCTGGAATAAATGTATTAGTTTTAAGGGAGATTAAGTTGAAAAATAAAAATAATTTTGAATTTGAAAAAAAATAAATAATAATTTATTTTTTTTTTGTTAGGTCGAGAACTTTTCAGAGTACCCTCGCATGTTCAACCCATCTCCAAGAAGGGTGATAAATTAGTGCATCAAACTACCATCTATCTTAGTCACCTCGGTAATGGAGAAAACTCTCCATTACCGAGGTGACTGAGAACCATCAATTCTCAACTCCTACACTAACTTGAATGCACTCAGCTAATAAATGACTACCATTATGGATTCTGTTACTGAACAATCGACAGGAGATCTACTCATATATCAGCCATCTCGGAACAAATGCAATGGAGAAGTCTGGTGAATCTCAAGTGGTTGCATTTGATATCTACAAAGCTTTTGACTGGGTCTGGCACAAAAGCCTACTATGCAAACTTGTTTGGTCTCTCCCATGACCTTCTGTAATTGGATTGCTAGCTTTCTGACTGGACACATGCTATGTTTGATGGTAGATGATTATCTATCCTCTCACCATTCGATTAATGTTGGGGCTCAAAAAGGTTCTGTTCTCTCAATAACCCTCTTCCTTCTATACATCAATGACCTACTTTTGACCTTCAACCCAATACAGTTATGCTGATGATAGTACATTACACTCCTCCCTTTCATTTGACAAACCTTGCTCTACACAAATTGCCTCAACCTACAGAACATCAACCACCACTGCCCTCAATAGTGATCTCCATGCCATCTTTAAATGGTGTTCAGATAACCTCGTCTATTTCAATACTAGCAAAACCCAGTTCTACCTTATTTCCCACGAAAAAGAATCATTTTATTCTAGTATTATCCTTGACAACACTCAAATTTCTAGACAAGATGAGGTTGCTCTTCTTGGAATCATCTGACATCAAGTCTCTCCTGGCATAAACACATTACAACCATCGTCTCCTCGGATTCCAAAACACTAAGATTTCTCTTTCATTCAGAACATTACTTCACTGCAACAAATCACAAAACCACCAGGCTATTGAATACTGCTCTCGCATTTGGGATGGATCCCTAAAATGCTTGACTCATTTTGCAATAGACTGATTAATAACCTATCTCTTACCAACTCACTCTTAACTTTCATAGAGGCATTTGATTTCTGCAACATGTGTTGCAGAAATCGACAGTGCTATTGCTGTATTGTGGAACAGTCTTCCAACTTATGTGTTTCCTAAGGAATGCAATATACAGGCTTTTAAATGAAATGTAAATAAGTTTCTCTTTCTACTTTCACAACCCACTACCCATGCATGGTATTAATGTACTATAGGTTGATTAACCAACCTCTAATGTATGGACTCAACATAAAAATGTGCACAGTTTGGAAATTTATTTATAAAAAAAAATCTTTGTTAACTCCTTCATTATATTCTGGAGAATCACTTAAAAATGGTTTCATGCAAAATCAGTATTTCAAAATTACATACCAGAGACTTTCATTCAAAATAAATAAACTGGAAACATGTCATATAGGAGAATTAAATTTTCTTTGATTAATGAAATCAACTGTTTTAATTAAAAATTTATAAAATAAAATTAAGTACAACGTTCTAGGATATTATGCTCTCATAGTACACATCTATTTATATATAAAAAAAGGAAATAAAGCAATGAGAAATACAGAAGAATTTCCTGATAAGATTTATAAAAGCAGACTTGAGAAAAGGCTAAGAAAAATTGTGCCGAGAGAGAAGCTGTTCGAAACAAGTTATTTCGTATAAATGGGACACATATCAAGCAATATACAGTCTATATCTCTGCTGTATATCTTGCAACTCTAATATTCGAAGCAGTCAGTCTGTCCAGCGCTTTCTTGATCTACCAAATAGTCTGTGTATTTGATTTCCAGTCTTCTGCTAGTTTAACTATTCTTTTTGGGTGCATCCTATTAACATGTTGATTCCATTCTAATCTACTCTTTTTCATCCATGTGTCCATGGGTTGCAGTTGACATTCTTCACAAATTTCATTTTTTATTCTATCAAATTTTGTTAATTTTTCTTAATGTTTTCATTTCACATGTTGTATTTATCAGTTGTATTTTTGATGTTTCTATCCTTCTTTCACATGCATACATCAATACTGATCAAACTACTGAATTATATAGTCTTACTTTTGTTTCTTTTGTTAGATCTTTATTTTTCAATATAGTTGATTAGACAAGGAATAAGAAAAGTCTCATTGATTATGTTATTGTTGATAGTGATGTTTTCTCCCTGGTACAGGACACCAGAGTGTACAGAGGATTTGAAATTGGAAGTGATCACTATTTAGCCTTGAGCAGGATAAAATTGAATTTCATATTGAAAAGAATAACATGTAAGAAAGTTTTAAAGCGAATAAAAGTTGAGCAGCTCTCAGATGTGAACTGTAGACTAAAATACACAAAGATTATTTAAGAAAATATGAAAGAGTTTGAGAACAGGAATCAGACCTTGGACATTCAGTGGCAAGCCATGAAGAAAGCCATGATTGACTCAGCTAGATAGGCATGTGGTGAAGTTGTCTGCAAGGAGAGAAAAATTAGAACTCCATGGTGGACACAGGAAGTTAAAGAGGCAGTGAAGGAAAAGAAGAAAGCATATCAAAAGTTCCTGGCAAATAAGTCAGCTTGTGCTCTTAGAGAATACAGAGACAAATGCAAGAATGCTAAACACTGTGTAAAACTAGCTAAACAAAAGTCATGGGAGGACTTTGGCAAGAATATAGAAAATAAATATCAAGAAGGTGACAAAATATTCTGGAGGTTGTTGAAGAAGCTTAGGAATGGAGGAAACAGTGCTGTAAAAGGAATTAGAGATGATAAAAGTGAAATGAAAACGGAAGAAAAGGATATCCTTGAAGTATGGAGTAATTACTTTGAAAAACTGCTAAATGAAAGAAGCAGTGATGACAGCACAGTGGTAAAAAACACTGAACAGACATGCAGTCAGGAATACATATCCTTACTTGAAGTAGAAAAAGCCATCAAAGGCTTAAAATGTGGAAAGGCAGCAGGAGTGGATGATATTTGACCAGAAATGCTGAAGTATGGTGGTATAAAAGTCTTACAGTGGCTGCACTGCATAGTTAAGAAAGCCTGGACAGAGGTATTTCCCGATGATTGGAGTAGAGCTCTCACAGCACCCATATATAAAAAGGGAAATAAAACTGAATGTGAGAATTACAGAGGTATTTCCCTACTAAGTGTTCCTGGCAAGATCTATGCAAGTATACTTGAGAAACGTTTGAGAAGAATTGTGGAAGAAAAGCTTGGTGAAGAACAAGCTGGATTCAGGCCAAATAGAGGCTGTCAGGATCAGATCTTTACTTTACACCAAATAGTCGAGAAAACATGGGAACATAACAAAGTTCTGTATTTAAGTTTTGTCGATTTGGAAAAGGCATATGACAAGGTGCCAAGACAGAAGCTATTCAGTACGATAAAGTTATATGGTGTCGATGGGGCATTATATCAAGCAATACTTAGTCTTTATTTGAGTTGTAAGTCAGCAGTTAGAATTGAAGGAAGTACAGGAAGATGGTTTAATGTTAAATCTGGTGTCAGACAAGGATGTACATTATCCCCTCTGTTATTCATTATCTACATGGATCACATTATGAAGGAAAGTGGTATTAAACATGATATCAAAATTGGAGATGTTAATGTCAGCTCTTTGCTTTATGCGGATGATGTTATACTTCTAAATAAATCCGCTACAAGTCTGCAAGATTCTCTGACTAAATTGAATAACTGTTGTAATAGATATGGTATGAAGGTCAGCAATAAAAAGACAAAGACAATGAAAATAGGCAGAATCAGTGAAAATGTCAACTGTGTTGTGAATGGAGAACCTGTGGAACAAGTAAAACATTTCAGCTACTTAGGCACGATTTTTACTGAAGATGGCAAATTGAATATAGAAATAGACAACAGAATCAACAAAGCTGGTATGGTGGGAAGTCAATTGAATAAATTCATATGAATAAGAGAGAAATTAGTTGGAACACTAAATTAGCTGTATACAAGACAGTGTTCAAACCAGTTTTAACTTATGGATCTGAGAGCTGGGTCAGAAGCAAAACACTTGACCAAAGACTAGAGACCGCAGATATGAGAGTCCTGAGAAAAATTAGAGACGTGAACAGATGGCATCAATGGCAATATCTTATTAAAAACGAGGATATTAGGAAAGAACTTGACATTGTCAGCATCCAGGAATGCATTAGCAGAGCGAATCTCAGGTGGTATGGTCACTTAAATAGAATGGGAGAGAAAAGATTAGCAAAACAAGTTTTCTCTGCCAGGTTGGCAGGAAAACGACCCAGAGGAAGACCAAGATATAGGTTGATTGATACAGTACAAAGTGCCTTAGACGACAGAAATATAAGATCTGATAACGTTGCTTGACAAGTAACAGACTGATTTGGAGGAAAATTGTAGATAGGAAGTTAGTAATGATCTAATTTTTTCATGTAGTACTATCATATCCTGTACACCCCTTGAGGGTACATGGCAGGAAATTGATGATGATGATGATTGATTTAGACATTCTGATATTTTATTACCTTTCAGGGATTGTTCTTTTACTTCATCACACATATACTTTCACTTTTCACAGTTATTCCTAAGTATTTAAATTTCATTACTTGGTCTAATATTTTTCAATTCAGTCTAATTTGCAACTAATCGGTCCTTTTGCAATTACCACTGTTTGTCAGCAGAGCTGTAAATCATCAATTTCCTGATATATATATACCTTCAAGGGGAGATGTCAGGCTACTATTATCTGACACCTCCAGGGAGTCAAGGACTCATCAAGGGAGGATATAAATCACCCAAACCAGCTATCATACCTTCCTTTAAATTCATTCACACTAGATGCACTCACTACCCGTAAGAGTGAATTATTGCACTCATTAACTGCTCTCTGGGAGAAAAACCTAGCTCTTACCCTTTCTTGACTGCAAATAAATTTAATATCCATGAATGCCTCCCATGTTCTCTCCCCACCTTCCATATAACGAAAAATTCTATCATTTGATAACCTATAACACCCATTCAAAAGTTTATAGACCTCTATCATATCATCTCTCTTTCTCCGGTTAACAGAGGCTGCAATCCACATACTCGCAATATGTCCTCATAATCTAGATATAATCATTGTAACTCTTCTTTGCACCCTTTCCACAGATTCTTTATCCTCATGGAATCCAGGAGACCAAATCTGCACTGCACACAATAATCAAGGTGTGGTCTTATCAAAGAGGCAAAATGACTTCCTTATCATTACAATGTCTGCTTCAACATCGCAATTATACTCTGAGTTGTATTTGCAATTATTGCTATGTGACCTTTAAACTTTAAATTCCTATCCACCAATATGCCAAGATCCCTTGCCTCTTTAGTTTCTTGTAACATAATCCCACTAATATGCTGCTGGAACTCTAATCACAAAGTGCATAACTTTACACTTACCAATATTAAATTGACAGCCATTTTTGTTTGCCCAAATTTGCAGTCTATTCAAATCATTTTGTAATTGCTCAACATCAGTAGCATCCCCAATTGCCTTCTTATCTTCACATAATCTGCAAACAATTGCACATCTGATGTCATTAATTTATAGATTAAACAATAATGGCCCAAGGACTAAACCTCGAAGTACACCACTGGTCACCTTAAATCTGGCAGATTCACACCCACTGTATACCAGTTTTTGATATCTGTCTGTCAAATATCTGCTGATCCAAGTCAAGAGTATATCCCAATCTCACATTCTAGAGTTTATGAAACAGCCTTTCGTGTGGCATCCTATCAAATGCCTTAGAAAAATCCTACATTACCATAGTGCAGCATTTCCCAAACTTTTCCTAAAACGGAACACTTCACAAATCCTGAAATTTTAACGGAACACCTTGGTCATTTTGTAATATATTAATTAATTATTAACACATTTCAATATTAATAATTAACTATGGCATAATCATAAAGAGTATTAGTACACTTATGTATATGGTGTGACATGTTGACAAATATAAATTACATTTAAATTAGTTATCAATCACTGGACTAATGAAATCTTGTAACATATTGTAGTTCCCACAGGCCAACATCATTAAATTAATTTGTGCTGATTTTCATTGATATATCCCATTCTAATCACCAAAAATTTATATTATAAATACTTATGAGTGAATGCAGACTTTCTCTCCTGTGTGCTAGATGTTTTCCCCTCCTTCTGTACATCCTGGAGATCGCTTCACAGGCTGATGGTGAATGAATCGCTATCTGTTGCATCACAAACACCTTCAATAAAACACCTGATATTCAATTTTGGTGTTAAGTGATTTCTTAACACTAAAATTAAACAAAGTCTCTTGTCTCTTATCATCATCATCATCATCAAATTCCTGCCATGTACCCTCAAGGGGTGTACAGGATATGACAGTACTACATGAAAAAATTACATCATTACTAACTTCCTATCTACAATTTTCCTCCAAATCAGTCTATTACTTGTCAAGACTCCAACATTATCATTATTATTATTATTATTATTATTCCGGGAAATTCCAAGGAGTCGACAGACTCATCGAGGGAGGCCCTAACATCATGTCAAGAACAACTATTCAACATTCACACAGTATCTATCATACCTTGCCTTGAACTCATTCACGGTCGTAGCACCCACAACAGACTCTGGAAGCTTATTCCACTCATTTACCACTCTCCAAGTAAAGAACCTAGCTCTAACACCCTTGTCAACCACGCTCTTGCCCAGCTTCCATGCATGGCCCCTAGTCCTCCCACCACCAGTCATATTTTCAAAAATATCTTCTGGATCAATCTTATAAAAACGCTTCAGTAATTTGAATGTCTCAATCATATCACCCCTCCTTCGCCTATCGTCCAATTTCTGCAACCCACAAATCTTCAACCTATTCTCATAAGGTTCATTCCACAGACCTGCTATCATCTTGGTCACTCGTCTCTGGACCCTCTCCACTTCCTCCCCATCACGAAGAAACCCTGGTGCCCATAGCTGGGCACAGAAGTCCAGATGGGGTCTTATCAAGGCTCGATACAGAGGAACAACAACTTGTTCGTCTCTGCATGTTAAAGTATTTTTCAGAAGCCAAGTGATTTGGTGAGCTGTTTTAGTTACTTTTGCAATGTGCCCCCTAAACTTCAACTCCCTATCCACCAACACTCCCAAATCCCTGGCCTCATCAATCTCCTGGAGTATGATTCCACCAATGCGATATACTGCTGCTATTCTTTTCACCCCAAAGTGCATAACCTTACACTTTGCCACATTAAATTCACATCCATTTTTCCTAGCCCAGTCCTCCAAACTATCCTGTAAAATTTTGACATCTTGTGCACTCACAATTGCTCTACCCAACTTTGCATCATGATCAGCAAACAAGTAAACACTTCCTCTCAGATTCTTTCCAATATCATTGATGAACAAATTGAAAAGCAGTGGTCCAAGAACAGAGCCCTGTGGCACTCCACTAGTCACAAGACGTCTTTTAGACTCCACTCCTGAATAAACCACTCTTTGATATGTCTCCTTCAACCACCCTCTTATCCATCTCACCAACCCTATATCTATACCCATCTGCTCCAGTTTACTGATTAGGGTTCCATGTGGTATCCTATCAAAGGCCTTGGCAAGGTCCAGTAGTATCACTGTAAACCCATTACCCCTATCCAGCTCAGCCGTCACTGTGTTATAAAATGTGAGCAAGTTACTGAGGCATGATCTACCCTTCACAAAACCATGTTGTCCCCCATACAATATCCCATTTTCATCTATCCAATCCTGTATTCTTTTCTTGGCTAATTTCTCTAAGACCTTGACAATGATTCCTGATATGCTAATCGGTCGGTAATTTACAACAGCAGTCTTGGAACCACCTTTATGCAGTGGAACTATTTTCCCCTCTTTCCACCCGCTCGGGACTAACCCAGACCCGAGACTCAAATTAAACAAAATGGTCAAGGGTACTGACAATTCTTTAGCTGCTTCTCGTACAACACGAGCTGGTATACCATCCAATCCCACAGATGTATTGACATTCAGGTTATGCAATAGACTACTCACCTCCACTTCATTAACCACAATTCCCGTATAAGCTACTGGTTTATTCGTTTCTGCAATGTCACCACCTGGATGATATACTTTTGCAAAGTGCTCACTCAGTAACTCAACTATCTCAACTGATTCAGTTACCTCCCTACCATCAGCATTCTTTAAAATCAATCTGCCATGTACATTTTTCCTTTTACTTGCTACATATCTAAAAAACTGTTTAGGATTCTCTTTAGCCTGCATGTCCAATGTTCTTTTGTAATCCTTTTTTGCTTTTCTTACCACACTTGTTACCCTTCTGGCATGCACTTTTTACCGTTCATGTGCCTGCCGGTCACCTTTCTCCTTAAATTCCCTCTATATTTGTTTCTTTTTTTGCAACTCAAGCTTAATGGTGTTATTCATCCATTTAACCCCTACTTGATTTATTATTCGGACTCTAGGTATACAGTCAGCCATTGCTTCATGCAAGCACTTCTTAACTACCTCCCATGCACTATCAACTTCTAGTCCTTGCAGTTGTACATGCCATGGCACTGAACCAATCAAACTCCTAAGCATGTCATACTTTCCAGCCCGATAATTGCACATGTACCCTGTCTTAATTGAAAATTCTACACCTTTAGCCACCTCCCAAGTTAAGACCCTATGATCACTCTCACCGATTGGTGGCAATGTGGTCATATTTGTTACAGCCAAATCCTCAGATGTAATTACTAGGTCAAGCACTCTCTGACCCCTAGTATTTTCCATTACATGCTGTCGCAGATAGTTATCCCTTAATAACCGCATAAAATCCAGTTCCTTCCTCCCGTGTGTCCTCTCCTCACTCCAATCAATGCGACCATAGTTGAAATCTCCCATAATAATCACCCTCCTTCCACCCATTTCTTCTATTTGCTTGTGCATACTGTCACCACCATCTTTTCCATCACCTGGTCTATAGCAGCACCCAATTGTATATTTAGTTCTGCTAGCCACAATCTCACACCAAATGGCCTCAAATGTGCTCTTTTCTCTATCCTGCAATTCAACTTCTATTCTCCTTGGCTGGAGCTCATCAGCTATCATCAACAATACTCCTCCCCCCATTTTATTCTCTCTGTCATTCCTGAACACACTATACCCATCACATTCAATCCCACTAGTTATATCATCTACAGTCAGCCATGTTTCACTAATACCTATAACCTGTGGTCTGGAAGTGCCAACCATGGCAAAAAACTCTTCCTTCTTGTTCCTAATACTCCTAGTATTAGTGTACATGAATTTAAGACCCCCATTAGCCCCAACCCTACCTTGATACCTTATATTAACTATCCCACTCATATTTGTTGTCCTTATTTGCTCTGGCATATTATATTCATTCTTACATTCAACTGCCTCCATAAGGACTGTATCTCTACTCCCCCCCCCCTAACAAATCTAGTTTCCCTGAATTTGCACATCAACTACATTCAGCAACACTTTCTCAAGTCTTCTTACACCGTAACCATTCAAATGCAAGCCATCCATGTTATATAGATCCTTTCGCCCATCAAACTCACTCCACACATCCATAAATTCCACACCACTCGTCATACATGACCCACGCATAAATTCATTCGCAATTATAGCCCTCCTTTTAAACATATCACTGTCATACCGTGGCAAAAGACTAATCATTCTAACTCTCTCACTCTTTTCTTTTGCTACCTCAAACAATTCATTCAGGTCTTCTATCATTTCCATTTTATCTCCTTTCAAATCATTCGTACCTGCCACAACAATCATTTCTTTCACCCTTTCCTTTTGCTCACTAATAGACGCAGTTACGTCCTTTATGGTCGCACCAGGTTGGTAAGATTTTGTCAAATCCTCTACTAACACACCTCGTACTAACGAGTCTCCATACAGCACTCTATCCTTCATTTTGTTCATGTTCACATTCATACGTCTATTTTTCCTGTCATACCTTTTATTATTGGTTGGTTCATTCAGTCAACTTTTGTTCATGCACTCTAGCTGCTGTTTTGCTCTTTCTATCGCACTATTCAACAACGCGATCTCACTCAATGCATCTATCACATCTTTTTTGTTCTCTGAGAAACCATTTATACTATCATTCACACTTTCTACATTCACACTCTCAAAATTTTCATGTACAACCTTGCCGGATCTTGTCATATCCCTATTTCCTTCATTCTGAAGGTTGACTAAAATATCACACTCACGATCCGAAATACACTTCAATTCCTCATTCTCCCTACATTTTCTACACACATTCAATCCTTTATTATCATCTAACCACACTCCGACCGCACTCCGCAAAGCGTACATTTCATAGCTAGTACACTGACTCATTTCTTTTATGCTACCGTTCTTTGATAACGATGGCGAACCTTCATTACTGGCCGCCATTTTCCTTTGCACAGGTGCCATCCTTATTTGCAACGTGTTTTGTCAAATTATACGTTATAACACACCAAAAATAGACGCACTAAATACGCAAGGCAAACAAAAAAAACTACACAATATTAAGTAATTTGTATCGATAACTGAAAATGATACTTATCTTATCTGGAGCTTGCACGAACACTACACATTACGAATTCATCTAGCGGCGACTTCCCGACATAGATTATGTTATAAAACACTTTAGTACACTAACCACGCTAATAAAGCTCCAATAATATCTATCGTCTAAGGCACTTTGTACCGTATCAATCAACCTATATCTTCGTCTTCCTCTGGGTCGTTTTCCTGCCAACCTGGCAGAGAACACTTGTTTTGCTAATCTTTCCTCTCCCATTCTATTTAAGTGACCATACCACCTGAGATTAGCTCTGCTAACGCATTCCTGGATGCTGGCAATGTCAAGTTCTTTCCTAATATCCTCATTTTTAATATGATATTGCCATTGATGCTATCTGTTCACGCCTCTAATCTTTCTCAGGACTCTCATATCTGCGGTCTCTAGTCTTTGGTCAAGTGTTTTACTTCTGACCCAGCTCTCAGATCCATAAGTTAAAACTGGTTTGAACACTGTCTTGTACACAGCTAATTTAGTGTTCCGACTAATTTCTTTCTTATTCCATATGAATTTATTCAATCCACTTCCCACCATACCAGCTTTGCTGATTCTGTTGTCTATTTCTATATTTAATTTACCATTTTCAGTAAAAATTGTGCCTAAGTAGCTAAAATGTTTTACTTGTTCCACAGGTTCTCCTTTCACAACACAGTTGACATTTTCACTGATTCTGCCTATTTTCATTGTCTTTGTCTTTTTATTGCTGACCTTCATACCATATCTATTACAACAGCTATTCAATTTAGTCAGAGAATCTTGCAGACTTGTAGCGGATTTATTTAGAAGTATAACATCATCTGCATAAGGCAAAGAGCTGACATTAACATCTCCAATTTTGATATCAGGTTTAATACCACATTCCTTCATAATGTGATCCATATAGATAATGAATAACAGAGGGGATAATGTACATCTTTGTCTCACACCAGATTTAACATTAAACCATCTTCCTGTACTTCCTTCAATTCTAACTGCTGACTTACAACTCAAATAAAGACTAAGTATTGCTTGATATAATGCCCCATTGACACCATATAACTGCAGCGTATTGAATAGCTTCTCTCTTGGCACCTTGTCATATGCCTTTTCCAAATCGACAAAACTTAAATACAGATCTTTGTTATATTCCCATGCTTTCTCGACTATTTGTCGTAAAGTGAAGATCTGATCCTGAGAGCCTCTATTTGGCCTGAATCCAGCTTGTTCTTCACCAAGCTTTTCTTCCACAATTCTTCTCAACCGTTTCTCAAGTATACTTGCATAGATCTTGCCAGGAACACTCAGTAGGGAAATACCTCTAATTCTCACATTCAGTTTTATTTCCCTTTTTATATATGGGTACTATGAGAGCTCTACTCCAATCATCGGAAATTCGTCCCTCTGTCCAGGCTTTGTGAACTATGAAGTGCAGCAACTGTAAGAATCTTATACCAACATACTTCAGCATTTCTGGTCGAATATCATCTACTCCTGCTGCCTTTCCACATTTCAAGCCTTTGATGGCTTTTTCTACTTCAAGTATGGATATGTAATCCTGACTGCATGTCTGTTCAGTGTTTTTTACCACTGTGCTGTCATCACTGCTTGTTTCATTTAGCAGTTTTTCAAAGTAATTACTCCCTACTTCAAGGATATCTTTTTCTCCTATTTTCATGTCACCTTTATCATCTCTAATTCCTTTTACAGCACGCTTTCCTCCATTCCTAAGCTTCAACAACCTCCAGAATATTTTGCCACCTTCTTGATATTTATTTTCTATATTCTTGCCAAAGTCCTCCCATGACTTTTGTTTAGCTAGTTTTACACACTGTTTAGCTTTCTTAAATTTGTCTCTGTATTCTCTAAGAGTAAAAGCTGACTTATTTACCAGGAACTTTTGATATGCTTTCTTCTTTTCCTTCACTGCCTGTTTAACTTCCTGTGTCCACCAGGGAGTTCTGATTTTTTTATCCTTGCACACAACCTCACCACATGCCTCTCTTGCAGAATCAATCAATGTTTTCTTCAGAGTTTGCCACTGAATCTCCAAGGTTTGATTCCTGTTCTCAAACTCTTTCATTTTCTTTTCAATAATCTTTCTGTATTTTAGTCTACAGTTCACATCTGAGAGCTGCTCAACTTTTATTCACTTTAAAACTTTCTTACATGTTATTCTTTTCAATATGAAATTCAATTTTATCCTGCTCAAGACTAAATAGTGATCACTTCCAATTTCAAATCCTCTGTACACTCTGGTGTCCTGCACCAGAGAGAAAACATCACTATCAACAATAACATAGTCAATGAGACTTTTCTTATTCCTAGCCTCTTCTCTCCATGTGAATTTGTGCACATTTTTATGTTGGAACATGGTATTAGTAATAACCAGTCCATGTCCTGAGCAGAAATCCAACAGATATTTGCCATTATTATTAGATTTGCTCTTTTCTCCAAATTTTCCCAAAATATTTTTGTATGTCTCACAATCATTTCCTACTCTGCTATTTAGATCCACAACAAGGACCAACTTTTCCTTTTTCATTGTGTCAGTTGCTTTTTCTAAAGCCTCAAAAAATTCCCCCACTTCTACCTTAGTAGAACCTTCTGTGGGACCATAGGCACAAATAAGTCTCATTGTCCAGTTCTCCATTCTCATATTTGCCCACATTACTCTACTTGAAACTGACTGCCATTCAAGAAGATTAGCCTCGTATTTTGTGTTGAATACTATGGCTACTCCTTCTTTTCCTTGATTGTCATTGCCTGAATATAACATTTTGTATTTATTGCTCAGAAAGATCTCACCAGTTTTGGTCTTTTTTGTTTCAGTCACTCCTATTATGTCGATCTGGTACTTATCTAATTCCTCAGCTAGCTCCATTTCTTTGCCATTCAGGCTTCTTACATTGATAGTACCGATCTTTAACTCTGGTGATGTTGAGTTGGGGTTTGTTTTCAGATTTGTTCCAGTAGCTGACTTTTCGCTGTTCGCCCTGGTTCCCTGGCGAAAACAACGGAGGCCTTTTTTAACCGGGCGATGCCCCAGCCGGCATGAAATTTTGTCATGTTGTACCATCATTTTTTATTTTGGTTTAACCAATAAGAATACAATTTGGTCGGCTAAATCCCAAATTGCCAGCCAATCCTCGTTCGTTCAGTATCCAAGTAAATACCCAACAGGGTGCTCCATGAGAAGGTGAGGATTGGACATTAGGTCAGAAGCCCTGGTCGGTTCTCCACATTCCTTTAAAGGCTATGTGTGGAGGTCTCCTCTCAGTTATACAGCTTTGACCCTTAATCACCTCCCTTGTCTCTTATTCATATTAAAATTTATATCTGCAGGCCTATTACTTTTAAAAAATCAAGGCATTACAGTTTGAAACTTTCACTCTACAATACGAACTTGTGAATAAAGTATTCAGTATTACTAGATTTGAGAATCAGATAGAGACTACCTTGATCTTCAACTTTAGTGGAAAAATTTTCTTTATACTTCCCTGCTGATTGGTCACTAACATTTGCAACACAGATGTTATTTCTTTCAGTTTTGAGAACAGAGGATACGCCACCCATTGTTGTAATCGGCTAGCAGGCAATTTTTACGATCGGTCATAAACAGCGGTATTCTCTTTCCCGATTGTTGAAAGATTTCGATGTGTGAAAATTAACTATAATTCATGAACATTTCTGTTTAAAAACATGCCGCTTGGTCACTGACATTTGCTACATAGATGTCATTTCCTTCAGTTCTGACAAGCGAGGATATGCCGCCCATTGTTATAATCGGCTTGCAGGCAATTTTTATGACCGGTCATAAACAGCGGTATTCCCTTCCCCAAATGTTGAAAACTTTCGATGTGTGAAAATTAACGATACACAGATGTTAATATGCATTCTGGGTCTGAGCTTTTTGACATATTCACAAATATTATTCTCCTCAGAATATTTCCATCATCATCATCAATTCCTGCCATGTACCCTCAAAGGGTGTACAGGATATGACAGTACTACATGAAAAATTTACATCATTACTAACTTCCTATCTACAATTTTCCTCCAAATCAGTCTGTTACTTGTCAAGACTCCAACATTATCAGATCTTATATTTCTATCGTCTAAGGCACTTTGTACAGTATCAATCCACCTATATCTTGGTCTTCCTCTGGATCGTTTTCCTGCCAACCTGGCAGAGAACACTTGTTTTGCTAATCTTTCCTCGCCCTTTCTGTTTAAGTGACCATACCACCTGAGATTAGCTCTGCTAACGCATTCCTGGATGCTGCAAACGTCACACTGTTATGTTGGAAGACTTAATATTATTATCGCTCAATTAAGAATTCTAATAATTCGCCAGAAATAAAGGAACTTGTATAATATAGTAATTTTGTCTAGTATGATTTTATTTAGTATTGTGGAATTTCAGTGTTTAAAATTTAGTAGTTACTTAGTCGGAATTTGTATGTGAACAACTAACCATTTGCTAGCCAAAAGAAAATTAAAATACTAAACTAAATGTGAAACAGCCAGCTTAGGTATATCTGCTATGCAGAAAGGTGCTTCCCCGCCCCCCCTTCATTCCACTGTAAAGTTACAAAGAGTTTCAGTAGGTTGCCACGAGTGGCGCTATGTGCTGGGAGATGCAAGGAGCATATGATGACAGAAGGAAACGGCGCGTAGTTTAAATGTGATGGTATTGCTACGCACCAGACTTTTGAGACATTTTCCTGCTGCTGAAACCTGTGCCACAGAATGTCCGGCTGGTAGGTTGCCTCCATGTGGTTCCCTTTGTAAGTGGAGAATATGGTCGTGTGACAAAGAGAAACTACCAGTCAGAGACAAAAGAAAGCCCAGCAGATTTTAATGGTGGAAAACAAGAGTGAAGAATTCCAATCGAAGTACGAGAGGGAAATTCAAGGTAGTAGTCTGATATAAGATCTGAAGTGGCCCAGAGAGAAAATGCTGTAAACCGGTAAGGTGAACTTTATGTCTACTATTTAGTGAATTAAATGTGAAGATCTGAATTGTGTGCTGAAAGACATTCCTAGAACTGTGGCCGATAAATTTGAAAGAGAATATGTCAGTGACTTGTAATACATGTTTGAAAGAGAATTATTTAAGTTTTGTTCAGATTTAGGAAAGAGATAAAATGTGTAAATTGGATAGGACTGTTAAGGAAAGTCTTGAATGAATTCTTATATGTAATAAATAGAGAGATGAGATTAAGTAACTGAAGTTTAAGATTTAAAATTCTGTGATATAAAATTTAGATTTATTCCAAGACATGAATTTTCAAGAGTGTTTTATTTAACTATGTGCACGAGAGTGTGATGATTTATGTGTATTTTATTATTATTATTTGACACCTCCAGGGAGTCCAAAGACTCATCGAGGGAGAGTGTGCCAACAGCATCGAACGATTGGTCCCCTTCCAACTACTAACCGCGCTCAAACTTACTTAACTGAGCCATTAGTAGCAGAGGCTCTAATAAGAATACAATTTGGTCGGCTAAATCCCAAAGTGGCATCCCATCCTCGTCCATTCAGTACCTAACAGGGTGTACCATGAGAAGGTGAGGAATGGACATTAGGTCAGAAGTCCTAGTCAATTCTCCGCATTCCTTTGAAGGCTATGTGGAGGTCTCCCCTCACTTATATAGCTTTGACCCTTAAGCACCTTTTCAGATCCCCAAAATTTAAGTATAGATCCTTGTCATATTCCCATTATGTCATAGTGAAAATCTCATCATAACAACCACTATCTAGCTTGAATCCAGCTTATTCTTCTCCCAGTTTCTCTTCTGCAATTTTTATCAGCCTCTTTTCAAGTATGCTTGCATAAATCTTACCCAGAAGACTTAGTAAAGAAATTCCCCTGTAATTCTCATATTCAGCTTTATTTTCATTTTTATAGATGGATACAATGAAAGCTCTATACCAATCATCTACAATTCAACTTTCTGACCAGGCCCTCTGAATTATGAAATGTAGGCACTGCAAAACTTTTATACCTGCTATTTTAACACTTCTGTGGGTTCTTAAGGGTCAAAGCTGTATAATTAAGAGGAGACTTCCACAGAGCCTTTAAAGGAATGCAGAGAACCAACCAGAGCTTCTTACCTAATGTCCAATCCTCAACTTCTCGTGGTGCAACCTGTTAGGTATCTACCCAGATAATAAACGAACGAGAATGGGCTGGCAATTTGGGATTTAATCAACTAAATTGTATTCTTATTGGTTTCAACCATAATATTAAATAATGGTACATGACAGAATTTCATACCGTTGTTTTTGCCAGGGAATCAGTGCAAACGGAAAAGTCAGCTACTGGAATAAAATTCTAAAACACACCCCAACTCAATATCACCAGAATTGAAGATCGGTAATATCAATATAAGAAGCCTGAATTGCAAAGAAATAGAGCTAGCTGAGGAATTGGATAAATACCAGATCGACATAATAGGGATGACTGAAACAGAAAAGACAAAAACTAGTAAGATCTTTATGAGCAATGAATACAAAATGTTATATTCAGGCAATGACAATCAAGGAAAAGAAGGAGTAGCCATTGTATTCAACACTAAATGCAAGGCTAATCTTCTTGAATGGCAGGCAATTTCAAGTACAGTGATGTGTGCAAATATCAGAATGGGGAACTGGACAATGAGACTTTTTTGCTATGGCCCTACAGAAGGTTCTGCTAAAGTAGAAGTGGAGGAATTTTTTGAGGTTTTAGAGAAAGCAGCTGACACAGTGAAAAAGGAAAAGTTGGTCCTTGTTGGGGATCTAAATAGAGTAGGAAATGATTGTCAGACATACAAAAATATTTGGGGAAAATTTGGAGAAAAGAGCAAAGTTAATAATAATGGCAAATATCTGTTGGATTTCTGCTCAGGACATGGACTGGTTATTACTAACACAAAACCAACATAAAAATGTGCACAAATTCACATGGAGAGAAGAGAAAGGAATAAGAAAAGTCTCATTCACCATGTTATTGTTGATAGTGATGTTTTTTCACTGGTGTAGGACACCAGAATATACAAAGGATTTGAAATTGGAAGTGATCTCCATTTAATCTTGAGCAGGATAAAATTCAATTACATATTGAAAAGAAGAACATGTAAGAAAGTTTTAAAGCGAATAAAAGTTGAGCAGTTCTCAGATGTGAACTGTAGACTAAAATGTACAAACATGATTGAAGAAAAAATGAAAGAGTTTGAGAACAGGAATCAAATCTTGGAGATTCAAGGTCAAGCTCTGAAGAAAACATTGATTGATTCAGAAAGAGAGACAGGTGATGAGGTTGTCTGCAAGGATAGAAAAATCAGAACTCCATGGTAGACACAGGAAGCTAAAGAGACAGTGAAAGAAAAGAAGAAAGCATATAAAAGTTCCTGGCAAATAAGACTGCTTGTGCACTTAAAGAATACAGAGACAAATGTAAGAAAGCTAAACACTGTATAAAACTAGCTAAACAAAAGTCATGGGAAGATTTTGATAAGAACATAGAAAATCAATATTAAGAAGGTGTTAAGATATTATGGTTGTTGAAGAAGCTCAGAAATGGAGGAAGGAGTGCCATAAACAGAATTAGATATGATAAAGGTGACATGAAGACTGGAGAAAAAAGATATCCTTGAAGGATGGAGTAATTACTTTGAAAAATTGCTAAAGGAAATAATCAGTGATAGCACATTGGTAAAAAACACTCAGCAAGCATGCAGTCAGGAATAATACATATCCATACTTGAAATAGAAACCGCCACCAAAGGCATGAAATGTGAAAAGGCAGCAGGAGTAGATGATATTCAACCAGAAATGCTCACGTATGGAGGTATAAAAGTCTTACAGTGGCTGCACTGTGTAGTTGAGGAGGTCTGGACAGAGGGACAAATTCCAGATGAATGGAGTAGAGCTCTCGTAGTACCATATATAAAAAAAGACAATAAAACTGAAGAGAATTACAGAGGTATTTTTCTACTGAGTGTTACTGGTAAGATTTATGTCAGTATACTTGAGAAACTGGTTGAGAAGGATTGTGGAAGAAAAGCTTGGTGATGAACAAGCTGGTTTCAGGCCAAATAGAGAGTGTCAGTATCAGATTTTCATTTTATGACAAATAGTTAAGAAATCATGGATATAACAAAGATATGTATTTAAGTTTTGTAGATCTGGAAGAGGCATATGATAAGGTGCTAAGAGAGAAGCTATTCAATACGCTACAGTTATATGGTGTCAATGGGGCATTATATCAAGCAATATTTAGTCTCTATTTGAGTTGTAAGTCAGCAGTTAGAATTGAAGGAAGTACAGGAAGATGGTTTAATGTTAAATCTGGTGGCAGACAAGGATGTACATTATCCCCTCTGTTATTCATTATCTATATGGATCACATTATGAAGGAATGTGGTATTAAACCTGATATCAAAATTGAAGAAGTTAATCTCAGCTCTTTGATTTATGTGGATGATGTTATACTTCTCAATAAATCTTCTACAAGTCTGCAAGATTCCCCGACTAAATTGAATAACTATTATAATAGATATGGCATGAAGGTCAGCAATAACAAGACAAAGATAAAGAAAATAGGCAGAGGCATTGAAAATATGAACTGTATTTTGAATGGAGAACTTATAGAACTAGTAAAACATTTCAGCTACTTAGGCATGATTTTTAGTGAAGATGGTAAATTAAACAGAATTAGACAACAGAATCAACAAAGCTGTATGGTAAGAAGTCAACTGAATAAATTCATAGGGAATATGAAAGAAATTAGTCAGACTACTAAGTTAGTTGTATACAAGACAGTGTCCAAACCAATTTTAACTTATGGATCCAAGAGCTGGGTTAGAAATACAACACTTGACCAAAGACTAGAGATCACAGATATGATAGTCCTGAGAAAGATTAGGGACATGAACAGATGGCATCAATGGCAATATTGTATTAAAAACGAGGATATCAGGAAAGAACTTGATGTTGTTAGCATCCAGGAATGTGTTAGCAGAGCTAATCTGAGGTGGTATGGTCACTTAAACAATGGGAGAGGAAAGATTAGGAAAACAAATGTTCTTTTTTCAGGTTGGCAGAAAAAAGACCCAGAGGAAAACCAAGATAGAGGTGGATTGATATGGTAAAAATGGTACCTTAGAAGGTAGAAATATAAGATCTGTCAATGTTGTAGCTTTGACAGGTAACAAATTGATTTGGAAGAAAATTGCAGATAGGAAGTTAGTAATGATGTAAATTTTTCATATAGTGGTATTATATCCTGTACATGGCTGGAATTTGATGATGATTGAACATTTCTGGTTGAATATCATCTACTCCAGCTGCCTTGCCACATTTTAAATATTTGATGGCTTTTTCTACTTTATGTATTAATATATACTTCTGTTTGCATTTCTCTTGAAAATGTTATACTAGTTCTATCACTACTTGTTTCCTTTAAGTCTTCCAAAGTAATTACTCCAGAGGGTATATCCTTATATTCAGTTTTCATGTTACCTTTATCGCTGATTCCTTCTACAGTAGTTTTTTCCTCCATTTCTAAATTTTTTCAATAGCCTCCAGAACATTTTGCCACTGTCTTGATATTTATATTCTATATTCTTCTCAAATTCTTCCTATGAGTTTTGTTTAGCTACTTTCACACATAGCTTAGCTCTTACTTTTTTCTCTATATTCTTTGAGGACATCTGCTGACTAAGGATCTAGTATAATATCCTTATCTTCAGTTTTCATGTTACCTTTATCCCTGATTCCTTTTACAGTAGTTTTTTCCCTGCATTTCTAAGCTTTTTCAATAGCCTCCAGAACATTTTGCCACTGTCTTGATATTTATATTCTATATTCTTCTCAAATTCTTCCTATGAGTTTTGTTTAGCTACTTTCACACATAGCTTAGCTCTTACTTTTTTCTCTATATTCTTTGAGGACATCTGCTGACTAAGGATCTAGTATATCCTTATCTTCAGTTTTCATGTTACCTTTATCCCTGATTCCTTTTACAGTAGTTTTTTCCCTGCATTTCTAAGCTTTTTCAATAGCCTCCAGAACATTTTGCCACTGTCTTGATATTTACATTCTATATTCTTCTCAAATTCTTCCCATGCGTTTTGTTTAGCTACTTTCATACATAGCTTAGTTCTTACTTTTTTCTCTATATTCTTTGAGGCCACTGCCGACTTACTAGGAAGTTTCTGTTTTCTTTCTTCTTTTCTAGGACTGCTTCTTTAACTAGAAAGAAGCAGTCTATCATGGCAGACAACTTCACCACATACCTCTCTAGCTGAATCAATGTTTTCTGGGTTTTTTCCTTTTATTTCTCTTGTCTTCTCTCCATGTGAACTTGTGCACGTCCATGTGTTGGAGCATGGTGTTAGTAATGACTAGTCCATATGCTAAATAGAAACATTTCTATATGCCTATTGTTATTCACTTCCTAGATCTCCAACAAGTACAACTTTTTCCATTTTCTTTTTCAGCTGTTTGCTCTAATGACTAAAAAAATTCCTCTCCTTCCTACGGAGATCGTTCTGTGGGACCATAGGCACAAATAAGTTCCATTTCCCCATTTTGAAGTTTGTCCACATAACTCTGCTTGAAAGTGCCTTCCAATCAAGAAGTTTATCTCCATGTTTGTTGTTGAATGCTATTGCTATTTCTTCCTTTCCTTGATCATTATTGCCTGAATATAACATCCTATACTTATTTAGTAAGATCTTACCTGTTTTTTTTTGTGTTAACTATTTCCACACTGGTATTTTTCCAGTTTTTCTGGCAGCTTGATTTCCTTTCCATTAATACTCCTTATATTGATGGTGACCACCTTAATTTCTTCTGATCTTGGGTTGTTGTTCTTCTGGAAGTTGAGCTGAGTCTGTTGCAGTAGCTGACTTTTCATTGCTTGCTCTGGTTCCCTGATGAAAACGGCAGAGGCGGGCTATAAGTCAGTAGTTAAAACTGAAGGAAATACAGGCATATATCAGATGTATGAAACGTGAAGAAACAGAAGAAGAACAATAAAAAAAAATTTCTCACCTAAGTTGTTGGCTAAAATCATCTTCAACATTATCATCATCCCAATTGTCTTCCCAGACATTTATATCTTGATCATCTTCATCTTTCCCTGTCCAATCTATATTTATAAATGAATAAAAAATGAATATTAAAAAAGAAAATCCAAAGTCAGGAATGAAAACTTTCTATCATAGTTGCTATACTTATAGCATATTTAGAATGTGGGTATGGTTAAGGGTGTATATATGAACATGGGCTAAATTATAACTGAAAAGGCAGCTGTTAAATAAACTTAAATGCTTGCTAAAGAAATTATATGAAAAAACAACAAATAAAAACTGGCTGATATCATCATGCAGGTCACTGACTCCTCTAATGAGTCAATGACCATCATAAGGGAGAGCCTCTTCCAGGTCTCTGAATACCGAAATATCTATTTTTCATTGAAAAAAATTATTAAAGATGCACTCACAATATCCACCGATTGCCCATACCACGTGCTACAGTGTACAAGAAGAAACTGGAATGCACATACTTTCTAAGCAAACCTTTAGTCCATTTTCAGGAATGACTCAAAGGTCTATCACTCATACACACCTGCCCCAAGCTGTAAAAATTTCACCATTCCAATTATCTTCTGACATTTATACTAAGATTTCCTTACCAACTTGTAAGCTTCTATCATATTTCCTCTCTTTCATCTTCTATTCCATAGACTTAAAGTATCATCTTGGTTACCTATTACTAGACGTTTTCACTTGTCTCCTCATCCAATGAACCAGGTGACAATAACTGAGCACAGGGCACAGTAGTCAGTTATGGTCACTTGATGTTATCTTGCAGAGTGGAAGAATATCAACTCCTACAAGTTAGTGTTTCTTCGACATTGCAGTTAATTTGATGTGATAACTTACCACCCTAGAAATGTAGCCCTAAACTTGAACTTAGTAACATTAATCTTACTAAGTATAATCTTGAACTTAGTGTCATTTGCCCATAAAACCAACCTGTCCATATTGACTTGCAAGAATTGTGTATTGGAAATGCATCACTGGCAACTTTTTGACCTTTTTTAAACAAGGAATAAAGTTGCTTTGGCAGCAGAAGTTGGGCTGTTTTCACCTTATTAGAGAATGGTGATAACACTATGACATAGCTTATAATCTTGAGGCTTCAGTCATGCAAGTACTAGAAAGTTTTATTATTATTATTCCTGATACCTCCAAGGAGTCCGAAGACTCATCACGGGAGGACATCTTCAACTGTCTCTACACCTTACCTCTACTACGAATCAACGCCATCTACCGCCCACCTCCAACACCACCACAACTAGTAATTTTTGTCTGTAAATTGCGTGTGTTCTGAAGGGCCGATTTGTATGTATGCGGGATGAAAAACCCGAGTTTCCGGGAGAAAAAACCCTGCTACCTCCGTATGAGATCGGCTAACTCACCATCGATTAAAATCGACCAGATAAAGATTCCTCCCGTCGCGACGAGAATCAAACTTAGGCCTATTCCAATCGAAGGGCGCAATGTACCGTCGTTCTTCCAATTGCGCTACGGAGGCGCTTTGTTCAATGAAAAAGAAGAATACATAAGAGATTAATGAGAGAAGGCTGTTAATGTACAGAAGGAAGAGCATGGATAAAAGGACAGGACAGAGATCTGATGACCTCTGGCATTAGTGAAGAAATATGCAGAGAAAAATGTTGAATGTGATGAAACATTAAGTTATTCTGTGAGCCAAGGAAGGAGAAACTGATTTTCTGTATGGAAAATGGTGGATGAGTGGAATGCACTAGCAGTGTGTACACATATAACAAAGGAGTTGAAGTTCAGATATGTGGGGACTGTAGTACGTTTGGATTTAGATGTTGCAGTTATATCACTGATCCTTGGTCACAAGAGCCTCTTTTGAGATAAGAGATTCTACCTCTTATCTCGTGAGAAGGCATGGTGAGTTGCGAGGCTTTATATACCATGAAGTCTAAGACATCATAATATTGCAAAACCCTTAAAACTTAAAAATGCTCTGTAGACCATTGATAAAGCTAAAAAAACTATAAAAGAATCAGATATGAGGTGACATAAAAACTAAAGATAAGACCATTCCACATGTCTGCAATAAGTAAAAAAAAAAAAAACAGTCAGCACTGCATGAACACTACTCGTTATTATATGGGTACTCCATGGAGTCAAAGACTCATTGCAGGAGACTCACTCTATCCATTAACACAATACCTATCATCAGTGCTTTTTTTCTGGGAAAAAAGGTGCCGTACTCATCATGAAGATACTATTACAACAACTTCCACATTTTTAATATATCCTCTGATATACCCTCGACGTCTCTAGATCGCTTCTTGCTTTTGGTATCAACTGCAGAATGACAACCTCTGAGCAGCCATGAGTTCACATATTGCTAGGGTTGAACTGGGTGAGAGGTCCTACTATCCTGATGAACATCAGTACAGAAGTTGTCCGTACAAGCAGAGATGACCTACATGAAGTTACTATAAGATTCATCTGAGAGGAAACCCCCTTCACTGGAAGATATTGTAATTGTGCCCAAAGTGTGAATTAGAGGAAGTAGTATGTCCGGGACTTTATTTTCTTGAAGATATTCATGGAAACCATGAACTGCTTCTCTTTCATTTAAGCGAAATTTGCGTGCTAACTTTTTAATTTCAGCTTCACCAAATGTCAGATGCTTCCCAGGATTTTCTGGCCAATACTTGGAATCTAAAATCTTAGCACATTCAGACAAATCAGCATCATCTCCTTCAAGCAGATGCTTTCTTTCAGACTTTTATAGAAAGCAGATGAACTTATTACAGGACTACATCTTTCATTTATGTGGAGCTCAATCCCTTTGAACTAAAAGTCCTTCTGACTTTGAAGAGAAATACTGTAGTACGGACCAGGATTTTCAATTGTTTCTTCAAAAAGTTGAACTGTATTCTTTATCTTCCTGTCTGCTTTGTACAAGTCAATATTTCTCTCTTGTAAATCTAGGCTTAGTTCACTAAGTTCTTGGAGAGCATCACACAAGGCCCAAATCAAGAACAAACCCACATGACGCTATTTTTCTTAAAAGGCCCTCATAAAGAAAGCGATCTGTTTTTGCTTCTGCTGTCTTCTTTTGCCTCCAGAAAGTGATGGACAAGGGCCTCAAAGTCTTGCCACACTGCAGAAACAATGTGTAAGATGCAACCCAGCGAGTGTTTAAAATTCTGCCAATTTTAAGAAGTTGAAGTTCTAGAGTCGCTGCACATTCTTGTAGTTCCCTAGCATTCTTGGGTGAAGCATGATAAGTCACATAAAGTTTGTCCATGAAACTCTTAAAGCGATTCACTCCTGCCAAATTGTTCACTGTGTCACTAACAGACAATTCCAGGCGATGGCTAGCACAATGCCAGAAAATAACACTAGGAAACTTCTCTTACATTAGCCTCCTTCCATTATGCACACCAAACAACACGACTGCACATCACAAGTTACAGACAATAAATACTCCTTTAAGTAACCTTCAGATAATCCTAAACACCCAAGATGACTAATTAAAGAGTTTAGAATTCCTCTAGCAGTTACATCTGATAATTTGATCAAATGTAGGAAAAGACTGACAGGAGCCGAAAGTTCAGGAAGAACCACACAAACAATAACAATCAATGTTGTTGTGTTACTCACAGCTGTCGATTCATCAATAAGTAACAATAGTTTGTTCTTGGAGTTCACTATATTATCTATTAATGTTTTCTCATTTCATTTGCAATATGGCTCACAATGCTAATGCAAGCATTTGCAGAATGAAGATTATATACCATGTCTAGGTCATTAAGTTCCTGTAAATTTATTTAGTCTTCAAAGTTGTTAAATGATTGATTTCTCCTCGCAACTTTGTAAGCGGCTCAAAACACGTTTTCCTGTTATGTTTTTATTATGAGACAAAGCATTAACTGTTGTTTGCGAGATTCTCCAAAATGACTGATTTTAGCATTTGCCCACTCCGCTCAAATTTTCATTCCCATGTGTTTATCGACGGCAAGATTTCCGACATCACGACACACTTTACAGTGCAACATTATATTCTTGACATACAGCCACTTGTTTCTCTCGCAGAAGTCATTTTTCTGCACAAGTGTCCAACATTCGGGTCAATCATTATCAGAATCTGCTTCCTTTTGACCACATGGATCTTCGGTCTTGGTTTCATGATCCTCTTCACCAAGGGTATTTTCGGTGCTAGTTTTCTGTTTAACAGGATCACAAGTAGATTAAACAATTTCTGCTTCTTCAGCCTTCCTATTTTTACTCATTGGCATAAAGTAACTACTTATTTTACTAATTTTGAACAATGATTGCACTGATTTAACTTAGATTAATTCAAAAAACTCACATGAACACCTGCCTGTTGCAGAGTGAATCTAGAACTAATAAACTGATATCGGAAGCAATCGGAAGTGAACACAACTTCCTGTTTCCGGTTGCGTACCAACCTATGAAACAGGAAAGCAGGGTACTAACTTATGAGTAATCAAAACTGAAAATTCAATTCGTGAACACAAACGATACTATCTACCAGAATATTTATAATACATTTTGCTGTCAATAAATCACAAATTTTTAAAAGCTTAAGAAAAAAGGTGCTGGTACTGCATACCACCAGAAAAAAAGCACTGCCTATCATACATCTCCTTAAACCTATTCCCTTGGAATGCTCAAACACTTCTCGCAATCCATTCAACTCATTCACCACTCTGAAAGTCAAGTACCAAGTCTACACACCCTTACCAACCATACTCTTAGATAACTTCCAAGTGTAACCCCATGTTTTCCTCCTACTCCCTGTGTACTGAAAAAAATTTCTAGTGTCATTCTTATAGAACTTCTTTAATAGAAAAATCTTTAGTAAGTTTTTATAATATCCTCTCTGTTCCACCTGTCAACTAAACTCTGCAACCCACACACTCTCAATCTATTCTCATAAGGAACATTCCACAGACTTGTCACCAGCTTGGTCACTCATTTCTGAATCATATCCACTCTCACCCCCAATTCCCAAGAAACACAGGTGATCAAATCTGTGCACAGTAGTCAACATGTGGCCAAATCATAGCTTTATAAAGAGAGATAACAACCTCCCTATATTTACTTATCAATGTGTTCTTCAGCATCCAAGTAATCCTCTGAGTTACTCTGCCAATTATTGCAATATGTCCTCTGAATGAAAAACAAAGAAACTATTAAGGTATATTCACCATTTGCAAAGCCATGTTGCCCCTCAGAGTATCATATTCTTATGCACCCATTTCTGAATTCCCTTTCTGACCAAATTTTCCAGTACTTTTACCACCATTCCTGAGATACTGATTGGTCTATAATTAGCTACTGCAGTCTTAGTGCCTCCCTTATGCAAGGGAATTATTTTGTCTTCTTTCCACTTTGGAATTCTGTCAGAGGCACTGCCAGTTCCCTTGCACACTCTCTCAAAATGTGAGTAGATATCCCATCTAATCCCACAACTATATTCACATTGGGATATTTTGCAATATCCCAAGAAAATTTGATCATCTTTTCCTTGAAACATGTGAAACAGTATGAAATAGTCTGAACCTCAACCTATCAGACTGCATGTCTATCTGCAAGTTTTGAAAAGTGATCACTATCATTTGTTCATAAGTTTGTTTTTTTAAATTAACAATTATTTTAAATTCTTTTTATCTACACACTTTTTATAATTGTTCCTCCGAACTCTAATAGTATAATCATATACTTCATCTGCAAATGAAACATAAGCTAATAAACTGAAATGTGAACACCCATGATTTATGACTCATTGTGATTCATGCTTTGAATGTGGTTGATGTGTCCACATAAAGTTGGATTAAATATATTACAGTTTTTGAATAAAATTCTATATCATTTTTGTTACATGTATAATCCATGAAAGTTATTTAAATATGTCTAGTGTACATTCCATTAAAAAACTATTTAATAATAAATCAAAAGGCAAAAAATGTTCAAAGTGCTCTTTGCACCAGTTCAACCAAGCCAATCTCATTTTTTTTGGATAACAATGGATTTTCATAGGGTGCCTGGCTATCAGTCCCTGTCAAATGAGTCTTCTCCTGATATTTACAGAGCTTGCCACAACTCCTATTTGTTTCCTCCAGTCCTGTTTCAGTTCTCCAGATGATGCACAGCAATATTTGAGGCAGAGCCACTTTAGAACTCTATTATTATTATCACCTCAAGACCTCATGGAGTCAAAGACTCATCTGGGAGGTCCTTTTATCGCATACACAGCCCATCAAACTCCCTGCAGACACCATACTCTCAGGCAAGGCATTCCAATCATTTACAACTCTGCACAAAAAAAACCTACCTCTCACTCCCCTACTCACACCCTCTTTATACAGTTTCCAGGGATGACCTCTGGTTCTCCCCTGATCTCCCACTATTTTCTACAGAACTTCTCCAGCATTGATCCTATAACAACCCCTTAACAACTCTATCATATCTCCCCTCTTCCTCCTGTCCATCAGACTCTACAAATTGCATCTTCTCAATCTTTCCTCATACTTGACATTACAGAGGTCAGAAATTACCTTAGTCAGTCGCCTCTGGACCCTTTCCAACATCTCTTCATCCTTCTGAAAACCAGGTGATCAAATCTGGGCACAACAGACCATGTGTGGCCTAATCAAAGCCTTGTACAACAGAACAAGAATCTCCCTACTTCTACAAGTCAGTGTCCTCTGCATCATTCCCAGAAGCCTTTGTTTTCCAAATTTTAAAACCTTACATTTTGCAATATTGAACTAACATCCCCATTTCCGTGCCCAATCACTCAATTTATTCAAGTCCTCTTGTAAGGCCACAACATCTTCTCTACTCCCATTGGTTCGTCCAAACTTTGCATCATCTGCAAACAACTGAATATCTCCATCCAAATCTTCACCAATATCATTAATATACAAGTTAAACAGTAACGGCACTAAAACAGACCCCTGAGGCACTCCACTAGTGACTTTCCTTTTCCTGGATATCACTCCCCCATACACAACTTATTGATACCTATCAGATAGCCAGTCTCCAATCCAATGCCCTAATCTAATATCCAACCCCATCTGCTTTAGTTTGACTGTCAACTTATCATGAGGTATTCTATCAAAAGCCTTTGCAAAATCCAAGTATATTACTGTGTATCCTTCTCCTCTGTCCAAGGAAGCAGTCGCTTTATTGTAATAAGTAAGTAGATTACTAAAACATGACCTCCCTTTAGCAAATCCATGCTGTCCATCAAAGATAATACCATTATTGTCAACCCAATTCTGGATCCTAGTTCTCACAAGCTTCTCCAACAACTTAACCACAACACCTGACGCACACAGATAGGTCTATAGTTTGATGCTTGAGTTTGATCACCTCCTTTATGAAGTGGCACAATCTTGCCCTCCTTAGGAACTTGACCGAGTGCAAGACTCATATTAAAAAAAATATGTCAAGGCAGGTGTCAACTCCCTGGCACATTGCTTCAGAATACGTGGTGATATATTATCAAGTCCCACAACCTTATTAACATCTGGTTTGCTCAACTCCCCATATACCTCTTGCTCCCTTACAGTCAGTCTCTCCTCCACATTATCAACTGTTCTCAATCTCTCCATGAAGTCACATTTCACAAGATTGAAAGAACTTTATGAACTGCTCATTAAGTATCTCCACCACACATTCTGCAACAGCTGTCTTTATACCATTTTCTCCAATCAATGCTATCCTTCCATAATCATTCTTTCTTTTGCTGGCTACATATCGAAAGAACTCCTTAGATATGTAGTTCTTTTTTGGCTTCATTAGCTAACTGCTGTTCATACCTCTCTTTAGCTACCCTCACCAACCAAGTCACCCTCCTTGCCTGGTCTTTGTAGACCTCATGGAATTGGTTATTTCCACTTCTCTTATGCTGCCTTCACAATGCCTTTTTTCTCTGTATCACATGCTCAATCTCTTTATTCATCCATCTCACACCCACCTTATTTAACCTTCTCACCCTTGGGATACATTTAGAGACATTGCATCGACCAGAGAGTTTTTGAAAATCCCCCAATCTGCATTGATCTCTTTTCCAGCTAACTCCACATTCCATGCTACACTCCCAAGCTGTCTCTTGAGCTCTTCATAATCCCAGGCCCCTTGTAGTTCCACATATACCCTTTTCTCACAGAGGTCCTCATACTGCTGGCAACCACCCAGGTAATCACCTCATGGTCACTTTCACCAATTGGTGGATGATTTGACACCTCATTTATAATTACATCCTCTGATGAGATGACCAAATCCAAGACCCTTAATCCTCATGTGCCCTCTGTTACATACTGTCTGAGGTAGTTATCCCTCAAAATCTCAAGAAACTCATTTTCTTTACTTCCAGTTGCTATCTCATCATTCCAGTCTATATTGCCATAATTAAAATCGCCCATAATGATCACTCTTTTCTTATTTGCTTGGCTAATTTGATTATACATTTCATTATCACCACCATCCACATTACCTGGTCAATAACAACAATCAACCAAGTATTTGATTCCATTCACCTCTATCTCACACCATACTGCTTCAAAACCACTGGCCCTATTTCCCTCTTGCATCTCTACTTTGTATAGCACTCCCTTTTTACTCCTTCTATCCTCACAAAACATATCATACCCTTCCATCTCTATTCCTGTCAGGATGTTGCCCTCTTCCCACCATGTCTCACTTATTCCAACAATCTTTGGGTGAACAGATGCAATTAGTGCAACCATTTCATCTGCCTTGTTTCTTATACTTCTAGCATTTGTATACAAACACGATAGCTCATTTCTGGATCTACAGCTAGTTCCACTGATACCACTCACTCGATGTAATCTCTCCATGCTCGACTGGGGCCATTTCCCTTTCTGCTTATACATTTTAGAACCATTTTCAATTTCAACTGTTTCCTCTTGATCCCAGGTCATCCCATTCCTTTCCACACATGCTCTCACCTCCTCTTGGAGCATCCACCTTTCTCATGCTGTGTCCCCCTGTCCACCCTGAGCCTCCCCATTTCCCTGCTCCTCTTGCACACCCAGTCTCTCATTTTCTATACTCATACCACTCACTTCCTCATTCATAACCACCTCTTCAATCTCTGCTGCTCTTCCACATCACTTCCCACTTGAACTGATTCATTCTCTCTCTGCTCACTTCCAGTAGCAGTCTCTCCAAGCGACTCATACCATAACCACTGAAATGCAGTCCATCGCCCCCATACAGTTCACTTCGTCCTTCAAACTCATTTCATACATTAACAAACTGTACTCCCGTCTCCTCACACATTTCATCAAGCATATCATTCATAATCCTTGCTCTCCGCCTCATCTCACCACAGTCATACCTAGGCAACACGCTTACTACCCTTCCTGTCACACTATTCTCTTTTATCCTTCTAAGCAGTCTCCTGATATCCATTCTGATGTTCTCTTTGTCCTCTTTCAAATCATTTGTACCTATTAAAACCATCGACTCCTTTGCTCGCTCCCTCCTCGTATCCAATGCCTCAATCACTCTACTCATTTTGCCACCTGGAAAACATACCTTGTGCATCTTATCATCCAGCACACCTTTAATAATGGAGATGCCATACAACGCCACTCACTCATCTTTTGTTAACTCTTTTGTGTCATCATGATTTGTTTTAATTGTTTTTACCCGAATTTTCTTAATTTCATTTCACATCCATTTCATCTCTTGCCTCATCCAATCCAATGTAACTTCCGAATCTCGCGTCACATTCTCTCTATCATTTAATCTTTCTAATTTTCTAACTCTCGACCCCCCCCCCTTCTCACTTTCACTCTCATTCATCCTCTTGAGTTTCCGTACTTTCGGTCCAACATGCACCCAACTTTCGCTGTCATTCATTCTTTCGATTTTTTCCACTTTCGATTCTTGTGCTATTTCCGGTTTCATTCATTCTCTCAATTTCATTTCCTTCCACCATGCTTGCCTCACTTTCGTCCATTTTAACATCCGTTAAGGTTTTCAAATCACTTGTTTTCTTTTTTACTGATTTTTTAAACATTTTTTTTTTTCACCTCTCTTTCACACCATCCTTCTCTTTCGAATGTACACTCATTTTCCTCGCAACATTCTCGCTAACACTTTCTGTCATCAATTTCATATTAGCATTCATCAATTCCTCGTTCAGGTCACACTCAATCTTGACATGGTGTAGACAATGGCTTTTTTCCTACCCCCTTCTTTCATTCAACAGATCTGGTTTCCTTTACTTTTGACAGTAGCTCTGCCACAGTACATTGACTACAGGACGACACTCTTTTAGCTATTTCATGAGAGGAATAGCCTTCTCTATTCAAAGCGTGAATCTCACTTTTTCTGTGAGGTGTTAACTGCATTGTGTTGAGATCATTGGCCACAGTGATCTCAACACAAAATTATGAAAATTCTGATACAATAGCAGCAACTATTACTATACAGAAACCTGGAAATGATAAATGATGTAATAATAAAAAACAAAATATCTAAAGTAAACACCAATGAATATGACCATTTAACTATAAAAAGGTATTTCTTCATGTGTCAATCTACCCAGATCTTGGTCTTCCTTTGGGTCTTTTTCAGATATCTTAGCAAAAAAAAAAAAAAAAACACTCGTATTGCTAATCTTTTCTCTTCCATTTTGTTAGAGTGACCATACCACCTGAGGTTAGCTCTGCTCACACACCCCTGAATGCTAAAAATATCAAGTTCCTTCCTAATATTATAATTTTTAATGATACTGCCACTGGTGCCATCTGCTGACTATCCTAATCTTTCTCAGAACCTGTCACATCTATGGTCTCTAGTCTTCGATCAGGAATCTCACATCCATAATTTAAAATTAGTTTGAAAACAATTTTATACACATGTAGTTTTGTGTTTAATCTAATTATTATTATTCTCCTTATTATGGGCAACCTCTCTCGATGAGTCTAAGGACTCATTGAGAGAGGCCCTAAACATCATGTCAAGAACTATTCAGCATTTGCACACAGTATCTATCATACTTTGCTTTGAACTCATTCACAGTCATGGCATCCACAACAGACTCTGGCAGCTTATGCCACTCATTCACCAATCTCCAAGTGAAAAAAACCTAGTTCTAACACCCTTGCTGAGTTTCCATGGATGGCCCCTAGTTCTCCCACCACCAGACCTGTTCTAAAAAATTTACTCTGAATTAATCTTGTAAAAACCCTTCAATAATTTGAATGTCTCAATCATATCACCCCCTTTTCTGCCTATCAACTAATTTCTGTAACCCACAGATCTTCAACCTGTTCTCATAAGGTTCATTCCATAGACCAGTTATCATCTTGGTCACTTGCCTCTGGAACCTCTCTATCACCTCCCAATCAAGAAGAAACCCTGCTGTCCAGATCTAGGCACTGTAGTTAGATGGGATCTTATCAAGGCTCGATAAAGAGGGACAATAACCTGCTTGTCTGCGCTCGTCTTCAGTTATTCATTGGAAATGTATTCAACTGACTCCCCACGATACTAGTTTTGCTATTCTGTTTCAATTTCCATATTTAATTTGCATTTTCACTAAAAATTGTGCTTAAATAACTGAAATAGTTCACCTCTTCTATAAATCCTCCATTGGTATGGTGTTGTTTTCAATGGTTCTACCTATTTTCGTAGCATGTGTTTTTATTGCTAATTTTCATATCAAATTTATTACAGTAGTGGTTATTCATTTACAACTTAAATATAAGTTGTAAATGAATAAACACATATGCAAGTAAGCTTGCATAAATCTTACAAGGAACGTTCAGCAACAAAATTCCTCTAATTCACATCCCCCCCCCTCCTTTGTAGATGGACACTATACACTTCTCAACAACCATAAAATGCAAATTCTCATCTATCTCACAGACAATCAATATAAAATCACTATGGACACATTAACAGCATACAGTTATCCAGGAATTCCTCCTGACAATGAGAACAAAAAGAATCTCGCTCACAGATTGGTACATTCCTGAAAATTACTATCACCTTAGTGTGTATTTATGTTACCTTTCCAGATCTATATCTCCTTTTCTCGAAATGTTCCTTAAATTTTGAAGACCACATTTGCTTGGTCCATCCTCATAGGTTCAATAGTCTACATAGCTCATTGGGTTTTGATGGAGCCCTTTGGTTGAAAAGACCTATGTTCAAATCCCATCTATGATTGGATGAACATTTATCAAGGCTTTTCAAGTCAAAGATGAGTTAGCCTGTCTCATATGAATGGAAAGTTTGTTTTTTTTTCTCCCAGAAATTCAGATTTTTCATCCCATGAAACACATAAACCAGCTCTTTGAACACACATATCAACATATATAGGATACTAATTGTGAGATGGAAGAGATTAGAACCTTGCCATCTTAAATTTCTACTACACATTATAGATCACAAGTAGAGATCAATAATAGTGAACCTCCTGGATGGAGATAACACTTAACAGATCATAAGCACAATAAGCCTGTGCACAATTTCATACACCAATTAACAGATGTTCAATAAAAACAATGTTCAGAGTGAAAGAAATTCTAATTCCTCGGAAGTCAAAAGAGTGTGACAAGTTTACAAAGAAATGAAATTTATGTTCCCTTTTCTCCCTATGCCCAAAAAATAACATATATATTTTATATGTATTTAGGTATTAGCACAAGTAAGAGATTTATTTTATTTATTTATTTTACGAGAATTAAGAGGATCAAGTTTGGTTTGCAAGAAACATCAAAACCTTGACGATAGACTGGAGAACAGTATCCGAATTGTAGATCTTCAAGTTTTATTAATTTATGTATAGCTTAAGGTTTATTAAATAAGAAAGTAGCATAACATTTGCCCTCTTCAACTTCTGCAGATGCATTTCTGCTGAAGTTCCCATTCACTGTACTCCAGTGGAAGCTTGCCTTTGATAAAGCTTCTACTGTCATGTCCTTTATTAGGGTTCTTTGGTGGGTACTTTTTCATGGAATATGAGTGGCGCTGCTCAGTGGAAAGGTGGGCCTATCATTGAGTAAGGCACCACTGTGGGTTCTGCTCGGTGGAAGACTGGACCTGTTAATGAATGAAACCACTGCTGAGTTAAATGATCTTTCAGGTCACTCATTCAGGTTTAGAGTGATCTGTGGGACCACCTAGTTATTGGAATAGATACTTTATTTACATAGTGCTGTAATCAACAAATCTGCTTTAAGCAATGAGTAAAACTGTGGATTGGATTTGTAATCAGATGAATATCACTGATATACTCAAGAGAGCAAATGAAAAAAAACAGAGCACTGTGGTACCAGCTAACCATCCTTTGTAATACAATGAGAGAGAAAATATGTTGCAAACGACTGCTACAAACACAAAAAGAATTCTAGTAATGGGCTTATATGCCTTAGGGATATAAATGGAAACCACTAGAATTTTTTCAAATATTTCTTGGTTACGCTTTTCCATGTATACAGAATTTTTTTTTCAATCATATTTCTTAATATGTAAAACTCATTGCATAAGGTACCCAAATCAAAGTTTTAAGAATTTAATATTTTTTCAAGTATTATTTAGTAATTACAATGATACGAAGGCAACGTATACAGCTTTTGCTAGCCAGATTTATAATTTAAAATCCTCCCTCCATCTCTAAAACACACCCATGAAACGCAAAAATCCCTGAAGCCCCCATCTTCAGGAAAATCGCTACGCCACGCTACATTTCAAACTGTCATAATCATCCAACTTCCATGGAGTCACGAGACGCATCAGAATGACTTGTGAAATATTCGGATTACAAAGGTGAAAAGGGAAAGAAATAAGGTTAATCAAGCAATGCAAAACATTTTCGCAAACCTTCTGCAGGAAATTCTTCGAATTCATCATCTTCTTCCAATAAACCGAGATCGACTTTTTTACTCTGATCGGTCATTTTCATTCAGTTAACAAAACTCACTTATCATTATGTTATATACTCCACCTACGACCTCTGCAAAATATACACAATGAATTTCATAATTTCAAAATATATTTGATGTATTTTTTCATCATTTCTTATTTATTTGATATATGTGAAATATACTTCATCTACCGTATCTAATATATATGATGAATTACTATACATCAAATAAAATTGCAAAATATAATTATAAATAATAATAATATTATTAATATTAATATTAAATGGACACCTCCATGGAGTCGAAAGACTCATCGTGGGAGACACACTTTTTCTGTTAATGGGTTCATTAACAGTTCTGTTAATGAACCCATTAACAGTTCTGTTAATGAACCCATTAACAGAAAAAGCACTCACAACTGGAAGTTGGCACTTCCAGACCACAGGTTATAGGTATTAGTGAAACATGGCTGACTGTAGATGATATAACTAGTGGGATTGAATGTGATGGGTATAGTGTGTTCAGGAATGACAGAGAGAATAAAATGGGGGGAGGAGTATTGTTGATGATAGCTGATGAGCTCCAGCCAAGGAGAATAGAAGTTGAATTGCAGGATAGAGAAAAGAGCACATTTGAGGCCATTTGGTGTGAGATTGTGGCTAGCAGAACTAAATATACAATTGGGTGCTGCTATAGACCAGGTGATGGAAAAGATGGTGGTGACAGTATGCACAAGCAAATAGAAGAAATGGGTGGAAGGAGGGTGATTATTATGGGAGATTTCAACTATGGTCGCATTGATTGGAGTGAGGAGAGGACACACGGGAGGAAGGAACTGGATTTTATGCGGTTATTAAGGGATAACTATCTGCGACAGCATGTAATGGAAAATACTAGGGGTCAGAGAGTGCTTGACCTAGTAATTACATCTGAGGATTTGGCTGTAACAAATATGACCACATTGCCACCAATCGGTGAGAGTGATCATAGGGTCTTAACTTGGGAGGTGGCTAAAGGTGTAGAATTTTCAATTAAGACAGGGTACATGTGCAATTATCGGGCTGGAAAGTATGACAAGCTTAGGAGTTTGATTGGTTCAGTGCCATGGCATGTACAACTGCAAGGACTAGAAGTTGATAGTGCATGGGAGGTAGTTAAGATGTGCTTGCATGAAGCAATGGCTGACTGTATACCTAGAGTCCGAATAATAAATCAAGTAGGGGTTAAATGGATGAATAACACCATTAAGCTTGAGTTGCAAAAAAAGAAACAACTATGGAGGGAATTTAAGGAGAAGGGTGACCGGAAGGCACATGAACGGTATAAAGTACAGGCCAGAAGGGTGACGAGTGTGGTAAGAAAAGCAAAAAAGGATTACAAAAGAACATTGGACATGCAGGCTAAAGAGAATCCTAAACAGTGTTTTAGATATGTAGCAAGTAAAAGGAAAAATGTACATGGCAGATTGATTTTAAAGAATGCCGATGGTAGGGAGGTAACTGAATCAGTTGAGATAGTTGAGTTACTGAGTGAGCACTTTGCAAAAGTATATCATCCAGGTGGTGACATTGCACAAACGAATAAACCAGTAGATTATACGGGAATTGTGGTTAATGAAGTGGAGGTGAGTAGTCTATTACATAACCTGAATGTCAATACATCTGTGGGATTGGATGGTATACCAGCTCGTGTTGTACGAGAAGCAGCTAAAGAATTGTCAGTACCCTTGACCATTTTGTTTAATTTGAGTCTCGGGTCTGGGTTAGTCCCGAGCGGGTGGAAAGAGGGGAAAATAGTTCCACTGCATAAAGGTGGTTCCAAGACTGCTGTAGTAAATTACCGACCGATTAGCATATCAGGAATCATTGTCAAGGTCTTAGAGAAAATAGTCGAGAGGAAAATACAAGATTGAATAGAAGAAAATGGGATACTGTATCGGGGACAGCATGGTTTTGTGAAGGGTAGGTCATGCCTCAGTAACTTGCTCACATTTTATAACACAGTGACGGCTGAACTGGATAAGGGTAATGGGTTTACGGTGATTCTACTGGACCTTGCCAAGGCCTTTGACAGGATTCCACATGGAATTCTAATCAGTAAATTGCAGCATATGGGAATGGACATAGGGTTGGTGAGATGGATAGGAGGGTGGTTGACGGAGAGATATCAGAGAGTGGTTTACTCGGGAGTAGAGTCCACAAGACGGCCTGTGACTAGTGGTGTGCCACAAGGATCTGTTCTTGGACCACTGCTGTTTAATTTGTTCATAAATGATATAGGAAATGATCTGAGAGGAACAGTTCATTTGTTTGCGGGTGATGCGAAGTTGGGTAGGGCAATAGTGAATGCAGGTGACGTCAAAATTTTGCAGGATGATTTGGATAGATTGGAGGTTATGCATTTTGGGGTGAAAAGATTGGCGGCAGTTTACTGCATTGATGGAACCGTGATCCAGGAAATTGATGAGGCACGAGATTTAGGAGTGTTGGTGGATAAGGAATTGAAATTTAGGGGACACATTGCAAAAGTGACCAAAACAGCTCATCAAATCACTTGGTTGCTGAAGAATACGATGACAAGCAGAGACAAGCAGGTTATTGTTCCTCTCTATCGAGCCTTGATAAGACCCCATCTAGACTACTGTGCTCAGATTTGGTCACCTAGGTTTCTTCTTGATGGGGAGGAGGTGGAGAGGATCCAGAGGCGAGTGACCAAGATGATAGCAGGTCTGTGGAATGAACTGTATGAGAACAGGTTGAGGATTTGTGGGTTGCAGAAATTGGTTGATAGGCGGAGGAGGGGAGATATGATTGAGACATTCAAATTACTGAAGGGTTTCTATAAAATTAATTCAGAAGATATTTTTGAGAACAGGGCTGGTTGTGGGAGGACTAGGGGACATCCATGGAAACTGGGCAAAAGTGTGGTTAGTAAAGGTGTTAGAGCTGGGTTCTTTACTTTTAGAGTAGTGAATGAGTGGAATTCGCTCCCTGAGTCTGTGGTGGATGCTGTGATAGTGAATGAGTTTAAGGCGAGGTATGATAGATACTGTATGAATGTCAAATAGTTGTGATGAATATGATTTGGGGCCTCCCTCGATGAGTCCAATGACTCCCTGGAGTTGCCCGTAATAATAGTAGTAATAATAGTAACTAACTCTGGCAACCCACTCCATTCGTTTACCACTCTCCAAGCAAAAAAAAAAACTAGTCCACATATACCCTAACTGACCACACCTTGATTCAACTTTCAGGGATAACCCCTTGTTCTAGTCCCTCTAGCCAAACGCTGAAACATTTCCCCTGCATCTATCCTATAAAATACTTTAAGGAACTTAAATGTTTCTATCATATCCCCTCTTTATCTCCTATCAATCAACTTCTGCAATCTACATACCTTCGCTCTATCATCGTAGGACACATTCCGCAGGCCACTCGCCATCGTGGTCACTCACCTCTGAATCCTCTCCATCATTTCCATATCCCAAGAAACCCAGTGGACCAGACTTGAGCACAACAATCCAGATCTAGGCGTATTAAAGCACCATAAAGAGGAACTACAAATTCCTCATCTCTATTTGTTAATGTGTTATTCACTGTCCAAGAAATATTATGTGCTACCTTAGCAATATGTCCTCTAAATTCTTTAACTCTCTGTACCACCACCAATAAATCTCTAACTTCACCTATTTCTTGGAGTACAGTGTCATCACTGTGATGAATAGCTTGTAATATATTTATCCCAAAGTGCATAACTTTATATTTCCTGACATTAAAGTGGTATCCATTAAGTTTTGCTGATACTGAGAGCTTACATAAATCGTCCTACAATCTCTCTCCACATCGCCTTGATTAACTTACTCTACCTAATTTCTCATCATCATCAAACAACTGAACATTTCCTTTTATATTTCCTATACTATTTATGTATAAAATAAACAGCAATAGTCCCAGCACTGAACCTTGTAGCAAACCTGCTTTCACCTCAATTCTTTCCCTCCATATATCACTTTTTGATATCTGTCCAGAAACCACCCTCTTCTCCACTTAACCAGTGTCATATCCATCCCCATGTGCTCTAATTTGCATAAGAGTTTTTTATGTGGTGTTCTGTCAAATGCCTTTGCAAAATCCAGCAAAATCATCGGGCAGCAGCCATTTCCATTATCCAAATCAGCTGTTTCTTTATTATAAACAGTTAGTAAATTACTAAGGAATGACCGACCCTTCAAAAAGCCATGTTGACCCTCATGCCATATCATATATTTATCTACCCATTCTTGAATTCTCTATTTTACCAATTTTTATACTTTTACCACCACACCTCAGAAACTGATTGGTCTATAATTTGCTACTGTAGTCCTAGAACCTCTCTTATGCAAAGGAATAATTTTGCCTTCTTTCCACTCCCTTGGAACTCTGCCAGAGCTGAGACAAATTAAACAGCTTAGTGAAAGGCATTGCCAGTTCCCTTGCACATGCTCGAAAAAGCTGAGCAGATATCTCATCTAATCCCACAGCTGTATTTACATTGAAATTCTACAATATCGTAAGGATATTCAATTCATCCAACTCTGTTCTGGCATTAGTGTCTGTTGAAGTGGAAGTTGAAGTTGAAGCAGTAACTTCAACATAAGTTGAAGCAGTAACTTCACTAGGAAGATATATGCGTGCAAACTGGTCAAAAGGTTCCGTCTCCTCGTGACCATCATCACCACTCATTAAGATTAATCATCCATAATCATACTTCCACTTACTTGCCACATAATGAAAGAAATCTTTGGGCTTTCCTTTAGCCTGTTCGGCTAAATTCTTCTCATAATTTTTACAATCTTCTCATGCGAACCTTGATATGTAAGAATAAAGAAGTAATTTTGCCTCTTTATAAGGCTTTGATAAGACCACACTTGGATTACTGTGCTCAGATTTGGTCTCTCAGGTTCCAAGGGAATAAAGAAGCTGTGGAAAGGGTGCAAAGAAGAGTTACAAAGATTATAACCGGATTATGAGATTTAGATTATCAGGACAGATTGCGAGTATGTGGATTGCAGACTCTGGTTAACAGGAGAAAGAGGGGTAATATGATAGAGGTATATAAACTTTTGAATGGATGTTATAGGATATTTCAAATGATGAAATTTTTCGTTATATGGAAGGCGTGGGGAGAACACGGGGGCATCCATGGAAGTTAAGGTTGTTCTCAGTCAAGAAAGGGGTAAGAGCTAGGTTTTTATCTCAGAGAAGTGAGTGAGTGGAATAATTTGTCCTTAGGGGTAGTGAGTGCATCTAGTGTAAATGAATTTAAGGGAAGGCATGAGAGCTGTGTTGGGTAATTTACAGCCTCCCTCGATGAGTCTTTAACTCCCTGGAGGTCTCAGATAATAATAATAATCATCATAATAATAATCTAATTTTACCTTCCTTTTCCATGATGGTCACCTTTCTTGCCTGGGCCTTGTACTCAGTAGCATCGACAGGGTGTAGCATAGAGGCAGCCTGCCTCACGGCGCGGCTTAATAAGAGCACTTGTTCAGCAATATTGCGGTAGGCGCCGTCGCTACGCTAACTGGAATTGTTAGCGTAGCAAGTGCGGAAAGAAGTTTTTCCAAGCTTAACTGATTAAAAATTATTTGCGAACACAATGACAAAAGAAAACTAGCAAATATATCAATAGAGTCGAACATCAGCTTATAATTTAAGTTTAGAAGATCTTATAAACAATTTTATTGTGCGATATCCCCGTAGAGCAAACACTTAATTAATATTATTATATAATTGTAAAAAAAAAAAAAAAATCTGCTAACGCGTTTTTATTCCCGTATACGGGTGTAGGCGAGGCCATTTAGCCTTATCTAACTTATATAATTGTTTTGCATTAATTTTTCTCTTGTAATAAAACCAAAATAGCAATTGGAAATTTTCTTATTTTTGTCTTATAATTCATCAGGGGTGAAATTTAATTGTTTGCTTCAGGGCGCGATATAATCTGGCGACGGCCCTGTTGGTACTGTTCATGAGTTCGTTGGTCACTTTTATTTTTATATACCTTCCACAGCATTTTCTTCTTCTGCAGCTCATGCTTAATGATATTACACATCTGTCTACCTCCGACACCATTAACCCTCCTTACACGAGGTATACAATTAACATCCCATGCACTATTAACATCCTTACCCTGCAATGTTTTATTCCATGGTACAGATTTAAGCTTCTTCCTAAGCATGTCATAATTACCTACCTTGTGGATCCACATATACTCCTTCTTGATAGAATGTTCCTCATGTTTAACAATTTCCCAAGTCAAAGGACTACATGGTCACTTTCACCAATTGGTGGCAGTTTTGTCAACTTGGTTATGGATAGTTCTTCTGATTCAATAAAATGACCATACTCTCCCATCCTAGTCCCCTTCATCACATGCTGAATTAAGTAATTATCTCTCAGCAGGTGTATACGGTTTTCAATTGATCAATTTTGCCTCATAAAATGAACTAACCTTTACTAACACTCTATTTCCGCATAAACCTTCCAGAAGATGGACATGGACTTCCCCTGATGGTAAAACACACAACTAAATTGACTTTATCCGTGTAAGCCCAAGATTTAAAAACTCCATCAACCTCACAAGCACCAGATCATTTTCTGGAGCCGACATTGGCAGCGACCACAACATGGTCATCGCAACAGTGAACATGAAATGAGGGAAAGATTACCTACAAAATGAACTCGTAAAAGATATAATATTGAAAAATTAAAAGATCCCCAAATAAATACACTATATAAATACAAATTAAAATATATGTTTGATACAAACTTCAAGAAATATTATAGTATCGAATCTGAAACCAAATACTTCTCACAAAAGATAACTGAGACAGCTGAAGAAATCCTTGGATACAAAAGGAAAATAAATAAATCATTATTATTATTATTATTATTATTATTCCTGACACCTCCAAGGAGTCCGAAGACTCATCGCGGGAGGACACCTACAACTGTCTCACCCACTACACCGAACCACTACTACGAATCATCTCCATCAACGCCATCTACCGCCCACCTCCACCACTACCACAACTAGTATGTTTTGTCTGTAAATTGCGTGTGTTCTGAAGGGCCGATTTGTCTGTATGCGGGATGAAAAACCCGAGTTTCCGGGAGAAAAAACCCTGCTACCTCCGTATGAGATCGGCTAACTCACCTTCGATTGAAATCGACCAGATAAAGATTCCTCCCGTCGCGACGAGAATCGAACTTAGGCCTATTCCAATCGAAGGGCGCAATGTACCGTCGTTCTTCCAATTGCGCTACGGAGGCATCATGGATAACCTAAAATATTTTGGACCTATGCGATGAAAGAAGATATTTGAAATCATATTATTCCTGGAGCCGACTCAGATAAGTGGTGATAATAGAGAACAGTATGAAAATATTACTAAGATTATTAAAAAAGAAACCAAACATGCTAGAAACTTATTGATAATGGATGAATGGAAAAATATAGAAGAGGACTTAAATAAAAATAATTCCAAAAGTGCTTTTCAAATTATCAATAAGTTAACCAGACCTTTTATCGCAATTAATTGGAGCATAAAAGATGAAGATGTAACTCCTATCACGATAACAAGAAAATAGTTGATAGATGGAAATGTTATGCAACCAAGCTTTTTCAAAAGGACCCTCAACTGACCGATGATCTTTGGACGGAATTTTGCCAGGAGGTTCGGAAGAAGGAGATTACCCGATATTAAAAGAAGTTATTGCAGCAGTTAGCTCCTCAAAAATAGGAAAATCACTGGGAAGTGATGGTGTCACAGTGGAACTGATAGGCGAAGGAGGTGACATCATCATAGATACCTTGCTAAATTTATTCCAGGACGTATGGAACACAGAGACTTGGCCTTCTGATTGGCGGACTTCTGTCCTTGTACCTATCCCCAAAAAGGGAAACAGCAATAAATGTAGAAACTATAGTACGATAAGCCTTATTAGTCATCCAAGCAAAATCCTGTTAAAAATACTATTGTCAAGAAGTGAAAAGACAATAGAAAGCAGACTATCATATGAACAAGCAGGTTTCTGGAAGTCCAGAAGTACAATTGACCATATTTATATAATACACACACTAGGCGAAAAATACATAGAACATAAACAAAATAATCTGTCACAAATTTTTAGATCTTCAAAAAGCTTTTGACTTATTATGGCACGAGGCATTATGGAAAATTTTAGAACATTATGGTATTGACAACAAAATCATTAGGATTATTAAATCTCTTTATTCCTCATCTGATATGAGAGTTGAAATTAAAAATTACAGGAGTGAACCGTTTCGGGGAGAATGGGGTGTATGCATCTTGCCCCCTCTTCTTTTTAATTGTTTTCTGGAATATGTCATACATGAAGCTCTTTATGAATATGACACTGGAATAGTAGTTGGCGGACTAAGAATAAATAACTTACGTTTCGCTGACGATATCGATCTTCTGGCAGAAAGTGAAGAAGATTTACAAGAGATAACCAGCCGTGTTTTCTTTTTAATTAAACATTATAAAAAATACGGATTATTCATAAACCTAGAAAAAACAAAAACAATGATAACTTCAAAATCAGACAATGAATTCTTAAAGATAGAAATTGGCAATAAACAAATTGAGAATTTAAAGAAGTTCACTTATCTAGGAAGCACGTTGAGTCAAGTTGGTCGTTCAAAAACCGACATTAAATACCGAATTGCTAAGGCAACCGTGGCCCTGCAGAAGTTAAAACCATTCTGAGGAGATAACAGAATAGCAATCACAACCAGACTAAGACTAATTGACACCTTGGTGAATTCTGTCCTCTTGTATGGTTGTGAGGGCTGGACTTTATTGAAGGAAGAATGACAGGAGACTCCTGTCTTTCGAAATGAAAACTTACTGAAGACTTTTGAGAATTCCCTATACCGGTCACGAAATCAATGAAAATGTTCGAACACTGATTGATTCAATAGATGGGAGAAAAAGGGAAAATATTCTGCAGTCATCAGAAGTATGAAATGGTTCGGACACGTGAAGAGGGTTAATGGAATTCCAAAGCAAGCACTAGAAGGAATCATTCCTGGATTAAGGGTTAGGGGCGGACCTCGATTAAAATGGACTGATAACATTAAAAAAATGGACAAATTCCTCCCTTTCCAACTGACATCAAGAACAAGAGACCGAGAATACTGGAGGAGGCTAACAAAGAGTATCACCTACTAGCCATGAATAACCCAACGGTTCATTTAGGACTATGGGAGAAGAAGAAGAAGAAGGTGTATAAATTCTATTTCCTTTCTGCCTTATGACCTTTCTTGCTTCCAGTCTATATTTCCATAAATGAAGTCCCCCATAATAATTACTCGAGCTGTACTTATTGCTAATTTAGCGATTCGTGTCATCTGTGGAATTCCCTATAGCAACAACTAATTGTATATGTCTTATTGGTCTTATCCCACCAGCTTACTTCAAATGAACAGTCACCCTCACGTCTGTCTCCTATTCCTTTTGGTTGCAATTTATTTGATATCATCACAAGTACCACCTATATCATATCTGAAAATTCTAAACACTTCATATACAATCCCTGTAACTACATTATCTGCTGTTAGCCAAGTCTCAGTAATGTCTATAACTTTTGGCTAGGGTGCACTAGTCAATGCCAAAAACTCGTCCTCCTTATTCCTGATACTTTTGGCATTAGTATTTAAAAAATCCCTTTGTTTCCCCACCCACCTTTGCTTTCTGAATTGACTAACCTAGTCACTATATTTGCTTGAGAGACTGGATTCCTCACTTGGTCATTCTCACGCTCACTCGCTTCATCGTTGCCTTCACACAAACTCACTTGCTAACACCCTAATTGCTAAGGTTTCTCAGAATTTTCATGTCAGCATGCTATCCAGACATCTAACACCAAAACCATTCAGATGTTGTCAATCCACATTGTAGAAATCCTTCTTTCCGTCAAACAGAGACCACAGATCCACAAATTTACAAAATTTATTTTGCACAATCTACGTATCGACTCATTAGTTATCATCGCCCTCCTCCTTATTTCGCCTCTATCATAGCGTGGTAGGATATTTACAATCTTCACCTTCTCGCTCTTCAGTTTTGAATCTTCTAACAGCTCCTTTACATTCTCCCTCATATAATGCGTCTTGCCTCTCAAATCAGTTGTACCAACCAAGACAATCATTTCCTTTGACTTAACTTATTGCATCCGGATGGCATGGCTAATATCGTGAAATTTTGGAAAACACGATTTTGTCATACCTTCGTTAAGTACTCCCCTGATTATTGAGTCTCCATACTTAATTTTCTCCTTTACCTGACTTTCTTGTTTGTTCGGTCGGTCTTCATTGTTGTTTTGGATCACCTGCCTCTTTCTTTTTTCAGCCCTGCTTAACTTTTGCCACTTCTGCAGTTTTTCCAATGTCGCGCTTTGTCTGATAAAGGATAACATTTAGGCTCTCTATTTCTTTATTGATATCCATTTTGTTTTTGTCTATTTCCACAGCCGCACGTTCGATATCATTAACATCATTTTCGATTTTATCGTCGGTATTTGTTGCCTTCTCGTCACCTAATAGACACTCACTTTTAAAACACTTAACACATATTCCCTCTTCAGTTTCAACTTCCTACTATATATTCTTCAATTTTTCGATGCATTCATTTTGCATATACTGCACTGAATAATATCCAGCAAATTCAAATCTCCGGATAACGTGGTCTTTGCCACTATTTTTCGTCGCGTTGGTGCCATGCCGAAAATATCAGTCAATATGAAATGAGAAACTAGAAATGCGGATTTCGAATGTGTAACGACGTTTCATCCTAATTGCACAGGATTTCTTCAGGTATAAATATACGCACCAGAAGACAAAACAGTAAGGACTATCAAAGGTTACAACTATTATCTAGTTACAGAAGGCCCTGATATTTTTTTAAAAATATTCTTAATTGTATGTTGCATTGTTCAGCTAGTTGTGCCTATTGCCGCATGCATGTTCATGTGTTTGGCTAATAAAGTCTAGGATGCATTCAGGCAAGTTGATATTTGTCTGAATATATCCTAGTCATGTGCATCAAAATGACCAGATAAGTTTTAAAAATTAATAATAAACATAAATAAATGAACAAATAAAAATAAAAGGTTTAATGCCACTTTCAAATACATTGTTGATTAATATTTAGAGTTCTTATCACCAAAAACGAATGGGTTGGGTCTATTGAAGGTTGCAACGTTTATTTCTTTAGGAACTCACCAACCATTAAAATGTAATGGAGTGAAGACAGGGAGCGGCTGTGTCAGATTTTGGCTATGTGCCAACTAAGCAACAACAGAGAACAGCTTTTTCTTCCATACTGGCTTGATGAACTTCATAATCTGTTACGATGTTGTCTCAATGACTCCCGGTAACTACGCTCAATTTCTCCCCTCCTTGACAAGCTTTTTTATTTTTATTTCAATATATTTCGTGTTTAGATCTGATCATGCTTCTATAATCGCAGTTTATTATACATATCTTTAGTCTCTTCCCCCAACAAATTAAACATCTTAAACTAAGTTAATGCTATCCCAGAAGGGCTTCTAACGTGACACCCGCACAAAGAAAATCGTGACAGAACACTACCATTCTTGTTATAGTAGACTTGTTCGTTTACAAGGGTGTTTGAATGAATATAGCTATGAAAAATTATTATTATTATTATTATTATTATTATTATTATTATTATTATTATTATTATTATTATTATTATTATTATTATTATTATGAGAGCGCGCTTTAGCAGTAAGTAGTCGCAAGCACGCTATTTCGATGCTCCCATATTTTAAATTGCAAAGTAGATATTTTCTTGTGAATTAAAATTTTAAGTACATCAGGGAATTCCGTTCTTCAAAACGAACATATTGATGTAAAAACCGTAAACATCTGTTAAGTAATAAGTAAAACATAAATATTCAAAGTTCGGAGTATACGTTGGTCAACTACGCGAGAAAAGAACAAAGGAAGTCGCCATATTAGAAATTACAGCAAGATCGTGAAACAAGAAATATGAAGTAATACAAATGCCAAGAAGACTTAAAGGGAGGGGAAGAAAACTACATAACATGTAGGAACTGCCTGAGAAACATGCATTTTCTATGTTCAGGAGTGTCTGAGGCTACTTGGCAGCGAAAATCAAACAAGAATCTTGACGGATGGAAGTGTCCCCATTGCAGAGACAACAAAGGAATGTTGCTTTCGACCGCAGGCGGAAAACAGCACATGCAGAAAACAACCACAGGCAGTAAACAGCTATCAACAACAGAGGGAATTAAAAACAAAGAAAACAACAACGGAAACCCAGGTAAGCCAACTTTAGATGCATTACTTGAAAATAGATTAAAAAAACCTAAAAGACTGTTTAATCGATTTCGTTGGAGAACTATTTAAAAAACATACCGCACAAATTACAGAAAAATTCAACCAATATGAGGAATTTATTAAATTTAATAATAGCTCGGTAAAAGATGCATTACAGACAGTTAGAGAAATTAAAAACTGCGTTAAAGAGTTAACGGAAAGACAGTATAATTTAATTAAAGAGACAACGGAACTACGGCAAGAACTAAACTCTTTAAAGTAACAGTAGGAACTCTCAAACCAACAGCAGCACAAAAATGATCTCCTCATAAATGGTCTCCCAGCAATAGCTACGGAACATCTAAGAGACACCGTAATGCAACTAAGCCAATAAATTGGCTCTCCATTTGAATCAAGGGACATCCAGTCAGTTCATCGGTTACCACAAAAAAGAAAAGAGAAAATAACACCCGTCCTTCTTCCATCGTAGTGCGACTCACCAACAGCCCAACAAAAACTACACTCATAAAAGCTAGCAGAATTAAAAAACCAGTAGTAAAGGATCTGGAAGGAGACCACGACAATACCCCAATATACTTGTTCGAATACCTAACGCCATATTATCAGAAAATATTCTACCATGCAAGGAAAGCAAAAACAGAAAACAATTACAACTTTATATGGATAAGAGACAGCAAAATATTCCTTAGAAAGACACAAGACGCAAAACCAATCGAAATAAAATCCGTAGAAAACCTCAACAGGCTGCCACATTGAAAGGAATATTGAAAACTCGTAAAGAAGGAACAGCACACCAACCAACATGAATGCAGACCATCAAGCAGACGTAATTACCCCAAAACATGATAATTGCACAATCTGAAATCAATAACAGAATTGAAACAAGTGACAATCCCCAAAAATGGACTATCTATTCTCCACATCAGCATCAGAAGCATTCAAAAATACTGGCTGACCCTGCAAGCATATCTGAAGGAAGATATAGACGAAATAGACATTTTAATACTGACTGAAGTGTCTATGGCAAACGAAGAGGCATCCACCTACCAAATGCCACACTTCCAACAACACAAACAATGCAGACAAACAAAACGAGGCGGTGGTATAATAATATTTACTAAACGTAAACTAGAAGTAACAGAAATAAACTATAAATTAGAATACGCAGAAAACATATGCATCGAAATTAAAAACATCAAACAAGAAAACTCCCTGATATTAAACGCAATATACAGACCACCCAACTTAAGCACCACAAAATTCCTAGAAGAACTAAACAGATGGCTTTCAGCCACGGAAGTAGTCACTTCAGAATATTTGATAATAATAGGAGACATGAATATAAACATTAGGAACATAAATAACAACACAGAACAATACCTAGCCCTATTATCGGCAAATAACATAATCCCATCCATACAGTCCTATACACGAGAAGAGATAGTCGGAAATACAACAACCTCATCCTACATTGATCATATAAATAAAAGGGCCCCTCCAAGCAGCCACACAGCAGCCGTCATAGCGTGCAAACTGACAGCCATTATTTCACAGCACTACAGTCACACACTGAACCAGAACCCAAATAACTCACTGAGACTACAAAAGAGTATTATAGCATTCTAAACAAAACAATAGTAAACGATGAAATCAGAAAAAGAGACTGGATTCAGATAGCATCTTTAAACTCTGCTGAAGCTGTATATAATAATTTTAAACTTGCATTTAACAAAATATATAACAAAGCATTAACAAAAATAAAAATACGCCCCCAACGAAACAAAATCCATGGATAACAGACAACATACTAACAGAAATACAAAGAACAGATGCCCTATGGAAACAACGTAAGAAGTCGCCGAACAATATCGCTTTAAAAGCTGAAAACAAAAGGAAACTGGATCTCCTAACAACACGGATTAGAACGGCAAAAAGAAACAATTACAGCAACAAATTAAAACAGATCAGAATGACATAAAGGAAACCTGGCACATGATTAATGAAATGCTGGACAATATACACAGAACCATTGCCTCAGAAACAATAAAACACAGCTTTACCTGCGACCTTATATCCTTCAAACAGTTGGCAAACAACTTTAATCAGCAAATCGTGAACTCTGTCCAAAAGCTACAAGAAAAAACCCTTCCTCATACAAACGAACATTCTCCATTAGGTCCACGAGCAAGCCAGTCGATGTGGTTCCCCACAGTAATAAAAGAAGAACTATCACTGGCAATTCAACAAATTAACCCTAACAAAGGACCGGTGATAGCCAGAATCAGACCAAAAGACATCAAGAAACACTCGACCAACCTACTTCCAGTTTTACAAAAACTGTTAAATAAAATCTTCGAAACGAGACACATACCTGAAACACTGAAGACTGCATTAATCACACCCATACACAAACAGGGAAAAAGAAACATTATAAGTAATTACAGACCCATCGCCACGCTGTCTGTAATCACCCAAATCATGGAGCGCATCGTGCATCGGAAACTCTCCACATACGTTGAAAAATTTCAAATCATACCCAAAACACAATATGGCTTTCAAAAAAAATAAACGAACAGCAACACTCCTGGAAGATTTCACAGATCTAATAAACGCTGCATTGCATAAAAACAGAATAACATTAGTGGTATTCATTGACTTAACAAAAGCATTTGACACACCAACACACAAAACCTTGTTAACGAAACTAACCCATATCGGAATTGGAGGCCGTCTACTCCAGTGCTTTAAAGCATACACGAAAAACAGAAAGCACACCACACGTACAGGATCAGAATATAGCAAAGAGGTACATGTAACCTGAGCAGTACCGTAAGGAGCTGTCCTATCTCCCATTCTATTTAACATATACACACACAAGATAAGCCATCTCCCCCTAAAAAGTAAAATCTTTCAGTTCGCAGACGATACGGCCGTAGTATACATTCACAACAATGCAAATATCGCTTACACAAATATGCAACATGACATCAACCAAATCACTAACTGGTTAACCGAAAATGGCATATATACAAACCCAGGAAAAACAAAGCTAATGGTATTCAAAACCCCCAAACCCTTCCCATAGAAATTAAATATTTCACTATCCAACATTCATCCTCCTATACGCAAAGCACAGAACCTAAAATCACAACCATCACACAGGCGAAAACAACTCGCCATCTCGGACTTCACTTCGATGATGACCAAAGTTGGAACAGCCATATAAACTACCTACATACCAAGCTTAGGATAATAGCAAGCAAACAGATTAAAAGACATTGCCCCAACACACATAAAAATAGTAATCTGTGAAGCATTATCTGAAAACATTTTAAGATATGCAATCACATCATATGCATTCTGCGCAGACTACAGACTTAACTGGCTACAAAGGTTGCAAGATAAAATGGTAAAACTGATATTCTTGGAACAACCCACACTTATGCAGGAAGCAAGGACAAAACACAAAATATTTAAGGTGAAACACTTATGCTACTACACAATCATGTAAAAACATTACTACAGCTCAACATATAGAGTAACCAGAACAACATATCACATAACAAGACCACAGTCAACAAACTACATAACATATAAGTACAACAATCAGAACGGCAAAGCCACCCGAAATTTCTACGTACCTGACATGATAAACAAACTGCCGTTCGACAACAGAATCCTAGGAACATACAGAGAGCTGAAACAGGCGCTATATAATTATTATAGCGAGAATGAAAATTAGAGCAATTCCTGTTTTTCTCTCTCTTCCCACACATGCACACCCACACAAACCTATGACAAATCCTCTCTCAAAAACCATCACTACAAGAACACAAAAAAACACACCACCAGTCTAAATCCAACCCCATTCGAACAACAACAACAAAAAAAACAGGTTAAACTGTAATAGCAGTCGAAGTCTTTCAAGCACATACCAACAAACAGTAAAATCAACAGCTGGCTTGTGACCAGTAAATTATCCATGAAACCACGATCATCTATCATCTATTATCTTCCTCGGATGAGCTCAGCTAAGCTTCGAGGAAGAAAATTATTAACTTGCAAGTATCTGTTATTCACAATTGTAATGTGTTATAAATATTATATATATATATATATATATATATATATATATAATTATTACAGCCTCTATGCATGCAATTTTTCTGAGACATAAAATAAATAAATAAATAGATTATTATTAATAATATTATTATTATTATGTATATTCTATATTCAAAAATTCTGTATAATCTTTATTGTAAATATTAGAAGAACATGTGTTGTAAATACATAATATAGAGGCAAAAAATTATTTTTAAAAAATTTTAATTGAAATTCAATGTAGAAAAGTAGCACTTTGTGCTGAATTCTGTAAAATTATAAGTTGCAATGTCACTCAAGATGTTTATTGTATGTGTAAATATTTTAGCAGATCAATAAAAATATTATCATATATGAAAAAAATTGTTATTATTATGATTAAGGCAGACCTTCTGGGAGTCAGGGACACATCGAGAGAGGCCACATACTATACGCACCTGCTATCATATTTATTCTTGAATTCATTAACATTGCTTTCCCTCACAACATCCAATGGCAATCCATTCCAACCACGCATCACCCTCTGAGAGAAATATCAAGCCTTCCCCTGCTTAGTGGCATTTATTCTCAGCTACCAAGGATGCCTGTTATCTTTTCCCCAATCTCCATAAAATGAAGAATTCCATCAACTGAAAACCTGCATGAACCATTCAGAGGTTTGTACATCTCAAATATATAACCCCTCTTTCTCCTGTTTTCTAAAGTCTACACTCTTCAATTTTTCAATCCGTCTTCATAATCAGTATTCCACAATCCTGATTATTGTTTTTAACACTCTCCTTTACACTCTCTCCACAATACCAGAATCGAAACGGAAACCAGAGACCAGACCTGCGTACAATATTCCAACCGAGGACTCATCAAGGCCCTGTTAAAAAGCAAAATGACATCCTTATCTTTACATGTGAACGTTCGTTTCAGCATTGCAATTATCTTTTAAGTTATATTGGCAATTTTTGCTACATGGTGCTGAACTTCAACTTCCTATCTGCTAACACTCCGAGATCCGTAGCCTCATCAGTTTCTCCTGGCATAATCCCACCAGTATACATTGGATATATATATATATATATATATATACTTTATTACTTTATTGACATTGAACTAGCCATCATGCTGTTCTAGGCTGGGTGCTTGACAATATAGTTGCCTGCTACCAGGACTACTGATTCTGTGTTTAGTTCTCAGCAAGTCGGTTATTTCATAGCTGTTTTCTTGAAGGGTCGTACCCCTAGTAGATTTCCAGACTTCCTGCACTGGCTGCCTGGATATCCACTCTTGTGGTCTACATGTTAGCGATTTTGCTGTGGTCAGCATTGCATTTTGTAATGATACCCGTGCCGTCTCCCTTTGTATTAGGCATTGAATCTAGAATTATTAGCTGGGTGGAGATGCATTTTGGTCGGCGTCCTCCTGAATTCTTGAAGATTATGTATATTGCTTCCTTAGCTGTTGTGTTTCCAGAAAAAGACCTAAATACAATGAATTCATCGTTAACCGTCAATAGTTAGACTGAATATTTCATGCAGTTGTCTCAGACAAGTTTGTTGCTTATTGACTTGGGTTGGATCTGCAATGTTGTCTGCAACCGTAGCAGTTTTATCGGGCACTTTGAGTTGCTAAGTTTGAGTTTTTTAGACGGCACCACTTCTGCTTATGTGTCGTGTGGCTGTGTAGATTTTGGTGGCTCTTCGGATTTTATGCGATACGATTTGTCTCTGTCTTGCTTTTAGGCTAGGCTTTAGTTGATTTTTCTACTTTCTTGATTCAACGCATGCTTTGTAATTGGCAGGGTGTAGTGCACCGCAGTTGGCTCATTTTGCTTGTCATGTTCTTTCTGTTTCTTGAGGCTGGCATTGCATGATTTTTACGAGTACTTGACACAACAAAAATACCATTAGAGTAGCGTTGGCACTGGATATTGGACGCCCTTTGGCGTTGAGAATCTGTCTTGATAACCTTGTCGCAGACAGTTGTGAGGTAAATGATCTAGCACTGGTCTTCACTAATTTTGACCAACGCAATTGCCATTGGCCGTTTATATGGACTTAGCATGCAGTTTACCCTGATGGGCTATAGTCAGCAATTCTATAGATCGACCGTTGCATCTTTGGATTTCTCTGATTCAGTGATGCCATGCTCTGCCCTCACACACACACACGCTTTCAAATTTTTTGCTTTTCAAGAAAGTGTGATGTGAGATTCTGTTTTTGTCCAGGAATTTAGTGATTGCGCGTTAGTCGGGGGTTATATTGGTTGCTTACAAATGCATTTCTTGTTATTCGTAGCCATATTTAACCGTAATATTTGGATTTTTAGAGCTAAGACTAGTGCGCTCCTTCGTTTCTTGTCTTAATAAGATTGGCTGTATTTTCTTCCCTTTTGTTGGGTTCTGCATTTTGTGCCCATGGCGTTTATTTCTTTTCAATAGTTGTTTCTTTATGCTCTTTTATTGACACTGACGTTGAAAACCATATGTGGCATATTAGTCTAGTTTCGTGCGTACAAGCCATTAATTTCAAGTATAAAGAAAGAACAAGCCATTAGGAAAAAGAAAATCAGGTCGTCCTCTTAAACGATTCAACGATGACTTCTAAGGCCAGAACAGGCCATGCTAGGCCTAAATCCTTGATACGCATGATGAGTTTCGAGCGCATTGGGAGACGGATTTGGTGCTTCCTTTGGGAAACTTAGCAGCCATATGTTCTCCAGTATCATCTTATTATTCTCATGCATCTTGAGTACCTGCTCATGGTCCAGGTGCTCCCAGTTTTAGGTTTATTACTCGCTCCTGCTTTGTCTGGAATGGTTAAAGGATACAGAGAAAGAAAACACGTTTTTCTTAAAAAATACACTTTTTTCAAAAAAGTGTATTCTTTTAAATATATATACGTCTGACCAACACGCAAAAGGCCAAAATTCCTATACCAAATTACTGCCATGCATCAAGAAGAGGATAAAAAGAAATGTAGAGTCTATATCCGAATGCTAGAGAGTTGATGAAATGAAGAATCGCTACCCAGTCCACAGGAGTCGCACAATACAATGCGATGGAAAGCGAATAATCAAATAAATGACTCTGCTATTGTCTAAGCAAAAGCATCAAAAACCAATTCACAACGACTGTTATATAGGTAATTCGTATATACAGGGTGGCCATAAAATAACTTTCCTTTTTGGAGGCATCTATAGCCAAAACCAATAAACAGAATGAAACCAAATTTTATATTGAGACTTTCGAAGGGATGGGAGAGATGACTTCTCCGAAAACAAAGATTTAGTACCAAAAGTCACCGATAGTGGAAATTTTGGCGCTGGTGGATCCGAAAACAAGTAGATAATTACATTAAAGGCAGATAAAATGGAATAATAACATTTCGACGGTGTAAGCGACAGCCACATCACTCATTCCAGCTGGATATGCGTCGCGTTACAATGATAATAATAATAATTAAACTAAAACAATATCTTGTGAGAGACAAAGAAATTAATGTACTGATTAAACTCACAGGAAATAATGTTTTATTCATCAGAATCAGGGTCCCCTGGACCACACACACACGTTTTTCAATGTGCTAACCTCTCTTGTGTACAACAAGTTGCACCGCAGTAGCAACGTCTGTTACTGTCTCTTCTTGCACTACTTTCCGTCCTCTGCCAGGTCTAACTCCTAGTGATCAAGTTTCTTCAAACTACTTAATCATAGCTCTCAGTGCTACAGCTGACATAGGACCGGTACGCAGATTATGAAGCCTTCTAAATTCCCGAAGGGCCGCTGCAGCATTGCACTGTTTGAGGTAAAAGAACTTGACAAGTAAAGCACGCTGAGGTAAGGTAGGACGTGTATTGAGCACAATTCGTCAGTCATGCGAATAACTGCCTGAACGTTCACATTCCCTTTTTAAGTGGAATTGTTGGCGCTGCTGTCATACGCAAGGTAAAATTTGCATAATCCTTTTTTTTAACCTGCGCTTACTGCAAATACAGTAATACCCCAACTTACGCTACCGCGACTTTCCTAAATCCGGAGTTACGCGGTTTCTTATATGTACGTATTCCCGTCCCGCTTCACGCCTCACCACTAGTCATATCTTTCCGTCACCGGCCGCATCACCAGTGTTGCACATGCTGTGAACAAGCACTGATGTGTTTCGCGCGGTCTCCATTCATACACGATTTTTATAGTCTACTAACCTTGCGATTGGTTAATGTTATGTTCTTGATAAAAATTTTATTACATAAAAAATAATAATATCGTCCAAAAGAAGCAAGTCAGATTCTTCTACGGCTAGCAATAAAAGAAAAACAATGACTTTGGAAACAAAATTCAACATTATTAAAGATTTTGAAGACGGAATGAAAATTTGTGAGCTAGCAAACAAGTTCGATCTACAGGAATCCACAGTAAGAACAATCATAAAGTTAAAGGAAGAATTCTCGTTGCTATGAAAAATGCCCAGTCATTGATTTCAAACATAATTCGTAAACGTCATGGGATTATTGGTGAGATGGAAACAATCCATCGTTTCCATCTCACCAATAATAAAAAAATATTTTTTTATTGGTGCGAAACGGAAATGTTGCCAGAAACTGATCAAGTTGCTGTGACAATAGAAGAAGTTGTCAACTTTGCAAAGCAATTAGATTTAGAAGTCGACAGTGATGATGTCAGCGAGCTGTTAGACGTACATAACAAGGAGCTTACAATCGACGAGCTCATAGAGATGCGTGAGTAAAGCATTACTGAATAGACTGACACCTCAGATCCAGTTTTACCAGCAAAGCACATGACAATTGCAAAATTAACAGAAGGGCTCAGCTTAATTAAGAATGGTTTACAGATTTTGGAGGACATAGATTCTAAAGAGGAACGAATTGTAGCCACAAGGCGATGAATAAAAAAATCATTGGTTTGCTGTGAAGAAATTTTGCATGACAAGAAAAAGACATTATGCCGTCAAACGAATCTATTAGATTTTATGAAACCATCGACATAAATTTCTTTTCTTTATGTATGAAAAACTACAATTATGATTATATTTCTTAAAAAATATAGGTGTTTTTGTAAACCTTTGGTTCAAAATATTTGGTAACTAATATTTTGTATGTTAGTATATATAAATTACATTCAAAATTATACCCCGAGTTACGCGAATTTGACTTACGCGCGTTGTTGGTCCCACCTACCGCGTAACTTCGGGGATTTCCTGCATATGACTGCTTTCGGCTCAGAAATCGCCAAAATTTCTCCTATCGGCGACATTTGGTACTAAATCTTTTTTTTTTTTGCGGAAATGATCTTCCCATGCCTTCAAAAGTCTCAATGTAAAATTTGGTCTCATTCAGTTTATTGGTTTTAGCTACAGATGCCTCTAAAGAGGGAAAGTTATTTAAGGCTACCTGTATAATGTACTCCTATGCATAGTTCCTTAATTGGGTCATCAGTTCTTTGAGACCTACGAGTATTTATTTGGACCAATCTTAAGGATCGAAATCAAATAGAGAAAATTACCAGCGATTTTTTGCTTATTTGGGACAACAAGCTGTGTATTTTGGACAAGAGGTGCAGCGCTCAAGGTTATTCCTCTGAAGTAAAAGAAAAAAAATTAGCTAATGAGTTTTTGATCCCGTATAGGGAGCAGGCGAGACTGTTTTACCCCTCTGTAACTTTTGGAGACTGAGAAGACAGCTCAATCTCCACTGGTAGCCAATCAGAGATAGCTGACCCAAGGCTATCACTAATTAATCGGTATATAGAAAAAACCAGCTAACATGTGCTGCTATCTCGTGGTCCCTAACCTTAACATAATATTTTTAATATCAAAAAATAGTGTGGGTTCGACGGTCGATTTTCTTGAGTTTACAGGACGAAAAACCCAAGTTTCTGGGAGAAAAAACTCTCATCATCATCATAATCATCATGCGTATCAAGGATTTAGGACTAGCACGGCCTGTTCCGGCCTTAGAAATCATCGTTGAATCGTTTAAGAGGACGTCCTGGTTTTCTTTTTCCTACTGATTTTGTTTTGGTAATCTTCCTGTTTTCATTCTTTGAACATGTTATATCCATTTATGTTTATATTTTTTAATTTTTTCTATTACTGGTTCTTGGTTTAATTCTTTCAGAATATCTTCGTTTCTTTTGTGATCAAATAGGGTATACTTTGCAGTTTTTCTCATAAACTTCATTTCGGCTGTTGTTAATCTTTGTTTGTCTTTTTGTTTTATTATCCAGATTTCGCTTCCATTCATTAAAACTGGTAGGGCTAATGTATTGTATATTTTTAGCCTGGTTTGTTTTTGAACTAGGTTTGGTTTAAATATAGAGTTAATTACACCTGTTATTTTTAAATATTTTGCAATTTTTACGTTTATATCTTTTTCATTTTCATATGTGATCATACATCCTAGGTAGTTAAATGAATTTACCTGTTCTAAGATCTTTTTATCTATTACTATTTTAGTTCTTGCTGGATCTTGTCCTTTAAAGGCCATAGTTTTTGATTTTTCCGTTGATATTATCATACCATAATCTTTGGATATCTCATTTAGATCTAAAATAGCTTTCTGTAAGTTATCTTCAGAATTTGTAATTATTATTTAGTCGTCTGCAAAGAGGAGAGTGCTTATGTTAACTGTAGGTGAAAGTTTAATTCCTTGATGTAAATTTTTACTCCATTTTATTATTATTTCATTTAAGTAGATATTAAAAAGAGTTCTTGAGAGGGGACATCCCTGTCAGCCCCCTTGGTTTATCTCTCTCTTATATGATAGCTCGTGATTTAATCTTATTTGTATTTGATTATTTTCGTATATACTTGTGATAGCTTTAATAGCTTTTAGGATATTATTTGGTATTTGTCTTTTTTTTAATATGTTAAATAATATGTTTCTTTTAACTTTGTCAAATGCTTTTTCAAAGTCAATAAATGCAATATGTGTTTCTAAATTATATTCTCTTCTTTTCTCTATTATTAATTTTAGGCAAAAGGCTGGGTCTATACATGATCGTCCTTTTTCTAAATCCCTTCTGTATTTCTAGAATAAAGTTTTCGGAATATTTCATTAGTTTGTTATTTAAGATTCTGCTATATATTTTGTAACAGGAATTTAGTATACTGATACCTCTATGGTTTTTAGGGTCATCTCTATTACCTTTCTTAAAGATAGGAATCACAATTACTTTTTTCCATTCTATTGGGGGGATACCAGTTGAGTAAATTTTATTTAAAAATAATAAGAGTCTTTCTTTGAATCTTGTTCCTGCATATTCATATAGTTCTGACCCTAGCTTATCTTCTCCAGGTGATTTTCCGTTTCTTGTTTCTCTCAGGCTGATTTCTAATTCTTCTTCAGTTATTTCCTTTTCATTTTCGTTAATTGTTTGCCAGCTGTCTTTTTTTAAATATTTGTCTGTCCACAATTCTTTGTAGTAATTTAGAAATTCTTTTCATTTCAGTTCAGTGTTTAATTTTATGTTTTCTTTGGTATCTGCATTTAAGTGTTTCAAAATCTTATATACATTGGGTCTTATTTTATATAAATCATGTTCTAAATTAGAAACAAATTTATTCCATGATTCTCTATGTCTTTTTCTGACTTCTATTTTAGCTATGGCTCTTATTCTTTTATAATCTATTTCATCTTCTAATCTTTTACTGCTTAACCATTTGTGATAGGCTTCTTTTTTCTTTTTGATTATTTCTTTGACTGTAGCATCCCAGATGTTCATTTTTTTCTTTTTATTGAATTTTTTGGTCTTTCCTAAGCTTTCATTTGCTGCTGCATTTAGTATCGTTTTTATATTAAGCCATTTTATTTCTATTTCTTCATTTTGTTTTATTTTATCTAGATATTGGCTAATTTTTTGTTCATATAGCCATTTTAGATTTGTGTCATTCAATAGTCTAGTTTTATAAACAAATGTTTCAATTTTTCTTTCTGTTCTTGTTACTTGTAGCCATTTAGGTGGTAATCTTAATTTTATTTTAACGAGGAAATGGTTACTGCTCATTTCATATCCTCTGTGAACTCTAACATCTAGTGAAAATTTTGATGTCTTTTCATTTAATATAAAATAATCTAATATTAATTTCCATCCTCTTGCTGCCGAAGTATATTTATGTATGTCTTTATGTTTATAGAAGGAATTCATTATTTTTAATTTATTATAAACTACAAAGTCAATCAATTTTTTACCATTTCTGTTTAGAGTGTGTTCTCCATGTATTCCTATATTATTATTAATTTATTGTGTTTCCAATTCTTGCATTTAAGTCTCCTGCTAAAATTATGTAATCATTTTTATTTATTTTATTATATATGTTCTGTAGCTGATTATAAAAATCAATATTGTCCTGTTTTCTTCCTTCTTCTGGGGCATATAAACCAATTATTGTTATATAGCCTCTATCTATTTTTATTCTAGCTTCTAATATTCTTTTATTCCATAATTTATAATGTTTTAACTGTTTTGAAAGGGAGTTATGAATCCAAATCATGACTCCTGCTTGTGCTCTTTGGTCTCTTTCGACTCCCTTGTATATCACATTAAAATTTTCATTTCTCATAGTTCCTTTTAATTTCTTTTTTGTTTCAGTGATTACTGCTATTTTAAAATTTCTTTCATTTAATAACTGGTCTAATTCTATTTCTTTATATGCTATTCCTCTTACATTCCAGTTTGCTATGTGTATTATATTTTGTCGTTTCCATTTATGTTTTACCTTTTCCATTCCAGGGTCGTTTCCCATAGATTCAATCCGATTATCTTTTTCTGTCAGCTTACAAGTAGGATTATGTTCTCCATGTCAGAGGACTAGCCTGACGATGGAATAGTTCAGTGGTAGGGCTGCTACCTTACGGCTTCTGAACTAGCCTTCTTCCGAATTTAAACCCATAGAGGAATAGGGTATATTGAAAGGGAAAGAGTAGATTATAGAAGAATTATAGTAAGGTTTATAGAGAAGGCATAGTTGTAAGGCCAAAAATGAAAAGACCCCATGGCTCTCGAGTACTCTAATAGCATAAGGGTCATAAAATAAGAAGAGGTGGCTGATAAGGCCTTATAGGAAAGATTAAAGTAAGTGGATCTTCCTCAAAGTAGAAGAAGGAGAGGATAGATCCAGCTAGGGGTCCATGGGAGTGCCACTTCCCTTACAATCAAGATGATTGCCCATTATGGCTCTGTTGGTCCACGAGTCCTTATTCAGTATATTCGGACCACCCCACCATATACACATACACACACACGCACGCACGCGCATGCACACACACATATGGTGGGCTCCCCTATCCGCCACCTAGGGGACGCGCTCTCTAGGGGTTACAGGATCCCCCGAGAAAAAAAAACTCCCATGCCCGTTCCAAAGATCGACACTCGGGAACTGGTCGAAAAAAGGTTTAGAAAATATTCCTCTAGTCGGCGACTAGATTTGAACCCCCAAGCTGCTTATTTTGGACAGGAGGTACATCACTAGGGTTAACATATTCTAAAATGCCAAAATGCTGATATCCATACGGACAGATATTTTCATTATCAAAATGCGGACATGTTCGCATAAATGCTGACGTAAGGTAATCCAATACAGCACTCAAGGTTATTCCTCTGAGGTAAAAGAAGAAACATCAGCTAATGCCATTTTATTCCTGTATAGGGATTAGGCGAGGCAGTTTTAGCCTTGCCTACTTCTCTTTCGTTTCTTTCGTCTTTCTTCATGCGGTGAAGTCAGTGCAAACGCCACTTCTAATGAGCTACACAGGCTCTTCCCTGAGGTAATCGCTAATAAATGGTTACTTTAATATTTATTGGCACATGGTGTGTGTGTGTGTGTGTGTGTGTGTGTGTGTGTGTGTGTGTGTGTGTGTGTGTGTGTGTGTGTGTGTGTGTGTGTGTGTGCCAATAAATTCTGACCTCAGTAAAGATTGAAATCGGTCTGCATAAGATTATTCGGGCTCTAAAGGATGCGTGCTTTGCATTATGGAATACTAATTAGCCTCTATACACAAATAGCCTTGTTTAAAATACAATTTTATTAATACTGACCAATTTAAAACGAACTATATTAAAGCCTACCAGTTTCGCCAGCAGACTGTCTGGCTTTTTCAAGGAATGAAATGAAACCTAGTAAATGAAACTTAAAGAAATGAAACCTAGTAAATGCAAATTGAAAGGAACATAAAAAAAGTGTAAACCTACTAGTAGCTAAGGTTACACGTTCGCGTGACAGAGAGGATTGATTGTTCTTATTCATTATCATGCATGCGTATTTGTTGTAAACTTGTAATGTGGTTACTGGCTAGCTGTACTTCAAATTGATTAAGATAGAGGATCAGGCTTTTCCACGAACTGTTGAGAATTATTCCCTGATTTCTGTTGAGGTTTCCGCCGGGTATTGACACTATTGTGGCTTCTTTGAACAAACGATGTCTGTAGTCATCATCGAGATATGGCATAGAGTTGTTTTGCCAATCTATCGTGTCGTTAGACGTACAGAAATGATGTGCTAAGCTAGAAGAGATATTTCTATTGTGGTTTACATCACCAACATGTTCTTTTTGTCTAATTTGTAAACTTCGTGAAGTTTTTCCGATGCAGGCAAGACCATGGGAGCAGGGAATGTAATATACTCCTGGATATTTGTAGAGAGATACCTTATCTTTTGGGAATCCTAAAACGTGTTTGATGCTGGTGGTTGGTTTGAAGACCAACGTTTGTGGATAAAATAAACTCAATACATAACAAGATAAAATTCACTGTGGAAGTGGAAAACAACCAACTGCATTTTTTAGACATTTTGAGAAAGAAACTATCAAACAGTGTCAAATTATCTATTTACAGAAAGCCGACAGATACTGGAAGATATCTTCATTATACTTCAAACCATCACAAGACACACAAACTGAGCATTATTCTGTGTATCCTCCTCTTCTGATATAAACTTTGTTTATATCAGAAGGGGAGGATACACAGACCGAACTCTCACTAATAGCCAACATATTATCACAAAATGGATATCCTCAAAACTTCGTCAAAAAATATCTATACAATGACAACCCCAGACAAGAAGAATCACACTCTCAGCACATTTCTACTGTAGCGATCCCTTTCATCAAGTCAATTTCTTATCAAATAGCCAAAATACAAAGAGCCTACAACATCAGAGTGGTCTTCAAACCAACCACCAGCATCAGACAAGTTTTAGAATCCCCCAAAGATAAGGTACCTCTCTACAAATATCCAGGAGTACGTTACATTCCCTGCTACCGTGGTCTTGCCTGCATCGGACAAACTTCATGAAGTTTAGAAATTAGACAAAATGAACATGTTGGTGAAGTAAACCACAACAGAAGTATCTCTTCTGGCTTAGCACATCATTTCTGTACGTCTAACTACACGATAGATTGGCAAAACAGCTCCATGCCATATCTCGATGACGACTACAGACATCGTTTGTTCAAGGAAGCCACAATAGTGTCAATGACCTGCGTAAACCTCAGCAGAAATCAGAGTATAATTCTCAACAGTTCGTGGAAAAAGCTGATCCTCTCTTTAATCAATCTGAAATATAGCTAGCCAGTAACCACATTACACGTTTACAACAAACACGCATGCGTGATAATGAATAAGAACAATCAATCCTCTCTGTCAAGCGAACCTGTAACCTTAGCTACTAGTTGGTTTACAACGTTTTTTATGTTCTTTTCAATTTGCATTTACTAGGTTTCATGTCTTTAAGTAACGCCTTGAAAAAGTCAGACAATGTGCTGGCGAAACTGGTTGACTTTAATATAGTTCGTTTTAAATTGGTCAGTATTAATAAAATTGTATTTTAAATATAAACGACCAAATATGTTTAATTTGAATAGCCTTGTTATCCAGATACTGTATTTCAAGCGCAATTTGTTTGCTCTCACTTGGATACAGGATTCATTTAAAAATAGCTGTTTGGCTTTTTATCTAAGAATATAATTTATTGACAATATCAATAAACCTTTCTGTTTATTTATTTATTTGATTTCTTTATGTACGTGATCTATAAATAATGCGTGACATCACGTATTGTTATTACACGATCCGTATTTTGTCCAATCTCATTGCTTACACTAGTTATGACATGAAACTATTGTCCATCTTGCAGAATTTAGTTACTATGACAACTACCTCTAACGGATCTTAAGCGCATTGTAGGTCTTCGCATCCATCTCTTTTTAATTCGGGATTTAGCGGCTAACTGTATTTCCGTATTGTCAAGATGGCGTCTGGTAAGTGTAGCGTGGAATGGGTTATCCATACGGATAAAATTTGCCATTAATTTTAAGTTATCATGATCGGGTTGGTAAAAAACACAGATTAGACACTGTTGATATGATATATGTATTTCAATTTTGAATCCACAGTTTTTCATGTTATAGCATATTTTCAGTTGTTGCGTGTTTTACTGTTATTTTTGGATCGTGATTAGGCTTAGATGTTTAGTTGTTCTGTTTCCTTGTGACACATTTTTCGTGTGATTTATTTTTGCAACCATAATGAAGTATTTAAGAGTATGCTGCCATGCTGTAACTAGTTTTCATTAAAATGAGATGTTCGTTAATTAGAATCTGTTTAGAATGTGCGCGTGAACTGATGTTTTTTTTTTTTTTTTTTTTTTTTTTTTTTTTTTTTTTCTGATGAAAATTAATTTTCGTGCTGTATAGTTGTGATATTTTATCGTAGTATAGGAAGTTTGGGAAAATCGCCGATATTTGATTTATTCGCATATTATATCTCTGTTTCGCTTATATTTTAAGAAACATTGAAATTTCCTTTACTCTGTATATTATGAGTCATATACGAAAAATTTTGTTAATGGTTTTTTAAAATTTTATTTTTTTATTCGCCCGTCGTTATTTGAAATATAGCATTATTAACTGTTTTACATTTCTTGACAATTATAATTTTATAATTCTTAGTTTGTTGTCTTTTCATTATAGTGCATTACAAATATTATGGCAAAGAGACACTTTAAATGGTTATGTAAAAAAAAAAAAAATAGTGTGAATGGTTTTCCCTTTCTAAGGTCAAGTTGTTATGCTCGTTCTCTTCCCCCTTTCCCCATGTTCCTATGAAAATATCAATGCTACACTGTAACTATCAGAGATGTTTTGTGCAGTTTGTTTCTTTCAAAGATACCTTTATTTTATTTTAAATGGTCAAACCTAACCAAGTTCATTATAAAAATTACGGAAACAAACTACTGTGTTAAAGTAAAACTTCAGTTTAATATAAACCAAAATAACCACTCATTTGCGTTTTGAGCTTCACGTCATAATCTGGAGTATACACATGTATATATATATGTGTATACTCCAGATGATGACCTTAATGTGAAGCTCAAAATGCTGAGTGATAATTTTGGTTTATATTAAATTGAAGATTTAATGTAATTGTTAATTGAATGTATACAGCACTCGGAAAGTTGAGAGTTTATTTTTCACTTGGTTAGACTATAATAAGTTTAGTTTAATCCTTTATCCAAGTGTGAGCAAACAAAGTTTGCACCTGAAAGTATCTTAAGGACTGGGGTAAGGTAGTGCAACACCAAGCAACTCGTTGCAAAGGTGGGGAAAGATCTCATCACTCCGATCTCAGTATCTCCCATAATGCAAAGCACATCTCCTTGTGGATATGTGTAATGCTATGCATTAAGGCAAGGGCCACTACCCATACCGGTTTCGACCTTTATTGAGGTCTCGTCAGTGGGAGCCAGGCCCAGTAGTGGAGATACAAAGGCAGAAGCAATGAGAGGTCATCCTAACCATGACCTTCATATTAAATATGAAGGTTAAAATGTCGGGAAATTAAAATAATTATTTATAACAGTTCTAGAGTTTATAATTTGTGTAAAACGAATGCTGATCACCGTATAACACTAAAGGAAAGGAATGACACTGAATTGACCTATTTAATAATCTGAAAATAGTAAATGCTTTTTATTACTTGTAAGGATTACATCTTTATGAGTATAACAGATTTTTAAGGCTGCTTGCTTACCAGGATACTGGGAAGAAGCAAGAGGCCTTAAATCTGTTAGTTATATTTATTACATAATAAATAAACCCCAATGTCAGGATTTTAGACACAAATCATTGTAGATAAACTTATACATTGGTGATACATAACTGTCAATTTTTAGGGAAAGACGATGTATACTGTTATGTTAATTAAAAAACTAATTAATACTTCCTGTATTTCGGTAATGTTACATTACCATCTTCAGGGAACATAAAATTAACGATATGTGCATGCAGGCACTATCACTGAACAAATATGGCTGAAGACAACTGAAGTCGGTCCTAGAGTAAATTGGGTAGTAGTCTGGAGACTACTACCCAATTTAGCCACCTAATGGGCTAAATTGGGTAGTAGTCTTCACTGTTGGGCTGATGTTCTAAGAATGCAAGCTTTCCATATTTGGGGCAGTCTCATGCATCCATTTTTTGAGGTTTCTGGAGTCTGAGTCTGATATATAGCCGGAACACTGGCTATATATCAGACTAGATATAGCCAGTGTTCTTACCCAAGCTAAACCTCCAAAAAGCAACCTATCTAAAGAAGAATTCAAATCTCTAAGGAAATAAAAAAATAACAGTAAAATATTAATTACTAAAACAGATAAGAGAAATTCCACTGTACTTCTAAACAAAACTGACTACACAAGTAAGCTTTCCTCTTTACTATTAGATTGGTCTGCTTACCTCCCTATAGAATATGATCCCACCAGCTCCCAAATCAGAACACTCCATAGGCTCCTTAAGAAGGTTACTTCTCTTGGCCTGTGGAAGTGACTAACAAACTAAAACCTTTTAACTCTAGACACCCCAGAATATATGAACTTCCAAAAATCCATAAACAGAATATGCCATTATGTCCCATTGTGGATGGCATTAATTCCCCCACATACAAATTAGCCAAACATTTACACAGTATACTGGCAACACACCTTCACACACAAAAAATTCAGCCCACTTTAAAGCCAGTATAGAAAACCTCTCACTCCAACACACTGACATAATGGTCAGTTTTGATGTCTCCTCTTTATTCACCAATGTCCCATTCAAAGATACTTTGGACCTCATCCAAGCCAAATTTCCTCCCAATAAATATCTCAGTCCTATTTCAGTTTACCATGAACTCAGGCTATTTTGTTTGGCAGGGAAAATTCTATAAACAAATAGAGGGGACAGCCATGGGTTTTCCACTCTCTCCACCTCTGGCCAACTTCTTTACAGAGACCTTTGAAGAAAAAGCCTTAAACTCGGCTCCACTTAAACCTATTGTTTGGCTACACTGTGTAGATGATGTGTTCGCTATGCTTAGACTATGGTCACATGGCTTGGACATACTCCACAACTTCTTATCATACTTAGACAATCAACATCCCAGGGTTCAGACACTCTGATTACATGCCAGCCTGATGGATCCTTGGCTTTCTCTGTTTACTGAAAACCTACACATACAGGTAGATACATTCACCAGCAATCACTTCCCTTTCCAACAATATGGGATTATAAAAACCCTATATAACAGGACAAAATTAATCAGTTCAGATAACAATGCTTTTATCACTGAACTTAACCATGTTCTTAACACCTTTGTTGCCAATGGCTACAATCCCATTAAAATCCAAAAATATTAAAATCAATTAACCCCCCTCCTCCATAACAGGGACTACTGTAAATCTATCACTATTCCTTATATTTGGGGTACTTCTGAAAGCTAACAAAAATCCTAAAAAAATATGACTTGACAACTTGTTATAAACCATATAAAAAATTGGCATCTCCTATCTGCTCCCCCAAGGACCAGCCACTTCCACTAGACCTACCTGAAGTATATAAGTTCCCTTGTAGTTGCAAACTGTCTTACTACAGCCAAACAGGCAGGACAGCTAATATCAGGATATCTGAACATAAGGATTATATCTGTTTCCACCAATACAGCCACTTAGGACTTGCTCACCATGCTTTGGACACCCGCCACAAAATATGCTGGAAGAAAACTACCTTACTACACCACAGCAAGTATAAATATGAGAGATTATTCCTGGAATCAGCCTCAACTCTAAAAAAACTCCCCAATCAACAAATATGGATTCATGAGACCCCCAAATATGGGAAGCTTGCATTCGTAGAAAATCAGCTTAGAACATCAGCCAAGACCATTACCCAATTTAGCCCACTAGGTGGCACCTTTTAGGACTCTAGGACCAAATTCAATTGCTGTTTTCAGCCATATTTGTTCAGTATTAGTGCCTGTGTGTACATACCATTAATTTTATGTTCCCTGAAGATGGTAATGTAACATTACTGAAATATAGGAAGTATTAATTAAAGTTTTTTAAATAATGTAATAGTATACATTGTCTTTCCCTAAAAATTGACAGTTATGTTTGGTATCTCCAAAATGACTGAAAATAGACAAGCCATTAGAAAAAGTATTTAAAATCAAATTTCTAGTTAACTGAACAAAAAAATGTGAATGCAATTTATTAGAAATAGAATTGAAGAGTTTAGATAGCACAAGAAAGCAGCCAACAACTTGGTGGGGCAGGGGAATGGTAGAAAAATGGGGCATCAGAAATTGCAATGAATATATAGATAATAATAAAAAGTATAAATGAAGAAGCTTATAGCAAATAATTATCTTCTGAAAGAGTAAAAATAAATTATTCTAGAATACCAGCTAAAAGGGAAGTTATAACTATATGAGAAAGCTGGATTAATTGTGTAAATGAACTGGAAACAGACAGAACTCATATATCAGCATATAAAATTCTGAATATCTGAGTAAGAAATTAAACAACTATATGAGAAAATATCTAGAAGAAAAAAAATTTAGAAAGGATTGCCCATGTATTGATCTGTCTTTACTTTTAAGAAGTTAATTGAAACAAAGAATTGCTCTGAAATATTCATTATATTCTTAGATTATGAAAAAAAAGTGGGGTGCTTAAGGGTCAAAGCTGTATAACTGAGAGGAGAAATCCACATAGCCTTTGGAAAGGAATGCAGTGAACTTACCAGGGCTTCTGACCTATTGTTCAATCCTCACCCTCTCGTGGTGCACCCTGTTAGATATCTACCTGGATACTGAACAAATGAGGATGGGCTGGCAATTTGGGATTTAGCTGACCAAATTGTATTCTTATTGGCTTAAACCAAAATATAGAATGATGGTACAAGACAGAATTTAATGCGGGCTGGGGTTTTGCCTGGTTTAACAAGGGCCCCGTTGTTTCGCCAGGGAACCAGAGCAAACAGCAAAAAGTCAGCTACTGGAACAAATCCTGAAACACATCCCAACTCAACATCACCAGAGTTAAAGATCGGTGCTATCAACATAAGAAGCCCGAATGGCAAAGAAATGGAGCTAGCTGAGGAATTGGATAAGTACGAGATCAACATAATAGAGGTGACTGAAACAAAAAAGACAGAAACTAGTGAGATCTTTCTGAGCAATAAATATAAAATGTTATATTCAGGCAATGACAATCAAGGAAAAGGAGTAGTCATAGTATTCAACACTAAATATGAAGCTAATCTTGAATGACAGGCAGTCTGAAGTAGAGTGATGTGGGTAAATATCAGAATGGGGAACTGGACAAAGAGACTTATTTGTGCCTATGGTCCCACAGAAGGTTCTACTAGTGTAGAAGTGGAAGAATTTTTTGAGGCTTTAGAGAAAGCAACTGACACTATGTGAAAGGAAAAGTTGGTCCTTGTTGGGGATCTAAATAGCAGAGTAGGAAATGATTTCACCAAACTTTCCCAAAATATTTTTTGGGAAAGTTTGGAGAAAAGAGCAAAGCTAATAATAATGGCAAATACCTGTCAGATTTCTGTTCAGGACATGGACTGGTTATGACTAACACCATCTTCCAACATAAAAATGTGCACAAATTCACATGGAGAGAGGAGGCAAGGAATAAGAAAAGTCTCATTGACTAAGTTATTGTTGATAGTGGTGTTTTCTCCTTGGTGCAGGACACACGAGCGTGTACAGAGGATTTGAAATTGGAAGTGATCATTTAGTATTGAGCACAATTTCATATTGAAAAGAAGAACATGTAAGAAAGTTTTAAAGCAAATGAAAGTTGAGCAGCCTTCAGATGTGAACTGTAGACTAAAATACACAAATATTATTCATGAAAAAATGAGCTTAAAAACAGGAACCAAACTGTGGAAATTCAGTGCCAAACCTTGAAGAAAACATTGATTGATTCAGCCACAGAGGCTATGTGGAGGTTGTCTGCAAGGATAGAAAAGTCAGAACTCCATATTGCATTCAGGAAGTTTAAGATGCAGTGGAGGAAAAAAGAAAGCAAATGAAAGTTCTGGGCAAATGATTCAGTTTGTGGTCTTAGAGAATACAATGACAAGTGTAAGAAAGTGAAGCAATGTGTAAAACTTGCTAGACAAAAGTCATGGGAAGTCTTTTGTAAGAACAAAGAAAATAAATATCAGGAAGGTGGTAAAATATTTTGAAGGCTATTGAAATGGAGGAAAGAGTACTGTAAAAGGAATCAGAGATAGTAAAGGTGAAATGAAAACTGGAGATTAAAATATCCTTGATGTATGGAATAATAAAGTAATTATTTCAATAGATTGAACAAGCAGTGACCTCACAGTAGTAGAAAACTATTGAAATGGAGGAAAGAGTACTGAAAGTGTATTAAAGCATTTGAATTAAAAAATTCAGCTTACTGCATGTTCACATCAAGAACTCCAGCTTCATACTCTGCCTATAGCAAAGCACACAGCATATGAAATCAGTCATCAGCAGACTTTATAAAGGCCAACAACAGAAATCTAGCAACTTATTCAAATGGAATCATTGCCTTCTGTTTCCTTGCTAAGGCCATTGGATGTGACTTCTACTCACCTGTACTCCCACCTATATATCTCTCTCTCTTTCTTTCATCCTGATGGTATCACTATTTCTTCACCCAAAGATGTAGCTGACCTCCTGGGATCACTCTTTTCCTCTGCATAGATGGCAAAGGAAAATCACCTCATACCATACCAGAATCCAAACTCTGCATGCTTCCTGTAGTTTTTCAACAAAAATATATCAGAAAACTTCTAAATAACTTGAATGCCAAATAATCTTCTCTTACTGATGATAGATTTTCAATTGTTTTGAAACATTGTGCTCCAGAGCTAACATCTGTTCTGCATTGTCTCTACAATCTTTTATGCATAACTGGTCCATGGCAGTGGCCATGTGAAGCAGTGAATTGGCAATCATCATTACTCCAGCATTATTTCAAAGCTGAATGTAGAAACTATGAAAGTTTTCTAAGGTAAAGTTGACCAGAGAGCTTATAGGAATACACTCCACGGCATTCACGAGTTGCCTTAGTATTGACTGCTTAGATGACATACGCACTGCCCAAGCAATCTATATATTCGCCTTTAATTAGTCCATTTTGATAAGGACTTACTGATCTGACAACTGTTTTTAACTGGTTGGTTCTCTTCTGAGATCAGGTAGAAACTTTAAGAGAGCAAAAACTCTAATTCAGTACTAAGGAACTTGAAATGTCAGAGAAATGTACAAAAAATATGAATTATGAAAAATACATTTCTCTGACATTTCGAGTTCTTTAGTACTGAATGAGAGTTTTTGCTCTCTTAATGTTTCTACTTGATCTCTGAGGAGAACCAACCAGTTCGAAACAGCTGTCAGATCAGTAAGTCCTTATCAAAATGAAACTAATAAAAGACAAAAATATAGACGATTGGGCAGTGCTTATGTCTTCTAAGTAGTCCAACTCATGAATGCTGGCGAGTGTATTACTGTAAACTCTCTGGTCAACTTACTGTACAAAACTTTTATAGTTTCTACATTTGGCTTTGAAATAATGCTGAATCTAATATCCACTTCACTTATATAGTTTTGCATCGCCAAACATAAGCCTTTTGGCTTTTTATTTTAGTAATCATTCCCCCATATTCTGTTGCACTGTTAATACAAGAGCAGCATCTGCCCATCACCCCTTTGCTTTGTAACTACAAATACACCGAACCTGCTTTTCTCCTTTCTCATTTATTCCGTCCACCTCTCTCCTCCGAAACAGTCTTTCTCATGAAGTATTCCCCAAACAACTGCAACCTGCAGCTTAAAAAAAAAAAAAATCAGTAAAAGTCCGTCAGTCCCCATTTGTATTCCACACATGGCACACTGATGTGCCTATAGGTCTGTTGGCCTCTCGTATATGGGATCGTATAAAAAATATTATTAAGAGGGTGATGAAGAAATGTATAAACTTCGATTAGTGAACAAAGGAAGGATAATGATTATGGAAGATTGGAATGAAGAGTTAGCATTTGGGAATAAGGAAAGTGAATTTTTCAAGTTCTTGAGAGATAACTATCTCAGGTAGCACGTAAAGGAAGGCATGCGAGGATCAAGAGTTCTAGATCTGATCATTTCATCGGAGGATGTAATTGTTAGAGGGGTTTCACATTTTCCTCCAGTTGGTGAAAGTGATCATGAAGTAATCACTTGTGTTGTGGCTAGTCATATACAGGCTTTTGCAAGGAAAGGATATATGTGGAATTATAAGGCTGGTGATTATGACAAACATAGGAGACAACTTCGAGCTATAACATGGAACGAGGAGTTGAGCAGTAAAGAAGTAAATGCTGTATTGGAACTTACAAAGAAATACATAACAGCATCAATGTACGAATGTATCTCAAAGGCCAAAAGGCTGAATAAGATAGGTGTAAAATGGATGAATGTGGAGCTTAAGCATGAAATCTGGAAAAAGAAAGTACTTTGGAGGAAGTACAAGATGAATAATGGTAATCAGTCACATGAAGAATATAAAGAACAAGCCAGGAGAGCGACTCATTTAGTAATGAAAACAAAAATAGAGTATGAGCAGAAATTGGCAAATCAGGCTAAGAAAAAACCTTAGAGAGTTTTTTAGATATGTGGCAAGTAGGAGGAAGAATGATCATGGAAAGATGAAGTTAAGGGATGAAAGTAGTAGAATGGTAACTGCTGCAGAAGACATTGTTAAGGTATTCAGTGATCAATTTATAAGTGGGTTTCATCCTGATCAGGGTGGAATCATGAGGAACTTAAGTGTAGAGGACATAGGAGAGGATAGCTTAATTGTGAGTGAGCAGGAGGTATTTGAGGAAATAAATAACCTTGATGTTAATAAGGCGATAGGATTTGATGACATATCACAACGCCTCTTAAGGGATTGTTCCAGGAAACTAGGCAGTAGCATTGGCATGCCTGTTTAATAAGAGTTTTGCAACAACACAGGTTCCATGGGAGTGGAAGGAGGGTAAAATTGTTCCACTGCATAAAGGCAGTGATAAGGCTGTAGCTTCAAATTATAGGCCGGTCTGTATATCTGGGGTTGTGGTGAAGGGCCTGGAGAGATTGGTGAGAAGTAGGATACAGAAATGAGTTGATAACAGCAGTATTCTCTGTGGTTATCAGCATGGGTTTGTTAAGGGGAGATCATGTTTCACTAACTTACTTATGTACTATAACAAGGTGACAGATACCTTGGACAGAGGAGATGCATATACAGTGGTGTACTTGGATTTTGCAAAGGCTTTTGATAGACTGCCACATGACAAGCTCTTAAATAAATTGAAACAGATGGATTAGATAACAGACATCTGTGTTGGATCAGTGACTGGCTGTCAAATAGGTATCAGAAAGTTGTATATGGGGTTACAATATCTTGAAAGAGAAAGGTCACCAGTGGTGTGCTGCTGAGGTCAGTTTTGAGGCCATTGTTGTTCAATTTGTATGTTAATGATATTGGATTGGGTTTAACTAGTGATATCCAGCTGTTTGCAGATGATGCAAAACTGAGGAGAGCAATGCACAGTCAGGCTGATGTTAATGCCTTACAAGAGACTTGAATAGATTGCATGAATGGGCAGGTAAGTGGAACTTTCAGTTCAGTGTTGCCAAGCGTAAGGTTTTGAGATTTAGTAAGCAATGATAGTATGCAAAGTATACACTTGGTGGGGAAACTTTAACAGAAGTAGAGGAGATGAGAGGTCTAGGAGTGATGGTAGACAGGGACCTGAAATTCAGGGGCTACATTGTACAAGTTGTGAAGACATCACATCGAATAATGGCAATGATATGGAGGGCCTTGACATGCAGAAATAAAGAGGTTATGATGCTACTGTATAAGGCCTTGATTAGGCCTCATATGGATTATTGTGCACAGATTTGGTCACCAGGTTTTCATGGTGACAAGGATATGTTGGAAAGGGTACAGAGAAGATTCACAAAGATAGTCAGTGGTCTTTGGAATGTGGAGTATGAGGACAGATTGAGAGAATGTAAGTGCAGAGCCTCGTTAATAGGAGGAAGAGGGGAGATATGATTGAGACATATAAGCTGGTTAGAAGTTATCAGGTAGACATGGAAGATATTTTTCATAGAATGGAGAGGGGAGTAGAACAAGAGCAAGAACAATTGCTGGAAACTGTATAAGGAGGGTGTAAGCAAAGTAGTGAGAAGCAGGTTCTTTGCATGGAGGGTGGAATGCATTGCTTGAGTGTGTTGTGGATGTGGACACATTGAATCAGTTTAAGACGCGGTTGGATGAGCATTGTATGCAATAGTGAGTACCTCCCATGACGAGTCTCTAACTCCATGGAGGTCAAATGTTGATGATAATAATAATAATAAAGAGAGACCTCCAGGGGCTCTTGAATGAGGCCACACATTATACGCACAGCTATCATACTTATTCTCGAATTCATTCACACTGCTTGTACACAGAACATCCATTGGCAATCCAATATTCATCTGATAAGTGAACTTTGCAACAATAACCAAACTAGTAAGAATTGGCATCACATTATTGGATTGGTTCTGTTTACAAAAAGGAATAAGGAAAGGATGTATACTATCTCCTGGACTCTTCAGTCTCTATGGCGAGGAAATCTTCAAGAGATCTCTGGATGACTGGAATAGAGGCTTATCAATAGGCATCTAAAGAATCAGTAACTTAAGATTGCTAATGACATAGTACTGATAACAGAAAATGAAAAAGACATGAATGAACTCCTTGGAAGAATAGAATGGCATAGTTTGACATATGGATTCAAGATCAATGTCAGTAAAACATGACCCTAGATAGAATCATAATGGAAATACTTCAGGACTGCTTACAAGCATAGATAAAATTAATCAGCTTATCTATCTGGGCTCATTGCGCTCTGCAATGGGAGTCTTATGGACGGATTAAGAAGATGGATTACAGTGGGATGAACTGCAATGACTCAGCTTGCCAAAATGTGGAAGAATAGGCAAATATCTATCAACATAAAAATTAGACTGGTTCGATCCTTAGTCTTTGTGGTTCTTTATGTCTCAGAGTTTTGGACACTGAACAAAGCCGTTAAGAAAGATCAGTGGTTTTGAATTGTGGGCTTGGAAAAAGATGTTTCGAGTTCCTTGGACTGAGAAAAAACCAACCTAAGCATCAGAGATCAATTACGTCTTGAAATGAGTCTCTGCAGCATGGTGGAAAGAAGAATCCTCAGATAATTTCAACATATCTCAAGAAGAAAGTGAGAGAACATTAACAACTCATCATGCCGTTAGAATGCTAGGAACTGGAAGAAGAAGAAGAGGAGACCGGCTCAATGGGAGATGACTAGATCAAATTCCTGCTCTTACTAGATTAAGGTTGGAGGATGCACTTAGAATGACAGAAGATAGAGACAAATGGAGAAGACTAATACATTGGGTCATAAGTCCTCAGCCATTTGTAGATTGACTAAGCTATACTGTAGCAGCATTGAACTGTAACTGTTATGATGACACTTTTTACAATGTTTCTGTCATTTGTATCATTTCATTTACTGTTAATCAGAGTTTTTATGTCTTTATTATTATTAGCAGTGCGAGGTCATTGGCCATTCATGCCAATGGGAAATGTAAGGATGTGGTTTCCTATGTGGAAAGTATGAGGAAAAATGACACTAGTGATAAACAACTAAGTTATACCAACTAAGTCTGTTATGTACCCTGAAGATGCCAACAGACTTAGTTAATGACACTAGTGGTTGGTAACAGCAGTGTAGTAGCCACTGTGGACTTAGCGGAATTATTTAATGATCACTTTACATTTTATACCGTTGAGTGATATGCCAACCTGGGTGATACACAAACACTAAAGAGGACATAAAAGTGAATGAATCAAAATAATTGTTTGGATCAGATGATATATTGTAATATTTTATGTTTCGTTTTATCGTTTCCTTTCTGTTTATACTCTTTTTCTTACAATTCACTCGTGGTCCCTTTACATATACTACCTTCAGTGATTCAGTACTTCTTATACCTGAGAACCATGGATATTTATATTAATTTCTGACTGTGCCTCCATGTCCCAAGATTGGTACTAGAAATTATGAAAACTTCCGGCAGACTGATTTAACCAAATTTCAAAATCTCAAAAAGTCTTAACAGTCGTGGCATCTCTCTCTCTCTCTCTCTAGTATGATTCTAGTGATTACTCGCTTACAGGCTCGGTTTATTTCAGATCAATGCATTGTGATGAAATAAGATCAGTCAACAAATTATTGTAAAAATTCAAAGGACTTATTTAATGAATGCTAAGTAAGAAATATATAATACAAAAGGTGCAGGGGAACTATCCTCTGTTAAATCTCAAATCAATCAAATTCATGCAGTTTATCTAAATACCCCTTATAACAAACATCCTTTTGATTATTCCATTAATTGATAAAACTTTTCTAAGCTAATATCTCGCACGTCAAATCCTCTGGTATCACAACAATAACAAGATATTAATAGCAAATACCTGATTCATTAAAATACATGTCAATCCTTTCCAGTCACTCAGTTAACCTATGTTACTTAAATAATAAAGTAACACGTAAAAATCACAGTGAAATCTTTAATTTGTAAAAAGACAGATATTTCGTACTAAAAATAACAGTACGTCTTCAGTAGCAGTAATAGGAATGTAATACAGGCAAACGTTCGGTGGATCACCTATTAAAATACAATTGTTACCGCATGCTAGGAAATAATAGCAATAACAAATTTAATCTATTAAGATAAATGGTTTTTTACATAATTGTGGCTAAAATACGCACCTACTTTGGAAGAACTCTCGTCTTTATGGACTCCCAAAAATCCATAAAGAAGGCTGTCCTGTACGACCTATTGTAAATTGCATTGACTCTCCAACTTATCGGATTGCAAAAGTATTATCATGTTCCTTAAGTGCTCTCACTGGTCATTCCAGATCCTATATAAAAAACTCAACAGATTTTCTTGAAAAAAATCAAGGATATAAAAATTACAGATTCTGAAATATTAGTCCGTTTTGATATCATTTCTCTGTTCACCAATATCCCATTAACCGACACAGTCAATTCATTATATGAAGATTACCCTCCAGATATCGCAAGGATATTCGAATATGTCATCCACTGAGGTTATTTCAGTTGGAAAAACAAAATCTACAAATTGAAGGTACTGCCATGAGCCCTCTGTCTCCACCTTTGGCAAACTACTATTTGAAACAATTCGAAGATACTATGTTCTCATCCATTCATCCTCAACCATCTCAACCATCCTCAATTCATTATATGAAGATTACCCTCCAGATATCGCAAGGATATTCGAATATGTCATCCACTGAGGTTATTTCAGTTGGAAAAACAAAATCTACAAATTGAAGGTACTGCCATGAGCCCTCTGTCTCCACCTTTGGCAAACTACTATTTGAAACAATTCGAAGATACTATGTTCTCATCCATTCATCCTCAACCATCTCTTTGGTACCATTACGTCGATGATGTTTTTGCTGTTTGGCCACACACTGAAGATGAACTTTCCACTTTTCTACAATGGATAAATAGCCTTCACCACACAATGGATAAATAACCTTCACCCATGCATCCAATTCACTATGGAAAAAGAAAACTCTGGTACTTTACCATTTTTGGACATCCTCCTTACTAGAATGTCTTCTGGTACCTTATCTACAAGTGTCTTTCGAAAACCCGCTTTTACTGGCAGATACATTCACAAAACGTCTATGCACCACATCTCAAAAATTTGGCATTCTTAAATTTCTAATTCATAGAGCACATAAAGTTTGCTCTTCCCCAATAATCTTACAACAAGAACTTTTCCATCATTAAAAAGTTAATGGAATCAAATGATTACAACTCCAATCAAATCCAACAGACACTTGACTCTTATGTTCCAACACCTATAGTTTCTTCAACAGTCCACGGAGTTCCTATTCCGTACATTCCAGGAATCTCAGAACCTATAGGTAGAATCCTGAAAAAGTATCAACTGATTCCAACATATATTCCTATCAACAAAATTTCTTCTTTATTAGCCTTCTACAAAGGATAAACTGTTTTCTCTATCTTTGGCTGACGTTTACCAAATACTGTGCGAATGCGATGTCTCTTATTTTGGACAAACTGGCCGTTCTTTGGAAAAAAGAGTAAAAGAACATCGATATTATATTGATTATAACAAACCTCTGAAGTCTGGTCTGGCGCAGCACAGTATTGGCTCTACTCATAGTGTCCAGTGGGATAAAGCAGTTCTCCTCCATAGATGCAGATTCAAATATGAACGCTTATTCAAAGAAAGTTGTGAAACTATCTTACACCGACCGAATTTAAATAGAAGACTGTATGTCTCTCTCAAAGATCTGGGAGACTTTTATCTTATGTAAAATAACCATTTATCTTAATAGATTAAATTTATTTATATTATTTCCTAGCGCGCAGTAACAATTTTTACTGCGCGCCTTTTTCAGTGTCTGTTACAGACACTGAAGATGTACTATTATTTTTAGTATGAAATATCTGTCTTTTTACTAATTAAAGATTTCATTGTGGTTTTTGCATGTTATTTTATTATTTAATTACTATGCCACAGGTTCCACTAAAAATCAGAATTATGTTACTTAATTTATCACATGAACTTTAGTACCTTAGTTTAAACTGCATCTATATTATCAGAACATACATTTATTTATCAATTATATCAAAACACAGACTTAACTTTTTACAAGTTGCAGATCATTCTTAAAACCCATGTAACTCTTCAGGAATTAGCTATACTCTGCTCTACACATAACTATTAATTTCTGTGACAAAGAGTGCATTAGTTATTCTCTGGCTATCCTATTCTATAAATCTCAACAGTTAATTATTATATCTTTCTTACAGCACACGTAACTTATAACAAATGATATTACACTCACGTGAAATGTTCTTCTATTGATGCATCGGCTATTTCTATCAGTCACGGCATTTGATGTTCCTATTTTTTGCTCTGGGCTTTAGGATCCTTAACATCGAAGTTCACTGAGTACCAGCGGCTTCGTCGGGTCAGCAAGCGAGGTGAGAGGGACAACTTTCCGGTGTGGAAAAACTGGCGAGAGTACGATCCTCAGCTTTTCATAGACTCTGTAGGAGCAGAATAGCATCTGGACATTTCGTTCTCCCTTCTTGTTCGCCTCGGGACATCCATGCTTTTAGACTCAAACGGCTTTATGGCAGATCAACTTCTGGATTCCTTCCATCAGATTCTCTCCGCATCTGGGCAGCAACTCCTCCTGGTTCACTAACTAGGTGACTATCTCTCTGGGTGTCGATTCCTATCCGTCCCCAATTCCTCGCTTATATCTCCTTCATATTCCACGCCTTGGGTTCAGTTTTGGATCCCCCTTACAATATCACGTGATAGCTGGTTTCTTGAACTTTCGCCGCTATCCTCTCTTATGTTCTTAATCCCATTCTGTCGGCTTGCGGAATTCCTGTTTGATTTCACTCATTCCTTTCTGCTCTGACCTTGAAGGCCACCTGTGACTGACTATGCAAACAGGAATCAAACGCCTTCCCGACTGCTCCATGTTGCCATTGGCATTTTCAATTTTACATGCTTTGTTTTTGTAAGGATTAAACTAATCCCTGTTGGGTTGTACATATTCTATAAACAACACTAAGAAATAACACAATAAACAATTATTTACACGTTCTCTAGATTTGACCTTCAGTAAAAGGTCGATGTGCTAGGTGGACAAAAATTTCTGCTGCATCGAACTTTTACAATATTGCTACGTATATTTAAGAAACACACGAAAGACCGTGTCTTAACTGATTTATTTAACTTCACTGGCCATGATATGTTTAAACATCCACCAAAAGCTGGATATAAAGCATACAGATGTTGAAAGTTTATTTTTCACTTGGTCAGACTATAATAAATTTAGTTTAATCCTTTATCCAAGTGTGTGCAAACAAAGTTTGCACCTGAAAGTATCTTCAGGACTGGGGTAAAGTGGTACAACACCAGGTGACTCCTTGTAAAGGTGGAGCAAGCTACCAACACTTCTATCTCATTTGCATTATGGGAGATACTGAGATAGAAGTGTTGGTAGCGTGCTCCACCTTTACAAGGAGTCGCCTGGTGTTGTACCACTTTACCCTAGTCCTGAAGATACTTTCAGGTGCAAACTTTGTTTGCACACACTTGGATAAAGGATTAAACTAAATTTATTATAAAGCATACAGAGTTGAACATGGATAAGAAATGCTTGCTATCGATTATTTCTGTTAAGAGGTATGACAATTCTTCACACTCAGGAGAACGCTTAACTGGATTTGCTTGCATCTATAGCTGCACATTTCATGGGAAAAGAAGAATGGAATCAGTTCAGTTTGACCAAGTATAAGGTTATGCATTCTGGGCTGAATAGAACACCAGATTTGCACCATATTGATGGAACTGTACTCCAGGAAAATGAAGCCAGGGATTTGGGGGGTGTTAGCAGATAGGCAGTTGAAGTTCGGAGAGCATATTGCAAAAGTGGCTAAAACAGCTCATCAGGTTGCTTGGTTACTGAAGAATATCTTGACTTGCAGAGATAAGCAGATTATTATACCTATTTATTGGACTTTGATGAGACCCCATCTTGAACTGCGCACAGATTTGGTTACCTGGGTTTCTTTAGGATGAGGAGGCAAGTGACCAAGTCAGTAGTATGTCTATGGAATGCACCTTATGAGGATAGGTTGAAGATTTGTAACTTAGAGAAATTGTTTGACAACTGGAAAAGGGGCAATATGATTGAGATATACAGATTACTGAAGAGTTTTTATAAGATTAACACAGAGGAAATTTTTCCAAACATGAGTTACCCTTGGAAATTGATCAAGAGTGTAGTTAGTAAGAGTGTGAGGACTAGATTTTTTGTTTGAAGAGATGAATGATTAGAGGTTGCCAGAATCCATATTATGTGTGTGCGTGCCTTGACTGTAAACAAGTTCAAAGCGAAGTATGATAGATATTGTGCAAATGTTAGATAATGCTTGGGATAATGTTTTGGGTTTCCCTCGATAAGTCTAAGGATGAGATTCCATGGAATTATGTGTGTAATAAGAATAATAATTTGATGGGAATAGATGTGGAAAGGTATAATGTTTTTGCGAGGATAGAAAGGATATGTGGACAGTATTCCCCTGCTGCTCTCATCAGCTGCACTGCTGCTGATGAGGAGGAATTATGTCCTAAAGTAGAAGAGATTCCAGAGGGCATTAGTGGCAACAGTTTTGAGGCAGTATGGTGTGAGGTGGAGTTTGACTGGAAGAGATATTTAATTGGATTTTGCTATGGGCTAGGGAAATAAAGGGTGGTGATTAAGAAATGTATATGCAACAAGGTAAGAGTGATCATTATGGGTGATTTTAATTATAGTCGTGTTGCAATGAAGAGAGTATGAAAGAATAAGGAAAATGAATTTCTTGAAAGACATTATTTTAAGCAGTATCTAAAGGAAGGGTGCTGGAGGAATGAGAGTTTTATATCTGATCTTTTCATGAGATATAAAATTGAGTAGTAGGGTGTTGCATTTTCTTCTGATTGGTATGAGTGATCATGAAGTGATTACCTGGATGCTGGCTAGTCATATTAAGACTTATGTGAGGAAAGACTACATATGGTACTGCAGTGTCTGTGACTATGAAAAGCTTAGGAGACAACTTGGAGCTATGACATAATATGAATAGTTAAGTTGGAAGGAGATAAATGCCACTTGGGCACTGACAAAGAGATTTAACAATCTGTGAATGTATTCCAGAGGTCAAAAGGCTGAATATGGTAGGTGTCAAATGGATGAATGAAAGTATTAAGCATGAAATCTGGAAGAAGGTTGCACTGTGGAGGTAGCATAAGATGAATAAAGATAATAATCAGTTCACAAAGAGTATTTGAGCAGTCCACAAGGATGACTCAGTTGTTGTTGTTATGTGCCATCAAGTCGTTTTCAACTCTTGGTTGATCCTACGAACAAAGGCTCTTCATCCCGCTTGGCCTCTTGTCCTTTCTTTCATTTCAGTTGGTAAGTTCTTTTATGTTGTCCATCTAATTTTTTATGGTCTTCCTCTTCATCTCATTCCCTCAATCTTTCCCAACATAACTGCCTTTTCCAATGATTCGTCAGCTCACATAATACGACCAAAGTACATAAACTTCTGTTTAGCAATCACTGCCTCCTAGGAGCATTCTGTCTTTATATTCTCTAAAACTTTATTATTGGTCATTCTTGCAGTCCATGGGATTCTTAATAGTCTCCTCCACACCCATAATTCAAATGAATCAATTTGCTTTCTTATCTTTCTTCTTAATAATTCAGCTTTTACATCAATACATCACTACTAGAAATACTATTGCTTTGACAATTCTTACTTTGTGGCCTTACACCTCTTTCATAATTTTTTTCAGATTTAACATTGCTTTTTTTTTCCCATGACTACTTCTTTTAATTTCATCTTCACATTTACCATCATTTCTGATTCTGGACCTCAGTAAATCATAACTTTCAGCAATTTCTATTTTATCTCCCTCTGTTATAAATTCATTTAAATTGCCAGAAGCCATCACTTTTGTTTTGCTGATGTTTAAATTAAGCCTGGCTTTGTTACTTTCCATCTTAACTAATTGAATCAACTGCTCCAGATCTTCTTTAGTTTCTGCTTTGAGGGTTATATCATCTGCATATCTTTATTTTTCTGCCACAAATCTTAATTCCAGCTGGATCTTTGTCTAAATCAGCCCATTCTCATAATATATTTGCCATAAATATTAGAGAGGTAGGGTGACAGTATACAACTCTCTTCTACTTGGACACTGTCTGATTCTCCAGATACAGTTTTTACTGAAGCTTCATGGTTGTCATAATGCTCTCTTTGTTGAGAAAATTAGATGTTCAGGTATTCCCATTGATCTCATTACAATCTACAGTCTGTTGTGATCCATCAAAAGCTTTCCTATAAATTAAACAAATGAATAATAATATTTTCTGAAATTCTCTTGTTATTTCCATAATCCATCTCATGTTTGCTCTTTGGTCTCTAGTTCCACTACTTCTAAAGCTTGCAAGTTCTTGTGGCATTTTTTCTCTATTCACATATGGCTCCAACCTTTGTTAGATCACTTTTAGCATAACTTTACTTGCATGTAAAATTAAAGCAATAGTTATATAATTCACACAATCTCTGGGATTTGATTTTTTTTTTTTTTTGGAATTGGTATGAATACTGATGTTTTCCAATCTCTAGGCCAGTATATTTTTTTCTGATATACTTCACTTTTCATTATCATGGAGTTCTCCTTTCAAATTCTCCTTCAATATTATCTTTCTTATATAAATCCTCTATATACTCTTCCCATCTTTTTTTTTCACTGCTTCTTCTTTCATCAGACATTTACCCATATTACTTTTTACAACTCTTAATCTAGGGATAAACTTCTCTATGACGTCATTTATTTTTCTTAACAGATTTCTTGTTTTACCCATAATATTGTTTTTTTTTTTTCAATTTTCCTTGCAACTTTTGTTTAGATGTTTTTCCTTATCTTTCCTAGCCTGTCTTTAGAATCTCAGTTTAATCTTTTCTTTGTTTCTCAGAAATTTCATTTTTCTTCTTTCCTCTGCTATTTGAATAGCTCCTTCTGACAACCATTTACAATCTTTCTTGTTGCGTTATTTAGTCTTTTTTTGCTGCTTCTATTTTCCAATTATCTTCCTGTCTTCTCCAAACTTTTTAATTTCTTTCTGACTTCTACTTTGAATGCTTCATTTATAGGATCTAAATCAAATCTGATACTGTCCTTTTGTTTCTTCTTACCCCTTGATTTCAAATTAACTTCAGCTATCAATAATTCATGATCTTTCCCACAGTTTGCATCATGTAGTGTTTTGCTGCTTGGACAGTACTCCTCCACCTTCTGCTAGCAACAATATAATCTATCTGATTTCTGTATTCTCCATTAGGTGAAGTCCATGTGTACAATCTTTTATGTTGTTAGAAGCAAGTGTTTGCAATAAAGCAGCTATTCTCAACACAAATGCTTCAGTCCTAAACCAAATTTTCTAGTGATGCCTCATTCTTTTTCACCCATTTTTGCATTTCAGTCACCTAATATCAAGAGAAAATCTGTTTTTTTAAATACTATATACTACTGGTTGCAAGCTGCTGTAAAATTCTTCTACCTCATCTTCACCCGAATCTGTAGTGGGTGCATACACCTGCTTGAGTGTAACATTCACTGGTTATGCCTTTATTCTGATTAGAATTATTCTATCAGACACTGTGTTGTAACCCAAAATGTATTTTCTTTATTCTTTACTAACTATGAATGCAACTCCATTTCTTTGAAGGTTTTCATGTCCAGAATAATACATCATGAAATCATTGGTATAAAAGTAATCCATTCCTATCCATCTCAGTTTACTGATTCCTAACATCTTAACTCGAGTTCTTATTTCTTTCTTGCAACAGCACAAGTCCCAGAGGAGTGGAAGGAAGGTGTTCCATTTCACAAAAGTGGTGATAAAGCTAAGGCTGCAAATTATTGGCAAAGCTGTATATCTGGAGTTGTTGTTGAAGAGATTGGTGAGAGCTAGGATACACAAATGGATTGATAACCGCATTCTCTGTGATTGTCAGCATGGCTTAAAGAGTTGTGTTTTACCAACTTATGTGGTATAACAAGGTGATCATTTTTCATCACTTAGATTTTGCAAAGACTAATTGCCACACAACAGGTTGGTAATTCAATTGGAACAGGTGGGTTTGGATGCTAGATTAGTAAGTTGGATAGATGACATTGTCAGATAGATATCAGCAAGTTATATATGTAGGAGTGAAGTATCCTAATAGAGGAAATTCACTGGGAGTGTGTCACTGAAATCTGTCTTAGGACCATTGTTTAACTTTTTATATTAATGATATCGAGATATATAACTGTTTGCAGTACAAAATTGGAGAGAATGATGTGAAATCAAGCATATCTTCGCCTTACAGACTTGGTTGGATTGTATGAGTGGACAAGTGAGTGGAACTGTCAATTTCATGTTGCAAAATGTAAGTTTCTGAAAAGGAGGTTGAGAATATCAGGTTTGGGAGTAGTGGTGGCAAGAACCTGAAGTTCAGAGATCACATTCAGTGTTTCCTCTAAGCTGTGTGTGTGTGTGTGTGTGTGTGTACGTGCGTGTGCAATAGTCAGAAAGAGAGCATACACATCTAGTAACTGCATGCACAGAATTTTTCCTTTCGGAATTTCTAATTTGCAGTCAATTTTTGAATGTACTATAAAAATGAATTATATGATAAATCATACTTGTCACCAATGTGTCTGTGCCAATATTACCAGGGGTGGCTCGTGCATAGGTACTGCGGAACTGCAGCACCCCCAATTTTTCTCAATATATAAATATATTTATTAACATATTTCTATTTGCTTGTGATATTTAATTTTATCATCGACAATCCTATATAATTCTCTTATTTTGTATAAAAAATAATAAAAAATCCATCTTGTAGCACTTAGGAGGGCGAAGGATGCTAGCAGCATAGTGTTTCCCACCGTGTCATATTGCTGTGCATGCAAGCATATCCACATCATAGTGAGATGCGAGCTATTTGCGTAATATGGCACTGTCCGTCGTGCAGTTCCACTGTTGTTTATATGCAGTTTGCAGCAGTAGTAGAGTGTTCGTAGTGCTTATCATGTTTACTCCGTCTCTTTAAATATTTGGACATTACAATTAAAGACATAACATTTGTTATAGTTTTTATTTTAGAACATTATTGGGGTTATGATAATGGATTTTATTTTTAAGTAATTTTGAATTATACTGAACTGTATAATTTATTCAATAATAAACAATATTTTGTCATGAAACAAAAGAAGAAAATACGTTTACCCTCGTATAATGTGGTGCTTATATAATGGGGTTTCGATATAATGTGGTCTACAAATTGTAGTAACCCTTGTTGAACGCTGTACTTATACAACGCGGTTTCAATATAAGACGGTCTACAAACTGTAGTAACCCTTTATCTTTTCATATATTTTTCAACGCGCGACTTAAAAATCAAATTTTTTCTTCATTAAATTTGTGTCTGCCTGCATCATGCATGTAGTTATAAGTAGCGAATTTATATTAGGGTAAATACCCTTTAGCACACACACGTGTACATCAATTGTTTACCATATAAAGTATTTATTGTTGAAAATTGTCTTCGTTTTCTGCCAGGAAAGCACATTAAAAATCATAAGTGTATTAATCTCAAATAAGTGTATTAATCGAAAAAACAGAATCAGCAAAGCTGGTATGGTGGGAAGTCAATTGAATAAATTCATATGGAATAAGAGAGAAATTAGTCGGAACACTAAATTAGCAGTATACAAGACAGTGTTCAAACCAGTTTTAACTTATGGATCTGAGAGCTGGGTCAGAAGTAAAACACTTGACCAAAGACTAGAGACCGCAGATATGAGAGTCCTGAGAAAGATTAGACGCATGAACAGATGGCATCAATGGCAATATCATATTAAAAATGAGGATATTAGGAAAGAACTTGACATTGTCAGCATCCAGGAATGCGTTAGCAGAGCTAATCTCAGGTGGTATGGTCACTTAAATAGAATGGAAGAGGAAAGATTAGCAAAACAAGTGTTCTCTGCCAGGTTGGCAGGAAAACGACCCAGAGGAAGACCAAGATATAGGTGGATTGATACGGTACAAAGTGCCTTAGACCAGTGCTTCCCAAACTTCTGCATGTCAGGGCCCCCTTTGCAAAAATTAAAATATTTCATGCCCCCCCTCGAAACAAAATCGTAATAGAGATATATATTATTATAATATTTATTGTATTTATATTCAATACAAAACATACACAGCGAATATTGCAAAAATCAAATGCTTATATTACATTTTTTGCCTCTTACCGTTTGGTTCTGAAGATGATGCGGGCTGTTCTGGTAAAATATGAAATACTGTCCTTTTTTTGAGTCTGTTTCTGCTTCTTCTGATTGTTCGCGAGATTTTTTTTCATTTTTTATCAGCGGCTTATCCATCTCAGGGTTAAATTTTTTAAAGTAGAATAGATCAAATAATATCATCACTTACCGATACTGGCACACCACAGACTGATAACATGAAATTAGTGAATATTACCTGAATAAGGGAATCCCTGAACAAGGAACATTTTTCTCTTTTGTGACTTTCCTTCCTTTAAGGTAATTAAGCCTAACACGAAACAGACAGCAAAGGTAGGTTATTAAAACTTGTATATGATTGGTGCGGTATTAACAAAAGATCACGCAACCGAAAGATAAAAGCATAGCTGACAATTGAGTTGAAATGCTAACTCTCTCCAACCGAATTCCATATGTGAAACTGCCATAACATTCATTATATATATATATATATATATATATATATTACTTAGTTTTAACACTTTTACGAATTTTAACACCTTCGGTTGAATTTTATTGCTGCCTTGGGAAATCGAATTCACACACATCTAATTAATAACAATAGTTTTTAGTTAGATATTAGATACTGTGTTTGCCCATGCAACATATGGTTTTGTTTCAGTCTATACAGCATAGTTTCTGTATGAAGGGACATGTGATTCATTAATTAGTGCGTTTTTATCCCAGTTGTCTCTAATTGCACTGTTTGTTGAGAATATATTACACAGACTCCTCATACCTTATTCACTGGCATAATAAAAGTACTTGTTTTTATTGCCTCCGCAGTATAGTGGCTGTTAGGGAGGGCGTGTGGTTTACCACTGCAAGGGAGTTACTATCTCCCCACATGAACTTGTTTAAGCTTTTTTCATGTGTGAAGTATATGCGAAACTTTTATTGTAACAGAAAACTATCTCGGATGACAGTGATAATATAAAACGAGTTTTGATATGTATATAAAGTCAATATCAACAGTTCTTGATATTAAAATATGAAAAATAACAAAAAAGAAATAATAAATAATAAAAGTTAAATACGTTTCTTTTAAAATAAAAAATTTACTTAGTCTTAAAACATTTGAAATTTGTTTCCATTATTTCACGGCCCCCCCTCAACAAAACCTACGGCCCCCAAGGGGGCCGTGGCCCACAATTTGGGAAGCACTGCCTTAGACGATAGAAATATAAGATCTGATAATGTTGGAGTCTTGACAAGTAACAGACTTATTTGGAGGAAAATTGTAGATAGGAAGTTAGTAATGATGTAAATTTTTCATGTAGTACTGTCATATCCTGTACACCCCTTGAGGGTACATGGCAGGAATTTGATGATGATGAATTTCTTCAAATAGACAATTGTCATCGATTTTAATATCAGGCATTTCTTTCGATAAAAACTCAACACATTTTTCAATATCTGCCCAGTTTACTTGCGATGAAGTCAAAAAACACCATTGAAAACTGTTATTTCCTGTGATATTTGTTTCAGACCATTCTTCGACATATTGAAAACATGTTTGGTAAAAATTCTGCACTTATTTGGTAAACTTTTCCGTTATGCCCAGATTTGATTCCTCTGAGTTTGACAATTTTCTCTTTATTATTAAAGGAATAAATTTTTCTTCAAATCGTGATTTATATTGAAGGACAAAATCGTTCAAAATAAGACTAACTTCTGTAGCTGAAATATGTTCACCTTCAATCTCTTGAATCGTTTTGTCCTAACTGTATTATAAGCTGTTGCACTAACAGCTGATAATACAAACACAAATTTTGGTGGGCGAAGACGCGAAGGAGTGAATAATGTCTATGTAAAATTACAAGATTTACTCCAAAAGAAAATACTAGGAATAGGTTGTAATGCACATATTTTGTCAAATGCAATCAACACAGCGTCATGTGCCATGCCAATTTTTGGACATTTGTCTAAACTTAAAAAATATGAATGGAGAGGCTCAAATAATTGTAAAACGTGCTCTATAGCAGGTGTTAGAGCGAGCCATCTAACTTTTGAATATCCTAAAAGTTTTTTATATTCAACATTTGTGTCTTCACAAAATTGTTTTAAAGTAGCCACACGAACAGTAAAACGACTAAAATACAAATAAATTGTCGTTATTATTATTTCTACATCAATTGGCATGGCACATGATGCTGTGTTGATTGCATTTGACAAAATATGTGCATTACAACCTATTCCTAGTATTTTCTTTTGGAGTAAATCTTGTAATTTTACATAGACATTATTCACTCCTTCGCGTCTTCGCCCACCAAAATTTGTGTTTGTATTATCAGCTGTTAGTGCAACAGCTTTAGATTTCAAATTGTTTTCATTTATTACTCTGAATAGGTGGTTTGACAAAATTTCAGCAGTTTCACCCTCAATGGATTCTAAATTTAAAATTTTTACTTGAATGCCCTTGGTAACATTATAATACCTTACTAGTATTGGATACAATTTGGTTTCATTATGATTTGATGCATCAGATAAAACCGTTACAAATGCTGCATTTTTCAAGTCTTCTGCAAGTATTTTGTCACAGTAATTTTTAAATACTGATTTAATAATAGCCTCACATTTTGTCCTGGCACATGAAAATTTAGCATTGTGAAACTTTTTCAATAATTTAGTTGTACAATCCATACTACGAAAACTTTGATTGTGAATTATGGTATGAAATGCAAATGTTCCCTCCATTACAGCTAACTGTTTTTCATCTTCAGAATAATTAGAAGTTTTAAAAAAATAGGTTACTTTACTACTGGAAGCTGATGCATCTAATGATTGCTTATGTTTGTTGGTGTTCAAGTGTTTCGTTATAGCTGCTCTGCCTCCAACTGCAATACAAAATTCTCCTCTGCAAATATTGCAGAAAACAATGGTGTCTCTCTTTGATATGGGGAGTGGAAATTCCTTTTTCAATTGATCGTTGAAATGGCATTTCCTCTTTCTTGATTTTTCCATCCCTTAAATGAAATTAAAAATAAAATATAGAGCCACACGAACGATGCAAGCAAATTATGAATAAATAAAATTAATAATTAAAACTAAAACTTTAATAACAAAAGCGATAAAACTTTACTAAATCTATATTTAAATTATTTTACACTTGTGTTGAAAACAGGGTTGTATAAAATTGAATTAATGAATTAATGAAACGTGAATTGTGTACTTACCTGAGTATAATATTCACTGAGAAAGAAATAATTTCGTATTTCCGTTAGAAATAAACACGAAGTATAATATAGAGATAAAGTAAACAAAGTGAAGGACAAAATGGTATGTATCCCATAATGCAAAGCACATCCCTTTAACGTATAACAAACCCAAGGTAAAAAAAAAAAACTTTCAACATCTTAATACACTCTAATTAGGTACTTTTAGCTTGTGCCATGTGGGCAAACTGACATCAGCAAGTTGGAAAGGCACATTTGTTTAGACTGCAAACAGTGACGGATTTTTGTAGCTATGCAGATTTAAGTGAATTAATTTTATGCTCACAGTTTTCAGGCTATCTTCTTCTTCACCCAATGGTGCGAGACACGTGAAGTTCTCCTATGCCCTGTGCATGTGTTTCATAATCGCGTCTTTCTGAACTGTACCGTCATATGACGCGTAACAGTTCGGCGCGGCATCTCTGAATACAGAGATTAACAGATTAGTTTTAAAATATCGAAAAGGAGGACAGGTAGGAGGACACTTTTTGAGAAAGGACAGAACCTACAAAAGGACTGTCCTCCCTAAAGGAGGACGATTAGTCACCTTATTATTACTGACTTCTTGATAATAAACCAGCTGAAGTATGCAATGAGAATTATACAAATGATGTCCAAGAGATTTCACGTGATGACAACGTCTGGCCACTCGTAAATAAAGAACATCTTCTAACTGTTAGTTTTGAAGGCAGTGATGATGATCAAAATATGCATTTTATTTTATTTTGCCTAAAACATTTATGCATTATGTTCAATGAAGTTTACGTACAATTTATAATTTTTTATAATTTTATGCTATGTATTTGTTTCATAGTTTATATGTTTTCTTAACTTACATGAATTACCTGAATTAAATGCAAATATTTTTTTGTTGGGTATGTCATTGTTTATATAATCTTAAGAAGAAAAAAAAACAATTTCGAAACCTAACCCTATTTTTTCTATGCGATCTGAATCTCACATAATGTGATTTATATTTCGAACCCACTATTTCAAGCCGCCACACTGAATATTACTCTAATTGATTCCAACTTAATACACTCTAAAGATACCAAGAAATTTTATATTTGGTTTTTAATCCTTTTCCCAAGCAAGCAAAACCAAGTTTTGATTTTGAAATATATTCACATCTGAGCTACTTGTATACAGAGGCTAATGACTTCATATCACTTACCTTGGTATGTATCCCATAATGCAAAGCACATCCCTTTAACGTATAACAAACCCAAGGTAAAAAAAAAAACTTTCAACATCTTAATACACTCTAATTAGGTACTTTTAGCTTGTGCCATGTGGGCAAACTGACATCAGCAAGTTGGAAAGGCACATTTGTTTAGACTGCAAACAGTGACGGATTTTTGTAGCTATGCAGATTTAAGTGAATTAATTTTATGCTCACAGTTTTCAGGCTATCTTCTTCTTCACCCATTGTCTATGTAGACTGTTGGGGCACTATAAAGGTGGCAGTCCTAACATTCTCTCTCTCTCACCATGAAGGATCTCCTTAACAAGGTGGAGAACGAAGAATCCGTTTATTTTCTGATGTTATCTATGTGGGTGATTCTTGGTCGCACCCAGACAATGGTGCTGGAGCATCACTGGAATAAATGTATTAGTCTTAAGTTATATTATGTTGAAAAATAAAAATAATTTTGTAATTATAAATTTGTTTTTTTCATTGTTAGGCCGAGAACTTTTCAGACCATCCTCATATGTAGAATATTCAGGGCATGATCAGAAAAGCCAGATTTACAATAGTTATTAAATTTAATGTGCGGTTTATGTTCCTTTTTACAGATAGGAATTGTGCATCCTCTTTCACTTATATAGGGCAACTTACAGGTGCAGTGAATATGGTATACTCCATGGTGGGCCAGTGGAATAAGTGGATCCTTGAATGAGTTGAATAAGTTCTTTAATTTTGCCAGAGGTTAAAAGGTATCATTAAGGTTGTATTTCTGTAGTGTTCTGTTTATTTTATTTGATATCCCTTTAATGTATAGAATGGCTATAGTTTTATTGTAATCTAGTTTATTTTTATTTTTAAATGGAGTCCCATGAAGAATTTTGTTGATAGTGTTTTTGCTGTAGTCATATTTCAGGAAGATATTACTGATAACTATTAATTCATATTTAAGTGCTTGTTCACTGGAGAAAATCTTCAAAGCCCTGTTTTTTAGTGTATTAACGACACTTAGTTTTTGTGTTGGGTGGTGGTAAGAGTTTGCGTATTTATTGGCCAGTGGTAAACAGTGAAGGAAAGACTGCTGGAAGGAAGACATTTGGCAAGTGTATCTAGAAAAGGAAGTGTGTTTGGACTTTCAATTTCATTTGTGAATTGTATGCATTTGTGTTATTTGTTTAGGTGGCCGAGGAAAATGTCTGTCTGGCAGCCATGGGACCAGATAACGAAAACATCATCAACGTATCTAAGCCAAACTTTGGGTTTTAAAGTAAAGGAATCCAGAGCACATTGCTCAGAAGCTTTCATATAAAAGTTAGGAATTGTGGGTGATAACGGTAAACCCATGGCTGTGCTTTCTTTTTTGCAGGTAAAAAGTATTTTGCCACACAAAATAGCCGGAACATAGTACATAGGCAAAAAGTGCTGTGATATTCGTGTGGGAATTTGTCCTGTAAAAGAAGAGTTGTGTCATTGAATGGGATGACCTTAACACGAAGGTCGAAATGTTGGGAAATTAAAGTGATTATTCCTAACACGGTTGTGGTCTCCATAATTTTTCCTGAAATGAATGCTGATCATCCTGTAATGCTAAAGGAAAGGATGCAATTTCTATATTTTCTTCATTGAAAATTTAACTAATTCTTTGTGTTACACTGCTAATGTTCCATGTAGCATATTTCACCACATTTTTCTTTTTCCATTTTTCCATATCTTTCTTCCAGTTTAGATTTCTTTGAAACACGAAAGTAATATGTGTTTCCCTGTGTCAAGTTACTAGCATGACGTAGGTATCCTATTGGTCGGGCTGCCACCTTAGGGAAACTAGGCTTGCCTTTTTTTAGTAGATAGTGGAAACTGCAGTTTGAGAAGAAAGAGTCAACACCCTTGCCCTTGAATTGCTCTAAATAGCACCGGGATGAGAAGGAGTAAGAAGTAAGAGCGTAAAGCAAAGAAAAGTAGAAGACCCAGTCTACATATATAATATACCAAGTGTGTATTGTAGGAAGTAAGATTAGGTCTAGCTCGTGTATCTCGAGTTTGCCATTCTTGTTCTCACCAATGTGAGCCCCTGAGACATATTTATTTCTTTATTATTATTATTCTTTGTTATGGTGAATATGTGTGTAATAATTGATAGAAGTTATTTTTATTATTGCTTACTTATGATCCCAACAACAGTCGATTATTTTCCGCTATACATAGCTTTGGTTTCAACAGTAAGTACATGCTACAATTTGTGGTGTACCTGCATGACATACACACTGAAAGCATGGGATAATTTCTGATGTCCTATAACATCAGCAAGTATGACACAAACTGTTGTCTTAAGTAGCTTTGAATGTTAAATAATTATCTGATCAGGACTGTTATTCTAAATGATATATTATTATTACGTGACACCTCCATGGAGTCCAAAGACTCATCGAGGGAGGTCACCTACTCTACAACTCTCTGTCAACACCAACTACAATGAACTGCAACTATCATCATCATCTACACCAATGCCATCTACCATCCACCACCACCACTTGTATTTTCACAGACAATCACAAACATCCATGCCCATGGTGGGATTTAAACCTGCAGCTTTTTGGCTGGAGAGCTGATACTCTAACCACTCGGCCAGCCAGGCTGGCTAAGATTTGTTATGTTAAGATTTATATATGTTAAGGTTTTGAATATTTATGTAAATGTATCTGATATGTTACCACTGATCCTTTTTGATTTTCAGGTAAAGGAAAAGGTAAACGTACGAAGGGTAAAACAGTAGATTTAAGCACATTCCTTGCTGACCAGAATGCTCCATCTGGATATGCAGTTGTCAACACTAAACGAATCGAATGGGGAGATACACCAGATGATGAATATGGTAAAATACTTTAATTATTTTTAAAATTTTAATAATTATTTACATATGGCACATCTTTTCTCTGCCTTTTATGTTCTTTGAATTATTGATGTATGTGCCAGTTGAGAGTTCTATTATGTGAAAAATACATAATCTTCAAACATGAAGATTATGTATTAATTCTTCACTATGCATAGTGAAGAATTAATGGAGATACATCATACATGTTAGAATAATTACTTAACATTAAGCGAGTAACAATTGATGTTTTGAGCTCTTTATTGAGGTCATCAGGAAAACATGCATATGTACAATATACGAGCTGCATGCTGCTGCACTATATAAAACTAAAATGAATCTAAATGTTTGTTAATAATTTATCCTAGCCTGACCTCTTGTGAGCAAAAAAAGGGGGAAAAAAAATGCAACTACATTAAACAATTTCTACAGTTCTTTCATATTGATTTTCTTCTGTCTGGGGTTGTTCTGACTGCTATATGAGTTGAAGATGGGTCCTCCACATTCTTGGAATAATTAATCCTGTGAATGATGGATTAATTATTCCAAGAATGTGGAGGACCCATATAGCAACCAGCACAACCACACACAGAAGAAAATCTCAATACAAAAGAAATGTAGAAATTGTTTAATGTAGTTGCATTTTTTTCTTTTTTTTTCCCCTTACCAGAGGTTAGGCTAGGATAAATGATTAACAAACATTTAGATTTGCAGCAGCATGTAGCTAGTATATTGAGCATATGTATCTTTTCCTAATGATGATCTCAATACAGAGGTCGAAACATCGATTGTTATTGCTTAATGTTAAGTAAAGTAATTATTCTAATGTGTGTTGTGTCTATATGATGTCTCCACTATGAATGCTGACCACCGTGTAACCTTAAAAGAAAGAATGAGATATCATGCATCTGGAATGAATATTTAGGTGTTGATTACTCCTGTTTATTGTTTATAGGAAGAAAAAGATGACTAGGCATATCTTTTTCTTTTTTCAATTTTTTATAATTAGTTGGCCAACTTTATCATCATCATCATCAAATTCTTACCATGTTAAGTAAGGCACATCTTCTAAGGCACTTTTTACTGCATCAATCTACCTATATCTTGATTTTCCTCAGGATCTTTTTTCTACTAGCCTGACAGAGAACATTTGTTTTGCTAATCTTATCTCTCCCATTCTATTTTAGTGACCATACACCTGAGATTAGCTCTGCTAATGTATTTCTGGACTGACAATTTCAAGTTCTTTCCTAATATCCTTGTTTTTAATATGATTGCCATTGATGCCCCTAATCTTTCTCAGGACTCTTATATCTGCAGTCTCTAGTCTTTGGTCAAGTGTTTTACTTCTGACCCAGATTTCAGATCCATAAGTTAAAATTGGTTTGAACACTGTCTTGCATATAGCTAAGTGTTTTGACTAATTCCTCTCTTATTCCATATAAATTTATTCAGTTGACTTCTTACCATACCAGTTTTGTTGATTCTGTTGTCTATTTCCATATTTAATTTACCATCTTCACTAAAAATCATGCCTAAGTAGCTGAAATGTTTTACTTGTTCTATAGGTTCTCCATTCACAATGCAGTCGATATTTTCAATGCTTCTGAGTATTTTCATTCCCTACTGAGTGTTCTTGGTAAGGAATACTCAGTAGGGAAATGGCTCTGTAATTCTCACATTGATTTATTTCCCTTTTAATAGATATCCTCTGAGAATGAAGCTCTGCTCTAATCATCAGGAATTCAACCCTCTGACCAGGCCTTCTGAATTAAGCATTGCAGCCACTGTAAAACTTGTATACCTCTATTATTTGATCATTTTTGGTCAAATTTTATCTACTCCAGCTTTTCCACATTTCAGGTTTTTGATGAATTTTTGCTACCTCAGGTATGGATATTCTTTCCTATTGGGAGTTTTCTACTACTGTACTGACACAGCTTATTTCATTTTGCAGACTTTAAAAGTAATTTGCTCCAGACATCTAGAATATCTTTATCTTCAGTTTTCAAGATGTCTGATGCAATTACTTTCAAAGTCTGCTAAATGAAATAAGCATTGTCAGCAGTGTCTCTGATTCCTTTTATACTTTTTCCTCCATTTCTAAGCTCTTTCAATTGCCTTCAGAATATTTTACCAACTTCCTGATATTTATTTTCTATATTCTTACCAGAGTCTTCCCATGACTTTTATTTAGCTAGTTTTACACAGTGCTTCTCTTTATTGCATTTTTCTTTGTATTCTCTAAGAGAGCACAAGTTCACTTACTTCTCAGGAAAATGTTTGGTGTACTTTTCTTCATTTCTTTGACTGCCTCCTAACTTCCTGATTCCACCATGGAGTTCTGATTTTTCTGTCTTTACAGGTAACATCATCACCAAACTCGCCTCTCTGGCTGAATCAGTCGATGTTTTCTTCAGGATTTGCCATTTAATCTCCTAGGTTTGGTTCTTGGGGTGCTTAAGGGTCAAAGCTGTATAACTGAGAGGAGACCTCCACATAGCCTTTAAAGGAATGCGGAGAACCTACCAGAGCTTCTGACATAATGTCCAATCCTCACCTTCTCATGGTGCACCCTGTTAGGTACCTACCTGGATACTGAACGGATGAGGATGGGCTGGCAATTTGGGATTCAGCCGACCAAATTGTATTCTTATTGGCTTAAACCAAAATACAAATGATGGTACAACATGACAAAATTTCATGCTGGCTGGGACGTTGTCTGGTTAAACAAGACACTCGTTTTTTCACCAGGGAACCAGGGCGAACAGCGAAAAGACAGCTACTGGAACAAATCTGAAAACACACTCCAACTCAACATCACCAGAGTTAAAGAATGGTACTATCAACATAAGAAGCCTGAATGGCAAAGAAATGGAGCTAGCTGAGGAATTGGGTAAGTACGATCGACATAATAGCGGTGACTGAAACAAAAAAGACAAAAATTGATGAGATCTTTCTCAGCAATAAATACAAAATGTTATATTCAGGCAATGACAATCAAGGAAAAGAAAGAGTAGCCATAGTATTCAACACTCAATATGAGGCTAATCTTCTTGAATGGCAGGCAGTCTCAAGTAGGGTGATGTAGGCAAATATGAGAATGGGGAACTGGACAATGAGACTTATTTGTGCCTATAGTCCCACAGAAGGTTCTACTAAGGTAGAAGTGGAGAAATTTTTTCATGCTTTAGAGAAAGCAAATGATGAATATCATTTGCTTTCATTTGACAATGAAAGAGGAAAGTTGGTCCTTGTTGGGAATTTAAATAGCAGAGTAGGAAATGATTGTCAGAAATACAAAAATATTTTGGGAAAATTTGGAGAAAAGAGCAAAGATAATAATAATGGCAAATACCTTTTGGATTTCTGCTCAGGACATTGACTGGTTATTAATAACACCATGTTCCAACATAAAAATGTGCACAAATTCACATGGAGAGAAGAGGCAAGGAATAAGAAAAGTCTCATTGATTACGTTATTGTTGATAGTGATGCATTCTTCCTGGTGCAGGACGCCAGAGTGTACAGAGGATTTGTAATTGGAAGTGATCACTATTTAGTCTTGAGCAGGATAAAATTGAATTTCATATTGAAAAGAATAACATGTAAGAAAGTTTTAAAGCAAATAAAAGATGAGCAGCTCTCAGATGTGAACTGTAGACAAAAATACACAAAGATTATTGAAGAAAAAATGAAAGAGTTTGAGAACAGGAATCAAACTTGGAGATTCATTGACAAACTCTGAAGAAAACATTGACTGATTCTGCCAGAGAGGCATGTGGTGAGGTTGTCTGAAGGATAGAAAAATCAGAACTCCATGGTGGACATAGGAAGTTAAAGGGGCAATGAAGGAAAAGAAGAAAGCATATCAAAAGTTCCTGCCAAATAAGTTAGCTTGTGCTCTTAGAGAATACAGAGACAAATGTAATGAAGCTAAGCAATGTGTAAACCTGGCTAAGCAAAAGTCATGAGAGGACTTTGGCAAGAACATAGAAAATAAATATGAAGAATGTAGCAAGATATTCTGGAGGTTGTTGAAGAAGCTCAGAAATGGATGAAAGAGTGCTGTAAAAGGAATTAGAGATGATAAAGGTGACATGAAAACAGCAGAAAAAGATATCCTTGAGGTATAGGGTAATTACTTTGAAAAACTGCTAAATGAAACAAGCAGTGATAGCACAGTGGTAAAATACACTCAACAGACATGCAGTCAGGAATACATATCCATACCATACTAAGTAGAAAAAGCCATCAAAGGCTTAAAATGTGGAAAGGCAGCAGGAGTGGATGATATTCGACCAGAAATGCTGAAGTATGGTGGTATAAAAGTCTTAAGGTGGCTGCACTGCATAGTTCAGAAAGCCTGGACAGAGGGACGAATTCCTGTTGATTGGAGTAGAGCTCTAATAGTACCCATATATAAAAAGGAAAATAAAACTGAATGTGAGAATTATAGAAGTATTTTCCTACTGAGTGTTCCTGGTAAGATTTATGCAAATATACTTGAGAAACGGTTGAGAAGAATTGTGGAAGAAAAGCTTGGTGAAAAACAAGCTGGATTCAGGCCAAATAGAGGCTCTCAGGATCAGATTTTCACTTTACGACAAATGGTTGAGATGTCATGGGAATATAACATAGATCTGTATTTATATTTTGTTGATCTGGGAAAGGCATATGACAAGGTGCCAAGAGAAGCTATTCAATACGCTACAGTTATATGGTGTCAATGGGACATTATATCAAGCAATATTTAGTCTTTATTTGAGTTGTAAGTCAGCAGTTAGAATTGAAGGAAGTACAGGAAGATGGTTTAATTTTAAATCTGGTGTGAGACTAGGATATACATTATCCCCTCTGTTATTCATTATGTATATGGATCAAATTATGAAGGAAAGTGGTACTAAACGTAATATCAAAATTAGAGATGTTAATTTCATGTTTGATCCTTTCTCAATGTATGGAATTTAATCATATCTCAATGTATGGAATTCCTGGGTAGGGATGTATATCCCTACCCAGGAACCCTGAGTAGGGATATACATCTGTAATTCTCAAATTTCCTTCTTTCAGAGATAAGAAGGAAAGAAGAAACTCTCATGCAATTAAAAGATGGACATCTACTCTACCACTGTGAATGTGACAGAAACTCATCTGGTGGTGTAGGATTCCTAATAAATAAAACAATTAAGGACAATGTCCTGTTTGTTAATAAAATAACATCAGGAATAGCTGAACTAAGTCTCTTCATAAATAAAAGATACCAACTGAAAATTATACAAACATACACCCCAACGGCGGACCATCCAGATGAAGAGATAGAAGATTTTTATGACACATTAGAATCCATATTAAATAATTCTAAAGAATTCTACATAATTATAATGGGTGATTTTAATGCCAAGATTGGAAGCAGAGATGACCATCTGAACTCCATTAGTAAATTTGGATTTGGACAGAGGAATGAAAGAGGAGAAAGACTTATTGAATTCGCAGAAGAAAATAACCTCTTTATTATGAACAGATATTTCTTCTTGAAGAAAATCTTATTGATTTTCTTCAAGAAGAAAATCAACTGAAAATGAACTTGGAGAAGCCCAAATGGATAAAACTTACAATGAAATAGACTCATCCTCTCCAACAGAAGATATATTATAAATAATACGGAAGTGCTTAATAAATTTAATACAAGAAGTGACCACAGATTAGTAAGGGCAAAAGTATGGATCAACGAAAAATGGGAACGGAATAAGCTCATAAGAAAAAAAGTCCAATTTAGTGAGTCTACAAAACCTCTACCATAATAAAAGCTGTTATAGAGAATCACTCAAAAATGAACTAAAAAAGTTAAACACAGCTACTACCATCGATGATGCTAATGAAATCTTAACAAAATCTATCTTGAATTGTGCACTAGAAATAGGAGGTGTAAAAAGACACCTTAGATCTGATGAAGAAATGAAGAGATATAAAAACAGATTTGAATGATGCCGAAATTTGTAAAACTATTCATAAAAGGATGAAACATGAAATTAAATCGTATAATACTAGGAAAATTAAAGAAACAATATTAATATGAAGGTCCTAAGATGAACATTATCAGTTGGAAGAAAGGAAATAGCTGCTGTAAGAGGAAAAAATGGTGAATTTATAAAAAATAGATATGCAATAATCAAAAGAATTCAGGAATTTTATACTGAACTATATGAAGACAAAGACCGAGACATCCAAGAATCATCTATGGATAACTCGAGTGAAGAAGAACATGATGCCCTTGAGATCTTACAAGGTGAAGTGGAAATGGCACTGCGGGAAATGTAGAATGGAAAGGCCCCAGGAGAAGGTGGAATTATGGTAGACTTCTTAAAACTGGAAGGAAGCCCTGTCATCAAACAGCTGACTAAACTCTTTAATAAATGCCTAAAATGAGAAAAATTCCAAAAAATTGGAACGATTCACTTCTAATATTAATTTTTAAAAAGGGCAATAAGGAAGAAATTAAAAACTACAGACCCTATAAGCCTACTCCCCACCATATATAGACTTCACAAAAATTATAAATCATAGAATGAATTGTAAACTACAGGGAATGCAATCCTGTGAACAAGCTGGATTTAGAAAGAATTACAATACTTTAGACCATATTTACACGTTACAACAGCTCATTGAAAAATCAATTGAATACAATAAACCCTAGACTGCGAAAAAGCATTTGATTAAGTTAAAACATCTGCAACACTAAAAGCTCTTGAAACCTGGGGAACTGAGAAACCTCACTAAAACTTATTTAAGATAATGCAACTTCTTTTATTAAATTAGATAAAAACAGTGAAAAGTTCCTAATACAAAAAAGCATCCGGCAAGGCGACACCATATCTCCCAAATTATTTACAGTTGCACTAGAGGAAGTCTTTAGAAGCCTTGATGGAAAACAAAAGGAATAAACATAATTGGAGAAAGGCTGCATCATCTGAAATTTGCAGATAATATTGTCCTAATAGCAGATAATCTTGAAGATCTGGAAGAAAGGCTAAATCAGCTAAATGAAGCCTCCAAAGTAATTGGATTAAAAATAAATAGAGGAAAAAACATAATATTGATGAACAAATACATAAACCATAGAACTGTCAAAGTTGAAAACCATGAAATAGAATAAGTTACTTCATATGTATATTTAGGCCAATTGTTATCCTTTGAGGATTGCCAAAGAAAAGAGATTGAACGAAGAATTCACCTTGGATGGATGGCTTATGGGAAAATGAGAGACATATTCAGAAGTGACATTCCTATAAATCTAAAAAGGAAAGCTTTCGACCAGTGCATACTATCTGTATGGAGGATAAACATGGACTTTAACAGAAGCCCTGAACAAAAAGCTGAGAACAACACGACATCACATGGAGAGAAGTATGCTAAAAATAACATTAAGAGATAGGAAGACAATACTTTGATAAGATCTCAAACAGGTGTCATGGATATTGTAAAATACAATACACAAGCTAAGTGAAGATGGGCAGGCTGGCCATATTGCCAGATGCAGTGACAGGAGATGGACCAGAAAAACAACAGAGTGTAGACCAATGGATGGTGCAAGACAAAGAGAAAGACTGAGAAGAAGGTGGAGGGATGAACTGGAACAAATTCCAGGAGTGAGATGGTTGGGAGAGGTAGAAAACTGAGTTGTCTGGAAAATCATGGGGAAGATCTTCGTCCAGCAGTGGACAGAACCAAAAGGTTGAAGAAGAATGTCAGGTCTTTGCTTTATGTGAACGATGTTATACTTCTAAATAAATCTGCTACAAGTCTGCAAGATTCCCTGACTAAATTGAATAACTGTTGTAATAGATATGGTATGAAGGTCAGTAATAAAATGACAAAGACAATTAAAAATAGGCAGAATCATTGAAAATATCGACTGCGTTGTGAATGGAGAGCCTGTGGAACAAGTATTATGGTATTTTCATTTAAACAGAATGGACGAGGAAAGATCGGCAAAACAAGTGTTCTCTGCCAGGTTGGCAGGAAAACTTGTTTTGCCAATCCTTCCTCGTCCCAGAGGAAAACGACCCAGAGGAAGACCAAGATATAGGTGGATTGATACGGTACAAAGTGCCTTAGATGATAGAAATATAAGATCTAATAATGTTGGAGTCTTGACAAGTAACAGACTGATTTGGAGGAAAATTGTAGATAGGAAGTTAGTAATGATGTAAATTTTTCATGTAGTACTATCGTATCCTGTACTCCCCTTGAGGGTACATGTCAGGAATTTGAAGTTGATGATGATTATAAACATATATATTTTATATCAATTTTATATTACATCTTATGTATTTTCGTGACTTAAGGCTCTTGTAAAACCGAGCAAGTAACAAGTAATAAGTAACAAGCTTTTTCAAGATCGTGCAAGATTTTACAGACAGAAATATAAGATCAGATAATATTGGAGTCTACACAGGTAACAGATTGATTTGGAGGAAAATTGTAGATAGGAAGTTAGTAAGGTACATTTTTCATGTAGTATTGTACTATCATATCCTGTACACTCTTGAAGGTATATGTCAGAATTTGATGATGATACAGTAATGACATTAAGCAGGGTCTAACATCAGTTGTGCAATTGTTTGCATATGTCTTTTTTAACCTGAAGTACTGATATGTATTTCACTTTGCATTCCTCTCAAAAATTTTCTAATATGGTTCTGTCGCTGTTTCGTTCATTTAAGTCTTTCAAAGTAGGCAAGGCAATCAGGATGCTACTGATATTCAGCACTTACAAAATGATTTGAGTAGGCAAGAAATTGCTTCAAACGAAAATGTCTGCCAGTTTAATGTTAGTAAATATATAGTTATGCACTTTGGCATGATTAGATTATATTAGCAGGGTTATGCTACAAGAAACTGAGGAGGCAAGGGATCTTGGAGTTTCACGTTCAAAGATCACATAGCAAAAGTTGCAAATACAACTCAGAATATAATTGTGATGTTGAAGTGAACACTGACAGGTAAGGATAAAGAAGACATTTTGCCTTTTTACAAGGCTTTGAAAAGACAACATCTGGATTATTGTAAGCAGATTTGGTCTCCTGAGTCCAACGTGATAAAGAAGGTGTGAAACAGTTGGAAAGAAGAGTTACAAAGATTACATCTGAATTATGGGATTTAGATTATGAGGACATGCGAGTATGTGGATTACAAACTCCGGTTAACAGGAGAAAGAGGGATGATATGATATCATGTAATGAAATTTTTCGTTATATGGCAGGTGAAGAGAGAACACGGGGGCACCCATGCAAGTTAAGTTTCTTTACAGTCAAGAAAGGGGTAAGAGATAGGTTTTTCTCTCACAGAGCAATGAGTGAGTGGAATAGTTTTCATTCTTAAGTTAGTGTCCACTCTTAAGACCTCCTGGGTTTCAAGAACTCCCTCGAGGTCTCAAATAATAATAATATCATCTATTCCAGCTCTTTCCATATTTCAAGTTTTTCATGTCTTTTTCTCCCTGAAGTACTGATATGTATTCCTCTTGAAAATTTTCTAGTATGGTTCTGTCACGGTTTTGGTTCCTTTAAGTCTTTCAAAGTAAATATCCTTACCTTCAGTTTTCATGTCACCATTATCATCCTTGATTCCTTTTATAGTAATATTTTCCTCCATTTCTAAGCTTCTTCAATAGCCTCCAGAACATTTGCCACAAATTTTGAACAAACGTGACATTTGTTTAGCCACTTTTACACGCAGCTTAAGTCTCTTGCATTTTTTTTTCTGTATTCTTTTAGGGCATGTGCCGGCTTATTTGCTAGGAACTTTTGGTATGCTTTCTTCTTTTTCAGGACCACTTCTTTAATTTCTTGGGGCTACCATGGTATTACTATTTTTTTTTTATTCTTGCAGACAACTTGACCACATACCTCTCCAGCTGAATCAATTAATGTTTTCTTCAGATTTTGCCAATGAGATTCCAAGGTTTGGTTCTCGTTTTCAAACCATTTAATTTTTTTTATTCAAAAATGTTTATTTGGTTGAGTTTACAGTTTAATTACAAAAGTACTCAATTTTAATTCTTTCTAAAACTTTTTTACATGCTGTTCTTTTAAATGTGCTATTAAGTTTTATCTTACTAACAACTAAGTGATTGTCACTTCCAATTTCCCCTGTACACTTTTGTATCTGAAACAGTATGACAGTATCACTATCAATGAGGCTTTTTTTTTTTTTTATTTCTTGTATCTTCTCTCCACGTGAACTTGTACACATCCATATGTTAGAACACAGTATTAGTAATGACTAATCCATATGCTAAGCAGAAATCCAGCAGATACCATTATTATTAGTCTTGTCCTTTTATCCAAATTTTCACAAAACATTTCTATAATGCCTAGCATCACTTCCTAATCTCCAACAAGTACCACTTTTTTCATTTTCTTTATGTCAGCTCTCTGCTCTAGTGACAAAAATATTCCTCTACTTCTTGCTAAGGTGATCCTTCTGTGGGACCATAGACACAAATAAGTTCCATTTCTCCATTCTGAAGTTTGTCCACATAACTCTACTTGAAACTGCCTTCCAATAAATAATCTTCACGTTTGGTACTGAATGCTATCACTACTCTTTCCTTTCCTTGATCATTATTGCCTGAAAATAACATCCTATACTTATTATTTAGTAAGATCTGACCTGTTTTTGTCTTCTTTGTCTCAGTGATGCTAATTATGTCCATGTGGTACTTTCCAATTCTTCTGCAAATTCAATTTCCTTTCCATTAATATTCCTTATATTCATGATTCCTATCTTCAGTTCTTTTGATGTTTGGTTTATTCTTCTTCTTCTAGATGTTTAGTTGGAGCTTGTTCTAGTAGCTGACTTTTCACTGTTCACCCTGGTTCTTTGACAAAAACAGCAAAGGTCTTGTTTAACCAGGCAACACTCCAGCTGGTATGAAATTTTATGTTGTACAGTCATATGCATTTGTGGTTTAAGCCAATAGAGAGTATAATTTGGTTGGCTAGTTCCCAAATTTCCAGCCCATCCTCATTCGTTCAGTACCCAACAGATACTTGTAACAGGGCACAACAGTGACGATAAGGTTTGGACATTAGTTCAGAAGTCCCAGTTCAGTTCTTCGCATTCCTAAAAGACAATGTGAAGCTCTCCTCCCAGTTATTTGGCTTTGATCCTTAAAGGACCCATCCCCTCCAGAACACATCCCAATGTAAAATCGAAAGAATTCAAGATGGGTACTATCAGTGTATGAAGCATTAGTGGAAATGAAATGGAACTATCAGAAGAAATAGATAAGTACCATATCGATATAACAGATGTGACTAAAACAAAATAGACAAAAACGAGTGAGATCTTTCTAAGCATAAAATAGAAAATGTAATAACCAAGCAATAACAATCAGGGAAAAGAGGGAGTAGCTATAGTATTGAAAATTAAATATGAGGATAATTTTTTTTTGAATGGCAGGAAATATCAAGTAGAATGATGTGGGCAAATATCAGAATGGAGACTGGACAATGAAATTTATCTGTACTTATGGTCCACAGAAGGTTGTACTAAAGAAGAAATGGAGAAATTTTTTGAAGCATTAGAGAAGTCAGCTAGCACAAAGAAAATGGAAAAGTTGCTCATTGTTAGAGATCTAAACAGCAGAAAGCATGAAAAATGATTGCCAGACATAAAAATGTTTTGAGAAAATTTTATCTTGAATCACTACAGCCTTCCCTTTATCAGCTTTCGTAATAATTAAATTATTGTTATTCTTCAGTGATTTCAGTCATTTCGAAAGCTGATAAAGGGAAGGCTGTAGTGATTCAAGATAGGAAGGAATACGAGAGAAAAATGTCTCTTTTACTTCGCGACTATTCAACTTATAGGCCTCTTACATCGGATCCTACCCGGAGTCAATTGAAGAGACTTAATTCTCTTATAGATAATGTATCTACATGGAATGAAGATCAAAAGAAAAAACTTAAAACCTTCTTCGGTCGTCCACCTAGATTGTATGGTCTTCCAAAAGTTCATAAACCAGGCATTCCGTTAAGACCAGTTGTAGATTGTATAGGTTGCCCCACTTACAAAATCTCAAAATTTTTATCAAATTTACTCTCCTCTTCAACTAGAAGAACTGATATTTATATAAAAAATACTTTGGATTTGAAAAATAAAATTTCAGATCTTCATTTGGACGTTTCTGATATCATGATCAGTTTAGATGTTGTTTCTTTATTTACAAATGTGCCTCTTTCGGAAAGTATTGAATTACTACAACAGGAATTTCCTTCAGACATTGTAAACGTATTTGATTTTGTAATAAATTCTGGTTATTTTTCCTTTAAAAATAAGTTGTATCAACAAATTGAAGGAACAGCAATGGGTAATCCTCTTTCTCCTGCTATCTCCAATTTCTTTATGGAACATTTTGAACAACGTATCTTTGACAACATTTCTCCCAGACCTACTCATTGGTTCAGATATGTCGATGACATTTTTGCTGTATGGAATGGCTCCTTGGATGAACTTCAACAATTTCTCACTAAGTTAAACACATTTCATCCTAGGATCAAGTTTACCCTAGAAGTAGAATCAAATAAGCAGTTAGCCTTTTTAGATCTTCTAATTCTTCGCCAACCAGATGGTAACCTACATTTCTCAGTTTATAGAAAGAAGACTCATACAGGCCATTATATCCATGCGGAATCTCATCACCATCCCAGTCAAAAGGCAGGAACTATTAAAGCACTGGTTCATCGGGCCCACTCCTTTTGTTCTTCAGACGATCTTTTACAGAAAGAACTACAATATATAACTTCTTCCTTTCTATCTAATGGTTATAAGAATTGCTTCATTAAAAGAACTTTGAGTAGTTTTATTATGTCTTCCTCTTCAAACACAGAAGAAATAACGCGTATTACTATCCCTTATGTACAAGGTATCAGTGAACGTATAGCAAAAGTTTTAAAACCACTGAATATTTTTGTTGCCTTTTGACCGTTTAGAAAAATCTCCACCTTTCTCACTTCTCCTAAGGACAAGCTTCCACATCTTAATCATCCAGATGTCTACCAGATTCCGTGCTCTTGTGGATTATCTTATTTCGGACAAACGGGAAGATCTGCCTCTATTCGGCTAGAAGAACACCAATCTTATATTGAATACTTTAAACCTGAAAAGTCTGGACTTGCAGAACATGCCATCTTCACTAGACACAGAGTTCATTGGAGAAAGACAAGAGTTCTTCACAAAAGTCAGTTTCTCATGGAACGCCTTTATAAAGAAACATGTGAAACTCTACTTCATTCTCCGAACTTAAACAGATCCGACGGCTTACGTCTATCCCCTTTATCGGAGATAGTACTTTACAAATCAGCTAATCTTTCCTAACTTTTTATTGTAATTTTTTTTTTTTTTTTTTTTTTTTTTTTTTTTTTTTTTTTTTTGTTTTAGGAAAGTTATTGACCTTTTTAGTTATCTTACACCAGCTACTTAGGTGGCGCTTTTTGGAATTGTCATTTAGTGTTTAATTTGAGCTTAATGTGCTGAAGATGCCTGTGACACACAGGCGAAAATTATACTATTAAATAATCTTTGTACGTGATTTTTTTCCGTTATTAATTTTGGATAATGTCTACTCACAGTATACCTCTTTTAAAACTTATGAATTTCATATTGAAAAGAAGAGTGTTTAAGAAAGTTTTAAAATGAAAGTTGAGCAGCGCTCAGATGTGAACTGTACTCAAGTAGACAAACATCATTGAAGAAAGAACAAAGTTTGAAAAAAAAAAAAAAAACACCAAACCATCATGTACATGTAATGCCATGTACCCTCAAGGCATGTACAGGACATGATAGTACTACATGAAAAATTTACCTCATTACTAACTTCCTATCTACAATTTTCCTCCAAACTGTTACTTGTCAAGACTCCAACATTATCAGATCTTATATTTCTATCGTCTAATGCACTTTGTACCGTATCAATCCACCTATATCTTGGTCTTCCTCTGGGTCGTTTTCCTGCCAACCTGGCAGAGAACACTTGTTTTCTGCTAATCTTTCCTCGCCCATTCTGTTTAAGTGACCATACCACCTGAGATTAGCTCTGCTAACGCATTCCTGGATGCTGATAATATCAAATTCATTCCTAATATCCTCATTTTTAATATGATATTGCCATTGATGACATCTGTTCACAGCTCCAATCTTTCTCAGGACTCTCATATCTGCGGTTTCTAGTCTTTGGTCAAGTGTTTTACTTCTGACCCAGCACTCAGATCCATAAGTTAAAACTGGTTTGAACACTGTCTTATATACAGCTAATTTAGTGTTCCGACTAATTTCTCTCTTATTCCATATGAATTTATTCAATTGACATCCTACCATACCAGCTTTGATGATTCTGTTGTCTATTTCCATATTTAATTTACCATCTTCACTAAAAATCATGCCAAGTAGCTAAAATGTTTTACTTGTTCCACAGGCTCTCCATTCACAATGCAGTCGATATTTTCAACGATTCTGGTTATTTTTAATTGTCTTTGTCATTTTATTGCTGACCTTCATACCATATCTATTACAACAGTTATTCAATTTAGTCAGAGAATCTTGCAGACTTGTAGCAGATTTATTTAGAAGTATAACATTGTTCACATAAAGCAAAGACCTGACATTAGCATCTCCAATTTTGATATCAGGTTTAATATAACTTTCCTTCATAATGTGATCCATATAGATAATGAATAACAGAAGGGATAACGTACATCCTTGTCTCACACCAGATTTAACATTAAACCATCTTCCTGCACTTCTTTCAATTCTAACTGCTGACTTACAACTCAAGGAGTAAGTATTGTTATATAATGTCCCATTGACACCATATAACTGTAACGTATTGAACAGCTTCTCTCTTGGCACCTTGTCATATGCCTTTTCCAAATCGACTAAACTTAAATACAGATCTTTGTTATATTACCATTATTTCTCCACTATTTGTTGTAAAGTGAAGATCTGATCCTGACAGCCTCTATTTGACCCGAATCCAGCTTGTTCTTCACCAAGCTTTTCTTCCACAATTCTTCTCAACCGTTTCTCAAGTATACTTGCATATGTCTTACCAGGAACATTCAATAGGGATATACCTCCGAAATTCTCACATTCAGTTTTATTTCCCTTTTTACATATGGGTACTATGAGAGTCCTACTCCAATCATTGGGAATTCGTCCCTCTGTCCAGGCATTCTGAACTATACAGTGCAGTCACTGTAAGACTTATTCCACCATATCTCAGCATTTCCGAATATCATCTACTCCTGCTGCACATTTCAAGCCTTTGATGGCTTTTTGTACTTCAAGTATGGATATGTATTCCTGACTGCATGCCTGGTCAGTGTTTTTTATCACTGTGCTGTCATCACTGCTTGATTCATTTAGTAACTTTTCAAAGTAATTACTCCATACTTCAAGGATATCTTTTCCTCCCGTTTTCATGTCACCTTTATCATCTCTAACTCCTTTTACAGCGCTCTTTCCTCCATTCCTAAGCTTCTTCAACAACCTCCAGAATATTTTGCCACCTTCTTGATATTTATTTTCTATGTTCTTACCAAAGTCCTCCCATGACTTTTGTTTAGCTAGTTTTACACACTGTTTAGCTTTCTTACATTTGTCTCTGTATTCTCTAAGAGCACAAGCTGACTTATTTGCCAGGAACTTTTGATATGCTTTCTTCTTTTCCTTCACTGCCTCTTTAACTTCCTGTGTCCACCATGGAGTTCTAATTTTTCTCTCCTTGCAGACAACTTCACCACATGCCTATCTAGCTGAGTCAATCATGGCTTTCTTCATGGCTTGCCACTGAATGTCCAAGGTCTGATTCCTGTTCTCAAACTCTTTCATTTTTTCTTCAATAATCTTTGTGTATTTTAGTCTACAGTTCACATCTGAGAGCTGCTCAACTTTTATTCGCTTTAAAACTTTCTTACATGTCATTCTTTTCAATATGAAATTCAATTTTATCCTGCTCAAGACTAAATAGTGATCACTTCTAATTTCAAATCCTCTGTACACTCTGGTGTCCTGCACCAGGGAGAAAACATCACTATCAATAATAACATAGTCAATGAGACTTTTCTTATTCCTTGCCTCTTCTCTCCATGTGAATTTGTGCACATTTTTATGTTGGAACATGGTGTTAGTAATAACCATTCCATTTCCTGAGCAGAAATCCAACAGGTATTTGCCATTATTATTAGCTTTGCTTTTTTCTCCAAATTTTCCCAAAACATTTTTCTATGTATGACAATCACTTCCTACTCTGCTATTTAGATCCACAACAAGGACCAACTTTTCCTTTTTCATTGTGTCAGTAGCTTTCTCTAGAGCCTCAAAAAATTTCTCCACTTCTAACTTAGTAGAACATTCTGTGGGACCATAGGCACAAATAAGTCTCATTGTCCAGTTCCCCATTTTTATATTTGCCCAAATCACTCTACTTGACACGGCCTGCCATTGAAGAAGATGAGCCTCGTATTTTGTGCTGAATATAACATTTTGTATTTATTGCTCAGAAAGATCTTGCCAGTTTTTGTCTTTTTTGTTTCAGTCACCCCTATTATGTTGATTTGGTACTTATCTAATTCCTCAGCTAGCTCCATTTCTTTGCCATTCAGGCTTCTTACGTTGACAGTACCGATCTTTAAGTCTTGTGATGTTGAATTGGGGTGTGTTTTCAGATTTGTTCCAGTAGCTGACTTTTCGCTGTTCGCCCTGGTTCCTTTGCGAAAACAACGGGGAGCCTTGTTTAACCGGGCGACGCCCCAGCCGGCTTGAAATTTTGTCATATCGTACCATCATTTTGTATTTTGGTTTAACCAATAGGAATACAATTTGGTCAGCTATATACCAAATTGCCAGCCCATCCTGGTTCGTTCAGTATCCAGGTAGATACCCAGCAGGGTGCACACGAGAAGGTGAGGATTGGACATTAGGTCAGAAGCCCTGGTCAGTTCTCTGCATTCCTTTAAAGGCTATGTGGAGGTCTCCTCTCGGTTATACAGCTTTGACCCTTAAGTACCGCAGATAAAGAGTAAGCTTCGGTTAAGGTTATGAGTCCCTGCATTGTCGATAATCTACATTTCAGTCCCTTACTCTTGGAAGTGCAGTCTGGCTGGCACAGTCGAAAAAATTTTTTTTTCCAAAGTGTGAGAGACTGGATAGGTCATAAAAATTTAGCTCGCAGCAATCAGAATTAAAGCAAGATTAAGAGATTAAGGCAGAGCAGGAAGTAGAAAAGAGGAATGTTAATACAACATAAACAAGTAAAGATTTAAGGGTAAAACTTTAGTTCTATGTAACCTTACAATCACATAGTACATACACATATATATTACAAAAAAGGTAAAATTAAAAACTTTAAGTCTTCTGAGGGGTGCTTAAGGGTCAAAGCTGTATAACTGAGAGGAGATCTGAACATAGCCTTTAAAGGAATGCGGAGAACCGGCAAGCGCTTCTGACCTAATGTCCAATCCTCACCTTTTTGTGGTGCATCCTGTTGGGTATCTACTTGGATACTGAACGAACAAGGATATGCTAGCAATTTGGGATTTAGCCGACCAAATTGTATTCTTATTGCTTAAACCGAAATAAAAAATGATGGTACGATATGACAAAATTTCATGCCGCATGAGGCATCGCCCGGTTAAACAAGGCCTCCCGTTCTTTTCGCCAGGGAACCAGGGCGAACAGCGAAAAGTCAGCTACTGGAACAAATCTGAAACCAAACCCCAACTCAACATCACCAGAGTTAAAGATCGGTACTATCAACATAAGTAGCCTGAATGGCAAAGAAATGGAGCTAGCTGAGGAATTAGATAAGTACCAGGTCGAAATAATAGGGGTGACTGAAACAAAAAAGACAAAAACTGGTGAGATCTTTCTGAGCAATAAATACAAAATGTTATATTCAGGCAACGACAATCAAGGAAAAGGAGTAGCCATAGTATTCAACACAAAATATGTGGCTAATTTTCTTGAATGGCAGTCAGTCTCAAGAGTAATGTGGGCAAATATGAGAATGGAGAACTGGACAATGAGACTTATTTGTGCCTATGGTCCCACAGAAGGTTCTACTAAGGTAGAAGTGGAGGAATTTTTTGACTTTAGAAAAAGCAACTCACACAATGAAAAAGGAAAAGTTGGTCCTTGTTGGGGATCTAAATAGCAGAGTAGGAAATGATTGTGAGACATACAAAAATATGTTGGGAAAATTTGGAGAAAAAAGCAAAGCTAATAATAACGGCAAATACCTGTTGGATTTCTGTTGAGGACATGGACTGGTTATTACTAACACCATGTTCCAACATAAAAATGTGCATAAATTCACGTGGAGAGAAGAGGCAAGGAATAAGAAAAGTCTCATTGACTATGTTATTGTTGATAGTGATGTTTTCTCCCTGGTGCTGGATAGCAGATTGTACAGAGGAATTGAAATTGGAAGTGATCACTATTTAGTCTTGAGCAGGATAAAATTGAATTTCATATTGAAAATAATAACATGTAAGAAAGTTTTAAAGCGAATAAAAGTTGAGCAGCACTCAGATATGAACTGTAGACTAAAATACACGATTATTGAAGAAAAAATGAAAGAGTTTGAGAACAGGAATGAAACCTTGGAGATTCAGTGGCAAACTCTGAAGAGAACATTGATTGATTCTTCAGAGAGGCATGTGGTGAGGTTGTCTGCAAGGATAAAAAAATTAGAACTCCCTCGTGGACACAGGAAGTTAAAGAGGTAGTGAAGGAAAAGAAGAAAGCATATCAAAAGTTCTTATCAAATAAGTCAGCTTGTACTCTTAGAAAATACAGATACAAATGCAAGAATGCTAAACACTGTGTAAAACTAGCTAAACAAAAGTCATGGGAGGACTTTGGCAAGAATATAGAAAATAAATATCAAGAAGTTGGCAAAATATTCTGGAGGTTGTTGAAGAACATAGGAATAGAGGAAAGAGTGCTGTAAAAGGAGTTAGAGATGATAAAGGTGACATGAAAACTGCAGAAAAAGATATCCTTGAAGTATGGAGTAATTACTTTGAAATACTGCTAAATGAAACGAGCAGTGATGACAGCACAGTGGTAAAAAACACTGACCAGGCATGCATTCAGGAATACATATCCATACTTGAAGTACAAAAAGCTATCAAAGGCTTGAAATGTGGAAAGGCAGCAGGAGTAGATGATATTTGACCAGAAATGCTGAAGTATGGTGGTATAAAAGTCTTACAGTGGCTACACTACGCTATGCAGTGTAGCCACTGTAAAAGTCTTACAGTGGCTACACTGCATAGTTCAGAAAGCCTGGACAGAGGGACGAATTCCCGATGATTGGAGTAGAGCTCTCATAGTACCCATATATAAAAAGGGAAATAAAACCGAATCTGAGAATTACAGAGGCATTTTATTACTCAGCGTTCCTGGTAAGATATATACAAGTATATTTGAGAAACAGTTGAGAAGGATTGTAGAACAGAAGCTTGGTGAAGAACAAGCTGGATTCAGGTCAAATAGAGGCTGTCAGGATCAGATCTTCACTTTACGACAAATAGTCGAAAAAGCATGGGAATATAACAGAGATCTGTATTTAAGTTTTGTCGATTTGCGAAAGGCATATGACAAGGTGCCAAGAGAGATGCTATTCAATACGCTACAGTTATATGGTGTCAATGGGGCATTATATCAAGCAATACTTAGTCTTTATTTCAATTGTAAGTCAGCAGTTAGAATTGAAGGAAGTACAGGAAGATGTTTTAATGTTAAATCTGGTGTGAGACAAGGATGTACATTATCCCCCTATGTTATTCATTATCTATATGGATCACATTATGAAGGAAAGTGGTATTAAACATGATATCAAAATTGGAGATGTTAATGTCAGCTCTTTGCTTAATGCGGATGATGTTACTTCTAAATTAATCCGCTACAAGTCTGCAAGATTCTCTGACTAAATTGAATAGCTGTTGTAATAGATATGGTATGAAGGTCAGCAATAAAAAGACAAAGACAATGGAAATAGGCAGAATCATTGAAAATGTGAAATGTGTTGTGAATGGAGAACCTGTGGAACAAGCGAAACATTTCTGCTACTTAAGCATGATTTTTACTGAAGATGTAAATTAAATGTAGAAATAGACAACAGAATCAGCAAAGCTGGTATGGTAGGAAAGTCAATGGAATAAATTCATGTGGAATAAGAGAGAAATTAGTCAGCACACTAAATTAGCTGTATGCAAGACAGTGTTCAAACCAGTTTTAACATATTGATCTGAGAGCTGGGTCAGAAGTAAAACACTTGACCAAAGACTTGAGACCTCAGATATGAGAGTCCTGAGAAAGATTATAGGCCTGAACAGATGGCATCAATGGCAATATCATATTAAAAACAAGGATATTAGGAAAGAACTTGACATTGTCAGCATCCAGGAATGCGTTAGCAGAGCTAATGTCAGGTGGTATGGTCACTTAAACCGAATGGGCGAAGAAAGATTAGCAAAACAAGTGTTCTCTGCGAGGTTGGCAGCAAAACGACTTTGAGGAAGACCAAGATATAGGTGGATTGATACGGTACAAATTGCCTTAGACGATAGAAATATAAGATCTGATAATGTTGGAGTCTTGATAAGTAACAGACTGATTTGGAGGAAAATTGTAGATAGGAAATTAATAATGATGTAAATTTTTTAATGTAGTACAATCATCCTGTACACCCCTTGAGGGTACATGGCAGGAATTTGATTGTGATGAAGTCTTCTAAGGAGTTTTTACTGTATCATTCTACCTATATCTTGATCTTCCTCTAGGTCATTTTTCTACCCACCTGGCAGAGAACATCGTTTTATTTCTAACCAAGCTCTCAGATCAATAAGTTAAAATTGGTTTGAACACTGTCTTGTATACTGCTAATTTAGTTTTTTGACTAATTCTTCTCTTATTACATGTAAATTTATTCAGATTACTTCCTACCATACCAGCTTTGTTATTTCTGTTGTCTATTTCCATATTTAATTTATGATTTTCACTAAAAATCGTGCCTAAATATCTGAAATATAGTTGTATATTTCAGATATTTTGTTGTATAGTTGTTTAGATAATTGTTGTATAGGTTCCCAATTCACAATGCACTTGATATTTTTAATGCTTCTGCCTATTTTCATTGTCTTTGTCTTATTATTGTTGACCTTCGTATCATATCTATTATAACAGTTATTCAATTTAGTCACAGAATCTTGCAGACTTGTAGCAGATTTATTGAGAAGCATAACATCGACCTCATAAATCAAAGAGCTGACATTAACTTCTCTAATTTTGATATCATGTTTAATACCGCATTCCTTCATAATGTGATCCATATAGATAATGAATAACAGAGGGGATAATGTACATCCTTGTCTCACACCAGATTTAACATTAAACCATCTTCCTGTACTTCCTTCAATTCTAACTGCTGACTTACAACTCAAAGACTAAGTATTGTTTGATATAATGCCCCATTGACATCATATAACTGTAGCATTTTGAATACTTCTCTCTTGGCACCTTGTCATATGCTTTTTCCAGATCTACAAAACTTCAAGTACAGATCTTTTTTATATTCCCATGATTTCTCAAATAAAGTGAAGTTAAAATCTGATCCTGACAGCCTCTATTTGGAGTGAATCCAGCTTGTTCTTCACCAAGCTTTTCTTCCACAATCCTTCTCAACTGTTTCTCAAGTATATTTGCATCAATCTAATCAGGAAGAACACTCAGTAGAGAAATACTTCTGTAATTCTCACATTGTTTTTTTGTCCTTTTTATATATGGGTACTATGAGAGCTGTATTCTAATCATCCGGAATTCGTCCCTCTGTCATGGCCTTCTGAACTATGCATTGCAGCCACTGTAAGACTTTTATACCTCCGTACTTCTGTATTTCTGGTCAAATATCATCTACTCCTGCTGCCTTTCCACATTTCAGGCTTTTGATTGCTTTTTATACTTCAAGTATAGGTATGTATTTCTGACTGCATGCCCGTTGAGTGTTTTTTACCACTGTGCTATCACTGATTGTTTCATTTAGCAATTTTTTGAAGTAATTACTCCATACTTAAAGGATATCTTTTGCTCCAGTTTTCATGTCACCTTTATCATCTCCAATTCCTTTCGCAGCACTCCTTTCTCCATTTCTGAGCTTCTTCAACAATCATATCTTGACACCTTCTTGATATTGATTTTCTATGTTCTTATCAAAATCTTCCCATGGCTTTTGTTTAGCTTTCTTACATTTGTCTCTGTATTATCTAAGAGCACGAGCTGACTTATTTGCCAGGAACTTTTGATATGGTTTCTTCTTTTCCTTCACTGTCTCTTGTTCCTGTGTTGACCATGAAGTTCTAATTTTTCTGTCCTTGCAGACAACCTCAGCATGTGCCTCTGTGACTCAATCAGTCAGTGTTTTCTTCATGGCTTGCCATTGAATCTCCCAGGTTTGGTTCCTGTTCTGAACCTCTCATTTTTTCATAAATAATGTTTGTGCATTTTATTCACATCTGAGAGCTGCTCAACTTTTATTCGCTTTAAAACTTTCTTACATAACCTTCTTTACAATATGAAATTCAGTTTTATCCTTCTCAAGACTGAATGGTGATCACTTCCAATTTCAAATCCTCTGTACACAGGGAGAAAACATCAGTATCAACAATAACATAGCCAATGAGAGTTTTCCTATTCCTTTCCTCTTCTCTTCATGTGAATTTGTGCAAATTTTCATGTTGGAACATTGTGTTAGTTATAAAGAGTCCATTTCCTGAGCAGTTATCCAGCAGATAAATACTATTCCATTTTATTTCCCTTTTTATATATGGGCCCTATGAGAGCTCTACGCTAATCATCAGCATTTCTGCTCGAATATCATATACTCCAGCTGCCTTTCCATGTTTCAGGCTTTTGATGGCTTTTCTACTTCAAGTATGGATATGTATTCCTGATTGCATGTCTCATCAGTGTTTTTTACCACTGTGCTGTCACTGATTGTTTCATTTTAGCAATTTTCGAAGTAATTGCTCCACACATCAAGGATATCTTTTTCTCCAGTTTTCATGTCAGCTTTATGATCTCTCCACCACGATATGAAATGATGGTGCAACGTGACAGTTATTAATGTATAGATTGAACAATAATGGCCTAAGGGCTGAAATCTGAGGTACACCACTGGTCACCTTAAATCTGGGAGATTCACACCCACTGTATACCACTTTTTTGATATCTGTCTGTCAACCATCTCCTGAACCCAGTTTATATTACAATCCCATATTCTCCAGTTTATGCAACATCTTTTTGCTTGGCATCCTATCAAATGCCTTCGAAAAATCCAACATTATCATAGAGTATTCATTCCTTTAATTCACTTGTCTGTAACATTGTTCTAAAATATGATCAAATTGCTGAAACATGACCTTCCTTTAGTAAACCCATGCTGCTGCTACTTGCAGAGTATAGCTTGTTTGCCCATTTCTGCATGAGAGTTCTTACTAGCTTTTCTAAAATCTTCACTCCCACACCATAGATACTGATATATCAGTAGTTAGTTTATGCATCAGTTTATGCACCACCTTCCATTTCTAAGGTGAGACTGCAGCTAATAAAATATGTGAAAGGCCTAGCCATTTCGACTGAACATTCCTTTAGCAAATGGGCTGATATTCCACCTGTCCCTATAGACAAATTGTTATCCAGGTTATGCAATAGCTCTTCAACCTCATTTTCACGAACCTCCAACACTTCATTCAATGGGAGTAGTAGCACTGTGCACCATGTTACATACACCTGGTTAATATATCTTAGCAAAGTGAACACTCATTAGCTGAACAACCTCAATAATTTCCCCTCTTTCTCCTGTTAACAAGAGTCTGCAATACACATGTGCAATCTGCCGTCATAATCTAAATCCCATAATCCAGATATAATCTTTGTAACTCTTCTTTGCATCCTTTCCACAGCTTCTTCATCTTCTTGGAACAAGAGAGACCAAATCTGCACACAATAATCCAGGTGTGGTTTTGAGACAGTTCATTGTGACAAGACAAGAGTCCTTCACAAAAGGCGCTTCCTCATGGAATGTCTTTGTAAAGAATATGTGAAACTTAGTTCACTCTCCTAACTTAAACAGATCTGATGGTCTATATCTATCCTCTTTAAGGGAGATAGTACTTTTTAAATCAGCTAATCTGTCCTAACTTATTTATTTAATTGTGTGTGTGTGTGTATATATATATATATATTATTTAGTATTTAATGATTAGAACACCAAGAATTAAAAATTGAAAGCAGATTTTATTTGCACGGCTAGTTTCATCTTTCACAGACTTCTTCAGGTGCAAAGAACAGAAATAACCAGCAAGATAACCATACAGGAACTGGCTCTGAACAGTACAAAAAAGCGTCAGCAAATAACTGTTAAGGTTCAAGCCTTGATGAGTTTAAAAAAGAGCTCTCTCTAACTGTATTATTAGGCTTATGCGTGCGTTTAAGATCTCAAGCATGCCAATATTGGAAAGCAGAACAGTGACAATCTGACGAGTTGTAACTAAGGTTACTGTTAATATGTACAGCACAGGGTTAAGGATTATTTCTTTTGATTCTATTATTTTCCTTTCTATTTCATCGTATCAATGATGAATGTTAATTGACTTTTCTCAGAGAACTGGATGCGGGAGCCCTTCTTCGCTGGAATTTGCAGAAAACAAAGCATTGCTAGATAAAGCACTGGCTCGTGTTATCTTGTAATTATATCTCTTTGATGTTCCTCGATGCGAAGTACAATTGATTTTTCTGTCTGGCCAAAGTATGGTTTACCACATTTGCAGAAAATCTTGTAGACGCCGGGATATTTGAGATTGTTATATCTAGTCTTCGGCCAACTTAAAAGGGAAAGTAGCTTTGGTAGTGTCGTGAAGAAAGTCCGTATGTTATAGTTTCTTAGAATATTCGCCAAGTTTGGTGTGACAGAGCCGATGTAAGGAATAGAGATGTTCCCTTTAAAAATTGTATCTTCATTGCGGCAAGGGAGAGGATTGAACAGGAGAGTGTCGATAGTCTTCATTGAGTAGCCATTTAGTCGAAATGTAGTTAGAAGTAAATTGAGTTCATAGTTAAATTCTTCTTCTTCAGAAAGAAGCGAGCGAGCCCAGTCTCTGAGTGTAGAAATAATCCCATATTTTTGTGGAGGATAGTGGTGGGCGTGAGTATGAAGATACCTGTCTGTATGGGTAGGTTTCTATAAATAGAAATCTTGAATTTTCTTGCTGAACAGGTCAGTTTGACATCCAGAAAAGACAGAGAACTGTTGACCTTCAACTCAGCTGTAAACTTCGTTAGGATGTGTATTATTCAGATGGTCTTGGAAGTTGCTGAAGGATTCAAGGTTATATTCCCAAATTAAAAAGATGTCGTCAGCGTAATGTTTCGAAATCTTTGGTTTTAAAGGGAAGGATGAGATAGCCTTTTCTTTAAAATCATCCAGGTAGATACTAGCGAGTACTGGAGATAAAGGGTTTCCTATAGCTAGTCCCAAATTTTGTTTGTAGATTGTGTTCTCAAATTTGAAGTATCTGGAATTAAGGCTAAGATCTTCTTAGATACTTTGTCTTTTAATAGTGAAAGAACTTCCTCCGTAGGAACATTTGTAAATAAGGAAATTATGTTGAAACTGGCTTGATTTCTGTGTCTTTGATTGTGATATCCTTAATGCTGTAGACAAAATCCATTGAGTTTTTGATGAAGGATGAAGATTTGCTGGAGAAACATTTTAGAGAACTGGCGAGATATTTAGAAAGGGAGATATTTAGTGCTTCCTGCACTTATGCATAAATACAGCCATGAATATTAGTATTATCTATAAATTGCATCTGTTCTCTGGCCATTTTACCTGTATGCAAGATGTAAAACCATTTTCTGCTACCTGTATAACATTGGATAACCCCCTTAGTTGAAAAAGCCCATGTAAACATCCTTTTTTTCTGATGAGAATTGAATTCAGATATTTCCTAAGTGAATATACAATATCCTGTTGATCTTCCTGTTGCACTGCAGAGGCACTAAAGGAAGTGGAAGAGATTGAGATTTTCGACTCATTAGGAAAGGCATCTCACATAAAACTGGTCCTTGATGTAGGTTTGAACAGCAGAATTGGAGATTAATTAAGCATAAAAATGTGTTGGGAAAATCTGGGAAAAAAAGCAAGCTAACAGTAATGGTAACTACCATGTTTGTCATTACATTAGTATTGACATTAAGATGTGCACAAATTTTCATGAAGAGAAAACACAAGAAATAAGAATTGTCTTAATGACTGTTTTATTGTTTATAGTGATGTCTTTACATTGATTAAGGAGTAGATGATTTCAAACGTGAGATGATCATTTTGCTTTGAACAGAATAAAATGAATTGATGTTTTAAAGGAATAATATGCAAGAAATATTTACATAGAATCAAAATGGAGTAGCTTTCAGAAGTGAACATAGACATAAATCTATGAATTTTTTTCAAGGGGAAAAAAAAAAAAAAGCAAGAACCGAACCACGGAGAAGACTTATTGGCAAACTCTGAAGGGAATATTGATTTAACCAGAGAAGGTTCTGGTAAAGATTGATTTCAGGATAGAAAAATCTGAAATTTCATGGTAGACTGAAGAAGTTAGAGACAGTCCAGGAATAGAAGAAAGCATATTGAAATTACCTAGAAAGTAAGTTTGCAGGTGCCCTAAGAGAAATTGAGTAAAATGCTTTTAAAATATCTAAGTTACATGCAAATGCTAAACAAAAGCCATATGAAAATTTTGATCTTCTTCTGCAGCTTTTCCCACTTAAATAGGGTCACTGTTTGTAGTGAGTCTCCTTCACAACCTCCTGTCTTGGGCTGTAACCACATCCAAGTTCTTCATCCTCAAGTCCTCCACCATCTCCCTCCATCTCTTCTTTGACTACTCGTGCTTCCTCCTCCCCTGCACATCTATCTGCATAACCTCACATACTCTTCCTTCCTTCTCATCACATGACCAAACCATCTCAACCTTGCCTCCTGTATCTTTGTTCCTAAGTTTGTAACTTTCACCGTTCCCCTTACATAGTCATTTCTCAGGTGATCCTTTCTGGTCACAACGCCCATCCACCTAAGCATTCTCATTTTCGCTACCTCCATCCTGCTCATGTTATTTTTCCTCAGGGGTCACGGTTTCCATAGCATATGTCATAGATGGTGAACCTATGGCACGTGTGCCAGAGCAACGATTTACAGGTGATATCCTTTTATACGCTTATAAATTATGCAACTTTTTTTTTAAATTGTTACAATATGTACAAGTTAAGTTTTGTTTTACACCAGAGAGCAGCTATGAAAATGTGCTTATGATTGGTGTGATATTAACAAAAGATCGCACAACCCAAAGACAAAGGCAACCGACAATTGTTGAGTTGAAAAGCTAAATTTCTTCAACCAAATTCCATAACATCTGAAACTGTCATAACAACATTCACTATATATTTCTTAGTTTTAACACATTCATGATGGGGTGCCGTTTATCCTTCTGACGGACCTTCTCATTACCTGCGGGCTCAACTCACACAAAGTTTCAACCCTTGGTTGATTTTTATTGCTGCTTGTTTGCGTTTGAGCTGGCAGGGGAGCTCACACATGCATTATGTAGCATGTTTCAATTCGTGATAGAATTTTATTTGAGGTTAGCTTTTGTGATCTGTCATAATGACATCGAGAATTTCAAATGCAATCAAACACTTATTTCATATAATTGAAAATTTGGACAATAGTTTTTAGTTAGATACTGTGTTTCCAGTGCAATATATGGTTTTGCTTGGGTCTATACAGCACAGTTTCTGTGAGAGGGGATGGATGTGATTCATTAGTTAGCACCGTTTTTATTCCAGCTGTCTGTAATTGCACTGTTTGTTGAGAAATATGTTACACAGACTGCAAACGGCATCTTTTTGCATCCTTGAATAAGTACCTTATTCAAGGATGCAATAAAACTACTTGTTTTCTTGCATCTGCAGTATAATGGCTGTTGGGGAGGGTGTGTTGTTAACCGCAGGGAGCGAGTCATTATCGCCTCAACGTGAACATGTTTAAACATTTTTCGTGTGTGAGGTATATGCAAAACTTTAAAATTTTTTTTTTTTTTTTCGTAAAGTAAAATCAGGGGTGTGAGTTATACGTGAGGGCGAGTTATTTTCGAGTAAATATGGTAAGCAGTTCGCCAACAAGTTGACATCCTTCTGCTGCTTTCCCTGCTCAGCTGACTTCTATGGTGCATTACAATGCATAAATATTTTTCTCACTACTGTTTTTTTTTTTCAAACCATCATTAAAATTAATATAATAATACAATAATCAATTTTACTGAATAATATTATAAATTTATATATAAATAAAATATTATTTATAAAATTATAAATAATTATTTATAAAATATTATATAATAATATATATTATATTATATATCATATAATATTTTAAAAACTGCCCGGCACGTCAGCAACTCAATTTGTAAATTTTTGGCACATCCACATAAAAAGGTTCCCCACCATTGGCATATGTCATAGTTGGTCTCACTACTGTCCTGTAGATTTTGCCTTTTAGATTGATCAGCACCCTCTTATTGCATAGCACTCCAGCCATCTCTCTCTCTCCAGTTCCTCCATTCTGCTTTTATCCTGCATCCCACTTCCTTCTCAGCCTCACCATCCTCTTTCATTGTTGAACGTAAGTATCTAAAGTCACTGACCTTCCTGATGACATTTTCTTCCAGCTACAAATATGTCTCCTGGCTGCCATCCACTTTGCAACACATATATTCTGTCTTACTTCTGCTCAGTCTCATACCTCTCTCTTCTAGTACTTTCCTCCAACTTTTCTGTTTAGCTGCCACTTCTACTCTTGATTCTGCACACGGCACGATGTCATCCGCATACAACATAATCCAAGGCCTCTTCTCTCACTTTCTCCGTCACCACCTCCATCAGAATATTAAACAGGAATGGACTTAATGCTGACCCTTGATGCAAGCCAACTGTCACTGGAAAACTTTCTGTCTCTCCCAGGCAGGTTTGAACTCCTTTCTTCATTTCTGTGCATCTCCTCACCAGCCTGACATATTTCTCCAGTACCTTCTTCTCCCTCAGACACCTCCAGACTTCTTGCCTTGCCACTCTATCATACGCTTTCTCCAGATCAGTAAATACCAGATCTAGCTCCCGTTGATTCTCTCGAAATTTTTCCATCATCTGTCGTAATCCAAAGCTAGCATCTGTCGTGGATCGACCAGGCATGAAGCCAAATTGCTCCTTTGCAATCTCCACCTCCTTCCTCAGTCTTCCATCAAGAACCCTCTCAAGGATTTTCATTGTGTGGGACATCAACTTTATTCCTCTGTAATTCTTAGTCTTGTGCATCCCTTTACTCTTGTAGGTGGGGACAAGAGTACTCTCCCTCCATTCCTCGGGTATATTTTCCTGTTGGCAAACTTTCATGAACATGTCCCACAGCAGGTCAATTCCCTCTTCCCCCAGTGCCTTCACTGGGATCCTGTCAGGGCCCACTGATTTTCCATTCTTCATCCTCTTTATGGCCTCCTTCACTTCCCCTCTACTAATGTTCTGCACCATCCCCTCAGAAGGCTCCCCATCTTCTCTGTGAGTCGCTGTATGTTATGAGTTCTTGAGTTCTTTATGAGCATTCTGTGAGTCCTTGGATAATATAGAAGGTAAATATCACAGTGGTGACAAAACGTACTAAAGGCTATTGAAAGTGTAGAAATGCAGGAGATAGGATTACAAACAAAATCAAAGATGATAACGATAACATGAAAACTGAATATAGATATTCTAGAGGTCTGGAAAAAAACTGTTAAATGAGTGACAGAAGCAGTGCATTGTTAACAGTAGTAGAAAATATTAAAGTATTATAGGCAGAAAGAAATCCATTAAAAGCTTGAAATGTGGAAAAGCAGCTGGAAAAAATAATGCTGAAATACAGAGGGATAGTTTTACACTGGCTGTATTAGATAATTCAAAGGCCTGGCAAGAAGGTTCATTTCTGTATGATTGTAGTAGGGTTCTCATAGTCCCATCTATAAAAAGGGAAATAAATGTCAGAATTACAGAAGAATTTCTTCACTGTGTGTTTCCAGATAAGATTTACATCTGCATATACTTGAAAAGAGGGTAAGAAAAATTGTCGAAGAGAAACTTGGAGAACAAGTTGGGTTCAAGCCAAATAGGTGTTGTCAAGATCAGATATTCACTTCATGATACAGTTGAGAAATTATTAAGAGAGGCTGCCAGAGAGTCAAGGACTCATTGAGAGAGGCCATATACTACACAGACCACTTATCATACTTATTTTTGAATTCATTCACACTGCTTGCACATACCACATCCAATGGCAATCCATTCCAATCATGCATGACCCTATGAGAGAAAAATCTAGTCCTCATCCCCTTCATAGCAGAATTCACTTTCAGTTTTCAAGGGTTCCCTATTGTCCTTTCCCCAATGTCCATAAAATGAAAAATTTCATCAGTCGAAATTCCGTATGACCCTTTCAGAACTTTGTACGTCTCAATCATATCACTCCTGTTTTCTAGTGTCTGCAGTCTACAAATTCTCAGTCTGTCTTCATAATCAGCATTCCACAAACCTGATATAATTTTTAATATGATCTTTTCAACACTCTCTTTCTCCACTGAATAAGAATCACAACAAAAACCAGGAGACCAGACCTGAGCACAATAATCCAAGTGTGGTCTTATCAAGGCCTTGTAAAGAGGCAAAATGACATTCTTATCTTTGTACGTTAAAGTTTGTTTCAGCATTGCAAATATCTTTTGAGATCTTTGCTATATGGCCCCAGACGTCAGCTTGCTATCTACTAACATGCCAAGATCCCTCGTCCTATCGGTTTCTTCTAGCATAATCCTACCAGTATAATAACATTGGATCTCTAATCATGCCAAAGTGTATGACTTTACTTACATTGAACTGACATCCATTTTCCCATGCCCACAGTTCCAGCCTATTCAAATCATTCTGCAAGTACTGCATATCAGCAGCATTCCTGATTACCCTACCTATTTTTGCATCGTCATCAGCAAATGTCACCCTGTCAAATCCTTCCCAACATTCAGATTGAATAAGCAGACCAAGGATTGATACTTGTGATACACTGCTAGATATATTAAATCTTGCAGACTCACATCCCCCATATATCACTTTTTGATATCTATTAGTCAGCTATCCTCTTGCTAATATTTTATAATTTAATCTCATATTCTCCAGTTTATTCAACAGTATTCCATGCTGTATTCTGTCAAAAACCTTAGCAAAATCCAAAAATATCATGGCGTATTCATTTCCCATGTCTTGTTCAGTGGTAACATTATTATAGATTATATGCAAGTTGCTAAAACATACCCTTAGTAAACCTATGCTGTTCATGGCAAAGTAGAGATTTGCTGTCATCCCATTTCTGAATGCAATCCCTAACCAGTTTTTCCAAAATCTTCACCACCACTCCTGAATACTGACTGGTCGATCATTGGAGTCTTTGCACCACCCTTGTGCAATTGGATTATTATACATTGTTTCCATTCCTGGGGGAATCTTCCCTGTTCTGAGAAGACTCAAATTATATAGCCTGGTCAAATGAATAGCCATTTAAGCTGAACCACTGTTTTAGTACCTATGCTGTATCCCATTAGTCACTATTACTGAATTCTTATTCAGTTTGGGCAGCAGTTCTAATACCTCCTCTTCATACACCTGAGTTTCTTCATTTATTGAAGAGGTAGCAGTGAATGTTGCATACATCAGGTTGATAGCTTTTAGCAAAATGGGCACTCATTAGTTGAACAACCTTTTCTGCACCGGTCACCTTCACACCATCTGCATTCAAAAGTTATTCCTTCATATGCATTCTTTCTTTTACTTGCAGCATGTCGATAGAATTCTTGTGGGTTGTCTTTTCCTGCCTGCTGCTTATAATTTTCATAACAAACATCATCCTTATGCACATGGTATTCCTTTCACATCATCATCTTTCACATCACCCTGACAAGTAAAGATAGGGAGATTATTATCCCTCTTTGAGGCTGTCATTTGGTCTTATCTTGATTACTATGCACAGATTTGGTCATCTGAGTTTCTTGGGGATCAGGAGGTGTTGGAGAAGATTCAGAGATTAGTGACTAAGCTGGTGACAGGTCTGTGGAATGCTCCATATCAGGATAGGTTGAAAGTGTGAGGGTTGCAAAGTTTAGTTGATAGGTGGCAAAGAGGAGATGTGATAGAAACAGAAGTTATTAATGGGGTTCTATAAGATCAACACAAAGTAAATTTTGATAACCACAAAAGGTGGTTAGTCACTATATATATCACTTGCTGTTTATGCTTTTTTTTCAGCATTGAATTATTTGGTCTCACACTATGACTCTGAAGTTAGTTTTCTAAATGATTCAGTTTTCTCCTCACAAACATAAAACATCCCTCCATAGTTTGTGAGGTACATGCCATTGTCACTTTAGATGGACTTAGCATTCATTATGGAATGTTAACAATACCAAATTTTACTAAACTCCATCTAGCTAGAGTTGAGTACATAATTTCATATTTTTCTTCTTTATTCCCTTGCAAATGATGAAAATAAAAGGCAAATTTTTTTCAGTTTTTTTGACTTCCAAATACAAAATTAAACTACACTTCTTTATTTGAAATCTAGAAGAAACTTTTACATGGACTGACTGATAAAACGAATCAAATACTTTCTCATGCATTTTGTGAAATACATCTTAAAATGAATGAAGATCCAAATTAGCAATGTGTTTTACACATTTGACTGACTTCTGGTCTGGCAACAATTACCTGATCAGAATTTCAGATAAGCTGAATCTTAAATCTCAGGGTGGGGTTAGTGGAAGAATATTCTTTTTATATAAGACTGATAAAGCATTCATAACATGTAAACATGCAATTTTTGCTATTATTTTGTAGAGTCTAGAGAAGATAAGAAAATTGTGTTGCCAACAGCACCAAAATCATCAAGAGGATTGGATATTGATGTTGCTAAAGTTCCCACTAAACCACCATTCACAGCATTTGTAGGAAACTTGCCATTTGATGTTTGTGAGGAAGACATTCATAAATTTTTTAGACAATTTAAAGTAAGTGAATTTTTTATTATTGAAATAGTTTTTTTTTTAAAATGGTAATCTTTTATTTAATACTGTCTTTTAGTCACCTACTCACATCTTGAAGATGTTTTATGAGTATTATACACAGTAGCATTAGACTTTTTGTAATCCATTGCCTTCCCTGAAAGGTTAGCTGTATACTCATTTTACATATCATGGAGTAAGTATTAGATGATTAAAAAAAAAAAAAAAAAAACTTGCTCTAGAAATGCATTGAATTTTTTTATGCTACATCAAATCTCCAAGAATTAGGTTAACATATTCAAAATATATCCTTTTAATGTACTGCCAAGCTTTTTTATATTATAGTATAATATAATATAATTTGATATTATAGAACTTTTCTGAAATTATAAATATTTTGTTGTTGATGTTGCTAAAGATCCCCTAAACCACCATTCATATACTATGAATATATTATTTGAAGGTAATCAGTGTCTGTGAAGAACATCAAGCACTAAATCAAATCCTTCCCTACAAGGAGGGGTTTGATTTAGTGTTCTTTGTGATCATGGGGATCTCCCAGTGATGGTATGCCCTTTTCATTCTTATTCTTTATTCTACTTCTCCTGGCCTCAGTCGTTTTTACTCTCCTTTCTTCCAGACCATCATCACTGGGATCAAACCTTGCCACTGTATTTGTCATGTAGTGCTACCCATGGACATCTGTAAAGGGGAGGATTCTGGTAGTCTTGCTACTTTGGCCTCTGCTTCGACAAAATGGGAAGTCCTGGATGGCTCTGCCAGAGATCATTCAGTTAGTGGGCTTGCCTGCAAGGACAGTGTTGCAGTAAATTCCTATCCCCTGCCTTCAATACCCATGGTCTGGGTATTGAAGCTTGCTGTGGTGCTGGTATAGCATCTGAGGTATTCCTGGCATTGCATGCTGTCAGTGGGCATCCATGTGTGGCTCTGTGATGGGTTGGGAGCTCTGGTGCTGAAAAAAAATCTCTTCAGCATAAATTCTTCATCCTCAAATGTTTAAGGGACTCTAACAAAGTCCAAAGCAAAGACTGATACTGCAGATACATCATTTGATAACAAAAGCGAGAAACAAATGAAGTGATACTACCATGAATGCAACAGTTTTTCTCAACATCAATGCAACAGGCTAAAACCAAATAGGGAAAATGTCACACTTCTTCAGAAGGGTTTAGGACTGGCAGGTTCTTCCAAAACAGTTAAGAAACTACGTTCTGACAATATCTTTGTGGAAACATCATGCCAGCAACATTCTGAAAAACTGCTGAGAACATCATCAATGAATGAATACCAATCACAGTAATACCTCATAAAACACTCAATTTTTTGTAGAGGAGTAATATCAGAATGGGATCTCCTTGATGTTTTTGATGAGATATGTTCAGAGCTTAAAGATCAAGGATTGACAGCAATAAAATGGATTCTGATACATAGGAATGGTCACCTAGTTCCGAATATCATCAGGTTACCAGAATTATCATCCTCATAGATACACCTTAACCCCCAACATCTGTAAGAGCAGGATATCTCAACTTCCCTGTTAGGCTATATATCATTAATCCTCTAGATACTTGAAATGTCAGAAATGTGGACATGCCCAAACTGACTCTACTACCTGTGGCCAATGTGGAAGCAAAGGAACATAGTAAATAAATCTTGCTTTGCCAAGTGCTAAATCTGTCAACTCTCAGGGAATATATCCAGCCTACTCCCATGTACATGTTATTGCTGGAAGAATGAAAAAGAAATACAAAAGATTAAAACAGAAGAAAATATTTCATATCAGGATGAAAAAGGGGTGCTTAAGGGTCAAAGCTGTATAACTGAGAGGAGACCTCCACATAGCCTTTAAAGGAATGCGGAGAACCGACCAGGGCTTCTGACCTAATGTCCAATCCTCACCTTCTCATGGAGCACCCTGTTGGGTATTTACTTGGATACTGAACGAACGAGGATTGGCTGGCAATTTGGGATTTAGCCGACCAAATTGTATTCTTATTGGTTAAACCAAAATAAAAAATGATGGTACAACATGACAAAATTTCATGCTGGGTGGGGCGTCGCCCGGTTAAACAAGGCCCCCATTGTTTTCGCCAGGGAACCAGGGCGAACAGCGAAAAGTCAGCTACTGGAACAAATCTGAAAACAAATCCCAACTCAACATCACCAGAGTTAAAGATCGGTACTATCAACGTAAGAAACCTGAATGGCAAAGAAATGGAGCTACCTGAGGAATTAGATAAGTACCAGATCGACATAATAGGAGTGACTGAAACAAAAAAGACCAAAACTGGTGAGATCTTTCTGAGCAATAAATACAAAATATTATATTCAGGCAATGACAATCAAGGAAAAGGAGTAGCCATAGTATTCAACACAAAATACGAGGCTAATCTTCTTGAATGGCAGTCAGTCTCAAGAGTAATGTGGGCAAATATGAGAATGGGGAACTGGACAATGAGACTTATTTGTGCCTATGGTCCCACAGAAGGTTCTACTAAGGTAGAAGTGGAGGAATTTTTTGATGCTTTAGAAAAAGAAACTCACACAATGAAAAAGGAAAAGTTGGTCCTTGTTGGGGATCTAAATAGCAGAGTAGGAAATGATTGTGAGACATACAAAAATATTTTGGGAAAATTTGGAGAAAAGAGCAAAGCTAATAATAATGGCAAATATCTGTTGGATTTCTGCTCAGGACATGGACTGGTTATTACTAACACCATGTTCCAACATAAAAATGTGCACAAATTCACATGGAGAGAAGAGGCTAGGAATATGAAAAGTCTCATTGACTATGTTATTGTTGATAGTGATGTTTTCTCCCTGGTGCAGGACACCAGAGTGTACAGAGGATTTGAAATTGGAAGTGATCACTATCTAGTCTTGAGCAAGATAAAATTGAATTTCATATTGAAAAGAATAACATGTAAGAAAGTTTTAAAGCGAATAAAAGTTGAGCAGCTCTCAGATGTGAACTGTAGACTAAAATGCACAAAGATTATTGAAGAAAAAATGAAAGAGTTTGAGAACAGGAATCAAACCTTGGAGATTCAGTGGCAAACTCTGAAGAAAACATTGATTGATTCTGCCAGAGAGGCATGTGGTGAGATTGTCTGTAGGATAAAAAAATCAGAACTCCCTGGTGGACTCAGGAAGTTAAAGAGGCAGTGAAGGAAAAGAAGAAAGCATATCAAAATTTCCTGGCAAATAAGTCAGCTTGCGCTCTTAGAGAATATAGAGACAAATGCATGAATGCTAAACACTGTGTAAAACTAGCTAAACAAAAGTCATGGGAGGACTTTGGCAAGAATATAGAAAATAAATATCAAGAAGGTGGCAAAATATTCTGGAGGTTGTTGAAAAAGCTTAGAAATGGAGGAAAGAGTGCTGTAAAAGGAGTTAGAGATGATAAAGGTGACATGAAAATGGAAGAAAAAGATATCCTTGATGTATGGAGTAATTACTTTGAAAAACTGCTAAATGAAACAAGCAGTGATGACAGCACAGTGCTAAAAAACACTTACCAGACAGTCAGGAATACATATCCATACTTGAAGTAGAAAAAGCCATCAAAGGCTTGAAATGTGGAAAGGCAGCAGGAGTAGATGATATTCGACCAGAAATGCTGAAGTATGGTGGTATAAAAGTCTTACAGTGGCTGCACTGCATAGTTTAGAAGGCCTGGACAGAGGGACGAATTCCCAATGATTGGAGTAGAGCTCTCATAGTACCCATATATAAAAAGGGAAATAAAACTGCATGTGAGAATTACAGAGGTATTTCCCTACTGAGTGTTCCTGGCAAGATCTATGCAAGTATACTTGAGAAACGGTTGAGAAGAATTGTGGAAGAAAAGCTTGGTGAAGAACAAGCTGGATTCAGGCCAAATAGAGGCTCTCAGGATCAGATTTTCACTTTACGACAAATGGTTGAGATGTCATGGGAATATAACAAAGATCTGTATTTAAGTTTTGTCGATTTGGAAAAGGCATATGATAAGGTGCCAAGAGAGAAGCTATTCAATATGCTACAGTGTCAATGGGGCACTATAACAAGCAATACTTAGTCTTTATTTGAGTTGTAAGTCAGCAGTTAGAATTGAAGGAAGTACAGGAAGATGGTTTAATGTTAAATCTGGTGTGAGACAATGATGTACATTATCCCCTCTGTTATTCATTATCTATATGGATCACATTATGAAGGAAAGTGGTATTAAACATGATATCAAAATTGGAGATGTTATTGTCAGCTCTTTGCTTTATGCGGATGATGTTATACTTCTAAATAAATCCGCTACAAGTCTGCAAGATTCTCTGACTAAATTGAATAGCTGTTGTAATAGATATGGTATGAAGGTCAGCAATAAAAAGACAAAGACAATGAAAATAGGCAGAATCATTGAAAATGTCAAGTGTGTTGTGAATGGAGAACCTGTGGAACAAGTAAAACATTTCAGCTATTTAGGCATGATTTTTACTGAAGATGGTAAATTAAATATAGAAATAGACAACAGAATCAGCAAAGCTGGTATGGTGGGAAGTCAATTGAATAAATTCATATCGAATAAGAGAGAAATTAGTCAGAACACTAAATTAGCTGTATACAAGACAGTGTTCAAACCAGTTTTATCTTATGGATCTGAGAGCTGGGTCAGAAGTAAAACACTTGACCAAAGACTAGAGACCACAGATATGAGAGTCCTGAGAAAGATTAGAGGTGTGAACAGATGGCATCAATGGCAATATCATATTAAAAACAAGGATATTAGGAAAGAACTTGACATTGTCAGCATCCAGGAATGTGTTAGCATAGCTAATGTCAGGTGGTATGGTCACTTAAACAGAATGGGCGAGGAAAGATTAGCAAAACAAGTTTTCTCTGCCAGGTTGGCAGCAAAACGACCCAGAGGAAGACCAAGATATAGGTGGATTGATACGGTACAAAGTGCCTTAGACGATAGAAATATAAGATCTGATAATGTTGGAGTCTTGATAAGTAACAGACTGATTTGGAGGAAAATTGTAGATAGGAAATTAATAATGATGTAAATTTTTCATGTAGTACTATCATATGCTGTACACCCCTCGAGGGTACATAGCAGGAATTTGATGATGATGGTGATGATTTTGATATGTTGTAACATCGAGGGATTAATTAATCGCGTTAATCGAGGGATACCTGTATATACATTTTTACTTGTTTTTAACATAGTCTGGAAACTCTGCTCTAGAGATCAAACAGGAAACTTTTTCAAGCCACTTCAGGTGTTCAATAAGTGTGTGATGAAATTAATTTTCTACCTAAAGAAAATCACTCAGCAACAGACAGTCACAAACATTCATGCCAATAGCAGTATTCTAACCCACAGCCTATTGGTTGGAGAATGGATATGCTAATCATTCAGCCAACCAGGCTGGAAAACACCTAAAAACCTAGTGCCATTCAGCCCAAAAAAAAAAAAAAAGATCAAGATGGAGTTTGGGATATATTTTGTAGATATACCCATCACATTATATTCATTTAATATCTTTTAAATGTGTTCGGGCCAAAGAATGTTATGAATGACATCAGAGTTTTGAATTTACATTTACATTATATTCACAATCTAATGTAGCAGAGGTAAGTAACACAATTACCAATTTACATTATTTACAATTTACAATCAATCCAAAAATTGTATAGGATAAAATCCAGGAAATGAAAGGTAGATGCAGAACACACCATATTTGTCTACCATGGACCATAATTAATTTGTTGCTGCTGATTCCAAAGCTATTGTAGACACTTTGGGAGAAATGTTTGTTAGAATCTCAGCAACAGCTTCATCTCCTGATTTTTAATGTTGAAAGTGCAACAAGAGAAACAGTAGCTAAATTTTTCCATCAATGGGATTTGATTCACAATCAGCTGTTTATCAAGAAAGCACTAAAAAGAGCTGCTTTATTGTCTCACCCCAGCAAATCTTGATAACCCATTTTCCATCATCATTTGTGGATCTCCTTCTCTTAACATACAACAAAATATTTACAGAGGAAAAGTTTCCAGATTCTTTGCATTAGTCAGTTGTCATTACCATCCCAAAACCAGGAAAGGATACAACACAAGTGAACAATTGTTGACCTGTTGCTCTGAGCAGCCATTGTTATAAGATATTGGAGAAAATATACTTCTATGACAGATATTTTACTTTGATTAAAACCAATTGTTTATCTCTAACTCAATTTTGCTACTAAGTAAACAAAAAACTTGTATAAATGTGTATTTTAGCTTTTGTATTAGCTTATGTATTATGTATTAAAAGATGTATGATATTTTAATCTCTTTATATGCAAAGAGTAGTCTTTATGTGCACCTCGGTTTAATTGGACCAGTTGCTTAATTGGGAAAACTATGCTATTCGTAATGTAGCCCAATTAATGGAATCCAGTCTCTCTCTCTCTCTCTCTCTCTCTCTCTCTCTCTCTCTCTCTCTGTGTGTGTGTGTTTAATTTGCTGTTTGGATCAAGAAAATTTCTGTTCTAATGTTGATATTAATTCCTTGTATTGTTTTATCCTTGGTAGTAGTGTGTACAGGATTTTCCTTGGTTTATGTTTCAATGAACTTTTCTGCTATCTACCAGTATATCCTTAACTAATAACAGAAAATCAGTAGAGTGCTGAAATTTGCAAAATGAAAGTGATAAATTATTATTTTTGATATACTAGTCATTTGGCACAGAGCATACCCTTGAGGACCCCAAACTGCTTGGCTGTGGCAATTCTGCTCAAAGCCTTTCATTCCATTTTCATTAGAATTTTATCTTGGTAGGAGGAGGAGAAATGACTTTCACCTCTTCCTGTTATGAAATTCTCTATTTCCTAAAATGCAAATTGATATATATAGCAAAGTAATTAGATTACTATTTTTGATTACTCTGAACTTTATGTTGTTATTAAAAAATTTTAATCCATTTTTATTTATTTATTTATTATTATTATTATTATTATTATTTTTTTTTCTGGTTAGGCAAGATGATCAGCATGTTGACCATATATGATAGTGATGAGTTGAGATGCTGAGCGAAGATTATTAGTGGGATTGTGTGAAGAAAAAGAAATTCATTTTCCGAATGCGTGGGATGAATTTGAGGGACAGATGAAGCTATATAAAAGAGATGAACTACATTTAAATTGATTTTGTGTGAGTCAGTTGAGAAACTGTTGCTGTAGAGACAGCAATGACTGAAATGAATGGAAGACCTGAGTAAATGAGGTGGTAGAGGTGACATGGACGAGCAAAAAAGTAGGGTAGGAGAGCTTGTGAATGCAGAGGCGAGTTGGTATGAGTGAAGAGAATGAGCAGAAGACAAACAGGGAAATGGGGGAGGGTCAGTGACAGGGAAACACTGCATGACAGGAGTGGATGATGGATACAGGAGCAGGTGTGTGCATGCATGGATGCAAGAAAGGATTAATCTTATCATTACTGATCTTTCACTGAGGTATCAGTGATGATAGAGAAGAGTCACCTCCATGGGGGTATGGAAGAGTCATATGTGGGGGAGTGGGTTGGTGTTGCTTGTTATAGAACCAGAAATAAGTTAATATGTATTTGAAGTAAAGGAAATGAAATTGTAGCATTAATAGAGTATATTCACTCAAAAATTTTAGAATAAGCGAGACATGGTTAGATAGAGGTAGATGGATATGATGTTTTTTGTGAGGGTAGGCAAGGCAGAAGGGGAGGAATTCTGTTGCGATGGTAGCAGAGGAGTTTTCCTAATCTCAGGTGATTAGCAGTATGGTGTTAGGTGGAGGTGAATAGATTGAAAGATCTAGTTGGGAGATGCTATAGACCTGGTAATGTGGATGGCAGTGAGAAGGAAATATATATGCAAATCAATCTAGCTAATAAGAAAAGGATGATCATTATGGATGATTTTAATAATGATAATAAAGATTGGAATGAAGAGAGTGAATTTCTTGAGTTTTTGAGAGCCAGCTACCTTAGGCTGTATGTAACAGTGGGTACACAGGGATCAAGGGTCTTGGATTTAATTATTTCATCATAGGAATGGTATTATAAATGAGGTGTTGAATCTCGTTCCAGTTGGTGAGAATGACCATTAGATGATTACTTGGGTGGTGGCCAGCCATATGAGGACTTCTGTGAGAAAGAGATATATTATGGAACTATAAGGCTAGTGATTCTGATGAGCTCAGGAGACAGTTTGCAGGTATATATCATGTAATGAAGAATTGGGAGGAAAAGAGATCAATGTCGCTTGGGACTTGTTCAGGAGGCTGTCTGGCAGAGGCAATGCCCGAATACATTCCAAAGGTTAAGAGGTCAGATAAGGTGGGTGTGAAATGAGAATGAAAAGGTGAAGCATCTTTGAGATGAAGGATCTGGGGGTGTTGGTGGATAAGGACCTAAAATTTTGGGAACATTTTGCTAAAATTGTGAGGACAGCACAGTGCATTATGGGAATGATGCAGAGAGCACTGACATGTAGGAGTAAGGATGTTATGATTCTGTTGTATAAGGCTTTGATCAGACTTCACATGGATTATTGTGTGCAGATTTGGTCACTGGGTTTTTAAAAGGATGAAGAGATGTTGGAGAGGGTTCAGAGATGATTGACCAACATTGTTTCTGGTCTCTGGAATGTAGAGTATGAAGGCAGATTGAGGGAATGCAAATTGCATCGTGTAGTGGATAGAAAGATGTGGGGAGGGAAAGGACATGATTGAGACTTAAATATTGGTAAGGGATTATTAATGAATTAGTGTAGATCAAATTTTTCATAGAATGGCAGTGGGAGAAACAGGAAGCCATCCCTGTTTGGAATTCAGGAATGAGGAATTGGATGAGTATTTGGCATGTGTGGAGACAGTGAATGACTTCCCTCAATGAGTCATGAACTCCATGGAGGTCTGATGATGATTTCCATTCCTTAAGGAAGGAAATCATCATCATAATAATGATAATATGGTGATAAGATGATAATAATATGTTTGTTTTTTGTAGGTTATATCTGTACGTCTTCCACGAGAAGCAGGAGATAGAGGAAGAATGAGAGGATTTGGATATGCCGAATTTGAAGACAGAGAGACACTCATTGAAGCACTGTTTCAGAATAATGAGGTAAAGTGCAATTTGTAGAAATTTCCACAAATAGACTCCTTAGCCACCTTACTGGCCATTATGGATCAAATATGCATCCTCATATGCTTTCTATCCATCATATATTTCAATGTAATATCAATGGTATTACAATTTTAATATGCACTTCGCATCCATGGTAACTTGGATGTATATATACATCCTGGCCGGTTGCATGGTTAATGCTGCACAAAGGATTATTTAATTCATTTTGAAGATGAAAAAATAAAAATGTGTTAAATAAGTGAGAGACAGAATTTAATTATCCTTTGTCCAGTGGCTCCTAACAAAGCTTCTTAATTCATAACATTCATGATTCATTTAAATTTTTAATTATTTTTTCAAGTACTGAAACAGATAACTAAATGTAAGTCAGCGCATTTCATTATATTTCACTTTTTTATTTTATTTATATATTTTTGTGGTCTTCAGTCTTAAAGAAATATATTTTTGTAATCTTCAGTTTTAAAAAAATGAACAAAACACTTTTTCTCTTTAAGACCAGTTTTATGATGAAAATCATATCTTATATATTAAGTATAATTAAATATAATTCAGATGACCCTCACAATTTCATTGTTATACTTGTGCAAATAAAGTTTTAGATAGCCCAAGTCTGTCAGCTTGCATTCTTTTATTAGATCCTTCTAAACATTAAGCAGTTTTATCCCTTGCCTTGGGTTCAAGGTACCATTTGATAGGACTGCCTCTAAATTTTTTCTCAAGATTCTCGCAATAATACACTAGTGTCCAAAAGCTAAGGATGAACCACATTTTTACCTGTATATGAAAATAATTTCTTAACCATAAATGTGAACATAAATTTATTGTCAGCATATTAATAAATTGTATTACACACAAAATGTGTTATAAATTTTGTACAAATTAAATTACATTATGTTTTTGGCATCAGTTACAAATTTACTAAGGACGTAGTTAAGGAATTATGTGCAGTGCTTACAGAAAACTATGTGGAGAGGCATTTCAGTATGGAATATGTCTATCTTGAACTGCGATGCAGCTCTCACAGTATTATACCATGCTTAACACAGCGATTCAGGAGTTCTTGAAATCCAACTGACCTACTTTTCCTTTAGAGCAAGGATAAAGCCTTTTGTTTTCTGGAGGGGAATTTCGACCTGCAATGCATCTCCCTGTTTCCCAAACAGGTTCTTTGTGATTGAGATCCAAGCAGCATGCTTGCCACTTGATTCGATCAATATCCTTGTCTCCAGAAGTATCTCCACTGCTCTTGTATGATTTGGTGTGCCATTGTCATCCATAAAAATGAATTCTTCACCTACAGCACCACAGAACAATTGAACATGACATTGAAGAACTTCATTGCAATATCGTTGCCTGTTTTTCTAGCACTTGTAGCTTGGTGCATCCATTAAGCATAATGCCTCTCTACCCATTGATCCCAGTACTGCGTTATCTTTCCCTTTCAAGAACATTCTCACGACGATGGTAAGCAGTACCATTTTCATGCCAAATCAAGTGTTTTCTAGAATCGGAGGAAAGATTAAAACGACTCTCATCTGTAAAGAGTACATTAGCCCATTGGTATCTTGTTCATTTTTTATGGATTCAACGCTACTGAAAACATGCTGTAAGATGAGCTGTGGATAATGGGACGCAGACTACAGGCTTTCGGATGTATCACTCTGCTTATCGCAGACATCTTGCAACAGTTTGTCGAGATATCCATGTACCTGTGTTTGAATGGAGGTGACTTGCAAGCTGACCTACTATGGCGCATCAATTATGGTTTGCTGTTATAACCAAAAATCTGTCATATCATCCTTTGTGGTAGATCAGGGATGACCCCTTAGGGAACATCCAAAGCACATTCTATTGGTTTGAAACACTAACCAGAGCCTGGATTCAATGCTATGTGAGATTCCAAACTCTCTGGCAATATCAGTAATTCTGCAGCCTTCATCAAGCTTTTCAATAATTCTTCCTCATGTGAAATCATTTAGATAATGTGTTTAAGACATTGCAAGACATCCCAGTTTGCACCTCTATTCCTTTGCAAACAGAACTTCCTTCAAACACAGTTCGCCTAGTGCATGCGTTTGCCTTTTATCCTGTTGAGTGTTACCACATATGACCCCTTGCCATGCAATTCACAAATTTGAATGCATACTCACTTTCTACTCAAAATCGTTAGTTATACAAATTGCCACAAGCTGATTCGCTTGAATTTGCTTTTGTAATCTTCAGAAATAGTGTTCATCCTTAAGTTTTGGACACCAGTGTAGTTTTGTTTTTAACATCTTCTAAAAGGAATCTTTTTTTATCTTCTAAAAGGAATGCATTTTCTGTGACTGCATTCTTCACGAATTCTTGAGGACTCATCAGTGATATTTCACTTGTTAGGTATGGATTTCTTCTGCTTAAGAAAATAATACTAATACAGAAAAGTGTAAAGCTAAAGATCTTTATCACATCTCCTCTCAGCGAAAGGATCCAATACATCAAGTTGGTTTGAAATGAGTTCTGTAGAAAAAATGCCTTGCATTATGTGACTCTTTTGTATGCAGTTAAGTTAGATTGCACAGATTCCATGATGTGATTAGCCAATTATAAAAATCTCAAGTAAATTACATAGTTATAATTAGGTAATAAATTAACATAAGAGATGGAAATTTATCAAGACACAAAACAGGGAATGTAGTTTTTCTCCAACTCTCTTCAGTTATAAAAATATGGAAAATGTATATGTGGGTGGGTTGCAGACTAATTTTTTTACTTCCTTTTTTGTGCATGCAAACCTATCAATTGCAAATTACTTCAACTCTAAGTGGTTAACTCTTAATGAAATATATGGTGGGGTGTTGCTACAGACTTGGCCGCTCAGTTGCAAGGGATGAAGAAATGCATCACCAATTTAGCCTTATGGGTACCAAACGAATGATCATTATGGGTGACTTTCATTTTCCAAACATTGATTATGGAGAAGGGAAATCTCATGATAAGAAAGAAGAGGAATTTATTGAATTGTTGCAAAACAACTTTCTCAAACAGCATGTGAAAAAACCAACTCGAGGTCAAAGAGTGTTGGATTTGCTTATATATCATCAAAAGGGGTCTCTGTCAAGAATATAGCTATTTTACCACCAATTGGTGACAGTGATCATGCCGTTCTTTCTTGGGAAGTATCTAATTGTATTGATGTTCTGATTAAAGCAGATTGCATGCTGAACCAAAGCTGGAAATTATGATCAACTTAGCAGAATGCTATCTTTGGTCCCATGGTATCAGTTACTGAATGGGAAAAATGTTAGTAATGCATGGGAATCTTTGAAAAAATGCTTAAATGAGGCAGTATCTGAATGTATCCCTAGTGTTCGAAGAATAAATAGGTTGGGAGTGAAATAGATGTGCAACCTTATTAAGCAAGAGATCCACAAAAAGATGATGATGTGGAAAGAATATCGTGAAAATAAGAGTGAAAGAAGTTATGAAATACATAAAGCTCAGGCTAGAAAAGTAACAAGTATTGTGAGGAAAGCTAATCGGAATAAGACAAGAAATTGGCCATGCAAACAATTGAAACGGTACCTTATGAATTGCCTGGAAATTTCCTCTCTAGTAAAAGCTCATTAGTGTTCTGGTTTCTTCCACTATTGATTTCCATAGGGATTCTTTCTTATTCCATACTGCATACATTTGACAAATTCAGAAGGAAAGTTAAGTGATGCCCATGTGACTGCTCTTAAGATATCTAAGGCGTTTTATTTGGTTTTGCTAAAGGCATCAAGTTACAGATAGTTCTTTATCCTTAAACTTTGCAACTGATGGTGGGAAAAATACAGAGATTTGTTCCTTTCTCCTAATCTCCCCTCTTTTAGGACTGTTTGGCCTCTTGTCAATTAGATGGGTGTGGGGAAAAAATACCTTGCTAATGAAGATCTCTCTCTCTAACAAATTGGATTAGCTATGCTGATATTATTCATGTCCTGTACATATCAGGAAATATATGTAGACAGTTGCTTAGTCAAAGTTCAAGATTACTGTAACTAGTGCAGATATGTCTGCTATCCAAACCAGCACTGCCAGACTGATAGTTTGATTTACTGTAAGGAGATTTTGGTTGGTTGCAATTGTATCTAAAGCTATGATGCTAATATTATTATGTCTGTTAATTTCACTTGTTCTCAGACTCCTGTCTCCATGTGTTAAAAAAAAAAAAAAAAAATGCCAGTGAAAGAGGAATTTTATTATCTGCATGCAGGCAAACCAATTTACTTATCTCTGGCTGAAAAGTTATTATAAAGATTCCTTTTATTCTAGATGAGTTACCTTTTGAGAATGTGTTTTCTGAAGATTTTAATATAGCTTTTCATGCAAGAAAGAAGATATAGTACTTGCTTTTTTTTAGGCATGAATTCAGCATCAATTTTTTTTTTTCTTTTTCATGCTAATTTTTAGGCATGTTAGGAAATAAAGTAAAGTTCTCTGTCATTGTCATTGATTCCTAAGACTCTTAAATGCCTATGATTTCCCAAGTATCCTTGATTTTGTAACCATAATGGGGATAAGATGGTTAGTCATATTGGCATAAGTTGGTCAGGCCAATGTTAGATTATCTAACATTGGCCTGACCAACTTTCTGTCCAATTTGCTCAATTCCAGTATGAAGAAAACCTAATTTTCTGGCAGAAAAAACTACCACCATTGTATGAGTGAGTTAACTCACCTTCAGTTGAAAAGCTCTGATAAAGGTGTCAGACAAGATTCTATTCAAACCCAGTTCTTTCTAAGTAAAGGGGCATCCATTGAAACATGATAAGCTACAAAGGGTCTCTATTCTTAAGAAGGTACAAAAAAGTACCTTTCTAACAGACGCATATCGGATGTGTGAAACATTAATGAAGCATTTCAGCTGAAGGTGAATTGCAGAGGTGGTGGAGTGTATCCTCATAGACTGGAATAGTTAACAGACATAATATATTATCCACATGCTTTACTTTCATTTTCAGCCAATTCAAATCCTAAACATTAATCAAACTGTCAGTCTGACAGTGTAGGATTTGGATATCAGACTTTAAAATAAATTATTACACAGCAAGAATTTCAGAAATTATTATTATTGATCTTTTACTAGGAGACTATATAGTATCAGGCCTGTTTAATGGGCAGGAGCATGAAATCCATGAATGCCTGGACTGTGCACATATCTACTTCCAAATGTGTTGGAAGTGATTTTATGGAAAACCAGTGCACCTAGAGAACTACACCCCCTTCTCTCCAACAGGCTGAGACAAACAAATTCAGTGCTGGTAAGGGATAATAGCAGGTAATCTGTACCTGAGTAATGACCGCTGTGGTTGAACCGATTATGCATAACAGGATATTCAATTCACTTTATAGGTTGTATAAAAATCACAATTTACAGTTATGAATCTCTTTTTACAATTGTTTTCACATGTTGGAACTCATTACGTTTTAACTGCACACATACTGATGATTGATAATATGTATTCAGGTTAGCACCATATTTAAATAGTAGTAAATTAGATAATCATTATATTTAAAATTTTAACCACAATGTATCAAATTTTTTGTTATACAAGGCCATCACTGCTTTTGTAATTTGTTACTGGAAGCCATTTCACACATTTTCATCTATTCATTCAAATTAAGTCGATATTGAATCCAACATTATTTCAAAGCCCAATAGAGAAACTACAGGAGATTCTATATATTCATGCTGAATATATAAAAACTATATAAAAGTTTTGGCGGTTACAAGTGTACATTTATATGTATGCTTTTATATATTTTATATAGTTTCTATATATTCAGCATGAAACTCTTGTAGTTTCTCTATTCGGCTTTGAAATTATGTTGGATTCAGTATCCACTTAATTTGAATGATTTTGCATCGCCTAAGTGAAGCCTTTTGGCTCTCTTTTTAAGTAAGTTTTCATCTGTTGTTTAAAACAAACATTGTCTATTCAAACTTTTTTTTTTCACTATCTTTTTATTATGTCCTCTTGTTCAACCCACTGCATTGAACTTCTGCTGCTCTGAACACACTAATAAATTTCAATTAATTTTCCTCTTTATAACTATTAGATAAATTCGTCACCTTACAACAAATAACTGATTCTCATAACTATTGTGATAGTGCCCTTCGTGCATTTAGCCGGTCTTCTTGGAACCCCTTTAATTCTCTTGGCAGTATTAAATATTTGAATGAGTAGAGTTGATTCATAATCTAACATTGGCCTGACAAACAAAACTTGTATAATGGTATCAAAACTTCTTTTCTTCTACAAGGGAAGCCTTTAATTAAACCTACAGTCTCTATACTTTTGTGATATGCTGGCCAATATATGATTCCCAAACTTAAATTCCCTATTCACCAAAAATTGAAATCTTTCAATTTATTAACTCTTTCTAGTTTATCTATTCTTCTCCTATTTAATACCATGTTCTTAACAAATTACATAGTTGTTATTTATTCACATTACATTTTTAACTCCACTTTCCCTGTCTGCTCTTCAGATCTTTTAAGTGACTTATTTCATCCAAACAGTTTACTGTTCCACCCATTGTCATTAGAAAGAGAAACGTTGTTTAGTACTTGAACCTAAATAATTTATGAATTTATTAAATAAGAGCCGACACCAGACCCTGGGATACTTCTAACCACCAATTTCCTAAACTTATTTGGCATATTTGCAAACATCAGGTTTTGATGTGGAATGCCATCAGAGACCTTGAGGAAATATATGTGAGCATGTGGAAAATATTTATAATATGAAGTTAATGCGAAACATGTTGAAGTGCATGTTGAAATGAAGTTCAAAAGTTACTAGTTGTGCCGACATTATCTTTAAATTTCTGCTATGTTTACTGAAATAATGTACAGAATACCATGTAGCTAGTAATGATGTACTGAATGATTAAGTGTAGATCATTACTAGCTAGCTTCTTATCAGCTGTTTTCCTGTTTTTTGCTGTTTGTCAAGGTCTTACTTTCTGGTATTCTACGATGATGATATCAATCCACCCCAATCTTCTGTCTATTATCCTGATGACAAACACCTGATTTGTTAACCATACTATCTTACATTAGCTATATTCACATATTTCTGAATGCCAACATGTCAGTCTCTAAGACTTCTTGTTCTATCTCCATGTAAATTTATGCACTCTCCTTTGCACACACTCTCTCTCTCTCTCTCTCTCTCCACTGTATAAGAATCACAATGGAAGCCAGGTGACCAGATCTGTGCACATTAATTCAAGTGAGGTGTTATCAAGGCCTTGTACAAAAAAAAAAAAAAAAAAGACTTATCTTTGTCAAGGTTCATTTTAACATTGCCATTATTCTCTGAGTTGTATTTACGATTTTTCCTATATGACCCTTGAACTTCTGTTTACTAAACTCCAAGCTCCCTAGCCTCATCATCAGTTTTTTCCAAGCATAATCCCACCAATATAATATAACATTGGATATCTAATCACGCAAAAGTGCATGATGACTTTACATTTATTAACATTGAAATGACGACCTTCACATGCCCAAAATTCCAGCCTATTCAAATCATTTTGCAAGTACTGCATATTAACAGCACTCCAAGAATTACCCCACCTATCTTTGGATCATCAGCAAATAGCTGTATGTCACATGTCAAATTGTTCCCAATGTCATTAATATACAGATTGACTATATTAATATACATTAATATAAAGAATAAACTAAGGACTGATCCTTGAGATGCTGTAAAATCTTGTATAGAAGGATTTTAGAATAAAATTTCTTCTATACTGATTTTACTTGGGAAATAAAATTAATTTAATATACTGGTAATTTGATTAATGCTTAACTCAATTTTTCTATAATAAACCTGAAAAAATATTAGAATAAATTGTAATAAGAAATTGTACAGACAAAGAATAACTCAGACGGGATTAAAAATGTAAGACCTGAGGCTATTGCAACTCACGAAGGTCAACAAAGTACAGGGTTTCCTGACTTAACTCAGCGGCCGCCAGGTAGAAAATCCGGGTGATTCAATCTGTAAGAGTTCCAAGGTCGGCAGAGCAGAATAAAAGGGGGATGAATCGACGGAAAAAAGGGCTTTTCGGTGCCGGCTATCGATGCAAGGTTTTGTCGGCATGAGCCTTTCGGAGGCTAGGTTTCGGTTTTCCAGTTTCGGTTTTCCTTTCCTGCTCTAGCTACGAGGAGTTTCCAGTGGGCCCTGCTGTTCCAAGGAAAGGGATCTATGTCTCGCTGCCCGAAGATGATGGGAGGCTTGTAATAGCCGTGGCGATCTACTCCAGAGTCCCACCGCTATATCCCTTGACGATCACCGCGTGTGAACTATCATCGATGTCGTAAAAAGTGCCACATGTGAATTTTACCAGAAAGTAGAAGGTGTCAACGATCTCTAGGGTCTTGTGTAATGACCTGGATGATAAAGTAACAAGTAAGACTTTGGTGTAGGACTTTCCTAGATGTGAAATTAATGGCAAAGATTGCTGGATTTTTTTTTTTTGTTTGTTAGCATAAAGAACAGTAGACAGTAAGGACAGAAAGCTGATTTGCTTAAAATAATTGTGAAGATGCAGAGTTATAAGGAATTAGATGATGTATAATGAAGAGGGAATAGTATGTGAAAGTTATGTTAAGCCTAATATCATGTATAGTCTGAGTTAAATTAATGTAAACTATGTGCAAGTTTGCTTCCATGTCCGAATTATCTGTGAGCATAATTAATTGCATTAACGAGAAATGTTAAGTAATCTAGTGGAGAACCAGACACATGAATTTTATGTTTTTTCCATGTCAATTTTGATTAGTGAATTTGAGTTGAATTAATTTAGTATGTGTAGTGTAAACTTTTTTTAGTACTTTGATTTAGCATGAATAAAATATTTTGTTTGTCAAATAACTTGCTTGATTCTGCCTGACCAATGCACTTCTCATAAAAAGATAGAACCTGTATGACCTTAAGAGTAAAAGTAGCCATGACTGACGAATAGTAGATTTAAACGTTGCTTGACTTAGAGATAAATATTAGAGACATTTCCATGTTGTGCTGAGTGCTTTTTTTTTGCATGTATTGGAAGATATTCAATTCCTCTACGCGATCTCCGATGCCTCAGTCGTAAATACAAATTTTCAGAGTTCATTGTGAGAAAAAGCCAGCTATTTGGACAAAGGAATTGGCTCCAGCCAGATGCAATTCCTAATATTCTGAAATACGTACATGTGAAATAGCATAGTCACGACCTTGAGAGGGTTGGAATTAAATTGATAGACTGAAGGGATTAAAGGTAATAGATTATTTCAAGCAACGAGATTATACACTTGGTGTACGACTGATAATAAGAGAAACAAAAAAAAAATAATATTGCGATATATTAAAGTAAGTTTAAAGGATACAGACTTTAAATTAAAGATAAAGAAAATAAAATTTTTACTTATATAAAATATATAAATATAAAAATATAACATTATATAAAAATAAAATCCTTTATTTTTACAACACACCACTGATTATCTTGAATCTTGCAGATTCACATGCCCCATATACTACTTTTTTATATCTATCAGTTAGCCTTCTTCTCATCCATGCCAATAGTTTATAATTCAGTTCAACATATTCTCCAGTTTATGCAACAGTATTCCATGCTGTATTCTGTCAAAATCCTTACCAAAATCCAAAAGTATCATGATGTATCCATTCCCCTTGTCTAGTTTAATGGTAATATTATTATAGAATGTGAGCAAGTTGCTGAAACATGACATTGGATCAGAAGCCCTAGTCAGTTCTCTGCATTCCTTACTGGTTATATGAATGTCTTCTCCCAATTATCTTGCTTTGGACTTTAAGTAACCTTTGGGAATTATAATTACAGCTAATATATTCAAGGCTTGTGCAGCTCAGTGGAAGTAATGCTTACATCCTCTGTGATAGGCCTTCCAAAGGTAGACTTAAGTTCAAGTCTAGTTTCCCCCTGGAGGAACTTTTTCTAAGCCCATCTTTGAGTGGTTCCCGAGTTAGCTGTTCTCTGGAATGGGCAAGTGGGTATTTTCTCCCAGAAACTCAGGGTTTCTCTTTCCTGTAAAACCCACATTATTTCAGACAGTAACATATCTTGTTAGGGTTAGGTACCAAGAGATGGTAACACTTGTTTGCTAACTGCTCTTCATTGGCAATGCCTATAATTAGTGATAGACATGAGCCAGCTATCTCTGATTGGCTACTGGTGGAGTTTGACTTGCCCACTCAATCTCCAAAAGCTAGATAGGGTTTAAAGGCTTTGCTTACTCTCTATAAGGGAATAAAAGGCGTTAGCTGATTTTAAAAAAAAAAATTTTTTTTAAGCTAATATATTCTTGATTCCTTATGTAAATAATTTTCATTTCTTTCATCAGGGACTAATTGTGATTTTTTAAAATTTTGATATCACTAATTACTCATTATGCATCTGGGAGAATGATTTTATAAGGAGAAAAGCTACAGGCAGAAGCATCATGGGCAATGTGGTATTTAATTTGATGGATTTTTCTGGTGGATCTGCATGTTCTGTTTCATTTTCATGTCTTTCTAATTTGTCACTTCTATTTCTTTGGCTTTGTTATGAGGTTTTCTACTAAATTATAATTCATGTATTCTATAACAAATAAATGTGCTGAAGCCTTTTATTCTGCAAAGGGAATAAAATCATGATAGATAACCCAAGATTATCAATGATTTAATTGGCATCTAGGGAAGAGAGTACAGCAGACATCTGCTGCCATCTTGTGATCCATAATACTCTATTTATTAGTGAAATAGAGTGTATGATCTACGGTTGATATTCTTGAGTTACTTTACTAAGGGGCTCACATTGATAAGTACAGGCATGGCAAACCTGAGATACCCAAGCTAAATCCAATCTTACTTCCAACAGTATACTTTTGGTATGTTATATCTGTAGACTGGTCCTACTCTTTTCCCCTTTACTCTCTCTATTAGAGCAATTCAAAGGGCTAGGAGATGGCTCTTCCCTTTCAAATTGTAGTTTCCACTATCTGCTTAAAAAAAAAAAAGAAAAAAAAGGCAAGCCTAGTTGCTTTTAAGTGGCAGCCCTACCATTAGGATACCTATTGTCATCATGCTAGTAACGTGACATAGGGAAACACATATTACCTTCATTCTCAACGAAATCTAAACCAGATGGAAAATGTGGGAAAAGACCGCAAATTGGAAAAGGTTAAGAAACTTTGAAAAAAGAAAATTGTGGTGAATGAAATATGCTATATTAGAAGAATAACACATAAAGAAGAAGATTTAAATAAAATTTTAAATGAAGGAAATATAGAAATTATAGAAAATTAAACAAAATATAGAAACAAAACAAAAAAAAACTTTAAGGAATAAAAGAAACATCTAATCATCATAGCATATATGGCGGAGTAGACAAACAAATACATGCAAAAGCTGGTGTAGTGATTTGGACCCATAAATCAATAAAGCAAAAATAACTCATTATACATACTGGAATGAAAGAATATTAGAAGTACAATTAAAATTAAAGGAAGCAAACTTAACATTTCCCTGAAGAAGGAAGAGAAGAAGAAAATGATGACTTTTACAAACAGATACAAGGAATATATGAAAAAAATAAAATAGACAATATAATTATAGCTGAATATCCTAATGCCAGAATAGAAATGAAAAAAATTAATAATAATAATAGAAAAATTTGGAGAACCAACAGTAAACAAGAATAGAAATAACTCATTGATTATATAATATATAATTAAAAATAATGAACACATTCTACAAACATAAAAATATACATGGTGTGCAAGAGGATAAAAATTAATAATAGACTACTTTATAGCAAATGAAAAGCAGCAAACCTCTTCCTAGATGTTAAAGTCAGGAGAGGGCTAGAAGTAGATACAGATCGTTATTTAGTGCAGGAAAAATTAAGGTTTTCATCAAATTGGTTACAAAAAAAAAAAAAAAAAAACTAGAGAAGCAAAATCTAATTACGAAGTTGGACTAATAAATGATTTAAGTAATTTATACCAACAGAGGATTAACAACTATTTATAAAAAATACAAGAAAATGAAGACATCGAGAAAGAGTGGAATAATATAAGAGATTATTACATCAGCAGCATATAATAGGAACACACAAAAAATCTCATAAATAAAAAAATGACATATGTGGGACAATGAAATAAAAACAGTAATTGAAAATAAAAAGGTGGTTTTTAAAAGATGGTTAAGTAGCAAAACAAGAAGATGAAATTGAATATATAAAAAAAAAAGATGAGGAATAGTTAAAAGAGAAACCAGAAAGCTGGGAAGAATTTGTATCATATCTAGAAAATGATATGTACAAAGACCTAATGTGTATAAAATGACAAAGCACATGAAAATGCAGATATAAAAGAAGTATAAATTGTGAAATAGATTTAAAAGAATTCTTGTATTATTTTACAGGTCTTTGGAGAGATAACACCAACATAAAAAATATAAAAGAAATTATACCAGAAACTTACAAAATGCTTTAAATGATATAATAACAAAGAAAGAATTAATGGAAAACCTAAGTAAAATAAAAAATAGTAAATCAGCAGGAGAAGATGAGATAAACTCTGACCTGTAAATTTTCTGGAAAAAATTTCATCAAAGATTATTAACCCTTTCTGACCAGAATTTTTTTTTCCAAGCAAAAAAAAATTTTCTATTTATTTTGTCTTTAGGTCTAAAAAAGCAAGAGAATCAAGTATTTTGATGAAAAATATATTTCAGGATAGGAATTCTGACTGACTGATTCCATATGGAATCATTATATTCTGGTAGCAAATGTTCAACTTCTGAGCTTATACTCTAATCCAATATATGCATATTATTCTACTAAGTCATAAAAACTGATATTGGTAAGATTTATACGTATAATATATACCTGTTATTATATTAAAGAAATGGAACTATGAAATACAATACCAATTGGAATCATTCGCCACTTAATATGGGCTACGAAAGCCAAGACAGTTAGTGATTCCAATTGGAATCACTAGGGCAGAAAGGGTTAAAATTTTTAAATAAAATATATACAAATGGAGAAATACCAATAGAATGGAATTCAATATAGTAATACCTATATTTAAAAAGGTGAATAAAACAAAACCTGCTAATTAACAGAGATATTAGTCTATTGAATACATGCTGCAAAATATATAGTAGAATACTTAATGAAAAATTGAAAATATACAGTGCAAAAATATTATTAGAATGTCAAAATGGGTTTAGAAAAGGATGCTCTACAATGGGTACAGCTTTTGTTTAAAATTCTTATAGAGAAAAGAGAATTTAATTTCGAAACTCATTTAGAAATTTAGAACTCATCTTTTGTTTGTTTATATATTATGTAAAAGCATTGACAAAATAAAAAGAAATATACTGTTTGATATATTACAAAGAATAAATATTCCTATATTTTACTAATGCAAAATTTAATATATACAAAGATAGTGAAATAAAAATAAACGAAAAAAATATCTGAAAAACAATGTATAAACCAAGGAGTAAGATAGGGTTGCTTTCTGTCTCCAACACTTTTTACTATATAAACTGTCTATCAATAATTGTGCGGACACGTCAGCAAATTACAATTGATACCAGCAGGCGAAATCCTAATATCGAATATGTCCACCTTTGGCTTTGATCACCTCCTGCACTTTTTGAGAGAGGCTTTCCATCAGTTTGTGGCAGACATCAGCTGCCAATCCAATTCATCCCACAGGTGTTCAGTGGGGGTTGAGATCAGGACTCTGTGCAGGCCTTGGTAGTCATTTAACACCCATCTCTTCATGCCATTCCATAACAGCTGCAGGTTTGTGGCATGGGGCATTGTCATCTTGATAGTAACATGGGTCTGTTCCATAGAAACTCCACAGTGTAGGCAGCACCTGCTTATCCAGAATATCAAGGTATTGAGCTGCCTTCATGGACCCACAGACAGTGACCAGTGGTCCCACTCCAAACCAGCTGAATGCATCTCACACCATTACTTTTTCACCACCTGGTACAATATACCAAGCTTCCTCCACACCCAGTGTTCAGATAGTAGGAAGCAGTATTTCACCATGCCATCAGACTGGAAACAGGTGAACCTTTATTCATTGCTCCAGAGTACCATTTTCTACTGGTCAGTTGTCTAGTTCACATGCTCTGTGCACCATGCCAGATAAGCTACCTTGTTTGTTTTTGTGAGATTGGCTTGTGTGCTGCTGCTCTTCCATGGAAATTCAGTAGATGGAATTCTTTTCATACAGTATTAGTGCTCATTGTGGTGTTACTGGCACTCTGAGCTCATCACAGTTGATCTGTACCGTTTGTAGTTTGTTTTTGCATGGTGTTTAAACACCATGCAAAAACAAACCGTTTTAACACCCATGTCAGTCATTTTTGGTGGCCGTCCTGGGTGTTTTCTTGCACTACTGATGCCAGAACAACTCCATTTGTTGATCACATTGCCAGCTGTTGATTTATGGATGCTTCAGTTGAGGTGGCAGTGGCAAGTATGGACATGCCACCAATGTGACAGCCCCATGATGACACCTATCGAAGTCACCGAGTTCAAGTCGTATTGCCATACCACCTGTATTCAACTGCTATGATGAAATAATGCTTCCTACTATCTGTACACTGGTTTTTATGTTATTAACAAACCTGGAATGAATATGAATGTTTCATAACTTCAAATAACAGGGGTGTCCAGTCAGTTATTGGTAGATAGTGTATATTGATGTGTTCCACTGTATTAATAGAATATTAATACAGTGGAACACTTTAAATAATCCAGGTATAGAAATTTCCCAGAATAGCAAAATAAATATGCTATTATTTGCAGATGATCAGGTTATAATATCAGATAAGGAGGACGGTTTACAAAGAGCAATATATAATTTAAACATTATGGTAGAACAGTTTGGAATGCAAATATCCACAGATAAAACTGAAACAATGGCTTTTTGTGGACAAACTCCAGTTAGAAGTAAAATAGTTATTAATAATAAAATAAAACATATATCTTGGATGTGAAATATCATATGAAGGAGAAAAAAGCAAAATTCAAAACTTCAAAATGTGTACCAATTATAGACTAATAAATGGAACACTCAATTGAAATACTGTATACCAAAAGAAACCCAGTTGAAAATATGCAATATTTCAACAGTGCCTACATTACTGTATGTCAGCCAAAATCTGGGCAATAAACAAAGAAAGGCTTAGGAAAAATTCCTCTAGTCAGCATCTAGAATGAAGCTTAGAACAGTCTTTATTTGGATGTCCTAGTGCTATGGATGAAGATGCCATTTCAACAGGAGAATCCTAGCATTCTGCTCTTTGTTCAGTATGTTTATAATAGAAACTGATTTGCAAGGTCACTGAAATATTTTTCTTAAAGATTACATTTAGTTATTAATAAATCTGATTACTTTATAAGAGATTAATTTAATGATCTTGCATTATGGTGTATGTGAATTTATAGAATGATGTACTGTAGTCTTTTTATTTAGCATAGTTAATTTTTGTTAACATGGTTTGTATATACACTATACTCTCCAAGTATCTAGTAATTGTGAATAGAATGTGTGTTTACTTAGAAAACTAACGTGTTAACCTTAATGTTATCCCACTCATAGATATAATGACTACACTTGTTATAAAAAATTCCATTTAAAAAAAATTGCCTAAACTGATGTGTGGAGAAATAGACCTTGTTAATAATTAAAGGTAATCACACTCAACTACAGCTTAACATTATATTTAATTATCCAGCTGATATTTACTCTCAGTTTCGTAAAATATTGTCAGCTGTAGAAACAACATTTTAAGAAAAAATTTTAACATTTAATATTAATGAAGCATAAGGTACCAAACGCTTTAATATATTATTTCTGGACTTCTGATACACTGAAGTGTTCATGAATGCAAATTAGTAATATGGTTTGCTAATTTTGAATGTTATGCTTGCTTTTGATTTTACCAGCCAGTAGGCCATGATTTTAAATCTCATGGCAGACATGGATGTTTGTGAATCTCTTTAGGTGGTAGATGCATTTCATTTTGTATTATGAAATCATCACTCTGTTCACTATATGCTTAAAGATGCTAAAACAGAATTAGTGGTGAGCTTCATAGTTGGAAATTATTTTGTTGGTGGTTCTCTTTAGTGATATTCATTAAGCTCTACTTTTTTTTTTCTTTGTATGGAGAGTTATCTTGTTTTATTAGTGACCAATCTCATAGAATTACCACAGTGTGGGTAACAAAGTATTCACTCTATCAGTCCAGATCTTGTTTTGGTAGAGTACGACACAGTGTAAACATTGATCCTTGTTCATAGCAGTTTTGTACCTGTCAAGGTAATACAGTTAATGTTTCTGGGTATTTAAAACTTTCCAGAAGTTTTCATAATTCATGCTTTGAAGTTCTTTATATCATTCCACAAAGAAATTACAACCAGCATCTCCGCAACTGTCATTTCATATTTGCAGCTTTTTTATTTTTCATATTTTTAGTTTTGATGGCAGGCTTATGTGCTGTAGCTGTATCATTAAATCTATGTTATGTAACTTGTATTGTGTAAGCTTCTCACCTATGTATGATTGAATCTGTGATATGTGTTTGTTGAAATATTCTTAAAATGTATGATTACTTGCTAGAGTTTGTTAATTCCTAAGTTTCTTTAAGTTAGATAATTGAGTAACTGTTGTGTTACTATATTGATTGACTTAACAAGGCTTAATCACTTTAAATACACACACATACTGAAATTGTAGCCAACATCTGTATGAAAGTCTGTCCTGTGACCTGCCTAAGTTTCTGATATTTCTAATCATGGGGATTAGAGATATCAGATATTAAATCATGGGGATCTAATTAAATCCCCATGATTTAATTTAACTTACTTATAGCCAGTCTATTGGTGTCAGATATCAATTACTTTCGAGAGTATAAGATAAGTTTCATTGTTATAGCTTTTTTACAGGTTTTTTAAAAATAGCAGTGTTGACTTTCAGTGACCAGTAATAATTATATTGTTATTATAGACACTCAAGAATAGACCTATTAAAGTGAGTCTGGCTGGAGAACACGGTAAGAATAACTACTTCCTGCTTTGACAATTTACTTCAATAAAAGGTTATATAGAGGGACATTGTGCTGTCCTTGCTGCTTTTTCTGAAATAGTAAATTTTTTTTTTATTTGAATAATCTCAAAATAATTCCCAGCAGTTCCTTGCCTTAAGTAGTAAATTTTGTTGTTATCTAGATGCAGTTCACGTACTAAAATTTAATATTGGTTTTGACTAGTTAAATGAATGTAAGAGACTGATTATATAGGAATGGGATCAGTCGGTTAAACAAGGCTCCTGTTGTTTTTGCCAGGGAACCAGGGCAAATAGTGAAAAGCCAACTACTGGTACAAATCCTGAAATACATTCCAACTCAACATCACCAGAGTTCAAAGTTGGTACTATCATCATAAGAAATCTGAATGGCAAAGAAATGTAACTAAAGAAGAATTGGATAAGTACCAGATCGACATACTAGGGGTGACTGAAACAAAGACAAAAACTGATGAAATCTTTCTAAGCAGTAAATACAAAATGTTATATTCAGGCAATAACAATCAGGGAAAAGGAGTAGCTATAATATTCAACACTAAATACAGCAATTTTTTCTTGAATGGCAGGCAATATCAAGTAGAGTGATGTGAGCAAATATGACAATGGGGAACTGGACAATGAGACTTATTTGGGCCTATGGTCCCACAGAAGGTTTTACTAAGGTAGAGTGGAGTAATTTCTTGAGGCTTTAGAAAGCAACTGACACAATGAAAAGGAAAAGTTGGTCCTTGTTGGAGATCTAAATAGCACAGTACGAAATGATTGTCAGACATACAGAAATATTTTAGGAAAATTTGGAGAAAAGAACAAAGCTAATAATAATGACAAATATCCTTGGAGAGAAGAGGCAAGGAATAAGAAAAGTCTCATTGACTATGTTATTGTTGATAGTGGTTTTTTTTCTCACTGGTGTAGGACACTAGTGTACATAGGATTTGAAATTGGAAGTGAGCACCATTTTATCTTGAGCAGGATAAAATTGAATTTCATACTGAAAAGAAGAACATGTAAGAAAGTTTTAAAGCAAATAAAAGTTGAGCAGCTCTCAGGTGTGAACTATAGACCGAAATATACAAACATTATTCAAGAAAAAATGAAAGCGTTTGAGAACAGAAATTAAACCTTGGAGATTCAGTGGCAAGCTCTGAAGAAAATTGATTGCTTCAGCCAGAGAGGCATGTGGTGAGATTGTCTGCAAGATAGAAAAATCAGAATTCCATGGGGAACACAGGAAGTTAAAAAGGCAGTGAAGGAAAAAGAAGAAAGTATATTGAAAGTTCCTGGGGAATAAGTCAGCCTGTGCTCTTAGAGAATACAGAGACAAATGTAAGAAAGCTAAATTCTGTGTAAAACTAGTTAAACAAAAGTCATGGGAAGACTTTGGAAAGAACATAGAAAATAAATATCAGGAAGGTGGCAAAATATTCTGGAGGCTGTTGAAAAAGCTCAGAAATGGAGGAAAGAGTCCTGGAAAAAGGAATTAGTGATGATAAAAGTGATATGGAAACTGGAGAAAAACATATCCTCAAATGTATAGAGTAATTACTTGGGAAAAGTGTTAAATGAAACAAAGAATGACAGTACAGTGGTAAAAAAAACACTCAACAGGCATGCAATCAGGAATACATATCCATACTTAAAGTTGAAAAAGCCATTAAAAGCTTAAAATGTGGAGAGGCAGCATGGGGGATGATATTCGATCAGAAATGCTTAAGTATGGAGGTAAAAAAAAGTCTTACAGTGGCTGCACTGTATATTTCAGAAGGCCTGGACAGAGGGACGAATCACAGATGATTGGAGTAGAGCTCTCATAGTACCCATATGTAAAAAGGAAAGTAAAATGGAATGTGAGAATTACAGAGGTATTTCCCTACTGAGTGTTCCTGGTAAGATTTATGCAAGTATACTTGAGAAACAGTTGAGAAGGATAGTGGAAGGGAAGCTTGGTGAAGAACAAGCTGGATTCAGGGTCAAATAGAGGCTGTCGGTATTAGATTTTCACATTATTACAAATATTAGAGAAATCTTGGAAATATAACAAAGACCTGCATTTTTGTAGTCCTGAAAAAGGCATATGACAAGGTGCCAAGAGAGAAGCTATTCCAAACACTAGAATTATATGGTGTCAATTGGGCATTATATCAAGCAGTACTTAGTCTTTATTTGAGTTGTGAGCAGTTTGAATTCAGCTCCTAGGCATGATTTTTAGTAAAGATGGTGAATTAAGTATGGAAATAAACAACAGAATCAACAAAATCAACAAATCCAATATAGTAGGAAGTCAACCGAATAAATTTATATGAAATAAGAGAGAAATTATTAAAACACTAAATTAGCTGTATATAAGACAGTATTTAAACCAATTTTAACTTATCGATCTGAGAGGTGGATTAGAAATAAAACACTTGACCAAAGACTAGAGACCACAGGTAAGAGAATCCCGAGAAAGATTAGAGGCATAAACATATTGCATCAATTGCAATATCACTTTAAAAATGTGGAGATTAGGAAAGAACTTGACATTGTTAGCATCCAGGAATGTGTTAAAGATGTTATGAACATTTATGGTGGAGAGATGCACCAGATCAGCCAAAATGAAAGAAGCATGGAGAGGCATTCATCTAACAGTGGACTGATAATGAAGATAAAATGAAAAGTTAAAGATTTGTTCCATCTCTCTGATGAATAGGAAATTAAAAAAAAGCTTGCCTTGAAAAATATTGGTTCAGCATATAGAATTATACTGAATGTAGATGATAGGTGTGTCACAGATGCAGAAGAGATTGCCAACTAATTGCTGGCATGGTGTATCAACATTGAACCCACTGCAATCCCTGCACTGGTAGCAGAGCTAATCTCAGGTGATATGGTCACTTAAACAGAATTGGAGAGGAAAGATTAGCAAAAGAAGTGTTCTTTACCAAGTTGGCAGGAAAAAGATCCTGAGGAAGACCAAGGTATAGGTTGATTGATACAGTAAAAAGTGTCTTACAAATATAAGATCGGATGATGTTGGAGTCTTGACCGGTAACAGATTGATTTGGAGAAAAATTTTAGATAGGAAGTTAGTAATAATGTGAGTTTTTCATGTAGTACTATCATATCCTGTACATCCCTTGAGGGTACATGTCATTAATTTGATGATGTTGATGTTTCATTGTTTAAAGACTGCTAATTTTGCTTTCAATAGAAAAGTAGAATGCCAGTTTTAGTTCTTTGTGGAAGGAATTCCTAGAATTGTGTATCAGAATAAATTAGTGCCCTATTTAAGAAGTATCAGAACAAATTAGTATTTACTATTTAAGAATCTATCCTCATAATGAAGTGTTCTATTCCCCCCCCCCCAACATCACTTAACAGTTAAGATATTTTTTACATTTCATCTTAATCCAAGAGCTTCCATCTTTTTTTCATCTTGGTTTACTTTTCTAGATGGAGATCGTGATAGAAAAGATGATAGGGTTGACAGAACTGCTGGAGATTGGCGAGCTGCCCCACGTGAAGATACCTCTAGGGATGATGGACAGAGGAATGGCTCATGTATGTATTTCCTTTTTTTTTTTTCCTCTTTTTTCTTTCTTTTTTTTCCCTTAGCCTGTTACATTTCCTCACTGCTAGTGTAAAGGCCTCTTCAATTGTAGGATGGTTTGGCCTACTTCACCCATGGTGACCCACTCCATCTTGAGAGAGCCTGCAGTTTGCCTATTTTGGATAAACGTTGGATGGATCAGTTAACATTCTCCTGGAAGAATATGAAAATTACACCCGTGATCACCTTTATGGTAAGTCCAGACTAGAAGATCATGTTCGGCATACTCCTTCACATAGGATTAAATGCAGGAAGACATTGGTATTACACAGAAGTTGGTATAGGTCTGTAAGACTATTTTTAGAATCAGCATCTGCTATGAAGCATTCCCCCAACCTCAACAAGCATGGTTACATTAATTTGCCAAAGATCTGGGAGATAAACATTTTGAAACCAGATAACCTGACTTCTCCAAATGAACTTTATGATTATCCAATCCATAGATTATCCAATCCATTGGGCCAGATGTTCTGTTGTAGTTACAACAGAACATCTGGCCCAATTTTATTGTTTGTAATGATTTAGTGCTTGCCAGTTATTTATAATTTATACTCTGAAAATGCTGGGTAGCAAACTAGTAAAATATTAGTAAGTTCAATAAATGAATTTATTTTCCCTCTCTTGATGGTGTTTATATTGTGAAGCATTATAATGAAGAAAAGGTATAAATTGCTAACTCAGCCTCATTGTTCATCATCTTGCTCAGTTTCCACATTCTTATAGTTGACCATGGAGGTCTTCTACAGTTATGTAGCTGTAACCTTTTAACAGCCCACTACAAATATATAGACACTAAATTTTGTTGCATTCAACTTGCTGTTTATTCTAGTTTAGTGTTGTTAACATCACATGTAATTATGATCACGTTGTGCATAGCTTTATATATTACTTCTACAACTTAACTAGCTTATTTATTGTAAATGCAGTAGTTTGACTAATGTTTTTAAGTTCTGATATTAGTAATTCTAGTAGCAAGGCTTATACGTTGTCAGACATAACTGGTAATTAGTTTACGGAATTAACAACACATATAAAGTATATTAATTAAAGGTAACTTTAATGAATAACTTCTATATTTCGGCAACGTCACATTGCCATCTTCAGGAACATAAAGATATGGTATGTGCATGCAGGCGCTAACACAAAGCAAATGAGGAGGAAAGCAAGAAACTAATATTGTTCCTAAAGTCCTAATGGTGCCCTCTGGCGGGCTAATTTGGTAGTCTTGGCAGTTGGGCTGAAGTTCTCATAATGTAAGTCTCCCAAATTTGGGGTAGTTTTATGCACCCAAATTTGTTGAGGTTAGGAACATTTTTTAGAGCTGCTGAAGATTCTTTGAATAATCTTTCGTATTTAAACTTGCTGCGATGAATTGTTTTTTGTTTTTTTTATGAGAACTTCAGCCCAACTGCCAAGACTACTAAATTAGCCCGCCAGAGGGCACCATTAGGACTTTAGGAACAATATTAGTTTCTTGCTTTCTTCCTCATTTGCTTTGTGTTAGTGCCTGCATGCACATACCATATCTTTATGTTCCTGAAGATGGCAATGTGACGTTGCCGAAATATAGAAGTTATTCATTAAAGTTACCTTTAATTAATACACTTTATATGCATTGTTAATTCCGTAAACTAATTACCAGTTATGATATTAGTAATGTTTTTTTTTTTTTTTTTAAGGAACTTTAATTTCTCCATGTGCTTTGTCTGTTGTAATATCAAGTAGTATTGCATGGTTTTATTTTTCATAGTACTCATTTTACTCTTGCAGATGGAGATCGTTATGACAGAGATGATGATCGTGAGCCATACAGAGGGAGGAGAAGTTATGAAATGGAAAAAGGTAACATATGCTGCTTTTCATTAAACCATAATCTTCAACATCAGATTTTTTCACATGCTTTAATAAACACTATTATATATGTGATCATGAATAACATAACATGCAAAACAGCACAGAATATTTTGATTTTTAATTTTATGAATAATATTGCACTGATTTGATATCAGTTTAGAAAATACAGTGGATTTTCCCTTATCTTTTTTTTTTTTTTTTTTTTGGTGTGTGTGTGTGTGGGGGGGGGTAAATCGATTGTAAATCCTCTTGACTGTGATTGTTCTTGTAATTGCTTCAGCCATGCTCAAAACAGTAATATCATCATTGTTTAAGCATGCAAGCTTTTTGAAGGAATGGTTAAAACATTTATGACATTTTAGTCATTGCAATTCTGTTTTTTGCTAGAATTTGGCCTTTCATCCTGCATAACTTGCATGTGAATTAATAATTCAGTTTTGGCATCAGCCTAAATGTTGTCTGCACTAGTACACAATATTGTTTTATGTGTCCTTTTCCATTTAGTGAGTGAATTGCTTTTGTGCTTGTGTAAACATTCGAGCAATGACTATGAGTTCGAAGCCACAGAATAAATCTGTTTTCCTTAATAGGAATACAGATTTTATAAGCTAAGTATAATTTTATAATTTACTCTGTCACGCATAAACCTCATTTTTCTTGCAGAAGGCGGAAAGTATAGCAGTGATAGAGAGCCATATAGAGGGAGGAGGAGTTATGACAATAATAGAGGGTATGGTTTTGGCAAGGATAGAGATCCTGATCAAGGTTATGGAGACAGAGACAGAGCTTACAATAGGAGATATGGCAATAGAGGATTTGAATCTCGTGACAGAGGTATGTAATTTACATAATTTTAGATTTGACAGAATATGTCATTAAGCCAAGTAATAAGTATTACTTAGCCTTTGCATTATCCTATTTTTATTTGGAATCTGCTTTGAGTCCTCTCTCTCTTCCTCCCTCCCACATCCTGACCCACTTTTGTCAGTGAAAAGAGTTTCTGTGTATCACTTTGTATCCTCTTATTACAGCCACCAATCTCCTGTTTTAAGACTTTCCTTTCTTCTTTTTTACTTCTGTCACCATATTGACAATTTTATTCTCACCTAGTTACCCAATGGCCTTTTTAGGTGTAAATAATTATATATGAACAGAATAAAATGGTGCAATAAATACCATTTCATTCTGTGGTGCCTCATTTTCTTTGGGTGCAATTTCCAGTTTTCCTTTAACATGCTTATTCTAGATCCCACCATTGACATATCAATCACATATATCAATCACAAAATGACATATAAAAATACACGGTTAAGAACAATCACAGTTTTATATACAGTAGTTTCTAGTAAAGTTTCCTACCATTCCTGCTTCCTTGTTAGGCAGGAAGAGCACATGGAAATGTTGTTACCTTATATGTATCTTCAAGTGGTGTACAGGATACTTTGACAATACTACATGGTTAGGTTTATATTATTATTCCTATCAACAGCTTTCCTTCTAATTAGTCTATTGCTTGTCACACAGATTTTATTTGTTTTCTAGAATACTTTGCATCAGTCCATCCATGTAGATCTTGGTCTTCCTCTTGCCCTTTTTCCTGCCACATTGGCCTCCTTTTTCTCCCATTCTGTTTGACTAGTACCACTTTATTGTCTTGTTTTTGAATGCTAACAATGTTAAGTTACTTTCTGATATTATTTTTAATATGATTCTGCCATCGAGGCTATCTGTTTGCTACCCTTGCTACTCTGAACTTAAATGTTTGGAGTTATGGAGATAATTTTTAAAAAATATAATATGACTATACACTAATAAAACTAAACTTCTGGTCACTAGTGGAAATTCACCAGTCTCTGTTAAGATCTCACAAGAGTGATAACTGAGGGTGGTAGGAGTGAAAGAGACAGAGTTTCATGCAGAATTTCAATGGTAAAGGACCTTTAACAAAGATATTTATTCTCCTCCAGCATAAACTTGGAATTATGAAAAATATGTTTGGAGTATTGCTCTTTATACAAGCGAAATGTGGCCCTTAAGACAGAAGAATCGAAACACTAGAATTATGGTATTGGTGAAGAGTACTGAAAATTAAATGGAAGAAAAAAGTGACCACTGAGGACCAATTATAACAGAAATTTTAAACAGTGTGAAGAAAGCTGCTTTTATGTGGAACTTGTTTCTCCCACCCTTCCCTGTAGAATTTTTGGTTAGAAGTGGTAACATGTTCTACAAGTCCATATTATTCTGGATCATGTTATTTAAATGCAAATTTGATTTCAATGCAATCCTTGAAACTACAGATCTACAAATACAGGACTACTGAATTGGTTAAAGTAAGATAGGTCACAAGTGCTATGGAAACACTAAGGGAAGGCTTGGGGAAGTCTGTTCTTTGTACAACCCAGAAACAAGAATCTTATAGACAGTGGAAACCACTTGAAGACCATTTAGCCTTAATATCTTAGCAATGCATATTAACATGCCTTTAAGTAATAGCAACATGGTTGACCTCATTTTGAGAAAACTGAAGAAGAAGCATTAGTTGGTCATGGTTTTTTGATGGAAGACTCCCTGAATCCATTAGACAAAGTGGATTTGATATATTCTTTCAACAATGCACTATGAGACAACAAGGTGTGCTATGAGAGTTATTCCAGTGTCACGTTTTGAACAAAAATTGTGAGTCTGAGTCCATTAAAATAACGACCAGCATGTGTTTGCTTTCTAAAAACCAAGAATTGAAGTATCTGATGAAGAATGAGTATATATAATAAAGGCAGTATATTTCCTTTTTAGATTGCTTTTGCATCCTTTTTTTTTGTCCAAGTGCATAACTTTATGCTTTGCTACATTGAACTGACAGACTGTTTATTCAAATCATTCTGCATAACCTGTCACTTTTCTTTACTCTTGCCTTCTCTAAGTAGGCATATTTGGGGAGGCCATTAAATCAGCATCAGTAAATAAATGAATATTACTCTTCAAATTATCCCCAAATAATTAACATACATGTTAAACAACAGTGGAAAAAAGTACAAATCCCTGCAGTACACCATCAGTCATCTGCATTCTTTATTCTGCTCCACCGTACACTATATTTTGCCACCCTTTTATCCATCATCATCCTCATACCCATTCTAATTAGCTACAGTTTATGTAATAGATTTTTGAGGCTTATTCTATGAAATGCACTTTAGGCCAGCAGTATTGTAGTATAGAAATTTCTTTTCTACCACTTGATTGTCACTTTAGTATAGAAAGTAAGTAAATTACTAATGATGAGACATCCTCTACATAAATCTGTGTACCCCCCCCCCCCCCCATGGTGTATTCTTCCTATCTGTCCAATTCTGAATTGTTTTTTACCATCTTCTCCTGAGATATAGTCTTTAATTTGCTACTTTGGTCTTTGGACCTGGGGTGCTTAAGGGTCACGGCTATATAACTGAGAAGAGATCTCCACATAGCCTTCAAAGGAATGCGAAGAACCGACCAGGGCTTCTGACCTAATGTCCAATCCTCACCTTCTCATGGTGCACCCTGTTAGGTATCTATCTGGATACTGAATGGATGAGGATGGGCTGAAATTTGGGATTTAGCCGACCAAATTGTATTCTTATTGGCTTAAATCAAAATTTCAAATGATGGTACAACATGACAGAATTTCATGCCGGCTGGGGCGTCGCCTAGTTAAACAAGGCCCCCGTTGTTTTCGGCAGGGAAACAGCGAAAAGTCAGCTACTGGAACAAATCCTAAAACTTACCACAACTCAGCATCACCAGAGTTCAAGAGCGGTACTATCAACATAAGAAGCCTGAATGGCAAAGAAATGGAGCTAGCTGAGGAAGTGGATAAGTACGAGATTGACATAATAGTGTAAAAACTCGATGTTACGAAAATTAATGAAATCCCTAGTACATCGATTTTTACTGTAGGAACACACCTTAAAAATCTTGTATATAATGTATCTATGTTTGGTATGTTTAAACTTTGTATAAAGATCAAAATAAGCCCAAAAGAAATTTACTCGCTCATTGTATAAGAGCAGAAGTAGGATGTTTGAAACCAAGGGTAGTGTCTGTAAGTCGGCAGTTCCTTTTGAAACGTACTTACGAGTCCTGTAGCAGGTGTCCTTCAAGGTCAGTATTGAAAAGGGATGGCCTCCATCAGTCAGAATGTCCCTTAGGTCACTTGGCCGTATTAAGGACATCAAAGAGGAAGAATAGGATTTGTTGGCAAAAGTTCGAGAACCGCCAGTCACGTGCTGTTGTAAAGGGTTCTCGTAACTACACGCAAGACATATATGGGGACATTTGGGGTCCAATAAACTTAAACCAAAGTGCAAGGGTATTGAGAATATAAGGCTTGGAATTTTGTTGAGACAGGCTTCCTGTTTTCATCTTGCGCGATCTGTCCAAAAGAGGTCGAGAAGGAGAGGTGTCGATTAGTTCTGGAGGGGAGAGATGGGAGTCCGTCCATGAAGGGAGTTTCCAGTCCGAAGCCAAGGATAAACCGGAGGTTACAGTCTAAGGGGAAATCTTGCCGTATTGGTTCAAGCCTTGCCACTCTGTTTGAGTACGTGCATGCCCACCAACCTACACAGATCCTCGCCGATCAGTTCAAGATGCCGGAGGAAACCTATCCAGTATCCTGATGGCTGATGCAATCCCTCAATAGTGCCTTGTGACTCCCATCAAGGAAAAAAAGAATATACGGAACGGAGAAGAAACCCCTGAAGCCCTGGAAAAGAAAAGGAAAAGAAACAAGGAGGAAAGGCGTATGCAAGACAGTCAGAGACCCACGTGAGTCTGAATGTTAATTATATTATGTTTGTGATTTAAGAGAATTCCCCTCAAGGAACTGCTGAACTATTTAATATAGAAAAATAGTGGTTGAAATGCTCTTAGATTTGTGAAAAAATTATTATTGGGTTTAACGTGAGTGTAGTTAATTTCCCTAAGAAAGATTGTGCTAAATAAGATTTCCTTTGATTAATGTGTGTTAATTAATTGCTTATTATCACATCATAGAGCTGTTCTAATCAAAGGGAATGAGATATGCCAATGTGATTATCTGTCAATTAACTAAGTCTGTAAGATGAGAATCTAAGAGTCATATAATGTGTGTGTGGTACATGGTTGATGACTAATTATGATTCTTAATGCGCACCTAGAAATTTCTGGTTCTGAATAATATTTAGTATTTGTGATATAGAATGCATTATCTGAGATTTTAATTAGAGAAAAAATAAGAGAGTTCACTAAATATTACATTTGAGTGATTATTTAAGATTAATGAATTTCTTGTATGAATGAAGTTTTGAATTCATGTATTGTATGGTAACTATTAGATATCAGTAATTAAATTTTGTTTATATATTAGTACATAATGGTTTGGTCTCATTTTCTTGTCTTTTGCAATGCACTCATTCAAAAATAAAAATCAAACCTAAGCGGGAAACATTGATATAAATAGTAAGTGAGAAAAGGGCCAGGACTGCAAAGCAAATTAATAACTTGGGGATGATAAAGAGATTTTGTTGTGAAAGATTTAATAACTTACTGGAAGTACTATATTTCTTGCACCATATTGAGGCATGGATGGCGCAGTCATAAATCTAAATAAATATTTCCATTGCTCTCAGGTAGAAGGAGTATAGAATACACAAGGTAGGAACCATAGAGTATAAAAGGGGGACGTATAAAATTAAGTGACGATATATTACACTGTCGCAGCATCACATGCATATATATATAAGTAAAGCATCCCAGGATAATAATAGAAAACAAGAAACGAGTAACTAACAAGAAATAACCTCCCTATATTTACAATAGGGATGATTGAAACAAAAAAGGCAAAAACTGGTGAAATCTTTCTGAGCAATAATCGAGGCTAATCTTCTTGAATGACAGGCAGTCTCAAGTAGAGTGATGTGGGCAAATATGAGAATGGGGAACTGGGCAATGAGACTTATTTGTGCCTATAGGCCCACAGAAGGTTCTATTAAGATAGAAGTGCAGGAATTTTTTGATGCCTTAGAAAAAGCAACTGACAATGAAAACAGAAAAGTTGGTCCTTGTTGGGGATCTAAATAGCAGAATAGGAAATGATTGTCAGACATACAAAAATATTTTTGGAAAATTTGGAGAAAAGAGCAGCTCAGGAAATGGACTGTTTATTACTAACACAATGTACCAACATAAAAAATGTGCACAAATTCACATGGAGAGAAGAGGAAGGAATAAGAAAAGTCTCATTGACTATGTTATTGTTGATATTGATGTTTTCCCACTGGTGCAGGACACCAGAATATACAGAGGATTTGAAATTGGAAGTGATCACCATTTAGTCTTGAGCAGGATAAAATTGAATTTCATATTGAAAAGAAGAACATGAAAGAAAGTTTTAAAGAGAATAAAAGTTGAGCAGCTCTCAGATGTGAACTGTAGACTAAAATACACAAAGATTATTGAAGGGAAAATGAAAGAGTTTGAGAACAGGAACCAAACCTTGGAGATTCAATGGCAAGCCTTGAAGAAAACCCTGATTGATTCAGCTAGAGAGGCATGTGGTGAAGTTGTCTGCTAGGATAGAAAAATTAGAACTCCATGGTGTACACAGGAAGATAAATTGGCAGTGAAGGAAAAGAAGAAAGCATATCAAAAGTTCCTGGCAAATAAGTCAGCTTGTGCTCTTAGAGAATACAGAGACAAATGTAAGAAAGCTAAACAGTGTGTAAAACTAGCTAAACAAAAGTCATGGGAGGACTTTGGTAAGAACATAGAAAATAAATATCAAGAAGGTGGCAAGATATTCTGGAGGATGTTGAAGCTCAGAAATGGAGGAAAGAGTGCTGTAAAAGGAATTAGAGATGATAAAAGTGACATAAAAACAACAGAAAAAGATATCCTTGAATTATATCTACTAAATGAAACAAGCAGTGATGTCAGCACAGTGGTAAAAAACACTGACCAGGCATGCAGTCAGGAATACATATCCATACTTGAAGTAGAAAAAGCCATTAAAAGCCTGAAATGTGGAAAGGCTCAGGAGTAGATGATATTCGACTAGAAATGTTCAATTATGGAGGTATAAAAGTTGTTCAGTGGCTGCACTGCATAGTTCAGAAAGCCTGGACAGAGGGATGAATTACAGATGATTTGAGTAGAGCTCTCATAGTACCGATATATAAAAAGTAAATAAAACTGAATGTGAGAATTACAGAGGCATTTCCTTACTGAGTGTTCCTGGTAAGATATATGCAGGTATACTTGAGAAACAGTTGAGAGAGATTGTGGAAGAGAAGCTTGATGAAAAACAAGCTGGATTCAGGCCAAATGGAGTCTGTCAGGATCAGATCTTCACGTTACGACAAATAGTTAAGAAATCATGGGAATATAACAAAGTTCTCTATTTAAGTGTTGTAGATCTGGAAAAGGCATATGACAAGTTGCCAAGAGAGAGAATCTATTTGAAACGCTACAGTTATATGGTGCTAATGGGGCATTATATCAAGCAATACTTAGTCTTTATTTGAGTTGAAGTCAGCAGTTAGAATTGAAGGAAGTACAGGAAGATGTTTAATGTTAAATCTGGTGTCAGACAAGGATGTACATTATCCCCTTTTATTCATTATCTATATGGATCACATTATGAAAGAAAGTGTTATTAAACCTGATATCAAAATTGGAGATGTTAATGTCAGTTCTTTGCTTTATGCAGATGATGTTATACTTCAAAATAAATCTGGTACAAGTCTTCAAGATTCCCTGACTAAATTGAATAACTGTCCTAATAGATATGGTATGAAGGTCAGCATTAAATAAAAACAAAGACTATGAAAATAGGTAGACACATTGAAAATATTAACTGCATTGTGAATGGAGAACAAGTAAAACATTTCAGCTACTTATGCACATTATTTAGTGAAGATGGTAAGTTAAATATGAAAATAGGCAACAGAAGCATCAAAGCTGGTATAGTAGTAAGTCAACTGAATAAATTTATATGGAATAAGAGAGAAATTAGCCAAAACACTAAATTAGCTCTATATATACAAGACATTGTTCAAACACCAATTTTAACTTATGAATCTGAGAGTTGGATCAGAAGTAAAACACTTGACCAAAGACTAGAGACCACAGATATGAGAGTCGTGAGAAAGATCAGTGGCATGAACAGATGGCAATATCATATTAAAAACAAGGATATCGGAAAGAACTTTATTGTCAGCAGAGCTAATCTCAGCACTTAAGCAAAATGGCTGAGGAAAGATTAGCAAAACAGGTGTTCTGTCTGGTTTGCAGGAAAAAGACCTAGAGGAAGTCCAAGATATAGGTTGATTGATACAGTAAAAAGTGTCTTATAAGACAGAAATATAAGACCTGATAAAAGTTGGTGTAAAATAAAGCACAAATGTGTTGATAAGATCAATGCATCTGCTCTAATGAAAGCTCATGCAGTAGCAGAAAAAAACAAAGAAGCAAAAAAACGAATTAACCGATATGTATGTGCGTGTGCTAATATAGTACATAATCCAAACCGAGACATGGGATGGAAAGTCCAAATAATTACTGATCATTTGAAAAGTATAAATTTTATATATCACTTGAGAATAATTTTTTGTAAATATATGAAGAGGAGATCTTAGCAAAATGTGCAAAAAGAACTAACAAAAGTCATCTTACTTTGTATGGATATAATAGATCCTGGTAAAAAGTTTTTATTTTCAAATTTTATTTATTTATTTTTAATGTGACTTCCACCCACAAAAAGTTGTAAAGCTTGGGTGAGCTATTTAGATGAAGTGTTACTCACTTTATGCAGTTTTCAGGGTTTAAATAGCATTCATGAAATTACTAAAGGGGGGGTTGCAAAAACTGTATCATGAAGTAAATGTCACATTGATTACCTGTCTGCATTTGTTATCCTTTCTGGAATGTACCCTTGGTGGGTAGATTTTTATGCTTTGGGTGGACTAAGGATTTTAATTATTCTTTATGTATATTTTTTTTTTGTATTTATTTTTTACATGGCCTAGAAACTCTGTTCTAGAGATCAAACAGAATTTTTGAGCCATTTCAGGTCTCCAATAAGCAGGAAAACTGTGTCATATTAGGAAATGAAATCTCCCGACTGAAAGCCATCGCAGAACACCCGTGGCTAGATTTGAATCTTTAGCCTGTTGGTTGGAGAGCAGATATATTAACCACACTACCGGCCAAGACTTCTATAGACGTTCAAGTTGTTAGATCCTGAATACTGAGCTTTACAAGTAAATTCTTTATTCAGGATTTAACATGACAAACTACTGCTTATTAAGGAGATATCTGCACATCAGCTAATAATTATGAAGTGTTGTTTTATGTTCTGTAATAATTGTAGTCCATGTGTGCCATATAGTGAGAGTTATTGTTGGGTTATTTGTAATTCCCAAGTAAGCTGTCTAGTAATCTTTATAATAGTAATCCAGAATAATTGCGTATAATCAGTACGAGTCAAGCGTAGCGATGGAGGCTATACCTACGCGGAAATATGACGTCAGAGCGCCTACCTAGAATAATATAACCGGGCAGGTTAGCGAGAGTGTAGGATCACCCAAGGGGCATGAACGATGGGGTTTGTGGGTGAAAACTGCATTGAATAGAGGGCGCCCGAATATGGCGAATAAAGGACGATGCACGCCATTTTACGGGACTTTTTGACCTTTTGATCTTCGAGTGCCAGATCCGAGTTTTAGGGGGAGTTTGTCGGAGGATTCGTGAGAGAGCGGCGAGTTGACTATGGGAATGACGGACGGCAGGTTCTTTTCTTGAGAATGCTTGAAGATTTTCAAGCGGAGCTGATCGCGACATGATGGCCTATGTGGAATTGAGCCTCAGCAGAATGTCTCATCGGAGAAAGTTTCCTGTGGAGCGGTAGACAGCATGCAGCAGTCGGAAACGATTAGAGGAAAAAGCGTAGTACATCGCCAGCCTCAAAGACAGCCGAAGAATAAGCAGCATGATAATCCAGACCTACATGAGATGGCGGCATGAAATCTGAAAGGATCCGGTAATGTAAGAGTTTTCGTTCTATGTTAAAATTTGTTTAGAAGAAAAGGAAATTTGTGTGTGTTGTAACTAAAGGACACTAGTAGAGAACTTTTAGTGAGAATTTGACTGAATTGATTAAGCCCTTGTTGTTAAATAGGCTAAATATTTAAATATTTAATTTAAATATTTAAATGTTAAATATTTAAAGAGTTGTTAAATAGGCAGTGATTTGTGAATGGCTAGACTTGCTTAGATAAAATTTAGAATTAAGGTAATCATTGATAGAGTATTGATGAATAAGTATTCTGTGAGTAACTTGTGAAGGGAATTATATAGTAGTAGCACTTTGCTTAAAGCTAATCTTATCCCTTCATAATTGAAGGATTTAATTTGCTCTGATTCATTATGATTTAGTATAACCCTTAACTTAGAGTGAATTTTGATCCATTGTGTATTTAAACTTAAATAACTGTAAAATGTTTTTTGTTTTTCCAATAAATATGCTTTGTACCTTATACCTGAGTTATGCCTGATTACGAATTCAAACCACCACTTATGAAATTGAACCTTTTTGGCAGGAAGGAATTTAGATATAATTGCTTAAGTGAGATTCGGTCTACAACTGCTAACTGAATCTGCACAGCGCTAGCGTGAGATAAATTGTGTGTATCCTTTTAAGTTTTGAATTATTTCCCTGAACAAGAGTCTCTTCTGTTATAGGATATTGGCTGGCGCAGCGAAATATAAATTTTGCCAATATCCGAAGAGGAAATAAATCTGAATTAGTATTTTAGGAGCACGACAATAGATTAGAAGGAGACTTATTATAGAGGTAGAATAAGATATAGAGAAATAGCAACATAACAATAGAGTAGCCAGTAGGACTTTGATTGTACACAGTTTTGAGTAAGCAAAAGGATAGATTCTAGAGACAGTAAATTAATGTATAATAAGATTGAACTTACGACTTACGAAATAACATTATATGAAAGTAAGGATATAACAATAACACAGCCGACGAATTTCAGATATAACAATGGCGCAGCCGGTAGGATTACAGATATAACAAAGTTATCATGGATGCGAAGTGCATATTAAAATTGTAATACTATTGATATTACATTGAAATATATGATGGATACGAAGCATATGCGGATGCGTTTTTGATCCATAATGGCCGGTAAGGTGGTTAATCACTGGACCAACCAGGCCAGCTAATTATCAAGTTGATTTGATTGTTCCTCATATAAGCATACAGAACTTTTCTGAAAAATCTTGATTCACTTGTTATGATTTTTCATGTTCTATTGTTGCATTGGTGTAGATGGTGATGGTAGTTGCAGTTCATTATTGTTGGTGGATTTGAGTGGTGGAGACAGAGAGTTGTGGAGTAGGTGCCCTCTCTTGATGAGTCTTTGGACTCCCTGGAGGTGTCGTAATAATAATATTGTTCCATAACCATGACAGTGCTTGTGATGCTGTTTTGCTTTTTCATGTGAATTAATGAATATGAACTACCTAACTTTTGAAAACTGCGATGTAAGGTAATTGTGAACCTGACAAAATTTTAAACTAAAATAAAGTACTAACTTTTTACCATGAAACAAAATCACAATGTCTACAAAGAATGAAATGGCTTATGTAATTCTTATTGGCCACTATTTTGTAGATAATCCTTGTATATAGATTAGAATATTTAATATTGAACTTTCCCTCAATATCCTATGTCTCTGCAGTTATGATTAATTCAGGAACGGTGTACAGTGGTTCATTTCACTGTCTTTGTATATATGTGCAGGTCTTTGTAAGAAAATGAGTATGATATTGCAATGATATACATTGACCTGCCAGTTTATTAGACCTCTGCTGTATGTGAAATCATCATTAAAATATTGGAAATTATCAATAGAGTGCAAAAACAACACTCAGATTATCCTATTCAAGATTTATTTTCCAAATTAATTGATGAGAATGTACATTGAGGTCCCTGGTGGTGTTTCCATCAGTTGGTGTATTTCATCATAGCTGTTTTTTCCTCACCATTCAGTACTTCTAAGGATGGCATTGTTTTTAGTTCCCTTATGGCTTCCCTCATTGAATATCCAGTGTGCTATTGCAGTGGCCGCTATAAGTGAAATTTATGGATACATGGTCCTTTTCTTATGCTTCATGTATATGTATCTTGTGAATTACAAATTCATTTTCTTGGTAATATCTGCTTTAAGTGCAGTGGAATTTGAAAAACTATTTTACACATAGCCATAGACTCAAATTGAAATGGGATTACAATGACTTAGGTCAACTGGTAGAATTATCCTACATCTATTCTATTCTCTAGTCTTTGGCTTGAATTTATCTTGGTTCAACTTGAAATTACAAAGAAAATTTTATTGTATATGTCTTCTGCACTTGGTCGGCTTGAAATAATTAAGTTTTATTTGCTATTGCTTTGATAGTCATATAGCTCTGTATGTGTTTCTAGTACCCACTACTGTGGATCTGAATAAACTGGCAAGCCAATGCAATGTATGTTTTAGTTCTGAAAAATTAAGTGCAGAATAAGACCAAGATTTATTATTGTAATGAATATTTTGACAATAAGGAACAGTATGTTATAATCTATCAAGTAAAATATGAAGATCGGTAATGAATAAAACAAGATATTAACCAAGTAATTTGGTAAAGATGCTCTGTTAAATGTATTTGAAAAACACTGCAAGAGAGTGAATATTATATAAACACGTGCATTTATTTTTTTCTTTTCTTACAAATATTTAAAGTATTTTTGATGCAATTTTAAAAATAATTAGTGATTATTGTGTAAGTTTCACTAGTTATCAAAATAGCTTCCAGTCCTACTTAATTAAGCAAGCATCCAAGACACAACTTTGCATTGTCTCCCCCCCCCCATTTCAATTTGCATATTAGAAATATAAGTATGGCTCCTGTTGTAAATTCATTATGTATTGACAGGGCTCTTAGTTTTCATAAGCAATTATTTTCCTTTTTTCTATTATAAATTTGCAAAACTGAGATATGTAAATTAGAAATCACTTGGCACATTTTACAGATCTGTAAAATGTGCTAGATAATATATATTAGTGTCCATGTATTTTATATTTTTTTCTTGTGTTTGTATGTATTTATACATAGTATAGTCAAAAGAAAAAAAAACAATCCAAGTGTACTTTTAATACCATTTTTTTAATTAAAAAGACAATGGTATTTGCATAATATGGAATATAACGGGCTTTACTAAAATCATTGTATTTTATTTTAAATTATAGAGTGCCAGTAGCATTTTACAAAAAAAGGATATGTTTAGCACACATTGTACTCTTTTTTTTTTACAGACAAGTTTTCTTTTAATTTTTAAGGAATACTGCAATAAGTTAATCAGGATTTAGCAAAATTTTAAAGTTGATATCTGCTTATTAAGCCGACTTTCTAAATGTTTAGTTTGAAACAATCAGTGTACATTAATGGAATAAATTTATAATTGATAAGTTAGCATAAATAAATCAATTAAGTGAATGTTGATCATTCACTACATCTAAACGATAAAATAGCCTTTTCAGAATTTTGACTCAAATTCAGATTATCTTGATTTGGAAGGTGGATGTTATTCATTCATTTAACTCTTACCTGATTTATCCTTATGATCCTGGATATATACATTATTTTACTGTTGCTTTCAAACACTTTGATGTCTGTTGTAAATAAGCCTTGAACTAAATCATAACCTTGACTTAAATCTCCTTTTAGATAAATTCATAATATTATAACTAATCAACCAATTTTTGCAGCTATCATTATACAGTCATTTTAATTCACTTGGTTTTCTCTGGACACATTTTTCTTGGCAGATGAAAAGCCTTTGTTAGTAAATAATCCTATAGGAGTCATTGGATTATTTACTAATCCAATGACTCCTATCGGATTACTAATGGCTAATACTGGAATAGGGATCCAGTATTAGCCTGACAGGAAACTCATAACTGGTATCATAACTTTTTCTCTTACAAGTCGAAGCTTCTTTTAATTAAGATTTAGTATCTCCCCTGGTCTAGCTTCTACTGATGAGACCTCAGTAATGATCCTTCTTTCCATTATGCATTGCAGTATACGCATGCAAAAAGAAGTATGTTGTGCATTATAATGGTGCCTCTCAACCGGTTCCTGTAAACTTCATGAATTCAGTAATTATTTTGGCATGTACTACCACATGTAGTGGCTCCAGCATGCCCCCCCCCCCAACATCCCAGTTAGTTTGATTTTTACTTTACTCACAATTTATTTTCTTTGTTTTGCATGTGTGTATGTAAAATATTTATTTTTTTTTTCTTCAGTTTAATATGCTCTTATTTTTCACAAGATTTTGTCGGGACTAGAATTATTAGAAGAAAAATTATTAAGACTAGTAGAGTAGCATCTGTTTATACTTGAGGAAAAGTTTCATCATTTTGAAATACCTGATATAGTTTTAATTGTACTTGAAATCCATTTGCAATATCACAAAAAATTTCAACATTACATTTGTCAATAAATGAAGAGCTTTTAGATTTAAAGAATGATCACACCCTTTGAAGTAGAATTTAAAGAGATTGAATTATCCGAATTCTGGTATTTATTGGTGACAAAGGAGTTTTTTTCAATAAGAGAAAAATAATAAATGTTCTTCCACATTTTTTCCACCTGCTTATGTTTTTTGTTGATAGTTGACCATCGAGAATTTGAATAATTTAAAAAGTCGTAATCAGGGATTGTGCATAGCCATTTCAAGCATAAAACCTGATATAAAAATGTTATGCTAATGGAAGCAAGCTCAAGTTTTTCATTAAAAAATCAAAAGATTTTATTTAGAAGTTTATACAATTTTCATATTTAATAACTTCCCTAATATTTTTATTATCATAATTATATAATATAAAGAAACTGTTGAATTTTTTTCAACAAGCCCTGTAGACACCTTCAAATCCACCAGTTTTTCCATGACATGAAAAAGTTGGGAAGCACTGTATTATGAAATAATGCAGCAGTTTGATGTGGAGACAACTGCATCCAAAAAAGTAATTTTGTTGTGAGGATACTTGCAAATGTTTCTTTGCTCAAACTGGGTAAAGGATGAAATACAAGAATATAATTCCTTGTCATGTATAATTTACATTTCTTCTGCTTATTTCCCCAAAGCAAAATAAGATTTTCTCTCCTTGCGATTACCTTTACATCGAGACTCTCCTGGCATAAACACATTACAACCATTACATCCTCAGGACCTAAAAAATTAGGAATCTTTTGCTCAAGGAATTACTTTACTTCTGAACAGCAATTAAATCCTTTAGCAAACCGCCAATCTATTGAATATTGCTTACACAACTGGGATGGGACCCCAGCAGTGAACTCTTGTTTGCTAATCTTTCCTTTTCCATTCTGTTTAGGTGACCATACCACTTGAGATTAGCACTGCTAACAATGTTAAGTTCTTTCCTAATATCCTCGTTTTTAATATGATATTGCCACTGATGCCATCTCTTCATGACTAATCTTTCTCAGGACTCTCGCATCTGTGGTCTATAGTCTTTGGTCAAATGTTTTATTTCTAAACCAGCTCTCAGATCCATAAGTTAAAATTGGTTTGAACACTGTCTTGTATACAGCTAATTCATGTTTTGACTAATTTCTCTCTTATTCCATATAAATTTATTTGGTTGACTTCCTACCATACCAGTTTTATCGATTCTTTTGTCTATTTCCACATTTAATTTACCATTTTCACTAAAAATCATGCCTAAGTAGCTGAAATGTTTGACTTATTTTTTAGGTTCTCCATTCACAATGCAGTTGATATTTTCAATGCTTCTGCCTATTTTCTTTGTCTTGTTATTGCTGACCTTCATACCAAATCTATTACAACAGTTATTCAATTTAGTCAGGCAATCTTGCAAACTTGTAGTGGATTTATTTAGAAGTATAACATCATCCGCATAAAGCTAAGATTAACAACTAAAAGAGCTAAGACTAAAAACTAAAGAGCTAAGATTAACAACTCTAATTTTGATATCAGGTTTAATACCACTTTTCTTCATGTGATCCATATAGATAATGATTAACAGAGGGGATAATGTACATCCTTGTGTGACATGAGATTTAACATCAAAGCATCTTCCTGTACTTCCTTCAATTCTAACTGCTAACTTACAACTCAAATAAAGACTAAATATTGCTTAATATAATGCTCCATTGATACCATACAACTGTAGCGTTTTGAATAGCTTTTCTCTTGGCACCTTGTCATATGCCTTTTCCAGATCTACAAAACTTAAATACAGATCTTTGTTATATTCTCATGGTTTCTCAACTATTTGTCATAAAGTGAAAATCTGACCCCGATAGCCTCTATTTGGCCTGAATTTCTTCACCAAGCTTTCCTTCCACAATCATTCTCAACTATTTCCCAAGTATACTTGTATAAATCTTACCAGGAACATTCAGTAGGGAAATACCTCTGTAATTCTCACATTCAGTTTTATTTCCCTTTTTATATATGGGTACTAATGACAGGTCTACTCCAATCATCTGGAATTCGTCCCTCTGTCCAAGCCTACTGAACTATCAAGTGCAGCCACTGTAAGACTTTCATACCTCCATGCTTGACATTTCTGGTCGAATATCTGCTTTTACAGATTTCAGGCTTTTGATGGCTTTTTTCTACATCATGTGTGGATATGTATTTCTGGTTGCATGCCTGTTGAGTATTTTTTACTACTGTTTTGTCACTGATTGCTTTGTTTAGCAATTTTTCGAAATAATTACTCCATATATCAAGAATATCTTTTTCACCAGCTTTCATGTCACCTTAATCATCTATAATTCCTTTCACAGCACTCTTTCCTACATTTCTGAGCTTTTTCAACAATCTTGATATTTATTTTCTATATTCTTACCAAAGTCTTCCTGTGACTTTTGTTTCTGTATTCTCTAAGAGCAGAAACTGACTTATTTGCCAGGAAATTTTGTTATGCTTTCTTCTTTTCCTTCACAGCCTCTTTAACTTCCAATCTATCCTTGCAGACCTCACCAAATACCTCTGGCTGAATCAATCAATGTTTTCTTCAGGATTTGCCACTGAATCTCCAAAGTTTGATTCTTGTTATCAAACTTTTTCATTTTTCTTGAATGATATTTGCATATTTTAGTCTACAGTTCACATCTGAGAGCTGCTCTACTTTTATTCACTTTAAAACTTTCTTACATGTTCTCCTTTTCGATATGAAATTCAGTTTTATCAAGAATAAATGTTGATCACTTCCAATTTCAAATTCTCTGTACACTCTAGTGGCGTGCAGTGAGAAAATATCCCTATCAACAATAACATAGTCAATGAGACTTCTTATTTCTTGCCTCTTCTCTCCATGTGAATTTGTGCACATTTTTATGTTGGAATATGGTTTTAGTAATAACCAGTCCATGACCTGAGCAGAAATCCAACAGATATTTACCATTTTTATTAGCTTTGCTCTTTTCTCCAAATTTTCCCAAAATATTTTTGTATGTCTGACATTCATTTCCTACATTGTTATTTAGATCCCCAACAAGGACCAACTTTTCATTTTTTTATCGTGTCAATTGCTTTCTCTAAAGCTTCAAAGAAAAATTCCTCAACTTCTACCTTACTATAGGGTGTCCCAAAATTCACGCAAGATTTAAATTTAGCACCATTTGTGCGATAAAGTGTTGCCAACGAGAAAAAAAGACAGCGTGACAGCTGACAGTTTAGGGTTATTAAAAATGGAGCGCTACACAAAAGAACAACGCATTTTCATTGTTGAGCAATATTTTAAAAATAATGAAGGTTTTTGAACAAAATCAACTTCAGCGATGAGGCTCATTTCCATCTTGATGGCTTCGTTAATCGACAAAATTGTCGCATTTGAGGTTCAGAAAATTCACGAGTGATTGTTGAGAAACAAATGCATCCACAGTGTGTCACTGTTTGGTGCGGATTTTGGGCTGGAGGCATCATCGGTCCATTCTTTTTCGAAAATGCAGCTGGTAAGGCAATAACAGTTAATGGTGCTCGCTATCGCGACATGATAATCCAGTTTTTTGTGCCTAAATTGTAAGATATGGATATGGATGATATGTAGTTTCAACAAGACGGTGCCACATGCCATACAGCCTGAGAAACAATTCAATTACTGCATGAGTCATTTCCTGATCGTGTAATTTCCCGTTTTGATCAGAATTGCCCGCCCAGATCATGTGACTTAACGGCGTTGGACTTTTTCTTTGGGGTTTTTTGAAGTCTAAGGTTTATGCCAACAAGCCCACAACCACTCACACCTTCAAGGAGGAAATTGAGTGCTGTATCAATGAAATTCAGCCACGTTTATGCAAAACGGTCATGGAAAATTTCGACAAAAGAGTGCGTATGTGAAAGCAAAGCCGTGGAGGCCATTTACCCGATATGCTATTCCATGCATAACCCTATACTGTATACTTTATGAATCAATAAGAAATTACAATTTTTAATTAAAAACCTGTGTTTTCTATCAAAATTACTTCTTGCGTGAATTTTGGGACACCCTGTAGAACCTTCTGTGGGACCATACGTCTCATTGTCTAGTTCTCCATTCTGATATTTGCCCACATCACTCTACTTGATATTGCATGCCATTCAAGATTAGCCTCGTATTTTGCATTCAGTACTATAGCTGCACTTTCTTTTTCCCGATTGTCATTGCCTGAATATAACATTTTGTATTTCTTGCTGTTTTCTCCCTGGTGCAGGACACCAGAGTGTACAGAGGATTTGAAACTGGAAGTGATCACTATTTAGTCTTGAGCAGGATAAAATTGAATTTCATATTGAAAAGAATGACATGTAAGAAAGTTTTAAAGCGAATAAAAGTTGAGCAGCTCTCAGATGTGAACTGTAGACTAAAATACAGAAAGGTTATTGAAAAGAAAATGAAAGAGTTTCGAACAGGAATCAAACCTTGGAGATTCAGTGGCAAACTCTGAAGAAAACATTGATTGATTCTGCCAGAGAGGCATGTGGTGAGGTTGTATGCAAGGATAAAAAAATCAGAACTCCCTGGTGGACACAGGAAGTTAGAGGCAGTGAAGGAAAAGAAGAAAGCATATCAAAAGTTCCTGGCAAATAGGTCAGCTTTTACTCTTACAGAATACAGAGACAAATGTAAGAAAGCTAAACAGTGTGTAAAACTAGCTAAACAAAAGTCATGGGAGGACTTTGGTAAGAACATAGAAAATAAATATCAAGAAGGTGGCAAAATATTCTGGAGGTTGTTGAAGAAGCTTAGGAATGGAGAAAAGAGTGCTGAAAAAGGAGTTAGAGATGATAAAGGTGACATGAAAACGGGAGGAAAAGATATCCTTGAAGTATGGAGTAATTACTTTGAAAAGTTACTAAATGAATCAAGCAGTGATGACAGCACAGTGATAAAAAACACTGACCAGGCATGCAGTCAGGAATACATATCCATACTTGAAGTACAAAAAGCCATCAAAGGCTTGAAATGTGCAGCAGGAGTAGATGATATTCGGAAATGCTGAGATATGGTGGAATAAGTCTTACAGTGACTGCACTGTATAGTTCAGAATGACTGGACAGAGGGACGAATTCCCAATGATTGGAGTAGGACTCTCATAGTACCCATATATAAAAAGGGAAATAAAACTGAATGTGAGAATTACAGAGGTATTTCCCTACTGAGTGTTCCTGGCAAGATCTATGCAAGTATACTTGAGAAATGGTTGAGAAGAATTGTGGAAGAAATGCTTGGTGAAGAACAAGCTGGATTCAGGCCAAATAGAGGCTGTCAGGATCAGATCTTCACTTTATGACAAATAGTCGAGAAAGCATGGGAATACAACAAAGATCTGTATTTAAGTTTCGTCGATTTGGAAAAGGCATATGACAAGGTGCCAAGAGAGAAGCTATTCAATATGCTGCAGTCATACGGTGTCAATGGGGCATTATATCAAGCAATACTTAGTCTTTATTTGAGTTGTAAGTCAGCAGTTAGAATTGAAGGAAGTACAGGAAGATGGTTTAATGTTAAATCTGGTGTGAGACAAGGATTTACGTTATCCCCTCTGTTATTCATTATCTATATGGATCACATTATGAAGGAATGTGGTATTAAACCTGATATCAAAATTGGAGATGTTAATGTCAGCACTTTGCTTTCTGCTACAAGTCTGCAAGATTCTCTGACTAAATTGAATAGCTGTTGTAATAGATATGGTATGACGGTCAGCAATAAAAAGACAAAGACAATGAAAATAGGCAGAATCATTGAAAATGTCAACTGTGTTGTGAATGGAGAACCTGTGGAACAAGTAAAACATTTCAGCTACTTAGGCACGATTTTTACTGAAGATGGTAAATTAAATATAGAAATAGACAACAGAATCAGCAAAGCTGGTATGGTGGGAAGTCAATTGAATAAATTCATATGGAATAAGAAAGAAATTAGTCGGAACACTAAATTAGCTGTATACAAGACTGTGTTCAGACCAGTTTTAACTTATGGATCTGAGAGCTGGGTCAGAAGTAAAATACTTGACCAAAGACTAATGACCGCAGATATGAGAGTCCTGAGAAAGATTAGAGGCGTGAACAGATGGCATCAATGGCAATATCATATTAAAAATGAGGATATTAGGAAAGAACTTGACGTTGTGAGCATCCAGGAATGCGTTAGCATAGCTAATCTCAGGTGGTATGGTAAATATCATAATAGCTAATCTCAGGTGGTAAATAGAATGGGAGAGGAAAGATTAGCAAAACAAGTGTTCTCTGCCAGGTTGGCAGGAAAACGACCCAGAGGAAGACCAAGATATAGGTGGATTGATACGGTACAAAGTGCCTTAGACGATAGAAATATCATCATCATCATCAAATTCCTGCCATGTAACCTCAAGGGGTGTACAGGATATGATAGTACTACATGAAAAAAATTACATCATTATTAATTTCCTATCTACAATTTTCCTCCAAATCAGTCTGTTACTTGTCAAGACTCCAACATTATCAGATCTTATATTTCTATCGTCTAAAGCATTTTGTACCGTATCCACCTATATCTTGATCTTCCTCTGGGTCGTTTTGCTGCCAACCTGGCAGAGAAAACTTGTTTTGCTAATCTTTCCTCGCCCATTCTGTTTAAGTGACCATACCACCTGACATTAGCTCTCCTAACGCATTCCTGGATGCTGACAATGTCAAGTTCTTTCCTAATATCCTTGTTTTGAATATGATATTGCCATTGATGCCATCTGTTCACGCCTATAATCTTTCTCAGGACTCTCATATCTGTGGTCTCTAGTCTTTGGTCAAGTGTTTTACTTCTGACCCAGCTCTCAGATCCATAAGTTAAAACTGGTTTGAACACTGTCTTGTATACAGCTAATTTAATGTTCCGACTAATTTCTCTCTTATTCGATATGAATTTATTCAATTGACTTCCCACCATACCAGCTTTGCTGATTCTGTTGTCTATTTCTATATTTAATTTACCATCTTCAGTAAAAATCTTGCCTAAATAGCTGAAATGTTTTACTTGTTCCACAGGTTCTCCATTCACAACACAGTTGATATTTTCAATGATTCTGCCTATTTTCATTGTCTTTGTCTTTTTATTGCTGACCTTCATACCATATCTATTACAACAGCTATTCAATTTAGTCAGAGAATCTTGCAGACTTGTAGCAGATTTATTTAGAAGTATAACATCATCTGCATAAAGCAAAGAGCTGACATTAACATCTCCAATTTTGATATCATGTTTAATACCACTTTCTTTCATAATGTGATCCATATAGATAATGAATAACAGAGGGGATAATGTACATCGTTGTCTCACACCAGATTTAACATTAAACCATCTTCCTGTACTTCCTTCAATTCTAACTGCTGACTTACAACTCAAATAAAGACTATGTATTGCTTGATATAATGCCCCATTGACACCATATAACTGAAGCGTATTGAATAGCTTCTCTCTTGGCACCTTGTCATATGCCTTTTCCAGATCAACAAAACTTAATACAGATCTTTGTTATATTCCCATGCTTTCTCGACTATTTGTCGTAAAGTGAAGATCTGATCCTGACAGCCTCTATTTGGCCTGAATCCAGCTTGTTCTTCACCAAGCTTTTCTTCCACAATTCTTCTCAACCGTTTCTCAAGTATACTTGCATAGATCTTGCCAGGAACACTCAGTAGGGAAATACCTCTGTAATTCTCACATGCAGTTTTATTTCCCTTTTTATATATGGGTACTATGAGAGCTCTACTCCAATCATCGGGAATTCGTCCCTCTGTCCAGGCTTTGTGAACTATGAAGTGCAGCCACTGTAAGACTCTTATACCACCATACTTCAGCATTTCTGGTCGAATATCATCTACTCCTGCTGCTTTCCACATTTCAAGCCTTTGGTGGCTTTTTCTACTTCAAGTATGGATATGTATTCCCGACTGCACGCCTGGTCAGTGTTTTTTACCACTGTGCTGTCATCACTGCTTGTTTCATTTAGCAGTTTTTCAAAGTAATTACTCCATACTTCAAGGATATCTTTTTCTACCGTTTTCATGTCACCTTTATCATCTCTAATTCCTTTTACAGCACTCTTTCCTCCATTCTTAAGCTTCTTCAACAACCTCCAGAATATTTTGCCACCTTCTTGATATTTATTTTCTATATTCTTGCCAAAGTCCTCCCATGACTTTTGTTTAGCTAGTTTTACACAGTGTTTAGCATTCTTGCATTTGTCTCTATATTCTCTAAGAGCACAAGCTGACTTATTTGGCAGGAACTTTTGGTATGCTTTCTTCTTTTCCTTCACTGCCTCTTTAACTTCCTGTGTCCACCAGGGAGTTCTGATTTTTTTATCCTTACAGATAACCTCACCACATGCCTCTCTGGCAGAATCAATCAATGTTTTCTTCAGGGTTTGCCACTGAATCTCCAAGGTTTGATTCCTGTTCTCAAACTCTTTCATTTTTTCTTCAATAATCTTTGTGTATTTTAGCCTACAGTTCACATCTGAGAGCTGCTCAACTTTTATTCGCTTTAAAACTTTCTTACATGTTATTCTTTTCAATATGAAATTCAATTTTATCCTGCTCAAGACTAAATAGTGATCACTTCCAATTTCAAATTCTCTGTACACTCTGGTGTCCTGCACCAGGGAGAAAACATCACTATCAACAATAACATAGTCAATGAGACTTTTCTTATTCCTAGCCTCTTCTCTCCATGTAAATTTGTGCACATTTTTATGTTTGAACATGGTGTTAGTAATAACCAGTCCATGTCCTGAGCAGAAATCCAACAGATATTTGTCATTATTATTAGCTTTGCTCTTTTCTCCAAATTTTCCCAAAATATTTTTGTATGTCTCACAATCATTTCCTACTCTGCTATTTAGATCCCCAACAAGGACAAACTTTTCATTTTTCATTGTGTCAGTTGCTTTTTCTAAAGCCTCAAAAAATTCCTCCACTTCTACCTTAGTAGAACCTTCTGTGGGACCATAGGCACAAATAAGTCTCATTGTCCAGTTCCCCATTCTCATATTTGCCCACATTACTCTACTTGAGACTGACTGCCATTCAAGAAGATTAGCCTCGTATTTTGTGTTGAATACTATGGCTACTCCTTCTTTTCCTTGATTGTCATTGCCTGAATATAACATTTTGTATTTATTGCTCACAAAGATCTCACCAGTTTTGGTCTTTTTTGTTTCAGTCACCCCAATTATGTCGATCTGGTACTTATCTAATTCCTCAGCTAGCTCCATTTCTTTGCCATTCAGGCTTCTTACATTGATAGTACTGATCTTTAACTGTGGTGATGTTGAGTTGGGGTTTATTTTCAGATTTGTAGAAATATCGATAGAAATATAAGATCTGATAATGTTGGAGTATTGACAAATAACAGACTAATTTGGAGGAAAATTGTAGATAGGAAGTTAGTAAAGATGTAATTTTTTCATGTAGTTCTGTCATATCCTGTACACCCCTTGATGGTACATCGCAGGAATTTGATGATGATGATGCTCAGAAAAATCTCGCCAGATTTTGTCATTTTTGTTTCAGTCACCCCTGTTATGTCGATCTGGTATTTATCCAGTTCCTCGGCTAGCTTCATTTCCTTGCCATTCAGGCTTCTTATGTTGATAGTACAGATCTTGAACTCTGGTGATGTTGAGTTGTGGTGTTTTTCAGGACTTGTTCCAGTAGCTGACTTTTTGCTGTTTGCCTTGGTTCCCTGGCAAAAACAATGGGGAGGGGGGCTTGTTTAACCCTGCGGCGTCTCAACTGGCATGAATTCTGTCATGTAGTACCATCATTTTATAAATGAAAGATACCAAGAAGTTACATACTTGGTTTAATCCTTTATCCAAGTGTATAGCGGACAAGTTTGCGCCTGAACTGTTTTCGGGACTGGGGCGACTCATATGGAGGCTTTTGACTTCACATCGCTTGCCTTAGTGTCCCGTAAGGTGGGTCACATGTCCTTTTGGGTGTGTGTAGTGCTATGCATTATTGGAAGGGCCACTATCCAGACCAGTTTTGACCTTTATTAAGATCTCCTCAGTGGGAGCCAGACCCAGAGCTGATACCAAGGTTCCTTCTCATAATGCATATCATTGTGCATGCCTATAGGGATGTGTATTTTGCGTTGTGGGATGCTGAGGCAAGTGATGCGGGGTTGTGGGCCTCTATATACGATTTGCCCCAGTCCTGGGGGTGGTTCAGGCACAAACTTGTTTGCTTACAAAGGATTGAACCACGAATAGAATTTCTTGGTATCTTTAATTTATAGTATAACCAAGTGGAAAAACTTCCAACTACCATCATTTTATATTTTGATTAAGCCAATAAGAATACAGTTTGGTCGCCTAAATCTCAAATTGCCAGCCCATCCTTGTTTGTTCAGTATCGAGGTAGGTAGATAACGGTGCACCATGAGAAGGTGAGGATTGGACATTAGGTCAGAAGCCCTGGTTGGTTCTCTGCATTCCTTTAAAGGCTACGTGAAGGTCTCCTCTCAGTTATACAGCTTTGACCCTTAAGCACCTCGTCTTCTTTATACCCTCTTTTACAACAAGGTAAAAGAGGGTATAAAGAAGATGAGATATATCATTCATGAGCTTAATTTCCTAACAAAAATATCCCAAATCCCTGTAATAATTAACTTTTTTTCTAAAGCCTCTTTCCATTTATATTCATGTAAATGTATCTTCTTACTGAATTGCAACTTTTCTTTATATTAATTTAGTCCGCTCGGTTAGCTTGGTGGCTGTGCGCTTCCTAACTATATGCCTGGGGAAGGAGTGTCCTAGGTTTGATTCCTGTCGGTGATGTAAGGAGCTGAAGGATCTTCCTCAGCCATAGCCAAGTTAGCCGGTCTTGGGCGTGGACAGTAAGGTTTTCCCCTCCGGTTTATCCTGAGGTTTTTCATCCCGCAAAGCAGGCAAACCAGCCTTGAGACCTCAACATTACAGGGCATAGGGCTGACCACCTTATCCTGTGAACGGTTTGAGGTCCGATGATTTATAAGCCTTCAACACTGCAAGGTAAAAGAGGGTATAACGAAGATGAGAGATAATATTGGAGTCGACATATAACAGACTTATTTTGAGGAAAATTGTACATAGGAAGTACGTAATGATGTAAATTTTTACTGTAGTACTATCATATCTCGTACACCTCTTGAGGATATATATCAGGAATTTGATGATGATGGTCTTTGAACCAGTCTAATGTAACAAAATTATTGCCCACTTTTCACTTCACTGGGATCCTGCTACTGTTGCAACTTAAATTGCTTGTTGTGTATCATCTACTTTAGTTGCTTTCCATGTTTCTGATTTCGGATAGTTATTTTAACCTTAAATATTGATGTCCGAGATAGAAATAACTATCAGAAGAGTGAAATAAATATTCAAAGGAAATGCAGTCCTGATTTCATTTATGTTGAATATTTTTATCATTCTTCTGTCACTGTTTATCTCATTTAAATTTTTCAAAGTAATTCTTCTGGGCATTCAGAATATCCTTATCTTCATAATATAGAATAAAAGCCAAAAGGCTATTTTTCTGGCAACCTTAATAATAATGAAGGGGATACAAATCCTTTGATGTTTATCTGCCAGTAAGCAGAACTCTAAGAACTAGGACTAAGATCTATGAGTTTCATACCGAAAAACTATTGGAAATCCAAGTAAGAAACACTTGGTAGTACAACACCAAGGCAACTCATATCAAAGGTGGAGCAAGCTCCCTCACTATCCTTGATATTTTCTCATAAATGTAAAAACACAGCCCCTAGGGGATGTAATACTGTAATTACATTATGAGGAGAGGTTACTACCCAGACTGGTTTCAACCTTTTTTGAGGTCTCATCAGTAAGTAGGTAGACCTGGAAGATAACAAGGTTTAAGTGAAAAGAACTTATATACCTTCACTATACGAATGTCATAAAGGTATGCCTGTATATTATAAAATAGAATAAAAGCCAAAAGGCTATTTTTCTGGCAACCTTATTAATAATATAAGTTCTTTTCACTTAAACCTTGTTATCTTCCAGGTCTACCTACTTGCTGATGAGACCTCAAAAAAGGTTGAAACCAGTCTGGATAGTGACCTCTCCTCATAATGTAATTACAGTATTACATCCCCTAAGTGCTGTGTTTTTACATTATGAGAAAATATCAAGGATAGTGAGGGAGCTTGCTCCACCTTTGATACGAGTTGCCTTGGTGTTGTACTACCAAGTGGTTACTTACACTTGGATTTGCCGACGGTATGAAACTCGTAGATCTTAGTCCTAGTTCTTAGAGTTTCGCTTACTGGGAGATAAACATCAAAAGATTTGTATCCCCTTCATTATCCTTATCTTCAATTTGTATGGCACTTTATTATCTGTGTCATCACTATCATCTTTATTATTACTTTTATGATACTGTTTTCCCCTCAACCTTATGTAAGTATTTTTCAGTATATTTGTAATCAGAAGTAATCTTCAGAATATTTTGCCATCTTCATAATATTGTCTATATTCTTTTTAAAATCTTCCCATGTTTTTGTTTACCTTTACACACAACTTTCTTATATTTTATAAAAAAAAAAAAAAAGTATTCTCTATATTCTTAAAGATGCATGCTGACATTCTTGAGAGGAACTTCTGATATGATTCCTTCTTTCTAGGACTGCCTCTTTTTTCAAGTACAACAGTTTATCTTTCAAGCTACTTGATTTTTATTCTATTTAAAAGTGTTATATTATTTATTTCTCAATGTAATAGTAATTTTTTCTGTATATGATTCTTTATTTGGTGAAGTTAGATATGTTTCATGGGTCCAAAGGAGAAAGAACTAGTCTTCAGCAATCGGGATATACAAAACAAGCAGTTGTTGTATTGCCTGTACTGTGAACCATTTTCTTATTGAATAATACTTCATAGGCACGATTTTTAGTGAAGATAGTAAATTAAATATGGAAATAGACAACAGAATCAATAAAGTTGGTATGGTAAGAAGTCAATTGAATAAATTTATATGGAATAAGAGAGAAATTAGTCAAAACACTAAATTAGCTGTATACAAGACAGTGTTCAAACCTATTTTAACTTATGGATCCGAGAGCTGGATCAGAAGTAAAACACTAGAGACCACAGATATGAGAGTCCTTAGAAAGATTAGGGGCATGAACCGATGGCATCATTGGCAATATCATATAAAAATTAGGATATTAGGAAAGAACTTGACATGTCAGCATCCAGGAATGTGTTAGCAGAGCTAATCTCAAGTAGTATGGTCACTTAAACAGAATGGGAGAGGAAAGATTAAAAAAACAAGTGTTCTTTGCCAGGTTGGCAGGAAAAAGACCCAGAGGAAGACCAAGATATAGGTGGATTGATACAGTAAGAAGTGCCCTAGAAGATAGAAATATAAGATCTGATAATGTTGGAGTCTTGACAGGTAGCAGACTGATTTGGAGGAAAATGGTAGATAGGAAGTTAGTAATGATGTACAGGATATGATAGTACTACATGAAAAACATCTACCATTAATTTCCTATCTACAGTTTTCCTCCAAATCAATCTGTCACCTGTCAAGGCTCCAACATTATCAGATCTTTTATTTCTTTCTTCTAAGGCGCTTTTTACTGTATGAATCCACCTACATTTTGGTCTTCCTCTGGGTCTCTTTCCTGCCAACCTGGCAGAGAACACTTGTTTTCATAATTTTCCTCTCCCATTCTGTTTTAAGTTACCATACCACCTGAGATTAGCTCTACTAACACATTCCTGGATGATGTCAATTTCTTTCCTAATACCATAAAAATGATGGTACTTCATGTGGTAAATATTATAATCTCTTCATTATCTGATTACATTGGGAAATCATTTTGCTGGTCAGATAATTGATGGTTTAGTTAACTTGATGCAATACCAGAAGTCACTTGATATATTAGTCAAAGGCTGGATGCTTAAGATATCACATATCATCAGCTTTAGACTGATGATATGTGATATCTGGCAAAATGCTTACTACAAAGCATTTTGCCAGACATCTCTAATTTTTGCTATACTCTGTGCACACTGCTTCTGTTGTTTTTAATGCTACATAGTCTGCTATATTGCTTATTACTAATTATGTAATGAATTGATAATATTCAGAATTAAAATGACATAAATTAAGAAGTGGTGTAATATTCCTCATTTGTTTTGAACAGAAATCATTAAAAGAAATACACAAACAAATGACTGTTCTGGAGAGCACGAGAATGTGGTCATTATTTGATAAAATTAAAGATCCTTCACAGGCCTGAAGGAGAAGGAACAAATTTTCAGCAGTCATGATGTATAGAGCAAGCAATTGTATTGACCCTACTTCTGCCAGAAAAGGCAATTATTTCCTCTTCTGGGAGATAAATGCTTTCCATAAACGGAACCTCAAAGAAAATTTGCTAGTATAACAAATTGTCTTTGTACCCTATAAGTCTGTTTTAAATAAAGTGAAATCTTATTAACATCTTGTTGTACATTACTTAGTTGTTTGGGTTTATTATATCTTTCATCATAATTGATGGTGACCATTACATAGCAATATGTAATTTTTTTGAAAGTAAATTGCATTATATTTTAGAAAGTTATATATCAGTGCTCTATTTTAGCACTGATATATAATATTGCATTATAACTGGTTTCCAAAGATTTTTCAAATATTAAATATCTGTTGATATTCCATAAAATATTTCATATGCACTCCCTTTTTGAAATTTTTAAGTTTGAACATTATCTCTATTTGTGCAATATTTTAGATCTGTATTTGTATTTCCTCACAGATTATGACCAGAGTAGTAAGAGTAGATGGAGGGATGATGATTATTCAAGAGATAGAGACAGAGATCGAGGATCCTACCAGAGGAGAGAAGAAGAGGATAGAGAACGAGGTAGATTGCTTTATACAGAATGTATTAAGATTTTGAGTTTGAATTTAAAGTTTTGAATTTAAGTTTGATCTAAAAATATTCTTTTCTGTAGTATCTTAAAGGATATAGAAAATAATAGAGTGGTCCGCCACAATTAAGATTTCATTATTAGTATCCTTTCAAGAATGTTCTTCAAAACTGGATTATTTTGCTATCCCTCTCTATATTTTGGTTTTCTTGCATTTTCTTCTCAATACCATCTTAGATTAGCTTTTCTTGTATACAATCAACTCTATTTGTATTGTAGTTGCAGGAAAAGTCTATGTGAATAATTTGCTACTCTAGCATTATCCCCATAATGCATCTTTTTGGTCCCTGTTAAAGCAAGATCATATTCTTGATTATTAAACATACAAACTTATTGTTTTAATACTGACCCATATTGTAATGCATACAAATATCTTACACATTTTTTGCCTACTAGTTTCGCTAGCGAACTGTCTAGCTTTTTCAAGGCATTGATGGAAAAGCATAAAAAACTAGTAAATGCAAATTGAAAGGAACACAAAAATGTTGAAAATAATCTAGTAGCTAAGGTTACATGTTCGCGTAACAGAGACTGAGAGAACTTATTGTTCTTAGTCATTATCACGCATGCGCGTTTGTTGTAAACGCGCAATGTGATCATTACTGGCTAGCTGTAGTTCAGATGGATTTAGAGAGAGGATCAGGTTTTTCAACGAACTGTTCAGAATAGTACCCTGATTTCTGTTGAGGTTTCTGCTGGTTATTAACACTATTGTGGCTTCCTTGAATAAACGATGTCTGTAGTCGGCATCCGTGAAGGATGACGACTACAGACATCCTTCACAAACTTCACGGAGTTTAGAGATCAGACAAAAAGAACATATTGGTGATGTAAACCACAACAGAAGTTTCTTCCGGTTTAGCACATCATTTCTGTACGTCTAACTGCACAATAGAGTGGCCAAACAGCTCCATGCCATATTTGGATGACGACTACAGACATCGTTTATTCAAGGAAGCCACAGTAGTGTTAATAACCGACGGAAACCTCAACAGAAATCAGGGTACTATTCTGAACAGTGCGTGGAAAAACCTGATTCTCTAAATCCATCTGAACTACAGCTAGGCAGTAATCACGTTACGCGTTTACAACAAACATGCATGCATGATAATGAATAAGAACAATAAGTCCTCTCAGTCTCTGTCATGCGAACGTGTAACCTTAGCTAGATTATTTACAACGTTTTTATATTCCTTTCAATTTGCATTTACTAGTTTTTTTTATGCTTTTCTGTCAACACCTTGAAAAAGCTAGACAGTTTGCTAGTGAAACTGGTAGGCAAAGAATATAAGTACGTATGTAAGTAAGTACAAAGAATGTTTGTACACATATGGTCAGTATTAAAACAATAAGTTTGTAGGTTTAATTTTCAAACGACCAAATATGTTTAATAAACAGTTTAAGTCTTGATTATTATTAATGTCCAGTTGTTTTTAATATCTTTATTTTTAATTTGACAACAATTAATATTTTAATTAAAAGTTGATTTAAATACTTTGATAGCAGAAATGCTTGCAAAAGCCAGATCCCCTTTGGTGAAAATGGACTGCTACAAACTTAGGAAAGGTGCATATTGCTAGCCATCAGTTGTCTTGTCACCATAAAAGAAGATTTGATTAATACTAGAAATTTGCTGTTATCATAATCAAGAATATTGCTATGAAAAACACAGTGTGGAATGAAATTACAAAACAAAGCTGGTTCCCTAAGGTTTGTTTTGGCGTTCTTTAGAAGTTCTTGCTAAGACACACTTGACATGTGCCGGTAGTCCTTTCCTTAATTTTGGGCAGTTTAATATGATAACCATACTTGTTAACATGTGATATTAAGCTGGTGCAGATTCTGAAAAGTTCATTTTATTTCTTATTTCACTACAAGTCCTTTATTGGAGATCTATATAGCAAAGTAGGAAAGGAATATCATATAGAAATGTTTTGAGAAAGTACAAATATAATTCAAGAAAAAAATGAAAAGATTTGAAAACAGTAATCAAAAAGGGTAAAAAATAAAAACATTCATTCAGCAAGAGAAGCATGGGGTGAAGTTGTGTGCAAGAATAGAAAAATGAAAACTCCATTGTGACTTGACAAGAAGTTGGAGGCAGTCGTGGAAAAGAAAAGAACAAAAAAACATATCAGAAGTTCCTATCAAGTAAAGCAGTGGTTCTCAAACTTTTTACCTCGTACCTCCCACCTGACAAGATAAAACACTGTCAGTGCCCCCCCCCCCCCCCCCCCACCACCACCCAAGCCAGTTTTATTTATCAAAATAGAAGTCATACTAAGTTTGACGTTTTATTCAGTTTATTTTGTGTTTTCTACATACTATTTAAGTTTTTGACACAAAATAATAAAATAATTAAAGGATCACAATATTAGGCCTACAATAAAAATTAGTTTTAACACTTGCAATTAACCAAAATATGTATTGAAATGAAACAATATTTAACTAATAAGTATTTAATTTTTCTCTGTAAAAATAATCAAACATTTAAATGTCAAAGTCTAATGTGATGGATGGGCCTGCTTTTGAGAACAAAGTTTATCAAAACGTGGTGTAATATTAGAAATGGCCACTCTAAGTTCTTTAGCAATATTTAGTCTTGAACGATACTTTGACTTCATAGATGCCAAAGCAGAAAAGCCTTTCTCTCTTTCTGGCACACGTGTTTTATAAGTGCGAGTGAAGAAAATAATTATTAGTTATTTTGAAGTTCATGGTAATTAAAACCTGTATCATCAAAAGTTTTTCTTTCTGTATTTTTATTTGTTGTTATTTTTAAAACTGATTTAGGGCAGTTTTAATTTTTACCTGTAGGAAAGTATGCTGTGCTCCTTTCAAGCTATTCGCACCCCCCCCTGGGGGTTGTGCCCCCACAGTTTGGCAACCACTGAAGTAAAGCATGTGTTCTGAAAAAAAATACAAAGAATGTAAGAAAGTCATGCAATGTATAAAAGTATCTTAAGCTAAGGTCATGGGGAAGACTTTAGTAAGGATATAGAAGATTACCAGGAAAACAATATAATTTCTTGTCAAGTAATGCATTTTAATGTGTATGGTTATTCTGTTTTGCTTCGTAATTATACCACACTGAGGATTCAATTTCAGTTAAGAACTCAACTGGAAGTAGTAAACATTGTATTTGATTTTTTTATCATGATACGTTACACGATGAGCTAAAGAATAAGGAGGATCCTTGAGAAGGTGAATAAGGATTTCATGTAATGTTTAAATTGTTTTCTTGTATTTTTGGTATTTTTTATGAGGTGCTCAGGATATATTGGATAGCAATGGTTTGTTGTAGTCAGTGTTTAAGGGTGTATAAAGGGACTAAATTGTATTGTTAATATGGGGATAGCAGCCATTAACTAAAAGTGTGTCTTAAGTAGTTTAATTCATACTTTCCAAACCAATGACCATTGAAACATAACTTATGACTATTCACTATCATAACCTAAATTCATTTAGGTCTGCATTTGGCTGTTTAATTGCTTGGTATATAACAAATATACCAATTAACAAATATTGCTTGGTATATTTGCTCCTGCTTTATCTAGGTTTGAATGTACATCTGGTACTGTTGCTGATGCAGCACTGGACTCCATGGGTGAGTTTGGGGTTTGTCCATAAATTAACTGCATAGTATATTATTATTATCTGAGACATCCAGGGAATCAAGGGAGGCTATAAATCACCCAAACCAGCTGTCATACCGTTCTTTAAAATGCATTCACATTAGATGTACTCACTGCCCCCTAAAGGCAAACTATTCCACTCACTACTGCTCTACTTCTCCCCAGTCTTTTTTGTTTTTTTACTCTCTCACCTTTCAGATCACCATCACTGGGATCCAATGCCTTGCCTCTTTGATTGCCATGTGGTGCAACCCATGGACATCCTGAGAGGCAGATCCTGACAGTCTCTCACTATTTGACCTCTGGTTTGGCAAGACAGATGGTCCTGGCTAGCCTGGCCAGGGATATTTGACTAGTGGGTTTGTCTGCAAGTTTAGGAGTGTTGCAACAAGCCTTGGCCCTGTCCTCAGACAATGGCAAAGGTGCTCATATATATAGTGTCCAGGTTAGCCCTGGCATCCTACACATGAGCACAGGCATTGCTTGCAAGAGATTTGGTTTCTGGCTCTGGGTGGGAAGCCCTGAATCCATCTCCTACTCAGAATGAACACTTCTTCATCCTCTTATCAGGGACACTCAACAAGCCCCAACCATGTCATAAAACTGTTGAAACACCAACAGAAAATCTGAATAAGCAGAAAACATCAGAATCTTTAATCAGTACACCACTTTTCTTGATAATACATTCAACAAGGGACTGTCCTTTTGGAAAAATGTTATTGTTCTTTATCCAGATGGGTTGGCAGAATTTCCCAACTCTGTAAAGAAGCTCCATTCAGGGGATATATTTACTGAAACATCAAACTAAGATGTGTCAAGAAACTTGATGTCATCTGAAAAATTACTTTGTGTAGCATCTGTTGGGGAAATACAAATTATGGTTATCTCCTCACAAAACCGTAATATTTTCCAGAGGCGTAATATCGAAGTGGGATCACCTCAGTGTACTAGACGAAGAGATTATTCTGAAATGAAAGATCAGGGAATGACAGCCATGAGGAGAATACTCATATATCGGAATGGTTACTTGGTTCGCACCAGGAACATCATCTTTGCGTTCAACATACGAAAACCAGCATCTGTTAGTCTCATTATCTCACCTACCTAGTAATCTACATCCCAAACTGCCTGTCATGGCTCTGCTGTCTCTGTCTGATGTGGTAGTAAAGACTATGAAAACAGAGATTGTAAGAGCAAACCTCTAGAATGCCCTAATTGTGAGGAAGGCCATGTAGCAGTACTCCTAAGCATGCCAAAGGCAAAAGGATAAGAAAGAGATTCAAAAAAATAAAAACTGCATAATCACTTATCAGGAAGTGAAGAGGCAGCAACATCTGGTAAGCCTGCTTATGTTGAGAAGGCAGCTGTAAAAAAAAAAAGTGAATAGGGATTGAAACTCATGCATCTATCCTGCCTTCTCACAATTACACTATCCCCCAAACGATTTGCCATCTCCTTTGAGCTAATGAAGGAGATGATTCAGTGTGGACTCACTTCTGAGGACATGTCAGAGATGGTCCCACTACATAAAAATTCGCTAATAAAGAGGTTAATGGAATGTGTACTGTAGATTGTCAAAGACATGCCTTGAAATGCTTTAATTTTAGATGGTATGATGGATACCTCCACTACCTGTGAAGAAGATAAAATAATTCATGCACTTGTGCCCTAGAGGGAGTACAGTATGGTGATGTCATAGATATTTTTCCTGATGAAAAAGAAATGATAGATACTGGCTGTCCTCAATTCTCTAAAAAGAAAAAAAAAAAAAATCCAAGGCTAATGAAAACAGAACTACTAACACAGGAAGCCAGATGATACCATCAAATGAAATAATGAAACCATTCCTACAGTGGAATTTTGTGGATTCCATCAAAACATCAGACATCAAGGCCATCTTGCAGAAGTATAAACCAATATGATTCTTCTTGCAGTAAACATGCCTAAAGCTGAGTGACTATCCGACATTATAAAATACTACCATCATTTGTAAGGACAGGATAGGGGATGGACCTGCTCATGGAGGCATCTCCATCCTTGTGGACAGCCATATCCCCCCCCCCCCTTCCATCAAGTCTCACTCAATGCAAATATAGAAGCAGTTTCTGTCCACCTCTCAGTTGGGACTCTTAACAGTATGCTGCATTTATGTTTCTCGTCTTGTAGATATCTCTCAAGGTGACCTTAATGTCATCTTGCAGTTACTCCCCCCCCACACACTTTTAATGGAGGATTTAAATGGGAACAACACTGGGGTGTTGTTCAAACAGACATCAGAGGAAGAGTTGTTGAGCATATGTGCTTTACAACAATCTCTCCCTCCATATTCAGAAAGCAACACTTCCATATGACTACTTGAAAAGTGGGAAAAGGGAGGGTGATCAGATAGTTAAATCTATGGCAGGGAATGTTCAGGCAAGCTGATATGAATTTGTTTGGGGGTGATTACTTCCCTGTGATATCCACCTTCTTCATGGGCAACCTTGCACTCCATCATGGATATAATGATGGAAGATTGAGTAAGTTGACTGGCTCATCTTCTAATCACTAGCAAAATTTGATTCTGCAATAGTCAACTCTTCTTCTGTCAGAAATGCTGGTGCATCATGATAGCATATTACACAAGCTGCAACAACTGCATTTCCTAAAACATCTAGTCAGTTTTCATGTTTCCCTGAGCCATGGTGGGATGATGATTGCTCGGCAACCAGAGCAACTTGGAAGAAACAACAACAAACCTCATTACATGCCTGAGCTCAAGCAAGACACATCTGTTGTGTTTGAAAGTTTATTTGTGGAGTAAAAAGGAAGTCCATATCCAATAAACCTTCATAAGAAGAACAACCAACACTAAAGAAGTCTGGGACAAAATCTGGAAAATGAAGGACAGATATACCACCACTGGCTCTCTATTCTTGAATACAGTGGTTGCACAGTTGCTGATCAAACAGTGATTGTTGATTCACTTGGGAAGATTTTTGCTAAAACATCAACAATCTCCGAATTCCTTGCCCAAAAAGCAAAGCAGAAAACCAAATCCAGCTTTCTTCAAATGGCATTGAAGAACACAACAGCAGTTTACTAAAAAAGTGATGAAAGCTGCTTTAATTAACATTACAACGTCTGGTCCACTGCTGTTGGACCAGACGTTGTACCTGACAAAAAGGCAATTATAATTGCCTTTCCTAACACCTGGGGAAGGATCTAGCATTCCCAAATAGCTACTATCCAATTGCTTTGACTGGCTGCTTGTGCAAGATTCTGGAAAAAATGGTTACCTCTAATCTTTTTAACGTTTCCAGAGAAAAGAACCTTTTTTTTCCCAGAGAGAAACAACAGTTGGCTTCTGAAAATAACATTGTACTGCTGATCATCTAGTCCACCTGGAGGCATTCATTTGAGATATCCTCCCGAAATGCAAGCATCTGGCATAATTTTTCTTTGGTATGGAAAAAGCATATGACACTGCTTAGAGATTTGGAATACTGAAAGACCTACCTTGGTCTTAGAGGAATCTCTCTCTTTTTTTATCAAGAACTTACCTAACCAAATCTTTTAAATCTGAGTGGGAACCAGTGTCTCCTGACCATATAACCATTACGTGGGAGTCCAACAAGGTTCAGTTTTAAGTATCCATGCTTTTTACAGTCAAAGTAAACTCGATAACAGAACAGCTTACTCCAACAGTAAGTAATGCTCTCTTTATAAAGATGATGTCACTGCCATCTGTCATTCATGTCATAACAAGGTTATAGAAAGATAGCTACAGCAAGTCATTGACAATCTCTTAAAATGGGCACTTGCAAATGGGTTCAGATTTTCACAGCAGAAGACAGTTTGTGTGATCATTTGCCACAGACATGTTCTTCATCCTGACCAAAAACTCTGATTAGGACAATCATTAATCCCATTTGCACCAGAAGCCAAGTTGGGACTTGTGTTTGACAGCAAACTCAGTTTCCTCCCTCGCATATATCTGTTACGAGACAAGTGTCATAAAGTAATGAATATTCTATGCACTCTATTTTCTAGCCATTGGGATGCTTCATATTTGTGGAGTATTTATGGGATCAGAACTTGATTATAGGTCCCTAGTCTATGCTTCTGCCAGGGTGAATATGTGCATTGGCTAGACTATTCACCATCAATCCATCGAATTTCAACCTGGAGCATTTTGCAGGTCACCTGTTCTTAGTCTATACATTGAGGTAAATGAATCACCTTTGTTACTTCAATGCCAACAGCTGTCTCTGTTATATGCAATGAAAATAAAATCTCTTTGAAACCACTCCATGTGGGTAACTATTTTTTCTCAATAACGGGAGAATCTTTACAACACTTGACATACTACTGTAAAACCCTTCAGTTTGCAGATAAACTCTCCTACAAGCTCTAAAGATTATAGACGTTGGCCGAGTGGTTAGCTTATCCACTTTCCAACCAACAGGCTGCGGGTTCGAATCCCGTTGTGGGCATGGATGTTTGTGAATGTCTTTAGCTTGGAGATGAATTTCATTGCCTGGTGTAAGACCACTGCTCCACTGATTGGAGGCCTGAAGCAGCTTGAAAAGTTCCATGTTTGGTCATTGGAGTTGGGTTTCCAGACCTGATGTTACATAAAAATAAAAAAGACAACATAGCTCAGATGCCATCAAACACACTTCCATCATGGCAATCATACATGTGTGACTTTTCTTTCAGCAGCTCTTCAAAGTTTGTAGAACTGAATACTCTGATTTTGTGCTTTTCTACAGAAATGGCTCAAAATCGGAGGACCTAGTGGGAACTTTCTCTTTCCAAACAACATCATTGTATCTTCACAAATCCTACTAAAATTGTATGTAATAGAGCTTGCACTTTAATACATCAAATCGCAAAGGTGCATAATATATTCAGACTCACAAAGTTCTCTTCAGGCAATAAAAAGTCTAGAGCTACAGAAACATCCAGGGCTATCTAAAATCCAACACCTCTTTCTTCAATTGTTTATTTATTCTTATGGAAAAAGCAGCTACAGGTCAATGTCCAGACCAGAAAGCCAATCCAGGGCCTCATCTGTCACCTCGTGGATGTCCTGGAGGCCACCATCATGGAATTGGTGCCTTGGGCAGTCATTCACAATATGACTGTTCCCCTGGGCCATAGGGGAACAGTCACAATAAGGATTGTCTGATAGTCTCCCTTCATGCAGTAGGTAGACACATCTGCCCTGGTTAGTTCTGTGTGGATAGATGACCAAATCTTCTTAGGAAGATTTGGTCATCTATCCACACATCCATACTACTGGGATGACCAAATCTTCTTAGGAAGATTTGGTCATCCCAGTGGTAGTCATCTTGGAATAGAGAGACTAATTAAGCCTGAAATTAAATTTTGGCACAAACATGGGAAGTTGTTTTTTTTTCTTCTTGGATATGCATAGATTGCAGTCATCTTACATGCTCCTTCCTGTTGAGGAGTGATGACATGCCTATGTGTGAGTTTTGTGACACCAGGCTATCCATCAGTAATATTTTAATCGACTGTCTTCATTTTTCCAATGAACAGTCATTATTTTAGACACTTTGATAATCTGGTTGAACCCTACATACTCAGGCAGATTTTATCACACTCATCAAGTGTCACCCTGATTTTTAAATTTTTACAGAGCATTAGCATTTACCATCTTTTATTTACTCCAAGGTATTTTAGGTTAGGCTCATTTTCTACCATTTTGTCACAGAAAGAGAGGTTAAGGTGTCAATCTTCAGTTATTGAAGTTTCTTTGATGTACACTTCTGTTGGATTCCAAGCCATGCTGGGACCGGCAACCTCATTTAAGGGAAATGAGGTTGCAGATCTTACAGCTAGATCATCTCATGAAATATGCACATAAAAACCAGGTTGGAAACCTGGTTTTTATGTGCATATTTTATGAATTTTGATACTTTTTTAATACTTATTTTTATATCTATTTTATACCCATCTTTTTAATTTGTTTTTCTATACTGATTTTTATTTGTTGTCTGCCTACCATATTTCTAAGACATGTTTCATTTTTTATATATATATATATATATATGTATATACACCCAGCTTTGAGATTCTTAAGGTAAAATTGGTTTTGAACACTGTCTTGTATAGTGACTATGGGAGTGGTGAACCCAAGGTACCTGATGCTGGACCATGCCTTACTTCATGTAATATAAATCTGTTACATTACCTGTAGATATTACCTGTAGAAATTATCATTTACTTGGCACATTTTCATCTCAAAATGTGCCAAGCTGCTAGAATCAAGGTCAACAGAGCACAGTGGCATTAGAAAGGTGCCTGACATATAGAGGATAGCAGTAGAAGAACCCACAAGTCACCAGTGGCATTTGTAGGCCCCAATGAATAAAGGTTATTGCCTTGGTGTCAGGTGGTAACCAGCTGTAAGACTAAAGCCATTAACTAAAACTCCTAATCATGAAAAAAGCACAGTGAATTTAGAAATAAAAATGTTAGGTTGCCCGTAAGTGAAATACTATCCCAAAAGTAGCAGAGCATTCATTTGGGTCCACCAACAGAAAATAAAAATGTGGATAGCAAACTGATATGTGGGCACGATGATCAGACACAATGCTGAATTAATTGAAGTTTTAAATCAAAGGCACATCAACATGCATTACATCGAAGAGATGAAATGGGATCTAAATCAAGGAATATTGGAAATGGTTACAAACTCATCTACCACGGAAAGGTAGCAAACCGTAACAGAGTTGTTATGGTGATCGACAGTAAATTTCAGGAGCATATTATGGAAGTTAATTGAATAAATGATGCATAATAAATGATGCATAAATGCATAATCTTTATTAAATTAACACTCAAAGAGCAACCATGTGATCCTTGTGGGGCATTATCTCTGCTTATGCCCTGCAGTAACCTTAAAAAGCAATTGTTCTGGAATAATCTTGATGACTGCTTGCAGTGTATACCAGCGAATGAGATAAAATATTAGGTGGGGATTTCAATAGACACTTATGAAGGACAAGTGAAAACTACTAAACAATACATGGTAATCCATAGGATGAAGACATACTACTATTTGTGTCAATTTATGATTCACCAGTTATTAATACCTTCTTCACAAAACTACAAAACACCTTATTACATATCAAAGTAGTAAAGTAAGTATTCATATCAATTATATTATGGCAGACCACCTTCAAGACAGACCACCCTCAAGACCTTCAAAGACTGCTTGGTAATACCGGGAGAACTGCTTACCATGCAACAACACAGTGCTGGTAGCAGAACGTCTGATGCCAAACTCTGTGACAGCTTGTAGAGAAAAGATCCTTAAAATCTGACGGCATAAACTTAACAAGCTGGAGGGGCAAAATCTGTGTGAAGATATTGTGGATTACCTGCATTGAGAGGGACTTAGAGGCTCACTGAATATAATATGGGATGACTTCCAATGATACTGCACTAAACTACTACACACCATTTCGGCATGTTGAAGGGGATGATAAACAGCATGGTGGAAGGAAGAAGTAAAGGACAGGTTTCATAATAAGAAACTCCTTTTCAAACAGTGGCAGACAACTAAAACTAAAGAACACTGTATTGTGTACCAGGCAACAAAGAAGGATGTGAAAAGAACTTTAGCACAGGCAAAAATCTAGTAGTGCAGATGATTTTTATACACAATTCAAAATGGCCAAATATGATAAGAAAATCTTCAAGATCTCAAAACAAGGACATTATACTTCAAATGACACCAAGGTAGTCAAATACATAAAGAATGAACAGGAGTTGTTACTAAAAAAGAATGAGGATATATGACAGAGATGGAAAGAGTATTACCATCACCTGTGAATGAAAGTAACCCTAGCAAAGTTTTCCCAATCTACCAGCAACAGCAACTGATTAGGCCTCAATTATACATTTGAGGCCTAATCAGTGCGGCCATTTAAAAATGCTTATACCTCCATATTTTAGCATTTCTTGTCATAGATCATCTATTCCAGCTGCCTTTTCATATTCCAGGTTTTTGATGACTTTTTCTCATTTAAGTATGTATTCCTGATTGCATTCCTTGTATTTTCTACCACCATGCTGTCACTTGTTGGATCCTACTTCTTGTCAGTCTATACTTTGGATCCGACATGATTACTATTATGATGTTCTTAACCTAAAAAATAGTTGCTAGTTGATTTCTAATACAAATATAGAGAAAATTTATATTTATAGACTGTGCCACTCTATATCTGGATTAGTTCAAGAATTGAAGATAAATCAACCCTCAACTATTACTCCTTAAAATATATACTGGCCGAGAATATTTAACTTACTTAATTTACCCGCTTTGGTTCGAATATTTTATGAATGCTGCAGTAAAAGAGATTCAGGCAAAGTACAACTTTTGATTAACAAAAACAAACATTTAATTTAGAATCACAAATTATACACATAAGTTCAAAATCACTAATTAAGATATTACAAACACTTTAGCTCTTCTGATAATACAGTCTTCACACAGTTCACTTAACACTTAATAAAGCCTAATGTCATAAAATTCCTTAGTGATCATTCAATTAACATCTCATAGTTTTTTTAAGTTTCAAATACAATTTATTGGTGGCAATACTTTTTCACAAGCTTACACTTTTAAATCTATGCTTCAACTAACCTCCGCAACAGTTACTGTTAGTATAGGGATGTTCTAGGAAGAAACACACTCATATCTCTGCATAGGAATATTAATGGTTGGAATATTCTTACCGACAATTTTCCTTCTTCATATACTTATATGCGAACACTTTTTATAATTGTATACACTTTAATCAATTAATGGCACTCATTTAAAAAAAAAATCTTCTTAGAAATAACTGGATTAATTAACGGTCACAATACACACAATCAAACGTTCTTGCACAGATCAAACCGCTTGTACTACATTTGACATCACTTAACTAATTCAGTGTTCTACTAACAGTAGAACACTGAATTAGGTAACACACAATAATTCCTTAACTTGAAGTTTAATATGCACAGTTGCCTACTCCTTTGACATTCAATTTAATCCTTTAGGTACCATAGTTCTTAACACCGCTATCATTAAACTCAACTTTGTTGCCTCTAATTATTCTCTAGTTACTTCGTGCTGTGCTTCAAGTTTCCGTGTGTCCTTGAAAGGTCGGCCCTGAAATTAAATCTCAACTCAAGTATCGCTAGTCTATCAGTAATCACTTAGCTATTTTCCGTAGCTTTATTTGTTATTCCGAAACTTATAATCTAACCGCTTCTCGACTAGTAGACTTTAATTAGCTGCTTGAGTGTCTTGCCGACTCGCTATTATCGCACTATGATTCCCCGAATGCTGAATCAGAATATCCTCCGATTCCAACCCAATGCCAATCCCTTTTAATAAATCTTTCTAATGCTCCCTATTTTCCAGCGTTCCTCGCTTTTTATATCCGTTCTTCCCGCCTAAATTGTTCACGTGATCTCTTTCTAAAACTCTTTTCAATAAACTTTCTCCTCACGTGGTGTTCCAAAACGTGCTCGCTCACTTACATACGTCTCCATGACAACAAAACAAAATATAATAAAATTGAGCTATTGCATAACGTTAAATTTCTACAAATAGGAATAAATAAAGAATATTTCCATTTCCATTAATGCGCAGCTAAATTATCAAATACAAACTCTTATAATAGTAACATAGTAATAAATAAAATAAACTTAATAATATTTAATACAGTCTTTTCATTATTAATACATATATCTTTGATTAATTAATTAAATATTAGACAAAATTAAGGTAGTTATATGAATATTAAATTGTAAAATAAGTTGTTTACATTAAATAATATTTGCAAGTCTAGCCTTTGTGATGGAAGATCATGTTGGATTCTGAAGCAAATAATAATAATAATCTACATAATCAGAATCCAACACACTGCTTGTTTCATTCAGCAACTTTCAAAATAATTACTCCAGACATCTAGAATATATTTATCCCCAGTTTTGATGTCACCTTTATCATCTCTGATTCCTTTTACAGTACTCTTTCCTGTATTTCTGAGCTATTTCAATAGCCTCCAAGATATTTGACCACTTTTCTGATATTTACTTTCAAAGTTCTTGCCCATCATTATTGTTTAGCAAGCTTTACACAGTTCTTTGCTTTCTTACATGTTTTTCTGTATTCTGTAAGCTGAAAGATTAGAATATCATCTAAAAAATTATATGAAAGCTGTTCAACTTTCATTCATTTTAAAGCTTTTTTGCACACTCATCTTTTGAATTACACAGTGAACCACACTGTGTAATTCACATCCTCTGTATACTCTTCTTTTCTGAACCAGTGTGAAAACATCACTATCAACAATAATATATCCAGTAAAACTTTTATTTCTTGCATCATCTCTCCATGTGAATTTGTGCACATTTTTATGTTTGGAACTTGGTGTTACTAATAACTAGTTTGTTCTGAACAGAAATCCAACAAGTGCTTACCATTGTCATTATTTTCAATTTTTTTCTTCAAATTTTCCTAAAACATTTCTGTGTGTCTGGCAATCATTTCCTACTCTGCTTTATAGATCTCCAACAGGGATCAACTTTTCCTTTTTGTTGTGTCAGCTGCTTTCTTTATTGCCTCAAAAAATTCCTCAATTTCTTCCTTAGTTGAACATTCTGGGATCATAGGCAGAAGAGTCTCATTATCCAGTTCTCCATTGTAATATTTGCTCACTTCATTGTACTTGATTGCCTGCATTCAGTAAGATTGTCTTTGTATTTACTGTTGAATACTATAGCTATTTACTGTTGAATACTAACCACCGGTTCTGTGATGTAAATAACAGAGGTCTTGTTTAACTGGATGACACCTTAGCCTGCATGAAATTCTGTCATGTTTCACCATAATTTTGTATTATGGTTTAAGCCAATAGGAATCCAATATTTAGGCTAAATCCCCAATTGCCAACTCATCTTTGTTTGTTCAGTATCCAGGTAGATATGTAACATGGAACACCATGAGAAGGTGAGGATTGATCATTAGAACAGAAACTGTGATCAGTTCTCTGCATTCCTTAAAAGGCTATGTATAAGTCTCCTCCCAGTTATGCAGAAAATCCTTTCATTCCCCTTTCTGAGAATGAAAGGGGAATGAAAATCTTTTCATTCCCCTTTCATTCTCATTCCCAGAGGAATGTCTTTTACTACACACTGTCATCAGAGACCTCTGCCTGGAGAAGCAGAATGCCTAGTTCTGTCCCTGATGAAATTTAATTAATACCATACTTTTTACTAGTTAAAGAGGTGCTTAGTAAAAGACATTCCTCTGGAAATGAAAATCCTCTAGGAAGAATATTGCCTTTTAAAAATGGTATAAAACAGTTGTTATCCTTATGTTATATTAACTGTTGTATTTAGTTAATATAACTCAGATGTCTGTCAGTTTTTGATTTAAATTTAATTTAAATCAAAATCTTAATTTAAACAGTAAAATGAATTCAGCCCATAATTCTTAAAACGCATCATTTAACACTGTATGTATACTGCTATTTTGGGGATTATGCATAAGTAGGATGATCTCCACACTTCTATGCATCATTCCCTTAGTTGAGATATTGCTTTCAACCCTCCAACCGAAACATATGCACTGAATGTGTCACTGAAATAATCCTTGTTAGTAGTGAAGCGCACTTCCCTGTTTCACTCTGTGTTCCTGGCTACTGTCCAAGTCTTGGTTCCTCACAAAGTGTGCCAGGGTATTACAAATGAAGAATTGAGCACACCATAACTAGCCTTCGTCTAAAACTCTATTTTCCCTTACTGTTTATACCAGAATGCAGAATAGCTGCAAGAAAGCTGTCAATTCTCATCCAAAAGGGATTTTGAAACGACTAAAGCTGAAAACTTGTATTTTCCATCTGAACAGTAGAAATGGCTTCTGGTATTTTGCCAAAGCGATCAGCAATAATTTATGTTCAACAAAGCTTTCACTGCTGTTATACTTGGATGATTCTTTAGCATCATCATCATCCATAGAGAAGGCTGATCTTCTGGCCTCTCTTACTTTTCCTTTAACTCCTGGTTGCCCTTGGCAGTGTCCTCCAACCACTCACCACACAATGTCTGATTTGACATTTTGTCAAAAGGAAATAAGAATTTTATCCAAATTAGATAAAAAATATCTACTGGTCAAGATGGCATTTCTCCAATCACCTTAACTTGGTTTAATCCTTTATCCAAGTGTGAGCAAACAAGTTTGCACCTGAACTAATTTCAGGACTGGGGCAACTCGTGTAAAAGTGTATGACTTCACATCACTTGCCTTAGTATCTCATACACCCTATACAAATCATAAATCTGCCCAGCTGTTGAATACTGTTCACACATCTGGGGTGATGCTCCTAAGACCTCCTTAAAATTATTGATTTAACATAGAAGAGAGCATTTAAGCTGTTTAATGACTCATCTCTCACATAGTTTGCTCCACTCACTCTCCAGGTACACAGTTCCTACTGCTTGCATTTTCTACAAATACTTTAATGGCCGGTGTTCATCTGAACTGACATCAGTAATCTCTCCATTGTTTAATCCATTGAAACACTTGCAGCAACTACTCAACATTCCTTTATGACAGGAGTGTATATACTGGGCATAATAATGTGTGATGCATATCCTGAAAATTCATGCAGAAATAACTTTTGATTGGTTATTTATTTGAAATTAATTAATTTATTATTTATATCAGTTATTTATGTGAAATAAATAGTCATGAACTGTTACACATATCAAGACATAGTGTGACTGTAAATCAGATAAGGTGAGTCTTGCCATCTAAGCATGCCATGACCAGTCATATATGAGGAAATGTGATTTTCTAAGCAAAGTCTGCAACGAGTCATCTGCCTGCATTTTCAGTAGCTGAAGGTGAGCAGGGATAATGTGGTGCACATGCTGGCTCATTTGTGCTGACTGAAATTTGTGCAGAAATTAAAAACGTGCAGGCTTTCAATAGCACATTTAGCTTAGTTTTGCTCAATAGATTACATACAGCCAAGAAGGGAAGTGTTAGTAACTTCTTGAGGTTTCCTGTTAGATAACTGTGTATTTTATTCCTTCTTCTTGGCTTCCTATATTAGGCAGTTGTTTGCCTGTAACGTTTTCAAGGGTTTAAAAAGTCTTCTGCACATCTCCTCCTGGGTCTTCCTCTTGATCAGTGTCCCTTTGGTTTATATTTCCAGGCAATATTAATTCTTTCATTGTGGTTTTTCCAGTTCTTTTTATAGTTTGTGATGTTGTCTGTTATGTTAATTATGGATAACTTTCTTTTTTCTTCATTTCTTATCTTGTTTATTTTATAGCCTGCAAGTGATCTTAGAAACTTCATTTCTGCAGCTTCCACTTGTCTTTTATCTCGTTCTCCCCAAGTCCATGTTTCACTGCCATATTTCAGAATTGGTTTGGCTATTATTTTATATAATTTTATTTGGGTTGAAATAGAAACATAGAAAATAAATATCAAGACGGTGGCAAAATATTCTGGAGGTTGTTGACGAAGCTTAGAAATCGAGGAAAGAGTGCTGTAAAAGAAGTTAGAGATGATAGAGGTGACATGAAAACAGGAGAAAAAAGATATCCTTGAAGTATGGAGTAATTACTTTGAAAAATTGCTAAATGAAACAAGCAGTGATAGCACAGTGGTAAAAAAACACTCAACAGGCATACAGTTAGGAATACTTATCCATACTTGAATTAGAAAAAGCCATCAAAGGCCTGAAATGTGGAAAGGCAGCAGGAGTAGATGATATTCAACCTGAAATGCCAAAGTATGGCAGTATAAAAGTCTTACAGTGGCTACACTACATAGTTCAGAAGGCATGGATAGGGGGACGAATTCCCGATGATTGAAGTACATCTCTCATAGTACCCATATATAAAAAGGGAAATAAAACTGAATGTGAAAATTACAGAGATATTTCCCTACTGAGTGTTCTTGGTAAGATTTATGCAAGTATACTTGAGAAACAGTTGAGAAAAATTGTGGAAGAAACGCTTGGTGAATTAAAAGCTGGATTCAAGCCAAATAGAGGCTGTCAGGATCTGATCTTCACTTTAAGACAAATAGTTGAGATATCATGGGAATATAACAAACATCTGTATTTAAGTTTTGTCGATCTGGAAAAGGCATATACAAGGTGCCAAGAGAGAGAGAGAGAGAAGCGCTATTCAATACGCTACAGTTATATGGTGTCGATGGGGCATTATATCAAGCAATACTTAGTCTTTATATGAGTCAGCTAGAATTGAAGAAAGTACAGGAAGATGGTTTAATGTTAAATCTGGTGTAAGACAAGGATGTACATTATCCCCTCTGTTATTCATTATCTATATGGATCTCATTATGAAGGAAAGTGGTATTAAACATGATATCAAAATTGGAGAAATTAATGTCAGCTCGGACGATGTTATACTTCTCAATAAATCCGCTACAAGTCTGCAAGAATCCCTGACTATATTGAATAAGTGTTGTAATAGATATGGTATGAAGGTCAGCAATGAAAAGACAAAGACAATGAAAATAGGTAGAATCATTGAAAATGTCAATTGTGTTTTGAATGGGGAACCTGTGGAACAAGTAAAACATTTCAGCTACTTAGGCACGATTTTTAGTGAAGATGGTAAATTAAATATGGAAATAGACAACAGAATCAACAAAGTTGGTATGGTAGGTGGTCAATTGAATAAATTCATATGGAATAAGAGAGAAATTAGCTGGAACACTAAATTAGCTATATACAGTGTTCAAACCAGTTTAAACTTATGGATCTGAGAGTGGGTCAGAAGTAAAGCACTTAACCAAAGACTAGTGACCACAGATATGAGAGTCCTGAGAAAGATTGGAGGCATGAACAGATGGCAATATCATATTAAAAATGAGGATATTAGGAAAGAATTTGACATTGTCAGCATCCAGGAATGCATTAGCAGAGCTAATCTTAGGTGGTATCACATAAACAGAATTGGCAAGGAAAGATTAGCAAAACAAGTGTTCTCAGCCAGGTTGGCAGGAAAACGACCCAGAGGATGACCAAGATGTAGATGGATTGACACGGTACAAAGTGCCTTAGACGATAAAAATATAAGATCTGATAATGTTGGAGTCTTGACAAGTAACAGACTTATTTGGAGGAAAATTGTAGATAGGAAGTTAGTAATGATGTAAATTTTTCATGTAGTACTGTCATATCCTGTATACCTCTTGAGGGTACATGGCAGGAATTTGATGATGATTATTTGGGTTGTTCTAGACATCTGTTTACTGAAGTGTCTGTTCAAAGTTCCAATGACTGCTAACAATTTTTGCTTTTTATATCCAATGTCGATTTCTCCATTGGGGCTTATATAATTTCCTAGATATTTAAATTTGTTCACTTGTTCTATTACTTTGTTGTGGATGACTAGTTTGCATCTTTTAGTTTCTTTACCTTGAAATGCTGTTGATTTTGTTTTATTCATGTCTTCTTCATGATATCTTCATGTCATACTGTTCTATTGTTTTGTTCAATATGTGTAGATTTTTCTGTAATTGGTCTTCATTTTCAGCAAAATTAACTTGATTGTCAGGATACAAAAGGGCTGGCTAATTCTTTATTTTCTATTTTAATTCCTATGATGTGTATTTAACAAAAAAAAAAAATTAAATGACATTTATTTTTGTCCTTCATGACAATTGGAAATAGCTGAAGATATTTTGTGCACACTTTTTTTTCATCAGAATGCAAGGTTATGTTAAAAATTTTTAAAGGCAGTAAAAAAAAACATCTGCCTCTTCCAAATTTACGTAGTGCTTAAACAAAGTGATCTGTGAATAAAATATTTTTTTCTTAATAGAGTTTTTTATATAATAACGTACATCTAGTATAATATAATTTTTATACTATTTTATACTATCTTACGATTTTTAATGTCTCATCACAGCACACCCACTGGATACCCACTATACACACTCAAACGAGTGGATATGTGTTGGCAGTACATGTTAGTTTATTTTAATGATATTGATTGTCATCAGTATCATTAAAACTGACTAACACTATACATGCTCTGTTCTTTAAGAGATACTCGTGCTATGAGTTTAATTAACATGAAAAACACAAGGAATAAGTAATACTATTTATTTAACACCATATATGAATATTACAGGTCATCATTAGTGGTGACAATAATTGATTATAAGTAGAATGTGAACAATGGATTGATTTCAAGAAGAAAGAACCATGTGATGTTATATGTCAATGCAATGGCATGACTGAGGAGGGAATATTGCAATATTAATTATTCATTAACTATTTAATTTTTTTTTTTTTTAGTGATGTGTGATTAGATTAAGATTCATATCTTAGATAGAGAGGCAGTCATTCTGATGGCGAAGGAAGTCCTCAGTGCATGCTTTCTTTAAACAAATATTCAATTTATATGGATATCAATGAAGTAAGCATGCTTCAGACCACAGGATGTTGTGGTCTGTATCTATTCCGTGCTGTGCTAAGCCAGATTTTTCAGATTTACTGTTGCTAACATAAGATTTGTGTTCTTGTATTCTCTTTTTTAGCAAGCGTCCAGTTTGTTTGAAGTAAGAATGATGAACAATCACAAGGAACTTGGTAGACACCAGGGAGAGCTAGAGGAGACCATTTACCTTTGGAAGATGGAATTAATGTTGATAATTTGTTGAGAAGAAGTAGCTACCAAATTGTGTTTCTAAAGAATTCTGGAAATGGGTTCTGAGATGCCAGAAATGTAAGGAATTGGAACTTGATGTGCTGTTTCCTTGTTTTTTGAACTAGAATTAGAGGAATTAAAAAGTTCTTGTGTTATCCTTTCCTAGAAGCCATTGAGTTTCATATATTGTTTGGTGTTTAAGAGCTCCTGTTGTAATAGTTGAGGTGTCAAACAAATAGTATGAGCACATTGTAATATAGTTTTTATAATCCAGTCTTCTATGATGGATGGTGAGCCGACTGCTGTTGAATGCAGTGACCAGTGAGTGTTTTCATTTGATGAATAGAAGTAATTAATTCACCTGATTGTGAGGTAGAGGAGTAGAATATCTATAAATGATAATTTGTTGTCTTTTTCAATTTAAATAAATTTAATTTGTGGATGTAGATTGTTTATATTAGATAAAAAAAAAAATAGGCAATGTTTTTTCATTATGGTACCAGATTGCAAAAATGTTATCTATATAACATACCCAAAATGAAGGCTGAGGGTGTATGGATGCGAAAAGGATATCTTCTAAATGTTCTAAATAAAAATTAGTGAGTGTGGGGCAGAGTGGACTTCCTATTGCAGTTACTTCAGCTTGACTGTAAAACTTATTTTGACAGATATCCAGAGTGCATAACAAAGTCAAATAATTTCATTATATCATGTGGGCTTCTGAAAGTAGATGTGGTGTTTCCTCGAGAAGAAGAATATTAGTGCAGAGATTCTATATCATAGCTAACCAGTATATCAGTGGACTGTAGGAAAACATTTTTCACTTTATCTAGAAAATTGGTAGAATTTATTATTATTATTATTATTTTTATGAATGGGTGGGAGTTACTAATCTGAGCTCTCGATAAATGTGCTAAAAATTTAGCTGTTCTGTAATTAGGTGAATCTATGCAGTTGACATTTGGTTGAAGAGGAATTCTTTCTTATGTATCTTAGGTAAATCATAAAACCTAGGGGTTCTAGCAAAATAAGTTTTAATTTTTATTTAGTTTATTTTATAATTTTAAATACGTTTTAGTGGTTTCTCCATCAATGTTTACAATTGTCATCTAGTTATGAGTTAAGTTTTCTGAGTTGTCTTTAGTGGGATTGTAATCCAATTTTTATAATTGGCAGAATCCATAACAACTATAGCTATCTCCTTAGCATACTTAGTAATAATGAGATGACTGTTATGTGCTTTCATTTCAGCTAATGAAATGTTTTTAGGTGGAAGCTTGGATTTCAGTAGGATGGATGAAATTTCCAAACAAAATTTATTAGCATCCTCACTAGATAGAGTGAATTAAGTTCCATTCAATCTTGAAAAGGAAAGAAAAGGAAATCTGATAAGATATCCTTTTAGAAACAATGGAAAAATCATATCCTTTTCAAAGAATAAGGATTTTATTTTCATTTGAAGGGCATCCAGAGATGTTTACTACCCAATTTTCTGTAACAGTACGAGGTGCACTATGCTTAGTGGCAAGTGCATTGAATTTACAATCTAAATCAGCAGTTGTGTTTATTAAATGAATGGTACAGAGAATGTTTAGCCACAGTAAGAACTATGTTGGAAAGTTGAGTCTACAGTTGAGGTAATATAATTCTGGAGATCAGAAATAAGACATATATTAATAGCTAGTTTACATTTAGCAGCTCAAAGTTGATTGTGGACAAGTGATAGGCTTGCTTTGAAATGACTATTATGAACACCAGGAGACTTGATAGTATCCTTCAGTTTTGCGAAGCTTGGAATAATCTTGAAATTATGGTATTATTTAAGAAAGGAAATCCTTGCTCACAGCTTACTCTTGTAACACTGATAATTTTCTAAGTTTACTGGTCTTCTTGGTTACCCCCCCCCCCCCAAGGATTATTAATTGTTTTCTAAGAGATACTTGTGCCATTAAAGGTTTCTTTTAATTAGCACAAAAAACACGAAGAAAAAGTAATGCTATTTATAGTATTACTTATTCCTTGTCTTTCCATTTCCATAATAAATAAATTTAATTTACTATGGAAATGAAGCAGACAACAAATTATCCTTTTTAATTATTCTACTTCTCTGTCTACCATCAGGTAAATTGATTACTTCCATTTGTCAAAAACCAACTTTCACTGGATACTAAATTCAACAGCAATATGCTCACTATCCGTCACAGAAAACAAGAATTATAAAAACTTTATTATTATGACATGCTCATACTATTTGTTCTGCACCTCAGCTATTACAGCAGGAGCTCTTAAACATCAATAATATATGAAACCAATTGCTTCAGGGGTCAGGTCACTGCTGATTACACTATAGGCTGATCTTATCTGTCCCTGAGTAAAATATTGAGTTTACAATTATTCTCCATGGTCTTAGTGAACAGCAACATTACCTTCATTATCTGTAGCAATGACAATATTAGTGTTGCAGCAAAGAGCTTGCACATCTAAGAAACTTCAAACCTTTATTTTGTTTGCTTCATCTGTATGTAATTCTTGTTACATTTTCCCCACTTATCATAATTTCTAAGTTATGTATATCCCAAGGAGATAAAGCATAGTCCGGACTCTTTAATAAGACATTTAATTCATCATAAATGTTCCCGTTTGTTAATTTTATAACACATTTGGTATGAATAGAGGTAGGTAATGGCTGAACATTGTGGCAGCTTCTTCACTGTAACAATTCATACTTTTGTTAACCTTAGTGAGGTCAGCTCACTTAAACTAAACTTTTCAAGTCAGCTGACCTCACTAAGCTTAACAAAATTCTAAAGATTAAATCAGTGCTCCTGGCTAAGATAGTTTTTTAAAGTGTTTTCAAGCTTTATAATTTGAGCATTATTTGAAAATAACTGCTTCTTGGTTTAGTGTAACTGATCTGTTAAAGAAAGCCTTGCTCACTTTGCTAAATTCTGTGCTCATTGAAGAATTTGATCTTGATTTTTGCAGTTAGGAATATCAGAATAAGTGATTACATGCTGCATGTCTTTTGACTTGTGTTTTGAATGTTGTTGACCTTTTCTCTCTTTTCTTGATAATCTTGTGACAAGGAAGAAATATATAGGAGTTAATAAATTCTATTTATGATTGACTACATGTGCTAACCGTTATTAACAATGTGTCTACTATACATGTTCCTTTAAAATGCCTAGTAACCAAAGGATTTCCTTCATCATAGTACAGTTGACTCTTGCTATAACAGTCAGAGATTAAAGGAATACTTGGTCATATAATGGAAAGCTTGCTACAATGAATTTTTTATTTTATTTTTATTTTTATTTTTTTTAGCATTGATCCTATAGACTTTAGCCGAACCTTTGTTATAGTGAGTGAATTGAGTATTGAATAGTGATTATTTGACTGTACTTAATTGGTTTACTTCTAGTTTGTCTTCTGTGTTGTCTAGTATAAATATTTTATGTACATAGCTTTATATTTCAAGTTGCTCAAATCTTACCTGTGCCTTATGTCAATTTGTTTAATGGTATATTGATTCACAACACAAGAATAATAAGAAAGTAATATTTATTTAACTTATTTGCTAATATTTTGCTGGTATTATATCCAGCAACTTCAGAGAACAAAAATTATTTGCCAAAGTACATTAACAGCAACAATTCAGTTAACTGTGGAACCAGTTTAAAAAATTATAACAGACAACAGAAGGAACTAGATCTAATTAGCACCATCTATTGTTGGATAAAGAGAGAGAGAGAAAAAGTATAAATTTGATCTTAAAATGTCTCCCAGGTTTGTTTTTGGTAAGTTGATGCAGCCATACTTGTTTAGGAATGTTTTAAAGCTGCTGCTCATTTCAAAAACAATCTCTCTGACTTTTAACGACTTCTGTGTAGCACTTTTGTGTTCTTGGCCATAACAGGCTATTGAGCTTAATGTCAACAGAAGAAGAGATAATTTACAGTATCTAACTTTTTTTACAGTATCTTTATGTATAATTCCTAAAAGTGTAGGTATGCAATGTTCAAGCCTCAGTTGAATATTTTCTTTCCATAAAGAAATGCCACGTGAACGTCCCAGACTTCAGTTGAAACCTCGTACTTTACCTATAGAAGAAGCAGGTGCACAAGCCTCATCATCCATATTTGGAGGAGCAAAACCAGTAGATACTGCTGCTAGAGAGAGAGAGATTGAAGAACGTCTAAGTAAACAGAAAGATTACCAGGATAGGTAAATAATTTCATTGTTTAAAACAATATATTCAGAGTTATCGTTTCCACAGGTATTTTTGTTTAATATTTTTTCTGACTCAGAATCACTTTACTATCATTGTTGAAATGAGAAAGAAACACTTATTTCTTGTACAGTACCATTTTTATATTGAAACAAATATAATATATTATGAAATGCTTTGACTTTGTTGTACAAGTAGCCCTTTTTGTCTTATAAAAATATATGATTAACATATCATTCTACTGTCCATGATATATTTTTCTATAATGGATACAAATTATACTAAAATTTAAATATCATTGAAATAACATGGATATAAAGTTTATGATGGTTGATGTGTTTCATCCATGGTGCTTTGGAGATTAATTATGCCAGCACTAATAAAGCAGAAAAAGAATTAAACCCTAAAGTAGGGTCACTCAGAATTTCATGCTGGCTGGGACATCGCCCAATTAAACAAGGCCCTTGTTGTTTTCGCCAGAGAACCAGGCAAACAGCGAAAAGTCAGCTACTGGAACAAATCCTAAAACTTACCCCAACTCAAAATCACCAGAGTTCACGATTGGTACTATCAACATAAGAAGCCTGGATGGCAAAGAAATGGAGCTAGCTGAGGAATTAGATAAGTACCAGATCAACATAATAGGGGTGACTGAAACAAAAAAGATAAAAACTGGTGAGATCTTTCTGAGCAATAAATACAAAATGTTATATTCAGGCAATGACAATCAAGGAAAAGAAGGAGCAGCCTTAATATTCAACACTAAATACGAGGCTAATCTTTTTGAATGGCAGGCAGTCTCAAGTAGAGTGATGTGGGCAAATATGAGAATGGGAAACTGGACAATGAGATTTATTTGTGCCTATTGTCCCACATAATGTTCTACTGAGGTAGAAGTGGAGGCAATTTTTGAGGCTTTACAGAAAGCAACTGACACAATGAAAAAGAAAAAGTTGGTCCTTGTTGGGGATCTAAATAGCAGAGTAGAATATGATTGTCAGACATACAAAAATATTTTGGGAAAATTTGGAGAAAAGAACAAAGCTAATAATAATGGCAAATACCTGTTGGATTTCTGCTCAGGACATGGACTGGTTATTACTAATGCAATGTTCCAACATAAAAATGTCCAAATTCACGTGGAGAGAAGAGACAAGGAATAAGAAAAGTCTCATTGACTATGTTATTGTCGATAGTGATGTTTTCTCCCTTGTGCAGGACAGCAGAGTGTACAGAGGATTTGAAATTAGAAGTGATCACCATTTAATCTTGAGGAGGATAAAATTCAATATCATATTGAAAAGAAGAAAAGTAAGTAAGTTTTAAGGAAAATAAAAGTTGAGCAGCTCTGAAATGTGAAATGTAGACTAAAATACATGAATATTATTCAAGAAAAAATGAAAGAGTTTGAGAGCAGGAAGCAAACTTTGGAGATTCAGTGGCAAGCCCTGAAGAAAACACTGATTGATTCAGCCAAAGAGGCATGTGGTGAGGTTGTGTGCAAGGATAGAAAAATCAGAACTATGTGGCGGGACACAGGAAGTTAAAGAGGCAGTGAAGGAAAAGAAGAAAGCATATCAAAAGTTCCTGGCAAATAAGTCAGCTTGAGCTCTTAGAGAATACAGACACAAATGTAAGAACGCTAAGCAATGTGTAAAACTGGCTAAACAAAAGTTGTGAGAGGAGTTTGGCAAGAACATAGAAAATAAATATCAAGAAGGCAGCAAGATATTCTGGAGGCTGTTGAAGAAGCTCAGAAATGGAGGAAAGAGTGCTCTAAAAGGAATTAGAGATGATAAAGATGACATGAAAATGGGAGAAAAAGATATCCTTGAAGTATGGAGTAATTACTTTGAAAAACTGCTAAATGAAACAAGCAGTGATAGCACAGTGGTAAAATAACACTCAACAGGCATACAGTTAGGAATACATATCCATACTTGAAGTAGAAAAAGCCATCAAAAGCCTGAAATGTGGAAAGGCAGCAGGAGTAGATGATATTCGACCAGAAATGCTCAAGTATGGAGGTATAAAAGTTGTACAGTGGGTGCACTGCATAGTTCAGAAGGCCTTGACAGAGTGACGAATTACAGATGATTGGAGTATAGCTCTCATAGTACCCATATATAAAAAGGGAAATAAAACTGAATGTGAGAATTACAGAGGTATTTCCCTACTGAGTGTTCCTGGCAAGATCTATGCAAGTATACTTGAGAAATGGTTGAGAAGAATTGTGGAAGAAATGCTTGGTGAAGAACAAGCTGGATTCAGGCCAAATAGAGGCTGTCAGGATCAGATCTTCACTTTATGACAAATAGTCGAGAAAGCATGGGAATACAACAAAGATCTGTATTTAAGTTTCGTCGATTTGGAAAAGGCATATGACAAGGTGCCAAGAGAGAAGCTATTCCAAACGCTACAGTTGTATTGTGTCAGTGGGGCATTATATCAAGCAATACTTAATCTTTATTTGAGTTGTAAGTCAGCAGTTAGAATTGAAAGAAGTACAGGATGATGGTTTAATGTTAAATCTGGTGTGAGACAAGGGTGTACCTTATCCCCTCTGTTATTCATTATCTATATGGATCACATTATGACGGAATGTGGTATTAAACCAGATTTCAAAATTGGAGATGTTAATGTCAGCTCTTTGCTTTATGCGGATGATGTTATACTTCTAAATAAATCTGCTACAAGTCTGCAAGATTCCCTGACTAAATTGAATAACTGTTGTAATAGATTATGGTATGAAGGTCAGCAGTAAAAAGACAAAGACAGTGAAAATAGGCAGAAGCATTGAAAATATCAACTGCATTGTGAATGGAAAACCTATAGAACAAGTAAAACATTTCAGCTACTTAGGCACGATTTTTACTGAAGATGGTAAATTAAATATGGAAATAGACAACAGAATCAACAAAGCTGGCATGGTAGGAAGTTAACTGAATAAATTTATGTGGAGTAAGAGAGAAATTAGTCAGAACACTAAATTAGCTGTATACAAGACAGTGTTCAAACCAGTTTTAACTTATGGATCTGAGAGCTGGGTCAGAAGTGAAACACTTGACTAAAGACTAGACACCGCAGATATTAGAATTCTGAGAAAGATTAGAGGCATGAACAGATGGCATCAATGGCAATATCATATTAAAAACGAGGATATTAGAAAGAACTTGACATTGTCAGCATCCAGATATGCATTAGCAGTGCTAATCTCAGGTGGTATTGTCACTTAAACAGAATGGGACGAGGAAAGATTAGCAAAACAAGTGTTCTTTGCCAGTTTGGCAGGGATACAACCTAGAGGAAGACCAAGATATAGGTGGATTGATGTGGTACAAAGTGCCTTAAATGAAAAAATATAAGATCTGATAATGTTGGAGTCTTGACAAGTAACAGACTGATTTGGAGGAAAATTGTAGATAGGAAGTTAGTAATGATGTAAATTTTTCATGTAGTACTATCATATCATGTATATCCCTTGAGGATACATTTCAGGAATTTAATGATGATGAGAAGTTTACATCGTATGTTCACAAGATGAATCGCATGTCTGTCAGTATACCTGCATCCATATTGTCTTAATAGATACAAGACACTGTAGATGTTATCCAAATTACTAATACTAGACATCAAAAATGAAAAGATAATGTGAAAAAGAAATTCATATCTATTTACAGGTATAACAATTCATGCATTGATAATGAAGCAGCATTATGATTGCTTTATGGTAACTTAGTGGAATTGATATGATTGCCGAAGCAGTAGTCTAGTGTATACAGTAATGTATGAATAGTTATAAAATTTTTATTTTATGCTGATTAATTAACTAATAACGGTTAATTTTATGCAGTTATGATTTAATACTGTATCTTTGTTTGTTTACATTTCTCTCGACTGCAAATGGCCAGGAACAGTCTGTTAGTGTTTGTATGTGTGAGTTTTGATAAATTTTAATTTTTTTATAATGGATTTGTGTATATTTTATAGTAGTAAATTATAAAATAGACTAGTATCTACATATATTTTATGCATTCGTGACAAACCTAACTTTTTCTTAATTTTTTCGATATTTCTAGGCTATGTAGTTCGTCAAAAACTGCGTATAAGTAGAACTGCGCAGTTCAAACCCGTGTTCTTCAAGGGTCAGCTGCATATTTAATTAATAAAAATAGAAAAAATCCTTGGCCCACCCAGCATATCATTATACTATGTTTAATAATGTTTGTCGGTGTGAATCACATTAGTGGTAGCAGATTTTTCAGAAATATAATTAGTAAGATACATTGGTACTACATCTTCTCATGTTTGTTGTCTTTCTTTAGTTTGAAAATAGCTGTTATTGAGGTGCCTTAGGATTAGTCAAAGATGTGAAAGGAAGGCTGTTGGTTCTAATTCAAGAGTGAATTTGATTCTTTGTTAGACTGAGTTAATTCTTTGGAAAATTTATCAAGCACGAGTTCCAGATTACAAAAATTTCATTAATTTAACAGAACCATATGGAAATGGTTGGTAAAAGTAGTGTTTCAAATGTGCTGTACCAAGTGTTTCATGCTATCCAGGTTGGAAAGATTGGAAATTTCATTTACTATTACTGTTTCGTGACACCTCCAAAGACTCATCGAGGAAGAGCATCTACTCTAAAACTCTGTCTCCACCACCAGTATTTTTTGTCTGTAAATTGTGTGTGTTCTGAAGGCTGTGATTTGTCTGTATGCAGGATGAAAAATCCGAGTTTTCGGGTATTTCCATTCTTTTTTTTTTTCTTTCCTTAACATGAATAATAACTGCCATTAATAATAAAATCAGATATTTGCACAGCATTAGGAGGAAAATTTTTCTGCAATGATTATGATTTATGTCAGTGAATAAAATAAAACAGTATAATAAAACTAGTAAAGTGTCCAGTCTCCCTATCTGGGCAAATGGATGGGAAGGAATATATACACATAATTAAGAATACATTGATAATCTGAAATTATTGATATTGTATTGTGTTTTGTACGTGTAACTTACTTCATCTCTAAGGGGATCCAATATTTGCACATATTAATTAATTAGATAATCTGTACATTTTGCTGTTTAAGAGAATCTGACCTTTCCTACAGTCAAATTTCCCCACAGCTATATCATTATATTTATCTAAATTCAGATATTTACTTATATCATTATAAACTGAAGCTTTTGTTTTATGGTGAAGGCAACTTTATTCTGATTTTCAAGCATTTTTGCAGGAATACTGAAATTTTCCACATAAAGAAATTAGGTTGCTAAATTACTATGCTAAGAAATATGCTGATAGCTCTGTTAACTAGATAGACTAAAAAAGGTGCACTCCTCAGACTTCCCAGTGTATATTATTTGCATGCGATGCTCAGATATTTTTAGCAACCAGGTATTGTTTTCTGTGAATTTTATGAATCAAGCACTTGGTGAATTATGAATCATGCCTAAATAATCTCTTAGATAATTTGGAGTATGTTATGTGTGTGTATACATATAATTGGGCTATTTTTAAGTTTATGGAGTATGATGTGTGCATGTATGCACGTGCGCACTTTTTTTTTTGACTAAAAGTTTATTGGGTTATGCTTTGACTTTCTAGGCGTGATGATTCAGATAAACGGACTTCAAGAGGTGCTTCTGGAAGATATTCCGATGCCCGTCCACCTCCGAGTGGTTCACGTGATTCAACTTACAGCAGGAGTTCTGGAAGGGTATGTGTTACAATAGGGTTTAATAAAAATATTTATGACACACAAAACAAATGCAGGTATAATTCATTTCATACTGATATTTTTTTCTCATATGTATATTTTTGAAAATAGATATAAATGAGGAGATTCTTGACAATCATTTGTATCAGCTTGTCAATTGTTGTTGAGTATTATTGACCTCAATAACTATCATTTATTAGATTATCATTATAAGCACCTTTTAGTCAGCTAAATTCATTGGCCACATAGTAGTAGTGCTTAATAAAAGTGGAAAGTGAGAAATTGGGCTTTCTGAAATAGCAGCTCTGTGTAAGAAATGTGTATTAGATATACAGTACCTGAGAGTGAAGAAAATTGGAGTCCAGTATATTTCAATCAAGTGATTACCTGCACAGCCGAACGAACCAAGGTACATTCTAATCAAAACTGTTTTGATTTGCTTGTTTTTTTTTATGTTTTTTCTCTTTTCAAAGAACATTTCTTTCAATATTTCTGCTTAATAGTATACACACACATGACTGAAGAAACAAAATAAATCATATTATTTATCAAGTGGAGTAAGATAAGGCCAGAGCAAAAAGATAACTGGAAATACATTGTGTCCAAAACCTAGAGACAAACACTATTTTTGAATAATTCAGCTGCGAATTTCGACAAATCAGCTTGTGGCAATTTGGTTAACTGATGATTTTGAGTAGAAAGCAGGTACACATTCAGATTATCGAATTGTGTGCAAAGGGATCACATGATAGCACTCAACAGAACAAGAGGCAAAGACTGTGCTAAGCAAGCTGTGTTTGAAGGAAGCTCTTTCCCTTCAAACACAGCTCGAAGGAAGCTCTTTTCATGAAGTCATAAAGTTGGAAACTTTGTCTTGTAATGTCTCCAAGACATCATCCAGGTGATTTCATGCATGGAAGAATTATTGGAAAACTTGAAGAAGGATGCAGAATTGCTGATATTGCCAGAGAGTTTGAAATCTCACATAGCATTGTATCCAGGCTCTGAGCAGGATTTCAAGCCAATGCAATGTGTTCCACACATTTGCTAAGAGGTTGCCCTAACTCTACCATGGAACATGAAGACAGATTTTTGGTTATAATAGCAAAATGTAATTGATGTACCACAGCAGGTCAGCTTGCAGGTCGGCTCCATTCAAGCACAGATATCTTGATAAACTATGTAGGACGTCTGCAACAAGTAGGCTTATACACTTGAAGGAACGTTGTCTCCATCCCTTTATCCACAGCTCATCATAGAGCACATTTTCAGTAGTGTTGCATCTATAAAAATTTAACAAGATACTAGTGAGCTAATAGGAAAGATTAAAATGATTCATTCCTCTGATTCTAGATGATACTTGATCTGTCTTGAAAGCGGAACTACTTATTATCATTGTAGTGTATTAATCGAGTATGGATAGTATTTAAGAACTTGAAGTGATTATTTAGCAGTGGCTAATGTCCATAAGACAAATTGTTTGAAATGATTATAGATGATTGTGACTAGTTTAATATGCAAGACAAACATAGTAGGTAGAATATTGATTAGAAGTGTATAATGTGTATATTATGTGTGTTAAATCTCTAACTTAAAAGAAGGATTTATTGTTCCTGCGTTAGAGTATTAATCAGTTTGATAAAGTTTGATTTAGCATGTCATTGAACTAATTGAAAGTGTATAGTATGTCTTTAGATTCCAATAAATATGTTTTTTCTTTTATACCTGAGCTTTGCCTGTGATATGAACCAAACTACCACTCATTAATCTGAACCATAGTGTGTGTGTGTGTGGGGGGGGATTGAAAGAAAGGTATATCATGTTGTTATAGAGGTTACGACTGCAAACCAGAATTTACTTAGCCACAGTAAAGTATTTAGTTTATGAGTTTAAGCACTAAATTTATTCACCTATGTGCACCAAGAGTCTGGAAAAGTCTCCCTGAATAAGAGTCCCCTCTATTCTAAGATATTGGCTGGCGCAGCTTTAAAAAATAAATTTGTCAATATCTGAAGAGGAGATGGCCCCAGAAAGAAATTAGAGGATTCGTTTCTTTTAGCAAGGAATAACTTTACCAGTCAGGGTAAGCACGTGAGTAAAATTAGGAATCGGCTAGAGATATAGAATTTACTTTCCTTATAGAATGAACACGTAAGAAGTGATACAGATATTAGAGTCAGGGAAATTTTGTAAGTCTTGTAGTTAAAGTAGAGAGGTAAATTCATAAAGGAAATAAAAGTAACAATATATAATAATAGTGCAGACCACACTAGAACATAACACTACCATACTGGCTTTATTGATTATGTTGTCTATTTCCATATTTAATTTACGATCTTCACTGAAAATTGTGTATAGGTAGCTGAAATGTTTTACTTGATCTATAGTTTCTCCATTCACAGTTGATATGCAGTTGATATTTTCAATGTTTCTGCCTATTTTCATTGTCTGTGTCTTGTATTGCAGATTTTCATACCAAATTCATCATCATCAAATTCCTGGCATGTACTCTCAAGGGATGTACAGGTTATGATAGTACTAAATGAAACTTTCATCATTACTCTTATCTACAATTTTCCTTCAAATCAATTTGTTAACTGTCAAGATTTCAACATTATCAGATCTTATATTTCTCTCTTCTAAGGCACTTTTTACTGTATCAATCCACCTATATCTTTGTTTTTTTCCTGCAAACCTCACAGAAAACACTTATTTTGCTAATCTTCCATCTCTCATTCTGTTTAATTGACCAAACCACATGAAATTAGTTCTGCTAACACATTCCTGAATGCTAACAATGTTAAGTTCTTTTGAAATATCCTCATTTTTAACCCATTTTCTGCCAGTTTTTTTTTAAATTATTTTCTTGAATGAAGTAATGTGTTTTGCATGTAAACAAACATGGGATATCTAATTTCATAATATTGAAAGTAAAAATATGATTTTTATTGATTTAAAAAAAATCCCCATTTGGGGATCACTGTACATGACATGTAAATAATTATATCATTATTTTATAAATGCCATTGAACAACACAGTCTATGTGTAACCTGACATCACACTTTACACATTGTTCCTAACATTTTTCTTACAGACTGCACCTTTTCTTTGTTTTCCATCTAATGTTCTCTCTAAATAATGCCCTGCAGGATTTTTTTTTCACTTCTTCTGTTACACGCTTCTGTGAATTCACACTGTAGGATGGCTTTCCACTATTTTTGGGATCAGATTAAGAGTGTATATTCAAGTAGGACCTTGTAACCATTCTTCTGAAATCCAATAGTGGCATTTTCCCATTAGCACTGCAGTATATGACATAAGCATTGACTATAGCCATAGCCACCGCATTAGTGAAAATTGGAAAATACCATTTCTGCCTCTAATTTTTATGTTTCTTCTCAGCTCTAGACCATCTTGACACTCGTCCCAACGGTAGAACTTCCAAACGATTTGATAAAATTTTAACAGTGTTATCTTTCCAAACAAGACCGACCAAATTGTATTCTTATTGGTTAAACCAAAATAAAAAATGATGGTACAACATGACAAAATTTCATGCCGGCTGGGGCATCGCCCGGTTAAACAAGGCCCCCGTTGTTTTCGCCAGGGAACCAGGGCGAACAGCGAAAAGTCAGCTACTGGAACAAATCTGAAAACAAACCCCAACTCAACATCACCAGAGTTAAAGATCGGTACTATCAATGTAAGAAGCCTGAATGGCAAAGAAATGGAGCTAGCTGAGGAATTAGATAAGTACCAGATCGACATAATAGGGGTGACTGAAACAAAAAAGACCAAAACTGGTGAGATCTTTCTGAGCAATAAATACAAAATGTTATATTCAGGCAATAACAATCAAGGAAAAGAAGGAGTAGCCATAGTATTCAACACAAAATACGAGGCTAATCTTCTTGAATGGCAGTCAGTCTCAAGTAGAGTAATGTGGGCAAATATGAGAATGGGGAACTGGACAATGAGACTTATTTGTGCCTATGGTCCCACAGAAGGTTCTACTAAGGTAGAAGTGGAGGAATTTTTTGAGGCTTTAGAAAAGCAACTGACACAATGAAAAAGGAAAAGTTGGTCCTTGTTGGGGATCTAAATAGTAGAGTAGGAAATGATTGTGAGACATACAAAAATATTTTGGGAAAATTTGGAGAAAAGAGCAAAGCTAATAATAATGGCAAATATCTGTTGGATTTCTGCTCAGGACATGGACTGGTTATTACTAACACCATGTTCCAACATAAAAATGTGCACAAATTCACATGGAGAGAAGAGGCTAGGAATAAGAAAAGTCTCATTGACTATGTTATTGTTGATAGTGATGTTTTCTCCCTGGTGCAGGACACCAGAGTGTACAGAGGATTTGAAATTGGAAGTGATCACTATTTAGTCTTGAGTAGGATAAAATTGAATTTCATATTGAAAAGAATAACATGCAAGATAGTTTTAAAGCGAATAAAAGTTGAGCAGCTCTCAGATGTAAACTGTAGACTAAAATACAGAAAGATTATTGAAAAGAAAATGAAAGAGTTTGAGAACAGGAATCAAACCTTGGAGATTCAGTGGCAAACTCTGAAGGAAACATTGATTGATTCTGCCAGAGAGGCATGTGGTGAGGTTGTGTGCAAAGATAAAAAAATCAGAACTCCCTGATGGACACAGGAAGTTAAAGAGGCAGTGAAGGAAAAGAAGAAAGCATATCAAAAGTTCCTGGCAAATAAGTCAGCTTTTACTCTTACAGAATACAGAGACAAATGTAAGAAAGCTAAACAGTGTGTAAAACTAGCTAAACAAAAGTCATGGGAGGACTTTGGCAAGAATATAGAAAATAAATATCAAGAAGGTGGCAAAATATTCTGGAGGTTGTTGAAGAAGCTTAGGAATGGAGGAAAGAGTGCTGTAAAAGGAATTAGAGATGATAAAGGTGAAATGAAAACAGGAGAAAAAGATATCCTTGAAGTATGGAGTAATTACTTTGAAAAACTGCTAAATGAAACAAGCAGTGATGATAGCACAGTGATAAAAAACACTGACCAGGCATGCAGTCAGGAATACATATCCATACTTGAAGTAGAAAAAGCCATCAAAGGCTTGAAATGTGGAAAGGCAGCAGGAGTAGATGATATTCGACCAGAAATGCTGAAGTATGGTGGTATAAGAGTCTTACAGTGGCTGCACTGCATAGTTCAGAAAGCCTGGACAGAGGGACGAATTCCCGATGATTGGAGTAGAGCTCTCATAGTACCCATATATAAAAAGGGAAATAAAACTGAATGTGAGAATTACAGAGGTATTTCCCTACTGAGTGTTCCTGGCAAGATCTATGCAAGTATACTTGAGAAACGGTTGAGAAGAATTGTGGAAGAAAAGCTTGGTGAAGAACAAGCTGGATTCAGGCCAAATAGAGGCTGTCAGGATCAGATCTTCACTTTACGACAAGTAGTCGAGAAAGCATGGGAATATAACAAAGATCTGTATTTAAGTTTTGTCGATTTGGAAAAGGCATATGACAAGGTGCCAAGAGAGAAGCTATTCAATACGCTGCAGTTATATGGTGTCAATGGGGCATTATATCAAGCAATACTTAGTCTTTATTTGAGTTGTGAGTCAGCAGTTAGAATTGAAGGAAGTACAGGAAGATGGTTTAATGTTAAATCTGGTGTGAGACAAGGATGTACATTATCCCCTCTGTTATTCATTATCTATATGGATCACATTATGAAGGAATGTGGTATTAAACCTGATATCAAAATTGGAGATGTTAATGTCAGCTCTTTGCTTTATGCGGATGATGTTATACTTCTAAATAAATCCGCTACAAGTCTGCAAGATTCTCTGACTAAATTGAATAGCTGTTGTAATAGATATGGTATGAAGGTCAGCAATAAAAAGACGAAGACAATGAAAATAGGCAGAATCATTGAAAATGTCAACTGTGTTGTGAATGGAGAACCCGTGGAACAAGTAAAACATTTCAGCTACTTAGGCACATTTTTTACTGAAGATGGTAAACTAAATATAGAAATATACAACAGAATCAGCAAAGCTGGTATCGTGGGAAGTCAATTGAATAAATTCATATGGAATAAGAAAGAAATTAGTCGGAACACTAAATTAGCTGTATACAAGACTGTGTTCAAACCAATTTTAACTTATGGATCTGAGAGCTGGGTCAGAAGTAAAACACTTGACCAAAGACTAGTGACCGCAGATATGAGAGTCCTGAGAAAGATTAGAGGCGTGAACAGATGGCATCAATGGCAATATCATATTAAAAATGAGGATATTAGGAAAGAACTTGACATTGTCAGCATCCAGGAATGCGTTAACAGAGCTAATCTCAGATGGTATGGTCACTTAAATAGAATGGGAGAGGAAAGATTAGCAAAACAAGTGTTCTCTGCCAGGTTGGCAGGAAAACGACCCAGAGGAAGACCAAGATATAGGTGGATTGATACGGTACAAAGTGCCTTAGACGATAGAAATATAAGATCTGATAATGTTGGAGTCTTGACAAGTAACAGACTGATTTGGAAGAAAATTGTAGATAGGAAGTTAGTAATGATGTAATTTTTTCATGTAGTACTGTCATATCCTGTACACCCCTTGAGGGTACATGGCAGGAATTTGATGATGATGATGATGATGAACAAGACCAAATATTTCATTTCTTTCGTCAAACCTATAATCAAAAGACCCACGGAATTCTTTTTTCATTTCCCCGTCTGTTTTTATTGGGCATTTATTCATCCTATTATATCTCACTGTTCCTGTTGCAGGTATATTTTTCTCTTTTAAATTTTTTATCAAATCAAAACTTGTGAAAATGTTATCAAAGTAAAAGCAGTGCTCTTCTGGTTTGTCTATAGTTGCCACCTTATTCAATATTACCGCCATACCTAACCCATTCATATCTGTTTCAGAATTACTTAGTTTACCTTCATAGATTTCCGCGTTATAGCAATACCTGATCTCTGCGCAACACATAACCCATTGCTTGAAACCGAAATGAATGGGCTTGCCCCTAATAAATTGCTTTAGATAATGGTGACCATAATAACACACCATTTGTTCATCAATACTAATATTATGGGAAAATACTCCAAATTGCATGAAATTCTTATTCAGCTCATCAACAATCGGTCGAATTTTGAATAATTTGTCCCTCTTTCCATTTATTATTGGTATATCTGTATTGTCACTAAAATGCAGGTTTCTCTTTATTTCAATGTACCAATTTTTTGACATACATTTCCGTACACTTCCTATATTTATGCCTTCTTCTGACCAATACATCTGCTTTTGGGGCAGAGAGTGATATCCAGTTAAAAGTAATATTCCCAAGAATTTCTTGAAGCAGTCTGCCGAGAATGTAAATTGGTGACGATTATTTTGAGCTGCATAAGATATACTATGTTGTATGATACGATCTACTAGATTATCTGTAAAGAACATTTTTAAAATTTCTACTGGGGTTTTATCTTTTACTCTTCCTATCATGTTTATTTTATGTTTGCATTCTTCTTCACCATCAGTAGAAATATTGAATGATGCTCTTTCTCGATTCCATTCCGATATGGGTTTTTCCTTTTTAGGTTTCTTATTTTTTGGAACTACACTCTTCATTACATCTTGCGCCATGAATTTCTATTGAACCTGGAACGTCATCTTCAAGAATATTGTCATCTATATCTTCCAAATCTGAAACATCATCCATTCTATACCATCAAGGTCTTCATCTGTCAAATCAAGTTCGTTGTCCCAATATTCTTCATGTTTTCTTAGCGTTAAAAACTTTTTTTCCACTCATGATTATGCTGAAAAATAAATTGAATAACTATAAAAATATTCTTAAGAATAATAATTGTCATAGAAGTAATAAAAAATCGCAATCTTGGTATTCATAAGATAATATTTGATATAAGTCGAAATGGTAAATCATTTTACATTACACGGGCCCCAAATGGGGATCATCATATTTTTCAGCTTATCAAGTAATGAAATTTGAAACTTGCTCAATTTTCGTACTATGTTATTCAGAACACAACCTCTATCAAGAGAACTATAGGTTCTCCATTCATAATGCAGTTGATATTTTCAATGCTTCTCCCTATTTTCACTCTTTGTCTTTTTACTGCTGGCCTTCATACCATAATCTATTACAACAGTTATTCATGGAAAATCCTCTATAATGGAAAATTATTTATTTCGACATAATATATGAGATTTTCAATTATTGAATAGGCATATATGAAAATAGCGTCACTTACTGGCAAACTTTGAATCAATATCATTTATTACACGTATTTTTTAATCAAACTAAAAACTTTCACTACATACGTTGAGAGCAGACTTTGATGTAACACATAACCTTAAAAATACTCAAATAGTTTAATATTAGTGATGCCAACATAAAAAAATATTGCAGTTAATGGGTTAATATGATATTGCAATTGATGCCATCTGTTCATGCCCCTAATCTTTCTCAGGACTCTCATGTCATAGTAATCTCAAGTCTTTGGTTAAATGTTTTACTTCTGACCCAGGTCTTTCTCCTAACCACCTGGCAGAGAATACTGTTTTATTTCTAACCAACCGCTCAGATCCATAAGTTAAAATTGGTTTGAACACTATCTTGTATACAGCTAATTTAATGTTTTGACTAATTTCTCTCTTACTCCATATAAATTTATTCAGTTGACTTCCTACCATACCAGCTTTGTTGATTCTGTTATCTATTTCCATATTGAATTTACCATCTTCTCTAAAAATCGTGCCTAAGTAGCTGAAATGTTTTACTTGTTCCACAGGTTCCCTGTTCACAACGCAGTTGATATTTTCAATGCTTCTGCCTATTTTCACTGTCTTTGTCTTTTTACTGCTGGCTTTCATACCATAATCTATTACAACAGTTATTCAATTTAGTCAGGGAATCTTGCAGACTTGTAGCGGATTTATTTAGAATTATAACATCATCTGCATAAAGTAAAGAGCTGAGATTAATCTCTCCAAGTTTGATATCAGGCTTAATACCACTTTCCTCCATAATGTGATCCATATAGATAACGAATAACAGAGGGGATAATGTACATCCTTGTCTCACACCAGATTTAACATTAAACCATCTTCCTGTTTAATCATAGAGGGAAATACCTCTATACTTCTCACATTCTATTCTATTTCCCTTTTAATATATGAGTACTATGAGAACTTGGCTTCAATCATCTGGAATTTGTCCCTCTGTCCAGGCTTTCTGAACTTACAACTCTGAACTTTCTACCTTCATACTTGAGCATTTCTGGTCAAAATGCTGTTGATGGCTTTTTCTACTTCAGTATGGATATGTATTCCTAATCGCATGCCTGTTTTTTACCACTGTGCTGTCATTCCTTGTTTCACATAGCAATTTTCCCAAGTAAGTACTCCATACATTAAGGATATGTGTTTCTCCAGTTTCCATATCACCTTGATCATCTCTAATTCCTTTCACAGCACTCTTTCCTTCCATTTCTGAGCTTTTTCAACAGCCTCCAGAATATTTTGCCACCTTCCTGATATTTATTTTCTATATTCTTACCAAAGTCCTCCCATGACTTTTTTTTTTTAGCCAGTTTTACACAGTGTTACATTTGTCTGTATTCTCTAAGAGCACAAGCTGACTTATTTGCCTGGAACTTTTGATATGCTTTCTTCTTTTCCTTCACTGACTCTTTAACTTCCTGTGTTCACCATGGAGTTCTGATTTTCCTATCCTTGCAGACAACCTCACCACATGCATCTCTGGCTGAATCAGTTAGTGTTTTCCAAGGTTTGGTTCCTGTTCTGAAACTCTTTCATTTTTTCATGAACAATGTTCATATATTTTAGTCTACAGTTTACATCTAAGAGCTGCTGAACTTTTATTTGCTATGTTTTTCTTTTCAATATGAAATTCAGTTTTATCCTGCTGAAGACTAAATGGTGATCACTTCCAATTTCAAATCCTTTGTACACTCTAGTGTCCTGCACAAATAAAATTATGGTACATCATGACAGAATAGAGAATTAATATATTGACATAATTAATATTACTCAGGCAGGAAACTTGTGAATAATATATTGCTAGATAATTATAACATTATAAATGTATTCAATGGAGATCTGAGGTGCAGTATAAAAATTGTAAATAACATGCAGTTAGTGAAAGATGTTAGATGTTAGACTAGAATCCTCAAATTGTAATAGGGGTGCTCTATGGATAGTGGTAGCAGGCTTTGGCTGTTTGGTAGGAGATCGAGGAATTTGCTGTTTCACAAATTGTGGAAAGTTATTAAGGTTTGGTTAGTTTTTTTTTGTTTTTTTTTTAAATCTGCTTAAACAAAGTATCTATGTAATGTCTTTTTGTAGTCATTATGAGAGGATTTCTCTGAAGAGTAATTATTTAGCATTTTTTTTTTTTTTTAATTTTTTTAAAAGTAACTATTAATATGTATTATTTTCTTTTTCATGGGAACATGATCTCTTGAGACAGTGTTTTCCCCAGGCCTGTATATAGTGTGCAAGATTTTCTCATTCTTTTTTTTTTTCCCTAACTAATTATCAGAATGATGGTTAATATTGCCACAGCTATATGCTATGCAGAAAACTTAGCTGATATATATACTGTTATCTAAAACCTAAGGACAAACACTATTTTTGAAGATTACATCTGCAAATTCAAATGAACCAGTTTGTGGGAATTTCTGTAACTGACGATCTTGAGTAGAATGCAGGTACACATTTAGATTTTTGAATCACATGCAAAGGGGTCATGTGGTAGCATTCAGCAGAATAAGAGGCAAAGTATGTGCTGAGTGAGTTGTTTGAAAGAAGCTCTTTTCATGAAGGAATAAAGTTGCAAACTTGGATGTCTTATAATATCTCAAAGACCTCATCTAGATGGTTTCATGAAGGGAAGAATTATTGGAAAGCTTGAGGAAGGCTGTAGAATTGCTGATATTGCCACAGAATTTGGAATCTCTAGGCAGCATTTCAGACCAATGGAATGTGTTCCAGATGTTTGTTATGAGATTATCCCCACTCTACCATGGAACATGAAGACAGATATTTGATTATAAAAGCAAAATGTAATCAGCACACCATGGCAGGTCTGCTCCATTCAAGCATACGTACGTGGATATTTCAACAAACTGTGGCGAGGCATCTGCGACAAGTAGATCTATACACCTGAATACCAGTAGTCTGCTTCTCTTTATCCACAGCTCATCATAGAACATGTTTTCATTGGTGTTGTGTCCATAAAATTTGGATAAGATATCAGTAGGCTAATGTACTCTTCACAGATGAGAGTCGTTTTAGTCTTTCCTCTGATTCTAGATGACACTTAAATCTTGGTGCAGGGAGGCATTATGCTTAATGGATGCACAAAGCTACAAGTGCTGGAAAAAGGGACTGACTAGTGATGATATTGCAACGAAGTTCTTCAACATCATCTTTAATTGTTCTATAGGGGAAGTCATGTTTGTTGGTGCTGTAGGTGGTGAATTCATTTTTATGGATGATAATGCCACATCATACATGTGCAGTGGAGATACTTCTGGAGACTGAGAATGTTAATCAAATCACGTGGCTAGCACACTCTTCAGTTATCAAACCAATAGAACATGTTTGGGATGCAATTGGGAGACACATTGCTGCTGTTCCCCTCCAGAAAACACAAACAAGGCCTTATTCTTGCTCTAAAGGAGGAGTGGACCAGTTTGCGCCAAGAACTCTTGAATCACTTGTTTCAAAATTGTTTGGGATGCAAAATTTATAACACATTTTTTATGTAATATAATTTATTAGTATACTGGCAATAAACTTACATCCACACTTGGCTGTTGTCATGAAATGTTTTTCATATACAGGTAAAAATATAGTTCGTCCTTAGCTTTTATACACCAACATAATTTATTGCATAACTGTTCCCCCCCCCCCCCCCCCACCATAGTTTGTAATGAGTGATTCTTGGAAATGAGAGATGGGAAATGCAGATCAAAGTATTGCAAATAGCATTATCCATTATTAGAAATGTGTGTATTTAAAAAGTTTTATGGCTGATTTTTTCACATACAAGTGTAGAAACTATATTATTCTGTGGAGTAAGTTTAACCAGAATTGTGAAGAATAGGCTAGACTTAATTACAATAAACAAAGAACTTTTTTAAAATTCATACTTATGTGATTGGTTTGTAAAATAATTGTTCCACAGAAGTACTTTTCATATCGGTTTCCTGATATGTATCCTGAAGAGGATGTATAGGCTGTACTGTGACATTACCATGTGTTTATGTTATTATTTATCTCCTGTTAACAGTATTCCTCCAAATTAGTCTGTTGTCAGCACTCCAACATTTTTCTATCTAACATTCCAGCCTAAGGAAGAATTCTAAGGGATTTCTGACTGAATTAATCCACCCAGATCTTGGTCTTCCTGTGGGTCTTTTTCTTTCCTTTTCTAGCATCCAACACCTGTTTTGCTAACCTTTCCATTCTCATTCTTTTTAAGTGATCATACCACCTTAGATTAATCCTGCTCACAAATTCTTATATGCTAGCAATGTTATGTTTCTTTGTAATATCTTCATTTTTAACATGATTTTACCAATATCACCATCTGTTTGCTCTCTTAATTTTTCTCAGTACTCTCATATCTGTGGTCCTTGCTTTTAAATCAGGTGCTTTATTTCTAACTCAACTCTCAGATCCTTAACTTAAAATTGGTATGAATACTGTCTTAACTGATATTTTTCTTATTCCGTATAAATTTATTCATTAGCTCCTCATATATCAGCTTTGCTTATTTTGTTGTATGTTTACATATATAATTTATATGTGTAAATATTATGTAATGTCATATTCACTAAAAACTGTACCTAAATAGTTGAAATATTTTACTTGTTCTATAGCTTTTCTATTGAGGATGCAACTGAAGTTTTCTGTGTTCTTGCATATTTTCATAGTTTTTTTTTTTTATAGCTGATTTTCATACCAAATTTGTTACAGCTGTTATGCAATTTAGTTACAGACTTGCTAGATGCATTTAGGAGTACAATACCAGCTGCATAAAACAGAGAACTAAGTTTGATAGTGCTCATTCTATTATGAGGTTTATTACCACTTTCTTTCATAATGCAATCCATATAAGTTCTTATTATTAAGAGAGACCTTCAGGGAGTCAGGGACTTATCAAGGGAGCCAACATATTACCCAATCCAGCTGTCATATTTGTTCTTAAATTCGTTCAGACTGCTTGCACATGCAACATCCAATGGCAATTCCCCGTCCAGTCACATCTGGGAGAAAAATCTGGCTCTCATCCCCTTCTGGACTGCATTCATTCTCAACTTCTAAGGATGCTCTTTTGTCCTTTCCCTACCTTCCATAAAATGTAAAATTTCATCTACCGAAACCCTGTATGACCCTTTCAGAAATTTGCTGGTATCAATCATACTAGCCATATTCCTCCAGTTTGCTAGTTTTTGCATCTACAAATTCTCAATTTGTCTTCATAATCAGTATTCTACAATCCTGGTATGATTTTTAACTCTGCTTTGCACTCTTTCCACTGTATCAGATTCACAATGGAAACTAGGAGATCAGACTGCACACAATAGTACAAGTGAAGCCCTATCAAGGCCTTGTCAAGGAGTAAAATGATTTCCTTATCTTTACATGTAAAGTTCATTTCCAAATTGCAATTATACTCTGAGTTGTATTTGCATTCTTTACTATATGATCCTTGAACTTCAACTTCCTGTCTGCTTCTATATCTAATCACACCGAAGTGCATGACTTTACATTTACTAACATTGAAATGATGGACATTCTCACATGCCCACAATTCCAGCCTATTCAAATCATTCTACAAATACTGCATATCAGCCTCATTTCTAGTTACTTTGTCTATCTTTGTATAATCAGCAAATATCTGTATGTTTCTTTTAATAATGTACAGGTTGAATAACAGTGGACCAAGGACTGATACTTGTGGTGCACCACAAGGTGTGACACCTTTTGAATACTTGTATATAGAAATATGACTTCTGCATTACTTCAACCTTGGTATCACTTCTGGGTCTGGTTCCCACTAATGAGACCTCAATAAAGGTCGAGACCAGTCTGGGTAGTGGCCCTTCCCATAATGCAAAGCATTATTCATGTCCATAAGGATATGCACATTGCTTTATGCGATACTTGCAATTGATATGAAGGCATTAGCTTCTATACACAAGTAGCCCAGTCACGAAGTGACTTCACATGCAAACTGTCTTTGCTTACATTTGGGTAAAGGATTAAAACAAGACTATAACTTCTTGGCATCTTTAATTTATAGTATAATCAAATGGAAAAACTTTCAACAACTGACATCATCCTTACACACATGGTATTCCTTCCACATCATACTTTTACAAATCTCTAGCTTAACAAGATTACACATCCATATCACTCCTACCTTATTTATTCTTCAAAGTGTAGGGACACATATTCCAATATTGCATCATATAAGTATTTTTAAATGCTTCCCATGTACTGTTAGTATTCTTCCCATCCAACAACTGTACCATGGTGCAGAATTCAGCATACTCTTCAGGTGGTCATAATTCATTCTTTGTAGATGATCAGTAAGAGTGGAGATAGCCTTGTCTTGAACCTGATTTTACATCAAATCATCTTCCTATATTTCCTTCGGTTCTAACTCCTGACATACAGCTTAAATATAGATTATGCATTGCCCTGTATAATGTTCTGTTCACCCACATATAATTGTAACATTTTGAAAAACTTTATCTGGGACCCTTTGTCTTATGTGTTTTCCAGATTTACAATACTTAAATACAGATTCCTGTTAGATTCTCACAATTTCTGAAGTATTTGTCGAAAAGTAAAAATCTGATCTTGCCAATCTCTATTTTGTGGGAAGCCAGATTTTTCTTCTCCGATTATGTTTGCTTCGATCAAACCTAGCACATTTAGCAGAGAAATTATTCTATAATTCTCACATTCAGTTTTATTCCCCCCCTTTTTTTTTGTAGATGGGAGCTATGAGAGCTCTACTCCACTCATCTGGAAATCAACCTTCTGACCAGGCCCTGTGAATTATTCAATGTAACCACTTCAAAACTTTTATACCTCCATACTTGAACATTTCTGACTAAATATCATTTATTTCAGCTGCCCTTTCCATATTTTAGGCTTTTGATAGATGTTCTACTTCATTTGCTATTTACTATTGCTATTTACTCATGTTAGCTTACCTCTCGAATATTTTCTGCTACTGCTCTGTCAGTGCTTGTTTCATTAAGTCTTTCAAAGACTGTTAATGAAACAGTCTTTGAAAGACATATTTTTGTGTCACCTTTATCATATTAATTGCCTTTTATATGGAACTCCTTTGTCTAAGCTTTTATAATAGTCTCTAGAACATTTTGACATCTTTCTGATATTTATCTTTTATATTCATGCCAAAGTAATCATGGAGGTAATTATCATCAGTAAAGTATTCAAGAAAAAAAAAAGCATAATTAGACAAAATTAATTCTCCTCCCCAATGTCATTGCTCTTTTCCAGGCTGATTCCAAATGTATTTGCTGTAAATGTATATAGCCACATTACTTACTCATCAATCACCCCCTGTTTTTCTTTTAAAGAATTTTTTATTTTTAAATAAAAAAGCCATATATTATTGTATGGGAAGTAATGTTATGAATTAATTTTGAGTTCTAATTAATCCTGTGGCTTCCTCTTTTTTAGAAGATTGCAGCTGATGAACAGTCCACTTCCATGTCTCTCAATCTCCAATTTTTGATGTAGTCTTTCCATTGCAGTTGGGTCTTCCTCTAGGAGAGGAAGACCCAGCTGCAATCCAATCCTCTGCAATACTATTCTGGGGAGCTCTCCAGAAGAACCCCTCATCAAATGTCCTGCAAACGCTATTTTTCTTCTATGGATACTAGCCATATATAGTCTCTTTTCATCTTGAATCTTTTAAGAACCACTTCATTTCTCACTCTTTCAGTCCACCTGATACGATTCATTTTTCTCAAGCACCACATTCCAAATGCATGCGATTGGTCATTCATCTCTTTATCGATCATCCAGGACTCGCATCCATACGTCCCCATGCTCCAGATCATTGTCTTGAGGATTCTTATTTTAACTGTTTGTTCAGATTTTGAGTTCATCCAAAATTAATTCATAGCTTCTTAAAGCTCCAGCTAATAAATCAGCATAAGTCCCAAACGAATATAGTGAAAAATGTAAGAGAGCTCAGCTGTGTAGCTAAACAAAATTTTTATTTTTGATAAGAATATCGAAAATAAATACCAGGAAGGTATTATTATGGCAAAATATTATGGAGGCTGTTGGAAATGAGTACCGTAAAAGGAATCAAAGATGATAAAAGGGACATGGAAACTGAAGCTAAGGATATTCCCAGTGTCTGCAGTAATCACTTTGAAAGACCATTAAACAAAACAAGCAGTGACAGAACTATACTAGAACATTTTCAAAAGGAATGCAAAGAGAAGTACGAGGGTTGTTCTCAGCCTCGACCATAGATGGCAACACTATTGACACATTTTTTTTTTTTTCTAAATTGGTAATCTGTCATAAGCATCCATGTGAAATTGCAAGTCATTCTATCAAGTAGTTTGTTTTATACAGCTGTCTGAAGCAAAAGTGTTGTCTGTATCCCTTGAAATCGATAAAATTGAGTATCGTGCGGTTATAAAATTCTTTATAAAAGAATGTTTAATTTCAAAAAAAAGAAATTCATTTGAAGTTCATAATCGTTTATGGGCTCTCTTCTCCTTTGTTTTCGACAATTAAGAAATGGGCTGCCGAATTTAAATGTGGCCGTACCAGCCTTCAAGATGATCCAAGTGAAGGACATCCAAAAAAAGTCTAACGACACCAGAAATCATTTCCAGTGCACAATATGGTATTAGATGACTGGCAAGTCAAAGTGCATGAAATTGCTGCGACTATAGGCATTTCAAAAAAACATGTAGGATATATTTTGCATGAAGAATAATTGCAAATGAAAAAGCTTTGCGCAAGATGGGTGCTGCGCTTGCTTACAGCAGATCAAAAACACACTCGCAGGAAAATCTCTGAACAGTGCTTGGACTGTTTTAACAAGAATAAAACTGATTTTTTGCATCAATGCTTTACTATGGATGTGACGTGGATTCACCATTACACACCAGAATCCAAACAGCAGCCAAAACAGTGGACAGAAGCTGGTTGTTCAGTGCCAAAGAAGACAAAGTCGATTCCATCATCAGGAAAGGTCATGGCATGTGTTTTGTCTTAAGGGTAAAACAATAACCTTGGAATATTATTCCAATCTTTTAACCAGACTAGATGAAAAAATTAGTGAGAAAAGACCCGGTTTACAAAAAAAAAAAATCATCTTTCATCAGGACAGTGGACCTGCCCATAAAGGTGTTTTGGCAATGGGAAAATTAAGGGATCTGCACCATGAATTGTTAGAACATCCACCCGAAGCCAAATCGACTTCTATCTCTTCCCAATACTAAAAGTCTTCCTCGCTGGTCAGCGTGTTTCTTCGAATCAAGAGGTGATTGCAGGGGTATTTTGCAGATCTTACTGAGAACCACTACAGGGACGGAATAACAGCACTGGAGCATTGCTGGAATAAATGTATTAGTCTTAAGGGAGATTATGTTGAAATTATAAATTCACTTTTTCATTGTTAGGTCAAAACCTTTCAGACCACCCTTGTACATATCAATATGTTGTTTAGAAAAAGCCACCAAAAACTTCAAATCAGAAAGGCAACTTGAGAAATGATATTTGACCAGAAATATTTAAGTATGGAGGTATAAAAGTTTTGCAGTGGCTACACTGCATAATTCAGAGGGCATGGTCAAGAAGTTCAAATTCCAGAATATTGGAGTAGAGTTCTAATAGTTCCTATCTATAAAACAGGAGAATAAAGTTAAATGTGAGAATTACATAGGAATTTTTCTACCTATTGTTCCATGTAAGATTTTGCAAGCATGCTTATTTATGCAAGAAAAGAGGTTAAGAAAGATTGTGTAAGAGAAACTTTGAGAAGAACAAGCTGGGTTTCAGGTCAAATAGACATTTCAAGATCAAATTTTCACTTTGTAACAATTAGTTGAGAAATCATGGGCATATGACAAGGATATGTGCTTAAATTTGTGGATCTAGAAAAGGCATATGACCAGGCACCCAGAGATAAGCTTTTAAAAACACTAATTATGTGGTGTAAATGAACATTATTCATGACATTATATATGGCCGGAATTTGATTTGTAAGTTCATCATCAAATTCCTGCTATGTACCCTCAGGGGGTGTACAGGATATGATAGTACTACATGAAAAATTTACATCATTACTAACTTCCTATCTACAATTTTCCTCCAAATCAGTCTGTTACTTGTCAAGACTCCGACATCATTACCAGATCTTATATTTTCTATCATCTAAGGTACTTTGTACCGTATCAATCCATCTATATCTTTGTCTTCCTCTGGGTCGTTTTCCTGCCAACCTGGCTGAAAACACTTGTTTTGCTAATCTTTCCTTGCCAATTCTGTTTATGTGATACCACCTGAGATTAGCTCTGCTAATGCATTCCTGGATGCTGACAATGTCAAATTCTTTCCTAATATCCTCATTTTTAATACGATATTGCCATTGATGCCATCTGTTCATGCCTCCAATCTTTCTCAGGACTCTCATATCTGTGGTCTCTAGTCTTTGGTTAAGTGCTTTACTTCTGAATCACTCTCAGATTCATAAGTTTAAACTGGTTTGAACACTGTCTTGTATATACAGCTAATTTAGTATTCCAACTAATTTCTCTCTTATTCCATATGAATTTATTCAATTGACTTCCTACTATACCAGCTTTGTTGATTCTGTTGTCTATTTCCATATTTAATTTACCATCTTCATTAAAAATCGTGCCTAAGTAGCTGAAATGTTTTACTTGTTCCACAGGTTCTCCATTCACAACGCAGTTGATATTTTCAACGATTCTGCCTATTTTCATTATCTTTGTCTTTTTATTGCTGACCTTCATATCATATCTATTACAACAGTTATTCAATTTAGTCAGGGAATCTTGCAGACTTGTAGCAGATTTATTTAGAAGTATAACTGTCTGCATAAAGCAAAGAGCTGACATTAACATCTACAATTTTGATATCAGGTTTAATACCACTTTCCTTCATAATATGATCCATATAGATAATGAATAACAGAGGGAATAATGTACATCCTTGTCTCACACCAGATTTAACATTAAACGATCTTCCTGTACTTCCTTCAATTCTAACAGAACACAAGTCGTACATCGTTAAACACAACTATGGCCATTCAGGCTTGGCTGACCATGTTTTGGACACCATCCACAGAGTATCATGGAAGAAAACCACCTTGCTCCACCACAGCAAATTCAAGAAAGAGAGACTTTTCTTAGAAGCAGCAGCAGCTCTCAAAAACCAACCAAATCTTAATAAATACGGTTGCATTAAGCTTCCGAAGATTTGAGAAACACTCCTCACCAGAGGTCCCACCTTACATTCCAGGCCACCTACTACCGCCCTTAGAGGGCGCTCCACCTAGATAGGACTTTAGTGTCACCCATGTGGTTGGGCTTAGTATTGTAAGTTTTTGTGTGCATGTTACATTAATTGTTTTTGTAATCCCCGTAGATGTCCTAGTGACTAGGACGAAATATAGGAAGTATTAAATTCTATTTTAATTCTTTTTGAGTGTTGTAAAAAATCCATTAAACCTCCAACAAACTTGGATCATTTGCATACCACCCTGCACTCTAGTTTGCTTAGTTTTGCTGTTGTACCATGTTTTGTTCCAGGTGTGCTAATTTCTGTGTCCATGTGTGTATATTACAGAACAGACGCATTTTAAAACTTTGATTCATATAAACTAGATAAATGGAAATTCCTTATTTACTTTGCTATGCAGGAAATTACTATTATATCCATAATGATGTGGGTAACTGATTTGGGTTTCCTAACCTGTGATTAATCTTTACCTTCCCATAGTGCACCTGTTACTAGGTATCTGTTTGGATACTGAATGAAGCAGAAGGGACATGCAGTTTGGCACAGCTGACCAGGATTCTGTATTAGTTGAACCCACATATATATATATTACTGTGCTATAGCATAATACAATATCATGCAAGCTGCTATATAAAGGGCAGGACTCCTAATGTTTTCATCAAGGAACAACTTAAACAAAACTGAAGATAATCACTATCATTGTACTAAGTAGCAATGGAAAAGAGGTGGAACTTTCAGAAGAATTACAGAAATATAATGTTGACATTGGGGTTACCAAGACAAAAAACAAAAGATTAAAATAGATGAGATCCTTTATAAATAAGTATAGCTGATTTATTCAAGCTTTCTGGATCAAGTGTAAGTAGCAGTAGCATTTAACACAGAACATGATGATAAACTTATTGAATGGGAGCCAGTTTTAAATAGAACAATGTAGATAGATTTCAAAATGGAAAATTGGACATTGATAACTATTTGTGATTAACCTCTACTTCTTAGTAGAAAATGTTCTACAGAATAGAAAGTAAAAAGAGTTTTGAGTCATTAAAGAAGGCAGTGACATAAGCATAATCTGCTTCTAGTTATAAAGTCCTAAAGAGCAGGATAGGAACTCATTTTCAAACGTATGAAAATTTGGAGAACAGAGCAATACTACTAATAATATTAGCAAGTACATATTAGATGTCTGTTCAGTATACTTTGACTAGTTGTTACTAACACCATGTTTGAACACAGAAAATGTGCATTAGTATAAAATAGGGTTTATACAAAAACCGACTTTTGAAAAAAACAGTTTTCAAATTCCAGTACTTCCAAAAAAATTGGTTAAACCAGTTTTCAAATTTTTACAAAAAAAAAAAAAAATATATATATATATATATATTTTTTTCTTATTCTTATTGTGTTGAACTTCATATAGAGGAGCATAAGAGAGACATCTCCTATAAAAGATCACATGCATCTGCCCTATCCAGTCATGTTCTTTTCTCAATCAATCCTCATTATGATCTACAGAATCATTCAGTTTGCTGGGATAAATCCGAAAATATTTTTCGCTGCAGTGATGAGTTTGAAAGGAAAATCGTGGAGTCCAGGGAAATCCTCCTTAATCCTGAACATTTGAACAACAATTTGAGTTACAACATCCCTGATAGCCATGCTGCAGTTGTTCAATACTGGCATTCACGAGAACTTGCAAGCTCGCATGCAACAAACAATAGTGCGCTAGATAGAACAACTTGAAAAATACAACGTTTTTGTGTCAATTATGTATCGCATTTTTGCCTGTAATTCTCAGTTTTTTGTAACTTCAATTTTTATTACTGTGTTATACCTTTAGTGGATACCTGAAGAAGGCTGTAAAAGGCTGAAACTAGTTATATCATTTCCATTAAAACTTCATAATTTATCTGGTTTAAGTCATTAAATATTTATTATTTAAAAAAAATATATATATATGTATATAATTAAAACCAAAAAAAAATTTACTTATTTTAAAATTTTTAATTTAATATTTAGAACTACAAAAATATAACAAAACAAAATATACTCCATACAAAACTCCATATATAAATAAAAAACTAAAATAACTAAAGGGGGTGCTTAAGGGTCAAAGCTGTATAACTGAGAGGAGACCTCCACATAGCCTTTAAAGAAATGCGGAGAACAGACCAGGGCTTCTGACCTAATGTCCAATCCTCACCTTCTCGTGGTGCACCCTGTTGGGTATCTACTTTGATACTGAACGAACGAGGATGGGCTGGCAATTTGGGATTTAGCCGACCAAATTGTATTCTTATTGGTTAAACCAAAATAAAAAATGATAGTACAACATGACAAAATTTCATGCCGGCTGGGGCGTCGCCCGGTTAAACAAGGCCCCCGTTGTTTTCGCCAGGGAACCAGGGTGAACAGCAAAAAGTCAGCTACTGGAACAAATCTGAAAACAAACCCCAACTCAACATCACCAGAATTAAAGACCGGTACTATCAACGTAAGAAGCCTGAATGGCAAAGAAACGGAGCTAGCTGAGGAATTAGATAAGTACCAGATCGACATAATAGGGGTGACCGAAACAAAAGAGACCAAAACTGGTGAGATCTTTCTGAGCAATAAATACAAAATGTTATATTCAGGCAATGACAATCAAGGAAAAGAAGGAGTAGCCATAGTATTCAACACAAAATATGAGGCTAATCTTCTTGAATGGCAGGCAGTCTCAAGTAGAGTAATGTGGGCAAATATGAGAATGGGGAACTGGACAATGAGACTTATTTGTGCCTATGGTCCCACAGAAGGTTCTACTAAGGTAGAAGTGGAGGAATTTTTTGACGCTTTAGAAAAAGCAACTGACACAATGAAAAAGGAAAAGTTGGTCCTTGTTGGGGATCTAAATAGCAGAGTAGGAAGTGATTGTCAGACATACAAAACTGGTTTGGGAAAATTTAGAGAAAAGAGCAAAGCTAATAATAATGGCAAATACCTGTTGGATTTCTGCTCAGGACATGGACTGGTTATTACTAACACCATGTTCCAACATAAAAATGTGCACATATTCACATGGAGAGAAGAGGCTAGGAATAAAAAAAGTCTCATTGACTATGTTATTGTTGATAGTGATGTTTTCTCCCTGGTGCAAGACACCAGAGTGTACAGAGGATATGAAATTGGAAGTGATCACTATTTAGTCTTGAGCAGGATAAAAGTGAATTTCATATTGAAAAGAATAATATGTAAGAAAGTTTTAAAGCGAATAAAAGTTGAGCAGCTCTCAGATGTGAACTGTAGAGTAAAATACAGAAAGATTATTGAAAAGAAAATGAAAGAGTTTGAGAACAGGAATCAAACCTTGGAGATTCAGTAGCAAAATCTGAAGAAAACATTGATTGATTCTGCCAGAGAGGCATGTGGTGAGGTTGTGTGCAAGGATAAAAAAATCAGAACTCCCTGGTGGACACAGGAAGTTAAAGAGGCAGTGAAGGAAAAGAAGAAAGCATATCAAAAGTTCCTGGCAAATAAGTCAGATTCTGCTCTTAGAGAATACAGAGACAAATGTAAGAAAGCGAAACACTGTGTAAAACTAGCTAAACAAAAGTCATGGGAGGACTTTGGCAAGAATATAGAAAATAAATATCAAGTAGGTGGCAAAATATTCTGGAGGTTGTTGGAAGAAAGAGTGCTGTAAAAGGAGTTAGAGATGATAAAGGTGACATGAAAACAGGAGAAAAAGATATTCTTGAAGTATGGAGTAATTACTTTGAAAAACTGCTAAATGAAACAAGCAGTGATGACAGCACAGTGATAAAAAAACACTGACCAGGCATGCAGTCAGGAATACATATCCATACTTGAAGTAGAAAAAGCCATCAAAGGCTTTAAATGTGGAAAGGCAGCAGGAGTAGATGATATTCGACCAGAAATGCTGAAGTATGGTGGTATAAAAGTCTTACAGTGGCTGCACTGCATAGTTCAAAAAGCCTGGACTGAGGGACGAATTCCTGATGATTGGAGTAGAGCTCTCATGGTACCCATATATAAAAAGGGAAATAAAACTGAATGTGAGAATTACAGAAGTATTTCCCTACTGAGTGTTCCTGGCAAGATCTATGCAAGTATACTTGAGAAACGGTTGAGAAGAATTGTGGAAGAAAAGCTTGGTGAAGAACAAGCCTAATTCAGGCCAAATAGAGGCTGTCAGGATCAGATCTTCACTTTACGACAAATAGTCGAGAAAGCATGGGAATATAACAAAGATCTGTATTTAAGTTTTGTCAATTTGGAAAAGGCATATGACAAGGTGCCAAGAGAGAAGCTATTCAATACACTGCAGTTATATGGTGTTAATGGGGCATTATATCAAGCAATGCTTAGTCTTTATTTGAGTTGTAAGTCAGCAGTTAGAATTGAAGGAAGTACAGGAAGATGGTTTAATGTTAAATCTGGTGTGAGACAAGAATGTACATTATCCCCTCTGTTATTCATTATCTATATGGATTACATTATAAAGGAAAGTGGTATCAAACCTGATATCAAAATTGGAGATGTTAATGTCAGCTCTTTGCTTTATGCGGATGATGTTATACTTCTAAATAAATCCGCTACCAGTCTGCAAGATTCTCTGACTAAATTGAATAGCTGTTGTAATAGATGTGGTATGAAGGTCAGCAATAAAAAGACAAAGACAATGAAAATAGGCAGAATCATTGAAAATGTCAACTGTGTTGTTAATGGAGAACCTGTGGAACAAGTAAAACATTTCAGTTACTTAGGCACGATTTTTACTGAAGATGGTAAATTAAATATAGAAATAGACAACAAAATCAGCAAAGCTGGTATGGTGGGAAGTCAATTGAATAAATTCATATGGAATAAGAGAGAAATTAGTTGGAACACTAAATTAGCTGTATACAAGATAGTGTTCAAACCAGTTTTAACTTATGGATCTGAGAGCTGGGTCAGAAGTAAAACACTTGACCAAAGACTAGAGACCGCAGATATGAGAGTCCTGAGAAAGATTAGAGGCGTGAACAGATGGCATCAATGGCAATATCATATTAAAAATGAGGATATTAGGAAAGAACTTGACATTGTCAGCATCCAGGAATGTGTTAGCAGAGCTAATCTCAGGTGGTATGGTCACTTAAATAGAATGGGAGAGGAAAGATTAGCAAAACAAGTGTTCTCTGCCAGGTTGGCAGGAAAACGACCCAGAGGAAGACCAAGATATAGGTAGATTGATATGGTACAAAGTGCCTTAGACGATAGAAATATAAGATCTGATAATGTTGGAGTCTTGACAAGTAACAGACTGATTTGGTGGAAAATTGTAGATAGGAAATTAGTAATGATGTAAATTTTTCACGCAGTACTGTCATATCCTGTACACCCCTTGAGGGTACATGGCAGGAATTTGATGATGATGATGATGATGATTTACAACTCAAATAAAGACTAAGTATTGCTTGATATAATGCCCCATTGACACCATATAACTGTAGCATATTGAATTGCTTCTCTTTTGGAACCTTGTCATATGCCTTTTCCAAATCGACAAAACTTAAATACAGATCTTTGTTATATTCCCATGATTTTTCGACTATTTCTCGTAAAGTGAAAATCTAATCCTGACAGCCTCTATTTAGCCTGAATCGAGCTTGTTCTTCACCAAGCTTTTCTTCTACAATTCTTCTCAACAGTTTCTCAAGTATACTGGCATAAATCTTTCCTGGAACACTCAGTAGGGAAATACCTCTGTAATTCTTACATTCAGTTTTATTTCCCTTTTTATATATGGGTACTATGAGAGCTCTACTCCAATAATCGGGAATTCGTCCCTCTGTCCACGCCTTCTGAACTATGCAGTGCAGCCACTGTAAGACTTTTATACCACCACCTTCAGCATTTCTGGTCGAATATCATCTACTCCTGCTGCCTTTGCACATTTCAAGCCTTTGATAGTTTTTCCTACTTCAAGTATGGATATGTATTCCTGACTTTTTGAGTGTTTTTTACCATTGTGCTATCACTGCTTGTTTCATTTAGCAATTTTTTGAAATAATTACTCCATACTTCAAGGATATCTTTTTCTCCTGTTTTCATGTCACTTTTATCATCTCTAATTCCTTTTACAGCACTCTTTCCTCCATTTCTGAGTTTCTTCAACAACCTCCAGAATATTTTGCCACCTTCTTGATATTTATTTTCTATTTTCCTGTGAAAGTCCTCCCATGACTTGTTTAGCTTGTTTTACCCAGTGTTTAGCTTTCTTACATTTGATTTGTAAGTTAGTACTTAGAATTGAAGGAAACACAGGAAGATGGTTTGATGTAAAATCAGGGTAAGACAAGGATGCAGATATCTCCACTCTTATTCATCATCTATGCGCATCACATTATGAAAGAAAGTGCATTTAGTCTGATATTAGAATTGGAGATGTCAAACGTAGTTCTTTGCTTTATGCAGATGATGATGTACTCCTGAATACATCTAATGCAAATCCACAGGATTCTCTATCTAAATTGAATAACAGCTGTAACAAATTGTGACATAAAAATCAGCAATAAAAAGACCAAAACTATGAAAATAGGTAGAACCACTGAACACATCAACTTCATTCTTAATTGAGAGCTTATAGAATTAATAAAACATTTAAACTATTTAGCGCAGTTTTTCGTGAAGATGGCAAGTGGCAAGTTAAATCTGGGAATACAGAATAAGATAACAGAATAAGCAATGTAGGGAGCCAGCTGAATAAATTTATATGGAATAAGAGAGATAAATATGGGGAGAACGAGATAAAAGACAAGTGGAAGTTGCAGAAATGAAGTTCCTAAGAACTTCATTTCTGCAGGTCATAAAAGATTAGACAAGATAAGAAATAAGAAAACAGTTACCCGTAATTAACATAACAGAAGACACCACAAACTGTAGAAAGAACTGGAAAAACCATGTAGAAAGAATGAATGAGGACAGATGGCCAAATATTGCCTGGAAATATAAACCAAAAGGGACACCTATCAGAGGAAAGACCCAAGAGGAGATCGGCAAAAGACTTTTGAAACCCTTGAAAACATTACAGGCAAACAATTGCCTAATATGCGAAGCCAAGAAGAAGAAGATAAGAGAGAAATTTGCCAAAACATCAAACTAGCAGTATATAAGACAGTGTTTAAATCAGTTTTAAGTTATTGACATGAGAGTTGAGTTAGAAATAAAGCACTTGATCAAAGACTAGAAACCATAGGTATGAGGGTTCTGAGAAAAATTAAAGTATTGAAAGATGGCATCAGCAGGGCCAAATCAACACCTTCTTGGGCCCCAGCAGGAAGAGAAATGTGAGGTCCCCTATCACATTTCCTAATGTTCAGTAATAATAATAAGATACTCATTGATTTTGAAGTCCCAAGTAATTCCATTGGTGGATATGAAGGCGATATTCAAAACAAAAATAAAACAACAATTCACTCTTTCCCACCCAAAATGTAGAAAAGTGACTTTTCTACATTTTGATGTGGCAAAATCATGTATTAGGTCATCAAAGTTAATATTTTGTAAAATCTCATGTTCAATGCTCATTAAATTTAGGTGGTTTAATCGGGACTGTGCCAAGCTGTTTCTTAATTCATTCTTTACTAATTTCATTTTAGTTCACAATAAGAGAATGGGGGGGGGGGGCCTAAAGAGCGATGCTCCGACGGCACCGTTACCTTAAAATGGCACTGGGCATCAATGGCAGAATCATTAAAAATGAAGATATACGAGGAAGGAACTTGAAATTGTTAGCGATCAAGAATGAGCTAATCCAAGGCAATATGGCCACTTAATAGAATGAGGAAAGGTTAGCAAACAAGGTGTTTGATGTCAGGAAGGCAGGAAAGAAACCCATAGTAACACCAAAGTCTATGTGGATTGATTTGGTCAGAATTACCTTAGAAGCACAATATTTTAGATATGACAATATTGGAGTGCTGACATGTAATAGACTAATTTGGAGAAGATTAATAATAATGCAGACTTAATCATGCAGTGCTGTCATAGTAGCCTGAACAACCTTCAAGGGTACATATCAGGAAATTGATGATGATAACAAATAGTTGAGAAATCTTGGGAATATAACAAGGATCAGATTTAAGTTTTATAGATCTGGAAAGGCATATGACAAGCTGCCAAGAGGAAAGCTCTTCAAAATGCTACAGTCATATGGTGTGTCACATTTTGTCTCTATTTGAGCTTTCAGTTTGCAGTTGGAATTTAAGGAGGTACAGAAAGATGGTTTGATATTAAATCAAGTGTGTGACAAGGGTGCACCTTATCTTTACTCTTATTCATCAAGTTGTATTAAACCCTGATGTCAAAATTGGTGATATTAATCTCAGCTCTTTATTTATACATGTCATGTCATACTTCTAAATAAATCCAGCACTAGTTTGCAAGATTCCCTGACTAAACTGAATAACAGTTTAACAAATTTGGTATGGAAATCAGCAATAAAAAGACAAAGAAAACATCAGCTGCATCCTGAATGGAGTCTATCATCATCATCATTTATTTATAATTTTACGATTATAAATAGGGAAACCAATCAAAACAAATAAGTAGTCTGTGTACAAGATAGGACTTGGAGATTCTTATGATGTGAAGGAAAACCAGGCTTCTCTGTCATATGTTAATTGACGGATCTTTGATTCCGAAATTTGGGGGGAAATGGGAAGAATATTGCTGATGTATTTCCAATATTGAGTTTGAGATCTGAATCTTTTCTTTTTCCATCTGTAGGGACATAGAGGACCAGAGCATCAAAAGGTGCAGAGGGTAGATGTCTGAATGGAGAATCTATAGACGTAAAACATTTTAACTATGTAGGCACAATTTTTATTGAAAATGGGGAAATTAAATATGGAAGTAGACCACATTATTAGTAAAGCTAATATAGTAGGAAGTTATCTGAATAAATTTGTATGGAGTAAGAGAGAAATTAGCCAGAACACTAAATTAGCAGTATACAAGACAGTGTTCAAACTAGTTTTAACTTATAGATCTGGGAGCTGAGTTAGAATATAAAGCATTTTATCAATGACTGGAGACCACAGATATGTGAGAAAGATTAGGGTAGTAAACAGATTGTATCAATTGCAATATCATATTAAAAATTGGGATATTGTAAAAGAGCTTGTCATCGCTAACATACAGGAATGTGTTAGCAGAGCTGATCTTGTGGTATGGTCACTTAATCAGAATGAGAGAGAGAGGAAATGTTTATTATTATTTTATTTTATTATAATAAACAATTTACAAAACAAAAGAAAAAAAATTCTTCTTTTGTAAATTGTTTGGAAATAAATCTAATTTGGAAACGTATCCTTAGAGACCAAATATGGAATGTTTTTCAAGCTACTTCAGGCCTCCAATATTTGTATTTCACTTGTATTACGATAGTAAATTCTCTCATTTAATTCTTTCATTAATGGTTTTAATAGGTCAGTTCTCTAAGCATTTCTTCATATGCAAGAATGTCAAGAATGACAATGTCAAGTTCTTTCCTCATATCCTCGTTTTTAATATGATATTGCCATTGATGCCATCTGTTCAGGCCTATAATCTTTCTCAGGACTCTCATATCTGAGGTCTCTAGTCTTTGGTCAAGTGTTTTATTTCTGACCCAGCTCTCAGATCAATAAGTTAAAACTGGTTTGAACACTGTCTTGTATACAGCTGATTTAGTTGCAAAGGAATTGTTTGTTTTTCCTATACACGTAAGAGAAATGCTCAGCAGAACATGGAATTATCTCTAATATTCAATCCTAATTCAAGCAACTTTTGATACTTAAAATTAGTCAGTCATGGTTAACTTTAAGGGACACGCAGGTTCTATATTTTTTATGAGAAGTGCATTGGTAAGTCGAAATCAGGCAAGTTTTTACAAACAAACAAAACAATTTATTCATACTAATTCATGGTTATTACAAAATAAAATAAATTGGATTCCACACATGACAAATTTATCTTGTTCCTTTCTATTCAGCTAAGTAACAATGCAATGCACATGTCTGGTTCTCAAATTAATTAAATGAGCACTTCTAGCCTATAGCTTAAAGACAAAGATAAATATTTACTCTCACATATACGTCAGACACGTGGCTAGTTTCACACACACTTCAACTTAATTTAACTCAGATTATTAACAGAATTATGCCTAACTAAGTTCACATTCAATCTCCCTTCCAACATTAATTCTTAACATTAACAAATGCTCATCACTCTGCAGATAACAATCTCACAGTAATTTAGAAGTATCGGCAAACAGACATATTCCACGGCAACGACGATACAGCATTCTTGGAGATCGCTTAAAGAACTTCGCGATGGGACTTCTCGAACAGGCCGACACCGCCGTTAAAATTCTCCTATTATTGTTGGACTGCTGCTGGCGGGAGTCATGATGGGAAAATCCCATTACTCGCTGACCTTTATGCCTGGCGATAGCCTCAGGTCTACATTTCTAATCCTGTCTGGGCTATCTGTTTGTTTGTGCAATATTGGGGTCAAACAATGTAGCAATTCATTCTAATATTTTACCATATTACATAAAACACTTATGAAAAAGTGTTCACCCTAGTTCAAAAACAAACCAGACTAAAAGTATACAATACATTAGCCCTCCCAGTCTTATTGTTTGTAAGTGAAATCTGGACAATAAAACAAAAAGACAAACAAAGATTAATAACAGCAGAAATGAAGTTTATGAGAAAAACTGTAAAGTGTACTCTATTTGATCACAAAAGAAACGAAGAAATTAAGAAAGAACTAAACCAAGAATCAGTAATAGAAAAAATTAAAAAATATAAACATAAATTGATGGAACGCGTTCAAAGAATGAAAATAGAAAGATTACGAAAACAAGCCTTAAAGTACAAGCCACTAAGAAAAAGAAAACCAGGACGTCCTCTTAAATGATGACTTCTAAGGCCAGAACAGGCCACACTAGGCCTAAATCTTTGATATGCATGATGATGATGATGACTTATGAAAAAGTGTTAATTAAACTACAAGTATATTGTATTGACTTTCTTTCTCAAGTAAAATTGATATTTAAGAATTTTGTACATAATTCTTTCTATACAAGATTTTACAATATCTAATCATGCTGAAGTGAATGACTTTACATTTACTGACATTCATTTTCCCATGCCCACAATTCCAGCCTATTCAAATCATTTTGCAAAGACTGCATATCAGCAACATTTCTGATTACCCTACCTATCTTTGCATCATCAGCAAATAGCTTTGTCGCTTTTCAAATCTTTCCAATATCATTAATGTACAGATTGAATAACAGTGGACCAAGCACTGATCCTTGTGGTAAACCACTTGTTACCTTAAACCATGCAGACTCAGATCCCCCGTATACCACTTTTTGATATCTGTCAGTCAGCCATCCTCTTATATTGCAACTTAAGTTCTGAGAAATCATTACTGCTAAGAAGTACGTTTAACAAATGCTGCTTTCAAATATGCTATTAAGAAAAAGCAGCAAACACACAAGAATGAAGTTCTGATGATTTACATGTATCTTTACCATATTTCTTAACATGAATAAAGCATTGGTATATAAATAACTAGTTGAGTGTAATATTTTTATTGGAGAATTTAATTGTGTGTCATTAATATGTTTACTATTGTATATTTTGGTTTGAATAAGGTATTTCAAATTTTGCACCATTAACAATAAATTAGTTAAAATATTTTTAATCATATGTTTGTATATAGGATGTAGATGACAGAAGATCATATGGAGGATCTAGAGGAAGAGATTCCTATAGTACTTCTCATGAGGAGGAAAGAGAGAGTTCCTATGATCGCAATGAAGAGAGGTATACAAGAGGTAAAAATAAACTTTTTTTTATGTTAATAATGCAACTAAATTAACAAGATTTAATGTTCAGTATCTACCTATCACTATTCTGATTAGAAAGATAAAGAATAACTTTATCTGTGTTTTATTATTATTAATATTTATTTTTGCATAATCTCAAATTGATTGTTGTATTCTTTTAAAAATTGAGGTGTAAGAGGAAGAATTCATAAAATGTTACCAGAATCACTTATGTTTAATTTAAATATCTTTATTTGTAAAATTTTCAGCTAAGCTTCAATTCTATTAATACAATTATAGAAAAACACAAAAAAAAAAAAAAAAAAAAAAGCAGCACAATTCAGTTGAAAGCAGGTGATATTATGTGCACTCTTGGCTGCAGGAGAATAGCTCCATCTGCACTAATAGATATTCAAAAATAAATTACAATAAAAGAATTTAGTTAATAACTTATTCTTAAATGTAAACAACAAAATTAATTACATATTAAAGAACACATGAATGGTGAGTAATCCTGTGGTGACCTGAGTTAACGAATAGTCTCAATGTAGCCCATGCATGTTGTAAGAGGCAACTAAAATGGGCAACTTATAATATGTTGTAAGAGGCAACTTATACTCATTTGCCCCAGGGGTGTAGCTGGGCCACTCTGCCTCCAGGGACAAAAATTTGGAAGCTTGGTCCTCCAGGTTGGGGAATTGGCAATGGACTAACAACCCATTCCTGTAAAAAATATATCTTATTAAGAAAGCTAAACAATTGAAAGCTGGACTGACTTCAAGGAAATGACACATGGAAAGGAAAAGGTTAATGAATTTTGGAACATGGAATGTTAGAACAGTGTTACAGGTAGGGAAAATGCAAAGTATAGCAGAAGAGTTAAAGAAATATGAATTGAATGTTACAGGAGATAAGATGGAGAGGGAAATAAGAATAAATAAAAATGATTATATTATGTATTATAGTGGTGCTGAAGAACAAGGAAATTATGGAATAGGATTTATAATTAGAAAGAAGATAATAAATTCAATTTTAGGATTCATGCCAATAAATGAAAGAATTTGCAAGTTACAGGGAAAATTAAAGGGAAATTCCATAATATCACTTTTATTAACATATGTCCCAACTGAAAATGCTGATGAGAACGTGATAGATCGATTTTATGAAGATTTACAGGAAACACGTGAAAACATAAAAATGATGCCATGATGATATTAGGGGATTTTAATGCAAAAAAAAGGAAAAGAAGACATATTTAATGAAGTAATTGGAAAGTACAGTTTACATGAAGAAACCAGTGAAAACGAAAATAGACTTATACAGAGACTTATACAATTCAATAAGAAGATACATTTGGGGAGCTGGTTTATTCCAACGACCTAAGAATGTAATCAAATAGATCATCTCCTAATTTCGAAAAGATAGACAAGTTTAGTTTTACAAGCATATAGAGGAGCAAATTGTGAATCTGATCATATGTTAGTTAAAATTAAATTTATATATAGAATATCAAATGTAGACTAAAAGAAATCTGAAAAGATAGAGAAATGGAACACTGAATCATTAAATAGAGAAATAATTGATAAATATCAGAAGAAAATAAAAGATAATATTAAAACAATAGAAAAAGGAAAGAATATAGAAGAAAAATGGGATTTAATCTAACAAACAATCATAAATGCAGCTGAAGAAGAAATAGGATGGTATAAGAAAAATAGAAATGAATGGTTTGATGAAGAATGTAAGGAAATAATTATATTGAAAAACAAAGCAAAGAAAAAGTATTTACAAAGGAACACAAGAAATAATAGAGAAGAATATGAAGAGAAAAGAAAGCAGGCAAATAAAATTTGTAATAAAAAGAAAAAAAATGATGGAGAAAAAAGTAGAACAAATTGTGCAATATAATGAAAAAAGAGATAAACTAGATAGGATGTAAGGATAAAGAAGGAAAATTGGTAACTGAGAAAGAATTAGTTAAAGAGAGGTAGAAGGAATATTTTAAAGAATTATTTATGATGACAGGAAATGAGGGATATGAAGATATAGAAGAAAGAATTCAAGAACCAACTTATAAAGAAATAGTGGAAATAAAACAAATTAAAAGTTTTGAAGCACTGGGAGTAGTTGGGATAACAGGAGAACTTATAAAGAATGCATGTGAAATCCTATGGAAAGAAATTTATTATTTGATGTTAGATATATGCAAAGAAGACAAAATGCCAAATAATTGGAAAATTGGAATAATCCAACCAGTATATAAAAAAGGAGATAAGATGAAATATAGAGGAATTACATTATTGAATGTGATTTCTCTATAGTTCTGACATTTCATCTTATCAAGTATGGTATACAAACGATTAGAACCATATATAGAAACAATAATAAGAGAGTACCAGTGTGGTTTCAGAAATAAAAGATCCACAGTTGATAATATATTTATGCTGCGAAATATATATGAAAAATGCTTAGAATATGATATAGAACTTCATAATTTATATATATCGATTTCCAACAAGCATTTCATAAATTAAATAGACAAGAAATGATACATAGCCTGAAAAACTGGGAATACCAAGAAAACTAATTAGATTAATCAAAATTACATTAGAAGGATCCAAAGCAGTAGGTAAAATACAAGGGGAGCTAATGGATCCCTCTGAAATAAATTGTGGAGTAAGACAAGAGCAAGTTTATTTAATTTGTACTTGAAGCAATAATAAGAAAGTTAAATATGAGAGGATTTATTAATAATAAATTAATACAAATATGTGCATATGTAGACGATATAGCAATAATAAGTTGTAGGAGTAAAGATTTAGAAGAAAAATTTCAAGAACTTAATAGAAATGCTAAAGAAGTTGCATTACAAATTATTGAACAGAAAACTAAATATATTCCAAGTGGAAAGACAATAAATGAGAACATTACAAGATATAATATAGGTGAATGCAGTTTTGAAGTTGTAGATAGTTTTGAATATTTAGGTTCATTAATTAACAACAAACAGTAATATATCCGAAGAAATTAATAGTAGAATCATGGTTGGAAATAAGTGTTATTATACTTATAAAAAGTTAATGAATAATAAGATTCTTAATCGTAATTCTAAAATAAAACTTTGAAAAACAATTATAATACCTGCAACAACATATGGATGTGAAACGTGGCCATTAACACAAAAAGATATAGATAGATTGAGAATCTTTGAAAGGAAAATATTAAAGAAGATATATGGACCAATAAAAGAAGAAAATGGGATATGGAGAATTAGAACAAATAATGAACTTTAACAACTAACCAACAGTGAAGATATAGTAAAATAAGTCAAAGAATAGCATTGTTGGAGCATATAGAAAGAATGGAAAAAGATATAGGAGTTAAAAAATTTGAATGGAAACCATTAGGACAAAGGAAGAAAGCTAGACTAAGAAAAAGATGGATTGATGATGTACAGAAATATCTTACAACTCTAAAAGTTAAGAATTGGAAGATTATTGTACAGAAAAGAAAAGAATGGCTAAAAATTGTTTTGCAAGCTAAAACTCATAAAGATTTGTAAAGCTAGAAGAAGAAAGAATGGTGAGTAATAGTCAGTATAACTTCCCAAAATTGAGAAAGTTTTAGACAGTCGTTTATGTTCAGGTTTGTATTGTGAATGTGTACTTCGCAGCTTTCCTTGTGTTGTCTTTCCAAAGCAAATAAATTTTGTGTAACACTTTAGTTTTGTTCCACTGAATCCTGGGTTACGTTGGCAATGTGGCTTGCTAAACCAGATTTGTTGGGTTCTTTAAGTGAAATGTATTTCTGATGTTCTTCAAGATGAATTTATGCAGAACAACCAGTCTGTCCATAATAACATAAGCTGCAAGAACAGGAGATTCTGTAAATTCCAGGATAAAAAAAAGAGTAGGATATTTTTCTTTAGGTGAGATAATGAGGGTATTAAGTTTGCAAAATGAGTGGAAAGAGACTTGTAAGTTAATCTTGAAGTAGTCTACAGATTAACATATGTCACCTTTTCCAGCAACCATTTCATGTCCCCTCTCATACTGAACTTATCACTAGTTAAGTCATTAGTATCTGCTACAGTTACAATCCCATTTACTTTTCTTTTCTGTTTTTGAATTGTTTCATTATATTTTTAATTTTTTTCCTGGAAAACTCTTAGTTATAACCTGCTCATCAACAGCATGTTTTATGATAGACTCACCATACCAAATAACCTCCTTTTTGCAGATAACATTATTTATCCGATTTTCGTTACTTATTGACTTACATGATTCTGTGCTTTTGTTGTTTCTTATTTTGCTGTTTAATTTTCTTTTCCCCTCTGTGTTCAATTAAATGCCTCTTGACTATTGTAATTCCTGCATCATCTCTCTCTCTGATAATCTGCTTCACTTTTGCTATTCCTCCTCAATATCTTCAATAACTTCCTCAGCAGGGCATGCCTTCTTGTTCAAAACTTGATGCTCTAAAATTTAAAATCTTCTTTCTAGCATTTAATGGAAATTCTGCTTCCTTTATAAAAAAAAAATTGATTAGATTTTATGAATAAAATTTCATAATTATCCTTACAATCCACAGATCTTCTAGTAAGTTTTTATGTAGTGCCATCTTTACAAATATCCCTCTAATAGATATGATTGAATTACTTTATAATGGCATTCCTCCTGATAGTCAAATTTGACTTTGTCATTAGTTCAGGATACTTGAGCTGCTGGAACAAACTGTACAAACAGATTGAGGGAACAGTTATGGGGTCTACCCCTTTCCCCAACTCTAGCTAATTACTTTATAGAGCATTTTGAACAACATATTCTGGACATTTTTTCACCTAAAACAGTGTTTCTCAAACTTCAGACATCTGTGTACCCCTTCTCAAATTTTCATTATTACCAAGTACCCCCTTATCAAAATAATAATAATAAATAAATAAAATATATTTTGTTGTAAATGTCTATTTTATTTGAACTTAGATGTACATGTAAACAAAAAAATATGATTTTGAACCATACTTGGTGCTTTATATTGGTGATTCACCCACATGCAGCGAAATAGAACAAACTTTATAAAGATACTATAAATTTTTACTTACTTGAAATAATTTATCATCAACGAGAGGAGTGAAATTGCTTATGGTGAGATAAAATTTCAGCAAAATTTGGCTCTATAGTTGTTAATTTCAATCTCAGATGTGGTTCGACATCTATAATGCGATTCCTCTTCTTCGTCTTAATATTTACAAGGGCCGAAAATCCAACTTCGCACAGATATGAACTTGGAAATAGAAAAATGAACCTTAGAGCTTTATCTATTAATTCAGGAAATTCATTCTGTATTTGTAGCCAATATGATGATAACGTATTCTCGTTGTATTTATTTTTTAGGAAACTATCAGAAGCTAGTTCTAAAAGTTGTTGTTCTTCTATTGACGTTAGACCCTTTGGCATAGATTTGTTGATATTGAAAGGGTATCTTATCCACTCAGTATTAATGTACAATTCAGGGAAATACTTTTCTAGATTCATTTGTAAGCTTTGTAAATGCTGCATGATAGTACTTTTCATCATCGATTTGTTCATTTGAACTTGCAAGCGATTCATGAAGAGATGGAAACGTTTCAAATTCTCCATTACCAACCTCTTTTTGCCATAACTTCATTTTTGCCAACATGGCGTTCACTTTATCTTGGACATGAAATATATAAATTTCCTTGCCTTGTAAAGATAAATTAAGTCTATTTAATACAGTAAATATATCTGCCAGGTATGCTAATTGACTGAGCCATATCCAATTATGTAAATGCTTTTTCAATTCAAACTTTTCATCAAGAAAAACTTCTGAAGTTCAAATAAACGAATAAGGACTTTTCCACAAGAAAGCCAACGAACATCGGTATGGAAAAGGAGTTGTGTATAGTTGCTTCCCATTTCTTCGCAAAGTTTAGAGAAAAGTCTGGCATTTAGAGGACAGCCTTTATGTGATTTTTACCACTTCATCAAGAACTTTTCTTAGGTCTGTAGATATCATATGTGTAGCCAAAGTCTCCCTGTGTATGCATTAATGTGTCGACTTTGCATCTGGTGCAACAGCTTGAATCCTTGAAACAAGCCCTTTTTTAGATCCGACCATGGATTTCGCTCTGCCCATGTTTATTCCAACACAACTTTTCCAATCAAGCTTGTTTTCAAAGTTATTTATACTGTTGAATATTTCTTCTACTGTTGTATGTTCTGGCAAGGGTTGGCAATATAAAAGGTTGTCATGAATTTTTTGATTTTTTTCGTACCTAACAAACACTAGAAGAATTGCAAAATTTGTAATGTCGGTGAATTCATCTACCTGCAACACATAATAATGACTCTTGCATATATCGGATAACAATGTTTGTTTGTTTTATATTTTCAGCCATTTCAGTGATTCTTTGATGAACAGTACTATTTGAAAGGCAAATTCGATCAAAAGATCTTTTTGCATTATCTCCGATCATAATTTATGCTATTATTTTTGCTGCAGGCTTGACCAAAGTTTCACCAATTGTTTCTGCTGCACCACTTTTTGCTATTAATAGCAACACGATATGAAGCTTCCAAAGGCCTTCATATTTTCACCTCCTGACATGAACAACATCACTTATTGAGATTCTTTTAAATTTTTTAGTTTATTTTGAAAAAATTCGACAGGTTTGTCCTTGTATTCATTATGTTTAGATTCAAAATGGCGATTTAAATTAGATGTTTTCATGCTTTCATTTTTTAAAGTTTCACCGCAAATTACACATAACGGAATAGGTTCCTCTTTATTTCCCATCCATGAAAATCTACATTTCAAGTAATTTATATCGTACTTACGAAGTTTTCTCATCTTCTTCCTAGTTGGTTCTTTAGAGATGTCAGACGTTACAGATGTCACCCTTATTAATTACATTTGATCCAGATACAATATCAACGTTTTCTTGTTGCTGACAGCTGCTTATCTGTTATGTTCCTCTCTTTTGTGCATTTTAAAAATCCAGTCTTTAACCAGTGATCCATACTTAAGAATTTGAAAGCTAAAAAAATTACCTTATTTAATGAACTGTCCTTCAAGAAATGGGCAGTGAAAGAAGAGCTCGAAACAGACAGCAACGGTAGGCCAGTAGAGATAAAGCAGCTATGAAGACGTTCATATGATTGGTGCAGTATTAACAAAAGATCACGCTACTAAATGACAAAGACAAGCCGACAGTTGAGTTGAAATGCTAATTCTCTTCAACCGGGCTTATATAATATCTGAAACACATTCACTATATATATATATATATATATAGATTTATAGATTTCTCAGTTTTAACACGTTCACTCCAACAAAACCATATGTTGCTGATGCAACATATGGTTTTGCTTGAATCTATACAGCATTTTATGTGGGAGGGGACATGCGATTCATTAGTTAGTGCTGTTTTTATCCCAGTTGTCTCTAATTACACTGTTTGTTGAGAAACATATTACACAGCCTGCAGATGTCTCTGTACCTTATTCAGTGATGCAATAGGAATGTTTTACGATCTCGAACTTCACGGATACATTAAATTTTATTCCATACGTTAATGATGCATTGCCGAAAATTGCCACGGATCCCCTGAAGATCTTTCACGTATCCCCGGGGATACGCATACCATACTTTGAGAAACACTGACCTAAAACATCGGTTTGGCACAGGTGTGTTGATGATGTGTTTGCTTTGTGGAACTCCTCCTTATCTGATCTTCATGAATTTCTTGAAAAAATTAATTCAATAAACTCAAGGATTAAATTTACCCTGGAAGTAGAAGATAACAATTGTCTTTTTTTGTCAACCAGATGATAATCTACAGTTCTCAGTATATAGGAAACCAACCAATACTGGTAAATATGTTGGTTCTAACTTACATCGTCGCCCTTGTCAGAATATGGTGTAATCAAATCTTTAGTTGACAGAGCTCATAAACTATGTTCTACAGATTCTGTTCTAAATGAAGAGCTGTTTATTATCAGAACTACTCTTATTTCTAATTGTTATAATGCAAAAACTATTGAAAAAATAATCAGTAATTATGGCCGTTGTCCTAACTCGCTTGAAGAAGAAAATTTCAGAATTTGTATTTCATACGTTCAAGGACCTTCAGAAAAATACCACTACTTTGACAGCTTAACTTCTTACAGTCTCTTTCCATCTAGTTTGCCAACTTTAAAACTTTCATTATCTCACCAAAAAACAAATATTCTCCTCTTTTTTATCTTGGAATTTACAGAATCCCCTGCTCTTGCAGCTTATGTTATTATGGACAAACTGATTGTGTTATATTCAGGCAATGACAATCAAGGAAAAGAAGGAGTAGCCATAGTATTCAACACAAAATACGAGGCTAATCTTCTTGAATGGCAGTCAGTCTCAAGTAGAGTAATGTGGGCAAATATGAGAATGGGGAACTGGACAATGAGACTTATTTGTGCCTATGGTCCCACAGAAGGTTCTACTAAGGTAGAAGTGGAGGAATTTTTTGAGGCTTTAGAAAAAGCAACTGACACAATGAAAAATGAAAAGTTGGTCCTTGTTGGGGATCTAAATAGCAGAGTAGGAAATGATTTTGAGACATACAAAAATATTTTGGGAAAATTTGGAGAAAAGAGCAAAGCTAATAATAATGGCAAATATCTGTTGGATTTCTGCTCAGGACATGGACTGGTTATTACTAACACCATGTTCCAACATAAAAATGTGCACAAATTCACATGGAGAGAAGAGGCTAGGAATAAGAAAAGTCTCATTGACTATGTTATTGTTGATAGTGATGTTTTCTCCCTGGTGCAGGACACCAGAGTGTACAGAGGATTTGAAATTGGAAGTGATCACTATTTAGTCTTGAGCAGGATAAAATTGAATTTCATATTGAAAAGAATAACATGTAAGAAAGTTTTAAAGCGAATAAAAGTTGAGCAGCTCTCAGATGTGAGCTGTAGACTAAAATACACAAAGATTATTGAAGAAAAAATGAAAGAGTTTGAGAACAGGAATCAAACCTTGGAGATTCAGTGGCAAACTCTGAAGAAAACATTGATTGATTCTGCCAGAGAGGCATGTGGTGAGGTTGTTTGTAAGGATAAAAAAATCAGAACTCCCTGGTGGACACAGGAGGTTAAAGAGGCAGTGAAGGAAAAGAAGAAAGCATACCAAAAGTTCCTGTCAAATAAGTCAGCTTGTGCTCTTAGAGAATATAGAGACAAATGCAAGAATGCTAAACAGTGTGTAAAACTAGCTAAACAAAAGTCATGGGAGGACTTTGGCAAGAATATAGAAAATAAATATCAAGAAGGTGGCAAAATATTCTGGAGGTTGTTGAAGAAGCTTAAGAATGGAGGAAAGAGTGCTATAAAAGGAATTAGAGATGATAAAGGTGACATGAAAACGGGAGAAAAAGATATCCTTCAAGTATGGAGTAATTACTTTGAAAAACTGCTAAATGAAACAAGCAGTGATGACAGCACAGTGGTAAAAAACACTGACCAGGCATGCAGTCAGGAATATATATCCTTACTTGAAGTAGAAAAAGCCATCAAAGGCTTGAAATGTGGAAAGGCAGCAGGAGTAGATGATATTCGACCAGAAATGCTGAAGTATGGTGGTATAAGAGTCTTACAGTGGCTGCACTGCATAGTTCAGAAAGCCTGGACAGAGGGACGAATTCCCGATGATTGGAGTAGAGCTCTCATAGTACCCATATATAAAAAGGGAAATAAAACTGAATGTGAGAATTACAGAGGTATTTCCCTACTGAGTGTTCCTGGCAAGATCTATGCAAGTATACTTAAAAAACGGTTGAGAAGAATTGTGGAAGAAAAGCTTGGTGAAGAACAAGCTGGATTCAGGCCAAATAGAGGCTGTCAGGATCAGATCTTCACTTTACGACAAATAGTCGAGAAAGCATGGGAATATAACAAAGATCTGTATTTTTAAGTTTTGTCGATCTGGAAAATGCATATGACAAGGTGCCAAGAGAGAAGCTATTCAATACGCTGCAGTTATATGGTGTCAATGGGACATTATATCAAGCAATACTTAGTCTTTATTTGAGTTGTAAGTCAGCAGTTAGAATTGAAGGAAGTACAGGAAGATGGTTTAATGTTAAATCTGGTGTGAGACAACGATGTACATTATCCCCTCTGTTATTCATTATCTATATGGATCACATTATGAAGGAAAGTGGTATTAAACATGATATCAATATTGGAGATGTTAATGTCAGCTCTTTGCTTTATGCGGATGATGTTATACTTCTAAATAAATCCACTACAAGTCTGCAAGATTCTCTGACTAAATTGAATAGCTCTTGTAATAGATATGGTATGAAGGTCAGCAATAAAAAGACAAAGACAATGAAAATAGGCAGAATCATTGAAAATGTCAACTGTGTTGTGAATGGAGAACCTGTGGAACAAGTAAAACATTTCAGCTATTTAGGCACGATTTTTACTGAAGATGGTAAATTAAATATAGAAATAGACAACAGAATCAGCAAAGCTGGTATGGTGGGAAGTCAATTGAATAAATTTATATGGAATAAGAGAGAAATTAGTCGGAACACTAAATTAGCTGTATACAAAACAGTGTTCAAACCAGTTTTAACTTATGGATCTGAGAGCTGGGTCAGAAGTAAAACACTTGACCAAAAGACTAGAGACTTCAGATATGAGAGTCCTGAGAAAGATTATAGGCGTGAACAGATGGCATCAATGGCAGTATCATATTAAAAACGAGGATATTAGGAAAGAACTTGACATTGTCAGCATCCAGGAATGCGTTAGCAGAGCTAATGTCAGGTGGTATGGTCACTTAAACAGAATGGGCGAGGAAAGATTAGCAAAACAAGTGTTCTCTGCCAGGTTGGCAGGAAAACGACCGAGAGGAAGACCAAGATATAGGTGGATTGATACGGTACAAAGTGCTTTAGACGATAGAAATATAAGATCTGATAATATTGGAGTGTTGACAAGTAACAGACTGATTTGGAGGAAAATTGTGGATAGGAAATTAATAATGATGTATTTTTTTCATGTAATACTATCATATCCTGTACACTCCTTGAGGGTACATGGCAGGAATTTGATGATGATGATGATTGTTCTGCATAAATTCGTCTTGAAAAACACCAGTAGATAATGCTTTAACAAGCCAAGCATTATGTACTAAATACAGGATTCAGTGGAACAAAACCCAAGATTTACATATCATTGTATCATATAACTTTATATCACTGTAAATGTATTTTCTCTTCTTTATGATTTTCTTCATAATATTCTTTTCTCTAACTTCTTTATTGTAAGAATACAGTATATATAATATATATAGCATACAAAATATGTGTTAATTGACTGTTTGTTATCAGTAAAGTTTTTGGTTAACACTAGGCTGTTAGTGGTTAAGTTTATGGGAAGTCAAAAGTTATGCAGGTTTGCAGTTGGTATCCCTAACCCCCCCCCCCCCACATTGTTCAATGGTCAACTGCATCCAGCAGGATATCAAAGGTATTTAAAAAAAAACATAAAAAAATTTATATTCAAAAAAAGATAAGAATTAAACTTAACGTAAAGTTTTCAAAATTAAATAAATGCTATCATGCATTTGGCTTTAGGGAACAAATAAATATGTTTCTAATCTCTGCTAGAGACAAATTTTCTTCGAGCTCAGAGAGGTAAAAATCTAATACTGTATTAGTTAGAAAATTGGAATGAAAACATAATTATATTGTTGTCATATATCATAATTACCTTCCTTGTTAACTATATAAATTAATTCATTAATCAACAATACCAGTGTTCATTCATTCTGTCATTCAATTTATTAAATTTTGAGAGAGTACCCATCTTTGGGACAATGGGTACTCTCTTGCTGCCAGTCTAACCATCTGGTGGATCAAGAGAAAATACATGTGTCCCTCAACAGTTTTTTTGCATATGTATAGGTGAATGCATCACACATCATAATGGTTTTTCCATCATAAACAAATCTGTGTAGTTGGGGAAGGAAACAAATGTGTTTGTTTTAGGATATATTTGAAAACAGAAATTAAGGAGAATGGTATATTTGAATCACTAAAAGTTGTTAATGTATGAACCATCATTAATAAGCCATGTGAGAATGGGAATTAGGAGGAGAAAGAGGAGATGTGAATAGAAATACTTTCATTACTGGTAATTATTAATAATTAACATTAATGTATGAATCGTCATTAATGAGCCATGTGAGAATGGGAATTCGGAGAAGAAAGATGAGATGTGAATAGAAATACTTTCATTACTGGCAATTATTAATATTTAACATTAGTGATATTATCATGTGTGTCCTGTAAGTTACTGGGTGGAGCGATTAACATGTGTTCCTGAACTCTAGACATGATGGCATAATTAAAAAAAAAAGTGGCATTTAGTATACACTTTTTATATAGTAATATATGCATCGATTCTGATCATCATCGGAATTATCCATCCTTTCTTGAATTCTAGGTTCATTATCTTTTTTTTTCAGTGGCTCTTCTGCCTTATCAATATTAGACATCATGCATATGCTAGTGTTTTGTTGGAAATCATTGGATGCAGTCCATTTCTTTTATATAGAAGGATTCATTTTTATTCACAAATAGATGAATTTTTACTTTCTGCATCTGTTCTTTCCAAAGACTGGAATAAACCTATTCAGTCTTTGGAATGAAATACATATTATGAAATGCATTCTATTCTCAACAGACAATATATTACAGAAGCATGAAAAACATGTATTTTTTTGTATCATTAAATACAGAGACATTTCTAGTCCATGTACTATATTTAGCAACAATTAGTGTTGAATCACACTTTATGACACCCATCATCATCAAATTCCTGACGTGTACAGGATATGATAGTACTTCATGAAAAATTTACCTCATTATTAACTTCCTATCTACAATTTTCCTCCAAATCAGCCTGTTACTTGTCAATCAAGACTACAACATCATTACCAGATCTTATATTTCTATCGTCTAAGGCACTTTGTAACGTATCAATCCACCTATATCTTGGTCTTCCTCTGGGTTGTTTACCCGCCATCCTGGCAGAGAACACTTGTTTTGCCAACCTTTCCTCGCCCATTCTGTTTAAGTGACCATACCACCTGAGATTAGCTCTATTAACTCATTCCTGGATGCTGATGCTGACAATGTGAAGTTCTTTCCTAATATCCTCGTTTTTAATATGATATTGCCATTGATGCCATCTGTTCATGCCTCTAATCTTTCTCAGGATTCTCATATCTGCGGTCTCTAGTATTTGGTCAAGTGTTTTACTTCTGACCCAGCTCTCAGATCCGTAAGTTAAAACTGGTTGGAACACTGTCTTGTATACAGCTAATTTAGTGTTCCGACTAATTTCTCTCTTATTCCATATGAATTTATTCAATTAACTTCTTACCATACCAGCTTTGTTGATTCTGTTTACTATTTCCATATTTGATTTAATCTTAACTAAAAATCGTGCCTAGGTAGCTGAAATGTTTTATTTGTTGCACAGGTTCTCCGTTCAAAACACAGTTGACATTTTCAATGATTCTGCCTATTTTCATTGTCTTTGTCTTTTTATTGCTGACCTTCATATCATATCTATTACAACAGTTATTCAATTTAGTCATGGAATCTTGATAACTTGTAGCAGATTTATTTAGAAGTATGACATCATCCGCATAAAGCAAAGAGCTGGCATTAACATCTCCAATTCTGATATCATGTTTAATACCACTTTCCTTCATAATGTGATCCATATAGATAATGAATAACAGAGGGGATAATGTACATCCTTGTCTCACACCACATTTATCATTAATCCATCTTCCTCTACTTCCTTCAATCCTAACTGCTGACTTACAACTCAAATAAAGTATTGCTTGATATAATGCCCCACTGACACCATATAACTGTAGTGTATTGAATAGCTTCTCTCTTGGCACCTTGTCATATGCCTTTTACAGATCAACAAAACTTAAATACAGATGTTTGTTATATTCCCATGCTTTCTCAACTAACTGTCGTGAAGTGAAGATCAGATCCTGACAGCCTCCATTTGGTCTGAATCCAGCTTGTTATTCACCAAGCATTTCTTCAATTCTTCGCAACCGTTTTTCAAGTATACTGGCATAAATCTTGCCTGGAACACTCAGTAGGGAAATACTTTTGTAATTCTTACATTCAGTTTTATTTCCCTTTTTATATATGGGTACTATTAGAGCCCTACTCCAATCATCAGGAATTCATACCTCTGTCCAGGCCTTCTGAACTATGCAGTGCAGCCACTGTAAGACTTTTATACCACCATACTTCAGCATTTCTGGTTGAATATCATCTACTCCTGCTGCCTTTCCACATTTCAAGCCTTTGATGGCTTTTTCTACTTCAAGTAGAAAAAGCCATCATTTCCTCTGTATCGAGCCTTGATAAGATCCCATCTTGACTTCTGTGCCCAGTTATGGGCACAGAAGTCAAGATGAGCACAGAAGCTGGGCAAGAGCGTGGTTGACAAGGGTGTTAGAGCTAGGTTTTTTACTAGGAGAGTGGTGAATGAGTGGAATAAGCTTCCAGAGTCTGTTGTGGGTGCTATGACCGTGAATGCGTTCAAGGCAAGGTATGATAGATACTGTGTGAATGTTGAATAATTGTTCTTGACATGATGTTAGGGCCTCCTTCGATGAGTGTCGACTCCTTGTAGTTTCCCGGAACAATAATAATAAAAAGTATGGATATGTATTCCTGACTCTATGCTTGTTGAGTGTCTTTTACCACTGTGCTATCACTGCTTGTTTCATTTAACAATTTTTCGAATTAATTACTCCATACTTCAAGGATATCCTTTTCTCCCATTTTCGTCACCTTTATCATCTCCAACTGCTTTTACAGCACTCTTTCCTCCATTTCTAAGCTTCTTCAACAACCTCCAGAATAAACAAAAGTCATGGGAGGACTTTTGTTTAGCTAGTTTTGCACAGTATTTAGCTTTCTTACATTTGTGTCTGTATTCTCTAAGATCACAAGCTGACTTATTTGCCAGGAACTTTTGATATGCTTCCTTCTTTTCCTTCACTGCCTCTAACTTCCTGTGTCCACCATGGAGTTCTGATTTTTCTATCCTTGCAGACAACCTCACCACATCCCTCTCTGGCTATATCAATCAGGGTTTTCTTCAAGGCTTGCCACTGAATCTCGAAGGTTGGTTCCTGTTCTAAAACTCTTTCATTTTTTCTTCAATAATCTTTGTGTATTTTAGTCTACAGTTCACATCTGATAGCTGCTCAACTTTAATTCGCTTTAGAACTTTCCTAAATGTTCTGCTTTTCAAAATGAAATTCAATTTTATCCTGCTGAAGACTAAATAGTGATCACTTCCAATTTCAAATTCTCTGTACACTGGTGTCTTGCACCAGAGAAAAAACATCACTATCAACAATAACAGTCAATGAGACTTTTCTTATTCCTTGTCTCTTCTCTCCATGTGAATTTGTGGACATTTTTATGTTGGATAATTGCATTAGTAATAACCAGTCCATATCCCGAGGAGAAATCCAATAGGTATTTGTCATTATTATTAGCTTTGCTCTTTTCTCCAAATTTTCCCAAAATATTTTATAAGTCTGACAATCATTTCCTACTCTGCTATTTAGATCCCCAACAAGGACCAACTTTTCCTTTTTTCATTGTGTCAGTTGCTTTCTCTAAAGCAGTGCTTCCCAAACTTCTAGATGTCAGGGCCCCCTTTGCAAAAATTAAAATATTTCACCGCCCCCCTCGAAAAAAAATCGTAATAGAGACATATATTATTATAAAATTTATTGTATTTATATTCAATACAAAACATACACAGCGAATATTGCAAAAATCAAATGCATATATTACATTTTTTGTCTCTTACCGTTTGGTTTTTTTAAGACGATGCGGGCTGTTCTGGTAAAATATGAAATACTGTCCTTTTGAATCTGTTTCTGCTTCTTCTGATTGTTCGCGGGATTTTTTTTAATTTTTTTATCAGCCACTTATCCATCTCAGCAGGGTTAAATTTTTTTAACGTAGAATAGAACAAATAATATCACCACTTACCGATACTGGCACACCGCAGACTGATAACATGAAATTAGTGAATATTACCTGAATAAGGGAATCCCCAGACCAAGAACATTTTTCTCTTTTGTGACTTTTCTCCCTTTACGGTAATTAAGCCTAACGCGAAACAGATGCCAAAGGCAGGTTATTAAGATGTGCATGTGATTTGTGCGGTATTAACAAAAGATCACGCAACCGAAAGATAAAAGCATAGCTGACAATTGAGTTGAAATGCTAACTGTCTTCAACCGAATTCCATAAGTGAAACTGCCATAACATTCATTATATATATATATATATATATATATATATATATATATATATATATATATATATATATATATATATATATATTACTTAGTTTTAACACTTTTACGAATTTTAACACGTTCGGTTGAATTTTATTGCTGCCTTGGGAAATCGAACTCACACACATCTAATTAATAACAATAGTTTTTAGTTATATACCGTGTTTGCCCATGCAACATATGGTTTTGTTTCAGTCTATACAGCATAGTTTCTGTATGATGGGACATGTGATTTCATTAATTAGTGTGTTTTTATCCCAGTTGTCTCTAATTGCACTATTTGTTGAGAAATATATTACACAGACTCCTCATACCTTATTCACTGGCATAATAAAAGTACTTGTTTTTATTGCCTCTGCAGTATAGTGGTTGTTAGGGGGGGGTGTTGTTTACCACTGCAATGGAGTTACTATCTCCCCACATGAACTTGTTTAAGCTTTTTTTCATGTGTGAAGTATATGCGAAACTTTTATTGGTAACAGAAAACTAGCTCGGATGACAATGATAATATAAAACGAGTTTTGATATGTATATAAAGTCAATATCAACAGTCTCTGATTACGAACGCGTGATGAAAGGGACAGGAAGATTTGGAGCTGGAGAGCATTCGAAGTAAATACAATTAACCACTGCTTTGAAATGAAACATATGAATAAACAATATTTACTAATATTCATTAAGCACCGAAATACGCAGGAAGCAAAGTTTGTGAACCAACACCAATGTGTCAATTTTTGCATTAAAATATAAAAAATAACAAAAAAGAAATAATAAATAATAAAAGTTAAATACGTTTCTTTTAAAATAAAAAAAAATCTACTTAGTCTTAAAACATTTTAAATTTGTTTTCATTATTTCACGGCCCCCCCCTCAACAAAACCTGCGGCCCACAGTTTGGGAAGCGCTTCTCTAAAGCATCAAAAAATTCCTTCACTTCTACCTTAGTAGAACCTTCTGTGGGACCATAGGCACAAATAAGTCTCATTATCCAGTTCCCCATTCTCATATTTGCCCACATCACTCTACTTGAGACTGCCTGTCATTCAAGATGATTAGCCTACTATGTAGTGTTGAATACTATGGCTACTCCTTCTTTTCCTTGATTGTTATTGCCTGAATATAACATTTTGTATTTATTGCTCAGTAAGAGCTCACCAGTTTTGGTCATTTTTGTTTCAGTCACCCCTATTATGTTGAACTGGTACTTATCTAATTCCTCAGCTAGCTCCATTTCTTTGCCATTCAGGCTTCTTATGTTGATAGTACCGATCTTCAATTCTGGGGATATTGAGTTGGGGTGTGTTTTAGGATTTGTTCCAGTAGCTGACTTTGCACTGTTCACCCTGGTTCCCTGGCAAAACAACAGGGGCCTTGTTTAACTGGGCAACACCTCAGCTGGCATGAAATTTTGTCATGTTGTACCATTATTTTGTATATTGGTTTAAGCCAATAAGAAGAAAATTTGGTCTGCTAAATCCCAAATTGCCATCCCATCCTCGTTCGTTAAGTATCCAGGGTACACCACGAGATGGTGAGGATTGAACATTAGGTCAGAAGCCCTGGTTGGTTCTCTGCATTCCTTTAAAGATTATATGGTCTCCTCTCAGTTATACAGCTTTGACCCTTATTGGGACAGTTAATTCTGAAACAATAGAATGCTAATTTCTATTTAGAAGTTAGCATTCTGTTGCATTTAATAATTGTCACATGCTGCTAATCATATGAAATGTGAAGAAAGTAACAAATGTGACATTAGGTATATTTATAATGGAGGATATCTGTATTAATATTCAGATATCCCAGAAGTTAAAAATATATTTAAGTTAGAAGTTAGTAATAAGGTATTATTTTGTAAAGTTCTTGTAAACAACTTTACAAAAGCCGTTTACTAAGAACTTTCTGTCCAGTCTTCAATACATGAAGACTGGACAGAAATTAGAAGACTGAAAGCGGATATCTTTTGTATAGAGATGTGTGAAGTTTTTATGAGTCATTAATCCACATAGGATTTATTTCAGTAAAGACTGAAAGAAAATTTATTGTGTTTCAGTTCATATAGAATGGACCCAGTAAAGTTTTACTGAGAATTCTCAGTCTGATAGGTGATTTCTAACTGTTGGCATGTTTTAGTTATTTCTTCAGAATCTTTCATATATAAGGCAAGGTTGTTCTGAAGCGATAAAACTGTTGATAATATTTTAAGAAGAGTTGTGACTTTCACATAGAAAGTTAATTCATTCTAAAGTGTCGATATGGTTTTTAGTCATTTATTCAGTGGAGTCATTTATTCTGCTGTTACTTTCATGTAGAAAGTGTAGTTACTGAAGTGTCTTAGATAAAAAACAAGATATGTTTTATTCAGTGATCTGATTTAAAATATAAGAAGAGTTCGCTTGTGTTGCTGTCATAGTGAGAGCATTTTTGTTTTTAGGAAGCAAGAGACTAACTTTCCAGGAGTTTTATCCATATAAGATATAGCTGTTAGTTTATGTGATTGAAAGGAAGTTGTGCACATTAAGTGTCTTTCTTGTTGTGAACCAAAGAATACACTAGCACTTGGGTAATTAAGTAGTCGATTTGATGATGTACAGATTTGTGTTTTTTGTAAATTAAAGATTTTTTATTTTGGCTACAAGAGTATAAAGACTCAATCTCTCAATGGGTTTAAGTCAGTTAAATATAAATTTAAGAGTTGCAAATGAGATCATGGGATACAAACCCATGTGCAATGTACTTGGAGTTCAGTTTCATGTTGTCTTTTATTTTGAATTTAAGTGTTTTAACCACTCAGAGTGTGGAGAGAGTAAAATAAAAATATACACCCCTCACACTACATACAGTAAGCACTGCTTAGAAATAGTAAGTCTGGAATAACACTTAAATATGAAAATTATTTAATGGAAAAAAATTACTTAACTTAGGGGTAAGTGACACAGTGCTTGAATTGACTAGTGAATTCATAAATTCATTAGAAGATTATTTAGTAGAGCATAAATGTTAAAGTATTGAAAGTTATAAATTGTGGATAAATAATACTACTGACATATTGGCAGGTAATAACTGGATATTAGTGGATGAATTCAATTTAATTGGACAGGATACCTTGCTTCACTGTGTTTTGAAACAGATTCCAATTTAAGTGCTATCTTTAAAATCTCTAATTCTGTGGATATGGAGTAATTTAAAGGATCGTCTGCATACTATGTGTACAGTGGATTTGAAATAGGAAAATATGTAACAGGTTTTAAAAAAAAAAATTAGCTGAGGAGCTTTCAGAAATGAATTGTAGGCTAAATATAAAAATATTGCTGGAGTAAAAATTAAAGCTTAAACTGAAGCAATTTAAGTTTTGAAGGAGTAAGGCTTCATCATTTTCTTTAAATAAACGTTTGAACTCATGGCAACACAGATGGACCATAGGACATTGTGGTTGGTATCTATTTGATGTTGTGCATGGATAGCTTTCTCATGTTTCCTATTGATGATGTAAGACTGTTCTTGCATTCTTTTCTTTACTGAATGTCCAATTTGTCTGAAGTAAGAGAGGTGACAGTCATATGGAACTTAGTAGGTGCTAGGAAGAGCAAGAGTGGAACATTTATCTTTTGAGGATGGGAACCATGATGATAGTTTGTTGAATGGCATAAATGTAGCCACTGTATTATACTTATTAAGAATTCTAGAGATTCAGTGTGAGATGCCAGAAATATACATTTTAGAGATTCTATGTACTTTCCTTGTTATTTGAGCTAGGGTTATAGGAATCAAATATGGTGTGGTCCCCTCTGAAAAGCCATTGTGATTCATATATCATTTAATGTTTAAAAGTTCTTGCTGAAGCGTTGCTCCATTATCTAAATTTGAATCAGAAGAACTGCCTCTCACTATTGAAAATATGGAAAAGTCTTATTTTAATCACACATCATTTAAATTTTTAATATTAATTAATAATATAATTAGTTAATATTTAATAATACGTTAATTAATAATAGTTAATTAATAATACGTTAAGCAGCACAAAGCAACAACTGAGGTTGTTGCTTTGTGCTGCTTTATACACAGTCTTGCCATAAATACTCTTAAAACTTCTGTAAACCATTGCATTGTGAAACCTAGTTCTGTTAGTTGCACTGTGTGTAGCCAACATCCATGTTTATCAGTAAAGAGAGAGAGAGAGAGAGCGTTGCCTGGATGTGTGGGATAACATGCAATGGAGAAATTATGAAAACTGTAGCTGTAACAGCACTTCATAAGGTTGGAATGTAGCTACCTGTTATTTTCAACATGCTGAAAACACTGAGGATCAATATGATGTTTGTATATCAGATTTGACTGTTACAGAAGACGTATCTGACTGGCAAAGAACAGGTCGACCATGCTGCGTTAGGATGCAACAACTTGTATTGCGAGTTGCATTTCTGTGAAAAAGGGGTCAATCACTATACTGTGCTGGAACCTGTGGTACAGTCCCCTGAACAACATTTTGTTTCATGGTAGGCAGTGGACCTTTTAACAGGATTCAGTTGAAAGTGAAAGTGTTGTGAAGGTCCATGATCTCAGTTTCAAGGTCTGTGTCATTTGAATGAATAGCTCTGACTCAGTTAGTTTGGATTATTTTAATTCACACTCTTTTGAAATGATGTTGTTGAAGTTTGATTATCTTTAGGTATATTTATTAGATTGAATTCTTAATTTATTGATTTTAGGTATGCATAAATTTTTAAATTGCATTTTAGGTGATAGTCAAAGGAGTCGAGAAGATAGTGCTGATCGATATCAGAAGGAATCATATTCCGAAGATCAGGTACATTTTATTTATTTATACCTAATTTGACATTCATATACAGTAAGTCCTCGGCGTACATGGATTTGAGTTATGCAGATTCGTAGATACGCAGTTGCAGTACTTCAACCTGCAACTAGCAAGACCATCTTTCAAGTATCACTTTGTTAACATCATTGATGGTAAGTTATAGAACTGAAAGGCTACACTTTGGCATAAATAAGATAATAAAATTAAGGTTATGAAGGTTTAATCTCAAAGTAGTTTTCTTTTCATAAGCAGAACCTATTGTAGTGTTAATTATCCTTTGAAACGAAACATATTTGGCAAAAATGCATAATATTTAAGTGCTGTTCAACTTGCGCAGAAACCTTTTGTATGAATTAACCGCGTAAGTGAGGACTTACTATATATGTAATTCATTTTTTTTAAATTAGATGCACTGTAGATACATAATATGCTGTGCTTTATTATTAATGTTTGAGTTTTTCATTTCCCAATAAGTAATAAAACCTATTCTAACAGGAATTGCTTTTCACCAGTAATATGTACCTTCAAGAAGTATAAAGGATAGCACAATGGTACTAGATAGAAAAGTGTGCATTATTGTTAATTTCTTATCAACAATTTTCCTTCACATTAATCTGTTCTTTTACAGGACCCCAGTGGTCAGATTTTTGTATTCCTCTGGATCCGTTTCCTTGACATCTTAGCAACAAATGCCTATTTTACTAACCTTTCCTCTCCCATTTTATTTATGTAACCACAGCCATCATATGAGATTAACTCTCTTCACGCATCCCTAAATTTTCATGTCAAGTTCCTTCCTTCCTAATATCTCCATTTTTAATATGCATCTGACTGACATTGATACAGCATATTAATTTCTTCTAATTTTTTTTCAGAGCCCTCATTGTGGTCCAATTTGTATATACAAATAATTTATTGTTTAACAAATTTCTCTATTATTTTGTATAAATTTCTTCAGTTGACTCCCTGTCACATCAACTTTGCTTATCCTGTGGTCCTTTCCGTATTTAATTTGCTGTCTGTTAATGCTTGTGCTAAAATAGTTTAAATGTTTTATTTGTTCTATAGGTTACCCATTCAAGATACAGCTGATGTTTTAAGTGCTGTGCCTATTTTCATATTCTTTGTCTTTTTATTGATGATTTTCATACCATATTTATTATGACAGTTATTTAATTTATGTAGGGAATACTGCTGACTTGTGTTGAATTTATGCATAGAGTAAAGAGCTGAAATTCACATCTCCAATTTTGATGTCAGGTTATTAATGCCACATTCCTTTAATGAGATACATGTAGATGATTAACAGTGGAGTCAGTGTGTACCTTTCTTATACACTCAATTTTACATTAAACCATCTTGATGTACCTCTTAAAATTGTTACTCCTGACTCACAATTATAAATATAAACTGTGTATTGCTCTGTATAATGTCCCATTTGATTGTAGTATAAATTTGAATTGCTTTTCTCTTAGTACCTTATATAACTCCTTTCCAAATCTACAAAACTTAAATATTGACCCCTGTTATGTTTTTTATTATTATTATTATCTGAGACCTCCAGGGAGTCAAGGACTCATCGAGGGAGGTTGTAAATTACCCAACCCAGCTATCATACCTTCCCTTAAATTCATTTACACTAGATGCATTCACTACCCATAAGGGCAAATTATTCCACTCACTCACTGCTCTCTGGGAGAAAAACCTAGCTCTTAACTCTTTCTTGACTGAGAACAACCTTAACTTCCATGGATGCCCCTGTGTTCTCTCCCTGCCTTCCATATAACGAAAAATTTCATCATTTGAAATGCTATAACACCCATTCAAAAGTTTATAGACCTCTATCATATCACCCCTCTTTCTCCTGTTAATCTAAATCCCATAATCCAGATATAATCTTTGTAACTCTTCTTTCCACCCTTTCCACAGCTTCTTTATATCCCCTTGGAACCTGGGAGACCAAATCTGTGCACAGTAATCCAAGTGTGGTCTTATCAAAGACTTATAAAGAGGCAAAATTACTTCCTTATCCTTACATGTCAAGGTTCACTTCAACATAGCAATTATCCTCTGAGTTGTATTTGCAACTTTTGCTATGTGACCTTTGAACTTTAAATTCTTATTCACCAATACACCAAGATCCATTGTCTCTTCATTTTCTTGTAGCATAACCCTGCTAATATAATATGCTGCTGGAACTCTAATCATGCAATATATCAATTTATTAATGAGATTTTTGCTGTTGTACTTAGATGCTAAATGCTTTATATCAGGTTCATATTTTGTCACTTTTAGTAATACACATGAAACTAGATGCATCAGTCATTCTATTTCTTAAACTGTCTTTTATAAAATTCATTTAAAAAATAATGACTCACAAGCATATGTACAGGAGAAAATTGATAATATAGCCATTGCTAGATTTTTTTAAACAACAAAAGGTTTCAGGAATGGCATTCCAAGTTCTCAATATTTCCTCTTTTGCATTCTTTTTAATTGCCCCCAATAATCGATCATTTTCCATTATTTCCAAGTCATTTCTCAAATCGACAGACTTTTGTTTCCATATAGAACTAGATTGAAAATCGATCAGTTGCATTTCTATATCTTCCAAATTCAGCTACTCGAAAATCTCCAAATTGAGTTTATCTGTTGATGTTGTGTCCGGATGCAAAATAAATTTTGATGTCTCTGCAAATTGTCTGAACTGCGTAAATCTTGAAGAAAATTCATTGATTATCGACTGAATAAGTGTAGAAAACTTTTGTCAATTTAACTTGATCTGTTTTTTCATGGGATTCTAGATCTGCAAAGATTTTTTTGTATTTGGAAAATATTGGAAGGTATTGGAAATGACGTCACTATTAAAAATTGGTAATTTAGCTTCGAATGCTTTGATTAAATCAAACATGACAATAATTGTCTTGTTAACACCTTGCAGTTTAACATTTAATTCATTTAAATGTAAACACAAATCAGCAAAAAACACTAATTTCGAAAGCCATTCGACATTCATTAATTGATTGTATTTTTCAATGATTTTCTTATTATGTAAAAAAAGTCTGACTTCATCTAAACACTCAACAAATCTTTGAAGAAATTTCCCACAACTTAACCATCGGACATTGTCGTACATAAGTAAACCACTGTACACTGAATTTACCTCACTTAATAATTCTATAAATTTTCATTTATTTAAAGCACGTGCCAATATAAAATTGACCAATTTTGTTACAATGCTCATAATATTTTCCAGTGTCTTAAAACTAGCCTTTGCGCATAAAACCTGCTGATGTATAATACAATGAAAACCCAGAACTGAATATCCAATGTATTTGGTAAATAAATTGACGAACCCATTTTCCTCTCCTGTCATACTGCGAGCACCATCAGTAGTTACTGATACAATTTTGAAGGGATCTATATCTCTTTCAGCAAGTGCATTTACAACTGCGTCGCAAATATCTATTCTTTTTGTTGTTGTTGCTAATGATGTTAAACTTATCAATTCTTCTTTGATGTTATTCCCAACACAATAACGAATAAAAATTGCTAAACAAGCTGATTCAGTTATGTTAGTACTCTCATCACGACAAAGAGAAATTAAACCAGATTTTATATCTGTTTTTTGCTGATGAGTTATATTTTTAGCCATTTCTATGATTCTATCTTTCACCGTGTTTCTAGCCAAAGGCATGTTCTTTTATTCTTTGAATAATTTTTTCATTGTTTTCAAAATCTTCAAAGAGAACTGGTGCACATTTTAACCATGCTTCTTTTATATATTCCCCATCACTAAAGGGTTTCCTGTGTTTAGCAATTACATTTGAGGCAAAAAAAAACTAGCAGCAATTATATTTGAACGACTGCCGATAAATTTCATTAGGGTTGTTGACTGGATATTCCTATTTTTAATTGCCCGAGCAATAAATTCTTTCTGTTCGTCCTTGCTTTTCTCAAGGAGCGATTTATGGTTTGTCTCATAATGCCGTTTTACTGACGACTTTCTGCACATAACTGTCCTGGAACATAAAACGCTTATTGCTTTATTGTCTTTATTAATCATGCCATACTCTTCATCCACCAGCTTTGAAACTCTCTGCTGCTTGACTGTGATAATTTTCGTTTTTTATTTTCGCCAGCCATGTTCGGTAGAACTGTAACAAAATAATTCACAACTTAAATCAAATGCATTTTTTATAGTTTCAAAAAAATCAACATTTTATTATATGCCTAAATTAAATTATCTTTACCATTCACAGTAGCAAAAACAAAACAGTGCACATACGCAACAATAATGCACTTGCCGCTGCTTATTTCTACCTACTGACGGATGCGTGGTGCGAAATGCATAATGAATGCATGTGCGATTAGAAAAGGGAATAGTCAGGAAATCGCAAGGATCAGTCGTTCTCAATTCTTTTTCTATAGACTGTATTTTTATTTATTCTTACTGTATTAGAGGGCTCAGTCCCAACAAACTTACTCGTAAATACTGTTCCCATTTTTTGAAAGTTCATACATTAAACTAACATAAGTATTAATATTATATAAATTAAGTGGATATTAAATCCAACATTATTTCAAAGCCGACTACAGTAACTATAGAATTTTCATGCGAAATTTGACCAATGAACTTACGGGAATACACTCGCTGCCATACTACCAGTTGCTCTTGCGCAGAGGTCGGGAACCGGTGGCCACAGAGCCACATGCGACTCTTGGCTGAACAAAGTGTGGCTCTTTTATATTGAATTTGGCTCTTTTATGTTTAATTGCGAAATGCATAATGAACGCATGTGCGATTAGAAAAGGGAATAGTCAGGAAATCGCAAGGATCAGTCGTTCTCAATTCTTTTTCTATAGACTGTATTTTTATTTATTCTTACTGTATTAGAGGGCTCAGTCCCAACAAACTTACTCGTAAATACTGTTCCCATTTTTTGAAAGTTCATACATTAAACTAACATAAGTATTAATATTATATAAATTAAGTGGATATTAAATCCAACATTATTTCAAAGCCGACTACAGTAACTATAGAATTTTCATGCGAAATTTGACCAATGAACTTACGGGAATACACTCGTTGCCATACTACCAGTTGCTCTTGCGCAGGGGTCGGGAACCGGTGGCCACAGAGCCACATGCGACTCTTGGCTGAACAAAGTGTGGCTCTTTTATATTGAATTAAAGGATACATAATTAATACAAACAACTAAATATAGTTTTTTGATATGGCCTGTTCATGGCGCTAGATACTATGCATGTGATGTGTTACGCATGAAATTTTATGACACAAACAACTGACAACTATGTTACATTTGAAATACCGCTAAATGTTAACCCTGCCTAAGGTAACTAGTGCCATGGCGAAAATTTGAACTAATTGATCAGCTGTCCTGTCAAACACCACGGTTTTTAGATACATACGGATTTTAACTGTCAAAATAAATATTCTGTTAGTTAACTTATTTATTGTGGTACTAAACTGGTGTTTAATTTAGTGTCAGGTAATGTTGTGCACAAATTAATTTTTTTATTATGTTATTATGTTGAATTTGTGTTTTTACTTGCAGGTAAATTTGTGATAATAACCCTCCTAATATGAGTTTAAGAAAAAGAAATCAGATATTCAATAAAATGTGGATAGAGAAATTTGCATTTATAGAAGGAAATGAAAATCAGCAATGTTTAATTTGCCATCTACGACTTCAAAATAACAAATCAAGTAATGTCGAACGAGTCCGCGCAGTTAGCCTAGTGGCTATGCGCTTCGCAACCATATGCCTGGGGAAGGAGTGTCCTAGGTTCGATTCCTGTCGGTAAAGTGAGGAGCTGAAGGATCTTCCTCAGCCATAGCCAAGTTAGCCAGACTTGGGCGTGGACAGCAGGGTTTTTTCCCCAGTTTATTCTGGGGTTTTTCATCCCGCAAAGCAGGCAAACTGGCCTTGAGAACTTAACACTACAGGCCATAGGATATACCGGGGCATAGGGCTGACCACCTTATGCTGTAAACGGATTGAGGTCAGATGATCAATGGACCCTCGACACCGCAAGGTAAAAGAAGGTATAAAGAAGATGAGATGAGTAATGTCGAACGATATTTTCGAGGAAAACATTTAGATTTCAATAAAAAAATATCCTGAGGGTGATAATTAAAAAAAAAAAGCTATTGAAGAATTACAAAGAAAACATTGCTTCAGCAAAGAAATTTGTCAACTTGGACGAAATCTTCGTCGAATACTACTGAAGCAAGTTTTTTGTTATCCTTTGAAATAGCAAAAGCAGGAAAACCTTTTACCGATGGTGAATTTCTAAAAAATTGCATGTATAATGTCTCTGAAATTCTATTTATGGATATGAAAAATAAGGACGAGATACGTAAAAAAAATAAAGATTTACCTCTTTCGGCTAGAACTGTCAAGGAACAGATTGTAACAATTTCTGCAGAAGTTTCAAATATGCAAATTATGGATATTAATTCTGCCGATTTTATATCTATTGCGGTTGATGAATCAAATGATATTTCCGATATGGCACAATGCTGCGTGGTGGTTAAATATATCAGATCTTCCGGTATTCGAGAAGAACTTCTTGATCTGCTAACACTTAAAGGACACACTACAGGTCAAGATATTTCAGAAAACCTTCTAACAAGTTTACAGAATAAAAATATAAATATTAATAATATAGTATGTATTGCAACCGATGGCGTACCTTCTATGATTGCGAAAAATAAGGGGTTTGTTAAATTATTCTACACTCATATTCCACGTGGAGTTATTTCATTTCATTGCATTTTGCATCAAGAAGCTTTAGTTGCAAATTCTTTGGGATTATTACCACAACTAAAAAGAATGATGGATGTCGTTGTGCCAGTGATCAATTTCATCTGATTTCAGGTGTTCAGTCACAGACTTTTTGACATATTTTTAGAGGAGCTAGGTAGTCAACATAAATATTTAGTGACATTTACATCTGTACGATGGTTATCAAGAGGAAAAGCATTAAAACGTTTTTTTCAGCACTTAAAAGAAGTAATAGTTTTCTTAACCACTAAAAATTATAACGTAAATGACGTGGATCTTCTCAGTAATCCCGAATGGATACAAAATTTTTGTTTTTTACTTGATATGACAGAACATTTTAATGAGCTAAATTTAAAGTTGCAAGGGAAGGGAAACACTTACAATTACTAGAGGAAGTCCTTACCTTTGAACAGAAACTAAGAGTGTTTTTCGAAGATGTTACTGAAGAAAAATTTATATATTTTGAAAATCTAAAAAAATTATAGATTGAATTTAAATCAAGAAAAAGTTGATTGCAAAATATTCGCTGAAATGATTACTGTAATTTTAGATTCATTTACAAGCAGATTTCAGGATTTTAAAAAAACATCAGGATAGGATGAAATTTATATTACATCCGTTAAATTGCAATTTAAAATTAATAGACATTGAAGCTTTTCCCAGAATATCAATTGCAGAACTACAAATGGAGCTTCTGGAAATTCAGAATAAAAGCATCTGGGTACAAAAACTTCAGGAAATGGTAGCACAAATTGAAGAAAATGAGGAAACTATGGAAGAAACACCACAGGAAATTATATTTAAATGTTGGAATTCTTTCCCAACTAATTATTCAAATGCCAGGCGACTTACTTTTGGGATTTTGACTCTTCTCGGTTCAACGTACAATTGCAAACAATTTTTCTCTTCAATGAATTACATTAAAAATAAGTATAGGAACAAATTGACTGATGAAAGTTTGAAAGCCGAATTACTATTAAAGTGCACGACATACAATCCAGATTTAAGTAAAATGGCTGAGAAGATGCAAAATCAAAAGTCTCATCGGTGAATTTTAAATTAAAACAATCAAATGTCTATTAAAATATATAATATTGTACTTTTGTTCGGACTAATTCTTTTTGCAATATTATACTTACTTAAACATGTTTTGTGATTAAAAACTTAATCAAACTTAATGTTGTTTATTTATTGAACACATAAAAAATTTATATGCAAACATAAAAGTGGTATTTGATATCTGGAAGTACTGAATCCGTGCAGTTAGCCTAGTGGCTATGCGCTTCACAACCATATGCCTGGGGAAGGAGTGTCCTAGGTTTGATTCCCGTCGGTGACGTGAGGAGCTGAAGGATCTTCCTCAGCCATAGTCAAGTTAGCCAGTCTTGGGCATGGACAGCAGGGTTTTTTCTCCAGTTTATTCTGGGGTTTTTCATCCCGCAAAGCAGGCAAACTGGCCTTGAGAACTCAACACTACAGGCCATAGGATACACCGGGGCATAAGGCTGAGCACCTTATCCTGTAAACGGAGTGAGGTCCGATGATCAATGGACCCTCGACACCGCAAGGTAAACGAGGATATAAGGAAGATGAGATGAGAAGTACTGAATTAAAAACAAATTTACCTAAGTTTGAACTAACTGCAACTTTGAGTCACCAGGAAAAATCAAATTGAAGTTTTGGCTCCCAAAATTTTGTTTTAATTAATTTTTTGGTGGAATGGCTCTTTGGTTCAAAAAAGGTTCCCGGCCCTTGCTCTAGAGGCTAAGGCAACTCGTAGTATGGTGGCGAGTGTATTCCCATAAGATCTCTGGTCAAATTTCGCAAGAAACGTCTATAGTTTCTGTAGTCAGCTTTGAAATAATGTTGGATTTAATATCCACTTAATTTATATAATTTTGTATCGCCGATGTGAAGCCTTTTGGCTATTTATTTTAGTAAATAAGTATTAATAATTAATTATGATACGACAAATATAAAAGTATGCATTTAAATTAGTTATCAATCACAGAACTAATGATACAATATTGTAGTTTCCTCAGGCCAACATTATTAAATTAACTTCTGGTAAGTTTCATTGATACATCCCATTCTGATCACCAAAAATTTCTAATAATATTCAGTATTAAAATTGATTTTAATGATGTTGGTTTGAAAAAAAAAAAAAAAAAAAAAAAAAAAACAGTAGTGAGAAAAATATTTATGCATTGTAACTCACCATAGAAGTCAGCGGAGCAGGGGAAGCAGCAGAAGGACGTCAACTTGTCAGTGAAGGCTTACCGTCGAATATAACTTGCGCTCGCATATAACTGGAAAATGACTCAGAGGATGACCAAGATATATGTGGATTGATACGGTAAAAAGTGCCTTAGATAATAGAAATATAAGATCTGATAATGTTGGATTATTGACAAATAAGAGACATTTGGAGGAAAATTGATGATAGGAAGTTAGTAATTATGTAAATTTTTCATCTAGTACTATCATATACTGTACCCCTTGAGGGTACATGGAAGGAATTTGATGATGATGAGAAAACAAAGTGCATGGTTATATCAAAAGAACCAAGAAATATGAAACTAAACATAACTGGTAGCAAAAAGAAAATTGAACAGGTTCGGTCTTTTATATATTTGGGACAGATGTTTACAGAGAGATGAAATTCCCTTAAAGAAATAAAAAGAAGAATAGAGATAGCAAGAAAAGTCTTTATTGATATGAAAACTGTTCTAACATCCAGAGACATTAATATAGACACAAGAAAAAGATTAATAAAATAATGTATCTGGTCAAGCTTTCTCTTCAACAGTGAAACTTGGACTCTAAATAAAGAAGCAGAGAAAAAATTACACGCTTTCGAAATGTGGACCATCAGAAGAATGTTGAAAATACCACGGACAGAGAAAATGAAAAATGAAGATGCTTCAAAGAAAGCAAAAATGAAAGAACATTAATGAAAATAATTAATGAACGAAAACTTAATATTTTGGATATCTAGCTAGACGAAGGCGTTCAGAAATTAAGATTTCAAGGGAAACTGGATGGAAAAATAGGGAGAGGTAGACAGAGGAGAATGTGATTTGAAGACATTAAGGACTGGACTGACTTGAATTACCATAAATGTTCCAGAGCAGCAAAAGAAAGAAAAAAGTTCCGTGACATATTTGCCAACCTCCTCCTGGGGGGGGGGGGGGGATACCTGAAGACGTGGTCTAACATAGATGTTTGTTGCAGCAGCAGCACTCTCCCACCTGATATCCTTACATGCTGCACACTGTTCTTCCTTATAGGAGAAAATCAGGAACTAATACTTCTATTCCCCCCCCCCCCTTTTTTTTTTTTTTTTTTTTTGTCTGTCTGCTGATATTTCTTTTCATTATTTTAATAATCGTTTCTTGGTAGATCTTCATCCTTAATGAGTAGTTGAATCAGCGAATCTCTTGCTTTTCCAGCATCATTTGAATTCTTCTGCAGCTGAAAATTGCTTATGATCATATTTGGTTTATTAATTATCCATCTACCCTTTTGCATGTGTCTTCTACCCATTGCCTCTCTGTTTTTCCTTTTTGTGAAGTGAAAATTAACCTGTATAATTTTATTTAGTATTCAAATTTAGTGAGGCTGATGTAATAGGCATAAAAGTGATTTTTTTTTTTTTCGAGTTTAAATTCATAACAAAATGCATAAATTTGGCTTTATTAAAAAAAAAAAGTCATTTACACAATAAAATAATCTAACCTAAATCATAGAATGGTTAAAAGGGGAAAAATTGGTAGTGCTCACCTGAAAATATTTCAGCAGCATACCTTAAATAAGGTCTCAGTTGTAATCCAAACCAAAACTATATATATATAAAGTTAACATTGATTGCTTAAGGGAGTATGCACATAGTAATAATATTATTAGTGATTATTAATATTGAAGAAAGCTATAAGATAATTATAAAATAGTCACACATATACACACAGAGAAAGAGAGAGAGACCAGACATCGGGTTTTGAAATGCCTAGAATAATTCTTTCTGATGGTATTTATCATTTTAGGCCAAATGTAAAAACAGGCATATCATTCTTGCCTGATTTTTGCTATTTAGGGGTGATATTGGTAGATCAAAATGACAAAATAATTTGTATTTTATTCTAACCTCTTTTGGAGGAAGGGGAGGGGGTTACAAGGAATAGCCAATTGCTATACCCCTTGTTATATAAAGGATTAAATTGTTGCATTTCATAAATAATTATATGATGCATTCATTTTTCTCATTTATTTAGGTCTATCCATTGACAAATAAATTTTCCAATTTGATGGATGAGGAAGATGACAGATTAGGAAATACATCAGAGTAATAGTTGATAATTGCTCATGGTTGAAATCTTTCCTGGTTATATTCATAGCCTGGATGAGATTGTTACCACTTTATATGAAATACTTTGGATGCTACCAATTACCTTATGGATTGCTCAATGATTTAAACATCTACTTGTAGTATGATGTTTCTGACCAGTGATGTATTTTGGGAATTCTTTTTACTTCTTTATTCATGGAGTTTGCATTTGTAATTTTTTTAATAACGAAACAGTCCTAAGGTAGTTCAAAAAACCTGTTGCAGCTGGCCTTCCACAAATTTTTTTTTTTTACAGTGTACAAAAGCTGTATATGCTATTTTTTTTTAGTATTTTTTTTCCTTTCCTCTTTATAATTGAATAAATTTTGATGGCTTATTAATTTACTGTGAGTCACTCTGGTTTCAGCATTGTAGATTTAATCAGGTATCAAAAATTTGTAAATATGTTTTATTATTGAGTGCTAAAAACAGAGTGGCTCACATTCTGTAAAGTTATATATAACATACAGTGTTAATGGCCTTGTTAAGATTTCAGGGGCTAGAAAAAAGTAAAAAATATCCCATGACCAGTTCAATTACATCATGTACTTATAAATAAAACATGTGCCATTAGGTATATGGCAATTAGCATAATGAAAGAAGGCAGAATATAAAGTTTATTAAAAGGGATTAATTGGATGTTGTAAACATTACCACTGAATCAAGATTTCTATGCCTATGTGTATAATTAATAGATGTAACTTTGTATTACACTTTATTATGGCAGATTTCTTGGTAAAATAAAATAGAATACTTTTTTAAAAATATTTTGCATGGTGTATTTTTTAAATGTTTATTTATTGGAGTCCCATAATTTAATTTACAGCCTTAATATTATAAATATTACTGGTACCCCCCTCCCCCCTTCCCCCAACTTGCATGCTTATATTTAAGGATAACTGCTTAAGTGAAGTTTCTTTAATCATATTACAACATCTACACCATACATGGTTAATAATAAAATTAAAAAAAAAAAAATCAGAAACATTAAATCAGTGCCTAATTCACTTGATTCTATTGACTAAAGTGGTATGATTGTATAAATCTTCTTTCCTGTATGCCCTAGTTTAATGATTGTATAAATTTCTCCTCCCCTATTTGTCCATGTTTATGTTTTCTTTTCTTTTATTTTATTTTATTATATTATTTTTAACAGAAACTGAAAATACAGATATGAAGAATTGTGATGTAGTTATTTTAATGCAAGTTAATATATGTGATTCTTAACTTGATGTGTATAATGTTGATATTAAATGAGTAATTCATATTGATAATAAATTATACAAATTGTTGAAATTATTTAAATATTTGACTGGAATTTTCCTGAGAGTTTTCCTAATAAGTACTATAAAGGAAAGAACATTTATTGTAAGATTTTATTTTATTTTATTTTTTTGTGCCTTGCTATAAACATCCCAAAACTTGAATATAGAATATTTAAATGGTCTTGGGGAAACTAATATGATTCCAGAAAAGGACATAAAAATTTGTCAAAGAATTTTATTCTAAAATTCCAAGGTGGGCTTGAAAAGCAAAGTTTAGGCTTAACTTAGTTATAGTTCCTTTTAGAGTAGTTAGTCACTTTAGAAATCTATGCACATTCCAGCATTTCTCCCACTGCTGCAAGGTTTTCTTGCTTTGAGATTTTGTATAGTGACCCTACACATGAAAGGTAACAAGACCTATAACACATTAATGCCATATATATATCCAGATCTGTGTGTGCTTTGTTCCATTTCTCCAAAACATTTTGGAGAGGTTTTGTGAAAGAAAAGAGGTCACTGGAAGCCAGCTGGATGGGATATGGAGGCTGCAAGACCAAAGCTGTGTTTCTTGGCCAAACTATACTGAAGTTGTGCTTGCTATACATGCCCAGAAATTGTTATTGAAGAAGCAGACAGTTAATGAAAAAAAAAAAAAAAGTTCATTTTAATTCTCTATTTTAAAAATAGTTTTGCATGCCACTGCATTTACCCATGTTGTCATATGCAATCATGCATTGCCTCACTAGTATTGCCATATGTTTTACACAAAATCTTTTTTTATAATAATGCAATTCAATAAATCTTGAAAATTCTATAGCACAGCAAGATGGTGATATCATATCCTAGTGAAAAGCATTATATCCTGAGAATCCATTCTGTAGTTAGTTCGAACTCCCAGGCCAGTTGCAAAGTAGACATATCCACTATATTATAGTAAACTATAATTACAATAAAACATAATATAATGTAACACTGGTAATCAGAACCACAAGTTGTAGTAAGCCAAACTGAATCATTTAATATAGTTCATGCATCCACCTGGCATAACATGCATGGCTCCTGTGATACGCTATTTTGAGTTTGAAGCCAGGTGAAGTAACATAGTAGGATATGTATAAGCTATGTCTTTTTATGCAAAAGAAAAATAATGTTGCTTGGTTGTGAAATATTATAAATTTGTTGAATAAATTTGGAATTGGTAAATTACAGTGAGCTACTTAAAGTGCAGAAAAATACTTATTTGAGTGGTAGCAGAAATGGAGTATGCATCTAGCCATTAGATTTTTTTTTTTTTTTTACTTTGTTTATAGTGGATGATTACCTTAAGAAAATGTATGCCATTACACAATTTTGTTTGTTTGGATAGCAGTATACCTCCAATACATAATTTCACTGTGGACTTGACATTTAGAACTCAGTAATCAGAGCACCTTGATACTTTTGAATACAGCATTTAATTAGATTATTGAAGTTACACTATGTGGTAAAATGACTGCTTTTGATATTGTATTAAAAATTAAGGAGGATGAGATTAAAGAGATGGTTGGAATTCAGTGGCATAGAAAAGCTCAAGGTAGATATGAATAGAGAACTTTGAGGGAAGCTTTCATCCAGCAGTGGATGCAGGCAGATTAAATTTATTTGTTTCAAAGAAGAAAAAAAAGGGGTGTGTGTAGGGGGGTATTTTTGTACAGGTATCTCCATGGAGTCCAAAGAATCTCAGAAAACTCAATCCAGACAGTTATCTATCATATCTCTCCTTAAACTCATTGACTGATGAAATACTCACAACAGACTGGTGTAAAATATATAATACTTATATTCTTTAATTTTGATATGCATTCAATATTTATCCTTTGTCTTATATACTTATTTAACTCAACTTAATAGTCATAACTCCGAGTGTATAATCTCGTTTTCGTTGCTTGAAATTGTCTATTATCATTAATCCCTTCAGTCTATCAATTTAATCTCCCACCCCCTCCTCTCAAGGTTGTGACTATGCTACTTCACGTGTACGTAATTTTAGAACTTAGGAAATGCTTCTGGCTGGAATTCCTATGTCTAAACAGCTTGCTTTTTTTGAACTACACTGATTTCTGAAAATTTATTTTTTTATTTACGACTGCGCTATCAGAAATCACAGGGAGGACTTGTATATCCTTCCTAAGGAAAAAAAAACTCGGCAAAAATACGGAAATATCTCTAATATTTATCTCTAAGTCAAGCAACGTTTAAATCTACTATTCATCAGTCGTGGTTACTTAAACTCTTTAAGGTCACACAGGTTCTGTCTTTTTATGAACAATGCATTGGTCAGGCAAGTTATTTGACAAACAAAACAATTTATTCATGCTAAATTAAAGTACATATAAAGTTAATACTACTCATTCAAGACAATTCTCAGGCTCCAAGTTTCTCAGCAATTTTAACATAGAAATACTAAAAATCCACGTGTCTCGCTCTCCACTTGATTAATTAAACAATTCTACCTTAAGCCAAATGACTTACAATAACCCAAGCCGACGATCTAATCAGTGCGACGACAATCGTCGTCGCTTGGTGTCGCACTGATTAGATCGTCGGCTTGTCAAGAGCTGAAAAGATTAGTAGTATTTTGTGTTAACATTAGAACTTTTACTAGAATTTTAAGTAGTATTTGCTTTTTGTTTCTTGGTGTGTCTGTGCAATTTTTGCGTGTTTTCTGTTATTTTAATTATTAATTTTAAGATAAGATAGCGTACATATGGCACCGATAAAGAAAAAAATGGCGGCCAGGTCGCCATGTTTGTTTAAGAGTTTTGATGTAAACGAATTTATGCAATGTGCTGTCTGTGAGATGTGCATGCGAAGAGCGATGGGAGTCTGGTTAGAAAGTGATAGTGGAGTTAATATGTGCAGAAAGTGTCAAGAGAATGAGGATTTCAAGCGTGTTTCGTGTGGCGAGAGGGATATCGTTAATGATAGTCAGAATGTAGAAAATGGCGGTGTGCTAGAGAATTGCGTGGTAATGCCAGATAGGTGTGAGAGCGTCGTTGAAAGTGTAAATAAAGGTAGAAATACAGAACGAATGGATGATTTGATTGATAATAAAATGGTGAGATAAATGCGAGTAGTGAAATTGCTCGTTTGAACGGTGCGATACACAGAGCTAAAAGGCAACTGGAGCGTATGGAAAAATGTGTGCTGAACGTACCGACAACCGGCGAAAGTCTGACGGCAAATAATAAAATGTTCGTAAACGTCAATAAAATGAAGGAGCGAGTGCTGTATGGGGATTCGCTATTAAGAAGTGTAATAGTTGAGAGTTTAACGAAGTCGTACCAGCCGGGTGCGAACATAAAGGACATCAACGAATCTATTCGACTGCAAAAACAGGGTGAAAGAGATAATCGTGGCAAGAACAAATGATTCGAAAGAGAACAATATGGAAATGATAGAGGATGTGAGGGAATTATTTGAGGTAGCAAAAGAGAAGAGTGAGAGAGTTAGGATGGTGAGTATCTTACCGCGGTATGACAGCGAAGTGTTTAGGAGGGCCATAATTGCCAATGACTTTATGTGTGGTTTATGCATGGAGTTTGGAATTTGTGGATGTGTGGAATGAGTTCGATGGGCGAAAGGACTTATATAAGATGGATGGGTTACATTTGAATGGAGTTGGTGTACGGACACTTGAAAAAGTGTTGATGAATGATGTGGAAGTGTATGTACACACTCAGGAAAACTAGATTTATTAAGAGGGGGGGTGGAAGTAGATATGCAGACTTTAGGGAGGCAGTTGAGTGTATGAATGAGTATTATGCCCGAGCGAGTACGAAGGACAACAAATCAGAATGGGATAGTTAGTATAAGGCATCAAAGTAGCGATGGGACAAGTGGGCTTCTGCAATTCATGTACACTAATGCCAGGAGTATTAGGAACAAGAAGGAAGAGTTTTTGGCCATGGTTGGCACTTCCAGGCCACAGGTTGTTGGTATTAGTGAAACATGGCTGACAGAAGATGATAAAGCTAGTGGGATTGAATGCGACGGGTATAGCGTATTCAGGAGTGACAGGGTGAATAAAAAGGGGGGAGGAGTGTTATTGATGATAGCTGATGAACTGCAGGATAGAGAAAAGAGCACATTTGAGGCTGTTTGGTGTGAGATAGAATCTAGCAGAACAAAATATACAATTGGGTGCTACTATAGACAAGGTGATGGAATAGATGGTGGGGATAGTATGCATAGGCAAATAGAAGAAATGAGTGGAAGCAGGGTAATTATTATGGGTGATTTCAATTATGGTGACATTGACTGGAAAGAGGAGAGGGCGTTTGGGAGGAAGGAATTGGATTTTATGCGGTTATTAAGGGACAACTATCTATGGCAACATGTAGTGGAAAATACCAGGGGGCAGAGAGTGCTGGACCTTGTAATTGCAACTGAGAATGTGGCTGTAATGAACATGACCATGTTGCCACCAATTGGTGAGAGTGACCATAATGTCATGACTTGGGAGGTGGCTAAAGGAGTGGAATTTACAATTAAGACAGGGTATATGTGGAATTACCGGGCTGGTAAATATGACAAGCTTAGGTGTGTGCTTGGCTCAGTGCCACTGCATGTAAAACTGCAAGGGCTGGATGCTGATAGTGCATGGGAGGTGGTTAAGAACTGTTTGCAGGAGGCACTGGTTGACTGTATACCAAGAGTCCGAATAATTAATCAAGTAGGGGTTAAATGGATGAATAACACTATTAAGCTTGAGCTGCAAAAAAAGAAACAATTGTGGAGGGAATTTAAGGAGAAAGGTGACAATCAGGCGCAGGAACAGTATAAAGCTCAGGCCAGGGTGGTAAGAAAAGCAAAAGCAGATTACGAAAGAAAATTGGCCATGCAGGCTAAAGAGAATCGCAAACAGTTTTTTCAATATGTTGCAAGTAAAAGGAAAAATGATCTTAAAAAATGCTGAGGGTAGGGAGGTAACCGAATCAGTCGATTTTGTGGAATTACTGACCGAGATTAAGAACCAACAGCTTATACTGGAATTGTGATGAAGTAGAGGTAACTAGTCTATTACACAACCTCAAGGTCAATACATCTGTGGGATTGGATGGTATACCAGCTCGTGTCATACGTGAAGCGGCTGAAGAATTGTCAGTGCCCTTAACCATTTTGTTTAATTTGAGCATCGGGTCTGGGTCAGTCCCAAGGGGATGGAAAGAGGGGAAAATAGTTCCGCTGCACTATGATAGGGTGAATAAAAGGGGAGGAGTGTTATTGATGATAGCTGATGAACTGCAGGATAGAGAAGAGCACATTTGAGGCTGTTTGGTGTGAGATAGAATCTAGCAGAACAAAATATACAATTGGGTGCTGCTATAGACAAGGTGATGGAATAGATGGTGGGGATAGTATGCATAGGCAAATAGAAGAAATGAGTGGAAGCAGGGTAATTATTATGGGTGATTTTAATTATGGTGACATTGACTGGAAAGAGGAGAGGGCGTTTGGGAGGAAGGAATTGGATTTTATGCAGTTATTAAGGGACAACTATCTATGGCAACATGTAGTGGAAAATACCAGGGGGCAGAGAGTGCTGGACCTTGTAATTGCAACTGAGAATGTGGCTGTAATGAACATGACCATGTTGCCACCAATTGGTGAGAGTGACCATAATGTCATGACTTGGGAGGTGGCTAAAGGAGTGGAATTTACAATTAAGACAGGGTATATGTGGAATTACCGGGCTGGTAAATATGACAAGCTTAGGTGTGTGCTTGGCTCAGTGCCACTGCATGTAAAACTGCAAGGGCTGGATGCTGATAGTGCATGGGAGGTGGTTAAGAACTGTTTGCAGGAGGCACTGGTTGACTGTATACCAAGAGTCCGAATAATTAATCAAGTAGGGGTTAAATGGATGAATAACACTATTAAGCTTGAGCTGCAAAAAAAGAAACAATTGTGGAGGGAATTTAAGGATAAAGGTGGCCATCAGGTTAAGGGCACTGACAATTCTTCAGCAGAAGCGGCTGAAGAATTGTCAGTGCCCTTAACCATTTTGTTTAATTTGAGCATCGGGTCTGGGTCAGTCCCAAGGGGGTGGAAAGAGGGGAAAATAGTTCCGCTGCACAAAGGTGGTTCCAAGGCTGCTGTTGAAAATTACCGGCCAATCAACATAACAGGAATCATCAAGGTCTTAGAGAAAATAGTCAAGAGGAAAATACAAGATTGGATAGAAGAAAATGGGATACTGTATCGGGGACAGCATGGTTTTGTGAAGGGTAGGTCATGCCTCAGTAACTTGCTCACGTATTATAACAGAGTGACGGCTGAACGGGATAAGGGTAATAGGTTTACAGTGATTCTACTGGACCTTGCTAAGGCCTTTGACAGGATACCACATGGAATTCTAATTAGTAAATTGCAGCATATGGGGATGGACATAGGGTTGGTGAGATGGATAGGAGGGTGGTTAACAGAGAGATAGAGAGTGGTTTACTCAGGAGTAGAGTCCACAAGACGGCCTGTGACTAGTGGTGTGCCAAAAGGATCTGTTCTTGGACCACTGCTATTTAATTTGTTAATTAATGATATAGGAAAGGATCTGAGAGGAACAGTTCATTTGTTTGCAGATGATCCGAAGTTGGGTAGGGCAATAGTGAATGCAGATGATGTCAAAATTTTGTAGGATGATTTGGATAGATTGGAGATCTGGGCTAAGGAGAATGGATGTTAATTTAATGTGGTAAAATGTAAGGTTATGCATTTTGGGGTGAATAGATTGGCGGCAGTTTACTGCATTGGTTGAACTGTGCTCTGGGAAATTGATGAGACACGAGATTTAGGAGTGTTGGTGGATAAGGAATTGAAATTTAGGGGACACATTTCAAAAGTGGCCAAATCAGCTGATCAAATCACTTGGTTGCTGAAGAACACGGTGACAAGCAGGTTATTGTTCCTCTGTATCGAGCCTTGATAAGACCCCATCTCGACTACTGTGCCCAGATTTAGTCACCTAAGTTTCTTCTTGATGGGGAGGAGGTGGAGAGTGACCAAGATGATAGCAGGTTTGTGGAATGAAAACAGGTTGAGGATTTGTGGGTTGCAAAATTGGTTGATAAGTGGAGGAGGGGAGATATGATTGAGACATTCAAATTACTGAAGGGTTTCTATAAAATTAATTCAGAAGATATTTTTGAGAACAGGTCTGATTGTGGGAGGACTAGGGGACATCCATGAAAACTGGGCAAAAGTGTGCTTAGTAAAGGTGTTAGAGCTGGGTTCTTTACTTTTAGAGTAGTGAATGAGTGGAATGCGCTTCCCGAGTCTGTGGTGGATGCTGTGACAGCGAATGAGTTTAAGGCGAGGTATGATAGATAGTCTTAAACTCGATGAGTCTAATGACTCCCTGGAGTTGCCTGTAATAATAATAATAATAATTATTATTCTCACATATCAGACACGGGAACAGACTTGTACACACTTTGTATTAATTTAATTCAGACTATAAAGATTATTAAGCATGCTAAACCTCTCGTAAATCACATATATCAACATTAACTAATTCTTCTTTACTCTGCAAATTATTTCACAATTGCTATAACAAGCGGCTTCCTGTCTTTACTATAGCTCTTAAAATTAACAAAGAAAAAAAATCAACCATCTTTGCCATGAATTTCACACCTAGGAAAGTCCTATCAAAAGTCTTACTTGCTAATTAATTATCCAGTTCCGTATACTAGATCCTTGACACTTTCTTCCACTTTCCGGTAATATTCACTCACGGGCACTTTTTGCGACATTGATGATACTTCCAAACGGAGTTCGTCAGGAACTTTAGCGGCGAAAATTCTGGAACAGTCCATCTTTACTGCTAAAACGAATATCCTATCATCGTCGGATTTCTGTTGGCGGGACGTGGATCTCTGTTCATAGAACTGCAAGACAGACTGGAACTTCTCGTAGTGAGAGCCGGAACAGAAAAAGAGCCACGTTTTTTCCGTTGATCCTTCCTCCTCCTCCTATTCTGCCCTGCCGACTTTAGAACTATCGTTTCAATCGCCCGGATTTTCTTAGAGGGAGGGAGGGTACCAGCCACCATGAGTTTGCTGAGTTAAGGCGGGTAACCCGTACTTCGTTGACCTTCGCGCGTAGTGATAGCCTCAGGTCTTAATCCTGTCTGAGTCATTTCTTTGTTTTACAATTTTGGCTGTTACATAATTGAACAGCTCATTCTAATATATTACCATATTACATAAACATAAAAGAAAAAATTGTTAATTAAACTATTAATTTACCATATGACATAATACACTATTCAAAAATGCTAATTAAGTATTTTGTATCGATTTTCATTTTCCAGTAAAATCGGTATATAAGGATTTTTTGTACCAAAAAATCCTTGTATGTATATATATATATATATATAGAAGATTTTACACTGGCAACCCATTCCACTTATTCACCACACTCCAAGCAAAAAAAAAAAAAAAAAAAAAAAAAAAAAAAAAAAATATTAGTCCTTACAATCTTGCTAACGACACTCTTACTCAATTTCTGAGGATGGCCTCTTTTTCTATCCCCTCTAGCAAAGTAATAAGATATTTCTCTGCATTAATCCTACCATTTTTGCAACCCCCCCCCCCACACACACTTGTCATAGGGAGCATTCCACAGAACACTCACAAGTGGATCCTCTCTCCCACTTCCTCATTCCCAAGAAACCCAGATGACTAGAACTGTGCACAGTAATATAGATGAGGCTGTATCAAGGCCTTATATAAAGAGAAACGATGACTCCCCTATCTCTGATTGTTGTGTGTTCTTCAGTAACCAAATATAATCTTATGAGCTACCTTAGCAATATGCTCTCTGAATGCATCTCTTTTTTTACCACCGCTATCCCTGCAATCATCCATTTCCTGGAGTACTATTTTCTGTGTGGTACACAGCTTGCAATGCTTTTTCCAAAATGTATAACTTGAACTCCATGTTCTCAGCCTATTTAAATCCTCCTTCAAGCTCTACATTGATTAACTGTTATGCTACTCAATTTTGCATCATCAGCAAACAACTTAATGTTTTCTTTCGAATCATTTTTTTTTTGTTTAAATTTTCATTTTCTTGAAATTATGCCATGTGGCACGCTGCTAGTCATCTGCTTTCTTCTTGGTTTTGCTTCTGCATATTACTGCTTTTTTGTCATCTATCTATCCATCAGCCATCCTTGTATCAATATCACTAGCTTCATATCCATTCCTATTTGCTCTGGTTTATCTAATATAGTTTCATGTGGTATTCTTTCAGATGCCTTTTCGAAGTCCAGCAGAATTGTAGAGCTATTTCTTTTATCCCCCCCCCCCATATACACATACACCTCATAGTGTGGTCTGTAATTTGCTACTGCAATCTTGAAGCCTTCTTTATGTAACTCAACTATTTTGCCTTCCACTTCCTTGAGACTTTTTCCAGACCTGTGATTTAAGCTATACATCCTAGTCCGAGACAATGCCATTTCCCTTGCACTTTTTTCTAATATGTAAAACTGATATCCCATGTAATCTCATGGCAATATTTGCATTGAGATTCTGCAATATCCTAAGTACCTCATATTCATCTACCGCTCACGTCAGTTCTTGTCACAGCAATATCTATCCATGTTTGGATAATAGGCCCTCAAAGTGAACATTTAGTAACTCAACTCTTAGCTGCTCCAGTCATCTTTCTGCTATCAGTCGTTAAAGTTATACTTCCATAGTTATTCTTCCTTTTACTTGCTACATTGTGGAAGAACTCTCAATGTCCCTTGGCTTTCTTGGCCAATTTCTTCTTGTAATCTGATTTTATCTTGCCATGCTGGTCTTTCTTGCTTGTGCTAAAATCATGAGCTTGCTAATCATTCTCCTTATATATACCCTCCACAATATTTGCTTCTTTTGGAGATCCAGCTTAATGATGCTACTCATCCATCTAACTCTTACCTGATTTAACCAAGACCTCGAGTGTATAGTGGGCTGTGAAATGCACTGAGTTTCTAAATGTGAAATTGTACGTTGTCTGTTTGCTTGTTCAGTGCTAGCTAACTATTATGTTCACCTCTGTGGGATCTTAGGACTCATTGCAGGAAGGTACATCCATTCAACTCCATACTATCGATTAAATGTATTTCTGCCTTGTTAATGTTAATTTTGTGTTATCTTGCTGTTTGCCTGTTTTACAGGAGTCAAAAAGCAGTTTCAGAAAGGAGAAAACTGCTACCTGAGTTTATAAAAGGGGGAGAAAATACACTTATACAAGGTTCCTTGCATTATTAAGTCAGCAAATTTGTAGCATCGATAACTAAGAGGAGTAGAAACTTCTATATTTATTCTGGAATTGAAGGATAAAATATTCAGTTACTTGCAATTTTCTTAGCTGATAATATTTCAAATTGTTTATTGATCATTGAATTATATTTATCTCAAAAAAATCAGCTTGTGCCTTTTATTCCCTTATAGGAATATATAAGGGAATATTCCTATATCCCTATCTAACTTTTGGAGACAGTGGCCAGTTCAATCTCCACTGGTAGCCAATCACAGATAGCTAGCCCAAGGCTACCTGCAGTCCATGCGGCAGTGAAGAGACGGCTAACAAGTGTCGCCACCTCGTGATCCTTAACCCGAACTATTTTTAATGTCTGAAACAGTGTGCGTTCCACAGTCGACTTTATGCATTTTATGGGACGAAAAATCCCGAGTTTCTGGCCGGGGGGGGGGGGGGGAACCTGCTGGCCTGTGTCAGAGATCGACTAACTTGGGAACGTGTCAAAAAAAGCTTTGAAAAAGTTCCTCTGGAATCAAACGGCGACTAGAATCGCCGTTCGATTTAGAGGTTTAGTGCTGAGGAGTGCAAAGACCACTTTCACTGTAATTTTACAGTATCTGATGTTCTGGAATAAAGTAATTCCAAAATTAACCACCAGGGGCATTGTATGATGTACTAATGTCGATGTAATTTTTCTGTGTGTATGTGTAAGGAGAAAAGCAACATAAGCATGAGTAACATTTTTAATTCTATTATGCATTCATGGGCTGTACTGTTCAATGTGCTGCTCTTTCCGGTATGCCACAAACTGCTTCCTTTTCATAGTGTGTTCAACTGTAGAACATAGCTATCGAGACAGGTTGCGTTTTGCTGTCTTTCAGCGCTGGCAAGTTATAAGGATGATCGTGATAAACCCTGTGCAAAATTTCCAGCCACAAGCCGTGGGTCAGTGCAGGTGAATGAGGCGGACACGTGGGAAATGCATTGCTGATCACTGGCTTCCATCAAATGTTCTCGGACCTCCTGTACGGATCGACCGATGTGTGGTCGATCCGTACAGGTGGTTTGATCCTACATGAAAATGACTATGGCTGCTCTGTGCATGGAGCAGCTGGGTGAAAATCCTGTGTCATGGTTAACCTGAATAGTTAGAAATGCAGAATCTAAAATTTTCCAACAGTTGTGAAAGGCACATCTATGTGTGTTGACAACATGCACTGCAGGAACCAGTTGTTATTCATGGCCTGATCCGCAGTAGCAACTTCATTCACTTGGAACTGATTCGTTTGCGACCTCTTCTAGCTCTTCCAACGATCTTATTTCTTCAAAACGACTAATTCGCTGCATAGCACATGGATATAGTGGACCTCGTCGATATTTGTTCAGGACGAAATTCGTGGAGTTCAGCAACAGCATTGCAATTGTTTAGGTAGACAGCTTCGTGAGCAAGGTACGTTGGAGCAACGTTAGTACACCACTGTGAATAGCACTAACAACAGAATGAAGGGAAGAACCCCGTGTACATCGTTTTAAGCCCTCTTGGTACCTGCGGAGTTGCGTGATTTGAAAATTCCATTCATTTGGTGTTTACAACATCCCTGGTGGTTAATTTTGGAACTTCTGTTTTTTTCTCTCCTCAGATATCTCCGTATGAGACACAGAGTATTCCTACAAAGTTTCTCAGGATTTGGAACACTGGATGGTGCTCGACAAGACCCTAACAGGGATACTTTAATTTTGATCGCTGTTTCAAAAATATATGAAAACACATGAAATGTTGACAATTATTCTGTAGAAAGATAGTGGCAGCTCCATTTACAGCTAGCTTAGCTAATCAAATATTCTTGGATATTTTAATGTTTTTTCTGTTTGAAAATAGTCATGCAATCGATTTTCTTGAGTGTACGCGACGAAAAACCATAGCTTCCAGGAGAAACGTTTGTCCCGCAAACGCAAGAAAATTGACCATAGAACCTATTTTCAGATAATAAAAATCGCGTTAGGATATTTCCTTGTGGATTCACTTTACATGTTCGGTACAGTTTTGTTGGTAATGTTATAGTTTTACTGTTTGCTGGAATTTAGTTCTAGTTCTTTTAATATTTTCTTTTGGTCCCATAAAGTATAGTGTTCTGTTTTGTACACGTACATATTTCGTTGGAGAACACGGAGAACATAATTCTACTTGTAAGCTGACAGAAAAAGATAATCGGATTGAATCTATGGAAAACGACCCTGGAATGGAAAAGGTAAAACAAAAATGGAAACGACAAAATATAATACACATAGCAAACTGGAATGTAAGAGGAATAGCATATAAAGAAATAGAATTAGACCAACTATTAAATGAAAGAAATTTTAAAATAGCAGTAATCACTGAAACAAAAAAGAATTTTTTATAATCAGCTACAAAACATATATATATATATATGTATATAATAAAATAAATAAAAATGATCACGTAATTTTAACAGGAGACTTAAATGCAAGAATTGGAAACACGAAAATTAATAATAATATAGGAATACATGGAGAACATACTCTAAACAGGAATGGTAAAAAAATTGATTGACTTTGTAGTTTATAATAACCTAAAAATAACGAATTCCTTCTATAAACATAAATACATAAATATACTTAGGCAGCAAGAGGATGGAAATCAATATTAGATTATTTTATATTAAATGAAAAGACATCAAAATTTTCACTACATGTTAGAGTTCACAGAGGATATGAAATAAGCAGTGACCACTTCCTTGTTAAAATAAAATTAAGATTACCACCTAAATGGCTACAAATAACAAGAACAGAAAGAAAATTTGAAACATTTGTTTATAAAACTAGACCATTGAATGACACAAATGTGCAATGGCTATATGAACAAAGAATTAGCCAATATCGAGATAAAATAAAACAAAATGAAGAAACAGAAATAGAATGGGTTAATATAAAAACGATACTAAATGCAGCAGCAAATGAAAGCTTAGGAAAGACCAAAAAATTCAATAAAAAGAAAAACTGAAGAACTGAAGATGATACAATCAAAGAAATAATCAAAAAGAAAAAAGAAGCCTTAACTAAAAGAGAAGTCAGAAAAAGACAGAATCATGGAACAAATTTATCTCTAATTTAGAAAAAAGAAATTGTGATTCCTATCTTTAAAAAAAAAGGTAGTAGAGATGACCCTAAAAACTATAGAGGTATCAGTATACTAAATTCCTGTTACAAAATATATAGCAGAATCTTAAATAGGAAACTAATGAAATATTCCCAAAACTTTATTTTAGAAGTGCAGAATGGATTCAGAAAAGGACGATCATGTATAGACCCGGCCTTTTACCTAAAATTAATAATAGACAAAAGAAGAGAATACAATTTAGAAACACATATTGCATTTATTGACTTTGAAAAAGCATTTTACAAAGTTAAAAGAAACATTATTTAACATGTCAAAAAAAAAGACAAATAACTAACAATATCCTAAAAGCTATCACAAGTATATATGAAAATAATCAAATACAAATAAGATTAAATCACAAGCTATCATATACGAGAGAGATAAACCAAGGGGTCCGACGGGGATGGCCCCTCTCAGCATCACTTTTTAATATTTACTTAAATGAAATAATAAAATAGAATAAAAATTTACATCAAGGAATTAAACTTTCTCCTACAGTGAACTTAAACACTCTCCTTTTTGCCGACGACCAAATAATAATTACAAATCTGAAGATAACTTACAGAAAGCTATTTTAGATCTAAATGAGATAGCCAAAGATTATGGTATGATAATATCAACGAAAATCAAAAACTATGGCCTTTAAAGGATAAGATTCAGCAAGAACTAAAATAGTATTAGATAACAAGATCTTAGAACAGGTGAATTCATTTAACTACCTAGGATGTATGATCACATGAAAATGAAAAAGATATGAACATAAAAATTGCAAAATATTTAAAACTAACAGTGTAATTAACTCTATATTTAAACCAAACCTAGTTCAAAAACAAACCAGACTAAAAGTGTATAATACATTAGCCCTACCAGTCTTAATAATGTATGGAAGCGAAATCTGGACAATAAAACAAAAAGACAGAGATTAATAACAGCAGAAATGAAGTTTATGAGAAAAACTGCAAAGTATACCCTATTTGATCACAAAAGAAACGAAGAAATTATGAAAGAATTAAAGCAAAAACCACTAATAGAAAAAAATTAAAAAATATAAACATAAATGGATGGAACACGTTCAAAGAATGAAAACAGAAAGATTACCAAAACAAGCCTTAAAGTACGTGGGCTGTTCAATGAGTAATAAGACTGATTTTATTGTGGCGAAACCACTCATCAGAATATTAATTTCTGTGGAATAAAGAAACGTTGCTGTATGTATTAACAAAAGAGGTTGATAGATGGCGTATACGGGCTGATGTGCCAGAGTGTCACGTGACTAAACGCAACTACTCATCGGCGCGCCTACGAGGTGCGACCAGTCTTCGAAATGGAAGCGTCCTTGGAACAGCGTTATGCGATTAAATTTTGTGTGCGTTTGCAAAAATCGGCATCGGACACTTTTAATATGATACGCGAAGCTTTCCACGATGAAGCAATGTCGAGGGCAAGTGTTTTTCGCTGGCATAAAACTTTTAAGGAAGGAAGGCAAAATGTGGAAAATCTTGAACTTGAGGGAAGACCTTCAACGTCCATCACAGAGACAATGATCAACACAGCAGCGATTATCATCAAGCACGTCAAAAGGAAGCGTCCATTGCTGAAGAATGGCTTCTTATTGCACCACGATAATGCAAGGCCACATATTGCTGGTTGTGTAGTCGACGTTTTGCAGAAGAACAACACAGATATCCTACCACACCCTCCATACAGTCCTGATCTCGCACCGTTCGATTTCTGGCTGTTTCCTCAGCTCAAGAAACCACTAAGAGGCCGCCATTTCGAAAGCAACAAAGCATGTGTAAAAGCTGCGGAGGCGGTTTTAAACGTACTCTAAAAAAATGGACTCTCACATGTGTTTAAGAAGTGGATGCAACGTTGGGACAAATGCATCGCGTCTCACAGTAGTTACTTCGAAAAAGACCATGTAAATAATGACGATTAAAGGTAATCTGTTTTCTGTATAAATATAGTGTTGTTACTTATTGAACAGCCTACGTACAAGCCATTAGGAAAAAGAAAACCAGGACGTCCTCTTAAACAATTCAATGATGACTTCTAAGGCCGGAACAGGCCACGCAAGGCCTAAATCCTTAATACGCATGATGATGATGATGATGATGATGACATATTTTGTTTCTGTCAGTGTAATTTTTTAATGGTTTCATCCTCCCCAGGTAAATGTTATATGCTATTAATATTTATGGTGCTAATTCTTGTAAATTATTTTCTTGTTCTCTTGTGATGGTTTTCAAAGTTTTTTATTTTATTTTATTTTATTGGTATCTTTTTCACTCATAGGAAATATAGCAACTTGCATAATTAATATTACTTCGATCTATTTTTTCCCCTCCAAAGAAATTTGTATTTTAAAAACCCACAACTTGGTACAAGGGGGGGGGGGTTGATTCGAGAATATGTTATATTAACATTATTATTACTTGACTCATCGAAGGAGACACTACTCTACAACTCTGTCTCTATTTAATCCACCAACTACACAGAACCGCCCACCAATATTTTTTATTTTATTTTTATATTTTTATTTTTGATTTGAATATTTTTTATTTGAAAATTGCTTTCTCAAGGCCTGTATGCATGATTTAAAATTCCAGTTTCTGGGAGGAAAAAACCCTACTTCTCACCATTTGGAAAATCTCTCATAAAGATTCCTCTCGTCAAGACGAGAAACGAACTGAAACCTGTTCCAACCGAAGGTCCCAACGTACCGTCGTTCTTTTCAATGAAAGCGGTCCATTTATTTATATACAGGAGGAAGGGGCTTGGGAGAAAATACAGCCTCCTAGGGTACTCCCGCATTTGTTGGGGGGAAATATAAGAAGAGGAAATCATGGGCCAAACTAGATGAAATGCTTTGGAAATGTTGAGTGACCCACATGGGTTTGTCTGAATTTTTCCATGGTCTAACTTTGTAGGTTGGGAAGGCTAAAAGATTATCTGTAGATTTAGAGTGGCAGAATTTATACTTGCTAATTAGATGGCGAGTCTGTTGGTGGTGCAAAATTGGGCTGGCGATGATCTATAGTTTTGGAGAAGAGAAGGGAAAGCAATCAGATGGTAGTTGGTTTAGCTGACTTTGTCGCATTATTTTAGAATAGGTTAGATGTAGGCCTATTTCCATGCCGTAAGTACATGTCAGTTGAATAGGACATATTAAAGAGGCGAATTAGGATAGGTCTTGAGCACACGTTTTCATCTCAATATGTGGGATACCACCAAGACCAGACGTTTGTGTCCAGGTTATTAGGATTCTAATTTCTTTCTGGAAGAAGACCAGTGATGCCATAGAATGAGGAGTTCTTGGTAGTGGGGGAACTCTGCTCTAGTCATCAATGCAGCAATCGGAAGAGAACAGTGATACTATAGCCAGCCTCGTCTTTGGTGATATTACTAACAATGTAACATTAGTAACATTGTTGCTAGTTGCTAATGATTTTACTACTTTCAGCAGTGGGCTAAAAATTGGGTTATTTCCATGCTTTGAGGCAGAAGCCAGCAGGGTCCAAAAGAGTGTATTGATGATAAAGGACACATTAGTTCCAAAGCACAACTTTAAGTAGAACTTGGGGGGGGGGATCCATGAGGATCAGAAATAATAACATATGTTATTATTTATAAATAATGATGCTGACAACATTATATAAATGCAATACAACATGTTACAGTTTATGTTTCGACATTGATTGGATGGTTAATAATTGGAATTGTTCGAGTAACGCTTTAGATTACGAAACAAATGAACTAAGATCTAACGCAGTGTCGGAATTATCACGTTCGGCCAATTGCAGCTAGACTCGCCGATATTCGTTTCGCTTGTCACTGCACATAAGTGAATCCGGCACTGCTCCTGGAGCAGTGTCGCTAGAGATAAATTGTATGCTTGCACGCATTATTTCTGTATACGAAACTTATTATTGGTGTGTGTTCGTGGTGAAGGTGAAATATTTTTGGTAAATCTTATTTTATTTTATTCTGTTAAAATCACATGTTTATTATAGATACAAGGCTGAATTATGACGAGTGTCACTTGAAAATATGAAAAGAATTATATTTTCATTATATTTTCTCAATTATCGTTTCACGAAACAAATGCACTGCAATCTAACGCAGTGTGGAAATACCACGTTCGGATAATTGCAGCTAGACTCACCGATATTCGTTTGCACTTGTCACTGCATGTAACAAGTGAATCCGACACTGCTCCACGAGCAGTGTCGCTACGGATAAATCATATGCTTGCGCGCGTCATTTCTGTGTACGAAACTTTTATTATTTGTGTGTGTTCGTGGTGAGGGTGAAATATTTTTAATAAAGCAATTTTTTAATATGTAAATTTATTTATTAATAAATTGGTTACTGATTAGGAAAAATGGATTATTTTTCTTATTTTGTATATGCAGCAACCCCCACTTAAAATTTTCGCTAATTTTGTACAAAACCTAAATGCTAACCTAAGACTACTGGCGCACCATAAACCTATAATCATAAATTATAAAATAAAACAAAATATCAACCTCTAAGTGCTTTCCTTGGGCGATTTGGGCTAACTGATTATCCAGCTCTCACTGACTTACTTCAAACGCTATCTCAGAAATGTTCTGTTTCTGCTTTGAATTTTCTGTAGCTATAGGGTGCCGTTCCACAGGAACGACATCCATCATTCCTTTACGTTCCAGTGAGCGTGTTGAAATACAAAGCATTCAACATCCTTTTGCAGGCCTTGAAAATCCCGGATTTGCTTTTCTTCCTCTCCCATCTGATTATTTTCTAGAACAGCCTTCTCTCGTGAAGTGTTCCCCAAATGACTACATCTGTTTGAGAATACAATCTTTGAGATTCTTCCTTAACCCTCTGCATACACATGACACTAATGTGCAATAGCCTCTATTCGCTTGTCTTTTTCATATGCTAAAAAATATGCATGGCACCAAGTGCTGTATCTGTAATCTGCTAATGTTTTTCCCACCAACTACAGGTTATGGTCTTAAGGAATTATAAAATAACTTTGCGGCTTACACATGTAGCAAAAATTATAGAATTTTATTTAAAAAGTCCATTTGGAGAGCGACGAAACATACCTAAGAATTATTCAAATTCTTATTTTGAACATCTAAACTACGCGAAATATCTATCAAACATAATCGCCTAAGGATTTAAAAAAAAACAAAAAAACTGAACCATAACAGGTACTTGAAAAACCCACCATTGGCTACCCTGATATGCGTACAATAAGATCACCGCCTAACATATAAATTAGCTCCTCTTTGTATATTCACTTTGAGCCTCCATAGCTGTCAGTATAGACAAAACCCTTTGGTCGGAAAGACCTAGGTTCAATTCCCGTCAGTGACATATTGGATTCAAGGCAAAAATACCCACTATCTCCCCACTTTTAACTGCAATAATTTTAGTCATTAGGGTACTACAGACAACTGCTCTATTTCGTGATCTATTTAACAGGTGTCCTTGAGCTTTCTTAGCTCAGTCGGTATAGATGAAGCCCTTTGGTCGGAAAGACCTGGGTTCGATTCAGTTAGTGATGTGAGGAACCTTTATCTGGTCTCTTTCGACTAAAGGTGAGTTAGTCGGTCTCATACGGAGGTAGGGTTTTTTTAACCCAGAAACTCGGGTGATTCTTTTCCCAGAACAGGCAAACCAGACCAATAAGCACACATGGATTACAGTCATGAAAACGTCCCAGCAATATGCCAGTTCCGAGTCCGGATAAAATTGGGGGGGGGGGGGAGATCGTGGAAAGTAGTAGTTAAACTAGCCTGTAAAAATCCTCACCAGGAACACTTTGTGGGCAAATTTTCCCTTCAGTCGTTTCGAACCGTAGGTTCGAAATGACTGAAGGGGGAAAACCATCACCATATTCCAGTGATTTTCAACCTTTTTCATAACACGGCACACCTAGACTGATTATTAAAATTCTGCGGTACACTAAAAATACATTCTTTTAACTTTTTTGATGATCTGGCAAAAAATAGGCAAGTTCCATTTCGGATAAATGTCGTTTCCAGTTATGCCACGTGGTTGGTAAGGCGAAAACCTGAAGAGAGGAGTCACTCCAATATCCTAGACCAGAGAAGGTGACCGTGTGGTTTGGGGGATGTTTTTCCTGGGAATCTTTTGGAACATGGTACCCGTAGACTGCGCTTTGGATGCTGCAAATTACTCATGCATTATGGTGTATCTATTCATGGTGACTGTCACGCTGTTCCAACATGATAATATGCTGTGTTATTTTCGCTGTGCTGAGAGTTTAGCTGACTTCCTGGTGTTAGCATGGCCTCAGAGCTTGAATCTCATAGAACCTCTCTCAGATCTGATTATGCAAACCGATAGATTCAGCGGTTGAATTCTCCACCCCGAATGCTCGCAGAATTGCGAGAAGCAATCCTGAAGATGGTACAGCATACCTTTTGCAATATTGAGAGATCTTTGCTACATCACGAAGTAGCAGTTATGGCTGCAAGAGGGTGGCCTGCAAACTTAGGCTGGTGGTCATAATATTTTGACTGTGAATATATTTTCATACTGTATTTACATACAAAAAACTATCAAGTTCAAAAAAGGCTCAATTTAACAATCACATATAAATGATTATTAATGCATACTCTGTTCATTTATGAATATGCCACCAGCTGGTGACATCGAACACGCTGCATAATTTTGGGAAATAGCTAACTATATTGGTTTCCATAAATGAAGGAAGAAATAGAAAAATCACAATAATTCAAAAACCGTATGATGAATATTCATGAAATTCGGTGAAAAGCATTATGATATGAAATGTGAAAGAAACACCTGCCCGCCCGCCCACAAAAAACCAATGTAAATCAATAATTTAATTCAGTAGGAAATAAATACGTGAAGACAATTGTCAAAAACAAGAGGTCAAAGTGAGATTGTCAAAGTACCTCAACGGATGTCACCACCCCATTTAAGCAATACAACGCTCACGATGTCTTATACTTCATTTAATTTCTTCATTTACTTTAGACCACATAATTCTAAATACAAAACAGGTTTATTGAAATGAACAATATAACTCGATAAGTTTCTTAAGTCGTCGGACTTACATCATCACGCTATTAAAAAAAAAGTAGAAAAGAAACTAATTCCACACAACAGATGTTACTAGGACTTTAAGCTGCCTATAAACAATGCGATCCGAAAAAAAAAAAAAAAAAAAACGAGGTGGTAACTAATATGCAAGCGTTGGAACAAAGCAAGTTGTTGTCATATTCTGTGGATGACGAGTTTCATATCTTGCTTCGCGGTTGTCAGATTTTTGTACACCCAGCAGACGAATGCAGATGAATTTTTCAAATGAATGCAGAGCAATCTTGATGTATGAATTTAGAAGGGAAAGAAGATTGAAAGTAGTGATGAAAGAAGAGAAAAAGATGTAATGAGGGAACAGGAACGAAGAGAAATTAAGAAGTAGGAAATGGAGAGAGAGAGTGGAGTTTGCGATGAAAGTTTTAAATCAGGGGACTTCTTCCATCGACCGAGAACATTTTTTCTTAGATAATTCATTTTCAAAATGGCTAAATAAATAAGGATTGGGAAGAAGCGGGCGTGGCCATGGAACGCGGATGCGTTTGGCTGGTCGACAGCATCGCAAGACTGTACACAATATATATGAGAGGGTGAGTACGAAGTACGGTCGAAAACATTCCGCCAAAACTAACATTTCTTCCGGGATTTGTCAGTCGGCGATTTTATTTAGCAGACTGTAAAGTCCCAATGAATTCTCATGAGAATAAGTTTGCATGAACGTGGGGTAGCACAAAGAAACAACGCTAGAAGTCAGCCTGTTTGGCCGCGTGGATAGCATACCTACTCTCCAACCAACGGGGCGTGGGTTCGAATCCCCGCTTAGTCGTAGATGTTGGTAATACCCTGCTCTAGATGAGCATTTGGATTTACAAAGTTTGTCTTTGTTAAAAAAAAAGCAAACAATCGACAGTAAAAAAGCCTTTACGTTCATGTACGGCCGAAAGAGTTAACCTTGCTCGCATATATTCCCTCCCTAGTTCCCCCCCCCCCCCCCCCGATATGGAAGCAGTCCTACACAGTGAACTCGTGCCAAAGAGTGGGTTAAATCGTGAGATCCATACTTGCTCGATCTTACACCTTGCGGTGCATTTTTTTAAACGAACCAAAGATCCACTTTCAAAGATCGTTTCAAACCAGCTTAAAACTGTTCAGCTTTGACAGTGGATCTCAATCAGGGTTTTGGCGCTGCTTATCGCAGAACCGCTAACTCTAATACAGAGGGCATTCCCCCCCCCCCTCCCCTGGATGGGGATTACAGGGAATATTTTCTGTTGTAAAAGTGATACCGCTTTTAATTCCTGAAACGTTTAAAATTCTTATAAACATTATGCACGAGAACACAAGAAACAGAATGTCTAATAATTTTGGAATATCAATTAGTTCATTGCGATAGGGGCGGGGGGAGTTAAATTTTCGAGCATGCCGGATCCTTTAGATTTTTTTTTTTAATTAATGTAAACAGTTCGCATGTGCCCATCTCAGACTGTATAAAAAGGCACAGTTGTTGTAGTTTTGGAATTACAACCTGTGGAATTGATGTGATGATCATAGCCAGAGTATTATATCCGATAACTGCCGGATGATTTCTGGCGGTTTGCCTTTCAGAAGGATGATAAAAAAACCCTGCTTCATGAAGGAGAATATCTTGCCATTATAAGACAGACCAAATCTCCTTTAGTTATAAAAAAAAAACATATAAAGGTTTTTTGAGTCCTAGACGGGATTTAAACTCAGGTCTTTATCGGGCAAAGAACATCCTGGACATTGATTCGGCTACTGAGGCTTCACAAGGATTGCACCACCGACGAATAATATGCGGGGTGGTTCAATGCAATGCTGGGCCCACGGCACGATCAAAAGTGATATTGTTTTCAGCGTGGTATGATAGTCGGTTCCAGATCTCTCTCTCTCTCTCACACACACACACGCTCACACACATACACACACACAATCTTTTTTATCGTTTTCCTCCCAATAGTAAACCTACGAGAAAGTAGTCTACTGTCACTGTAAATTGTTGCTGTCTTTGGATGAGCGGTGTTGACTTCTAATTCCTGGAGAGAGAGATATGTGAGTTACTGAACAATAGCAAGTTGTTCTGCTTGGTTGTTGGAACAGAGAGGATGCAGTCTAGAACAGCGTTCTTGTATAATGAACTGTCGCTTATGTGCAATGAAAGAACAACCGACGTTCCCTTCGGTTTTGCTTCTGTCAGTGTATATATGGAATTCGTCACTTTCATAGCTTTCCTTCTCCTTAATATTTGTTTTCTTTGCTGGGTGAGGCCACCTAATGTAGTGAGGGGACATTCGCAGCAATTTAGATCAATGTTGTAATTTTCGTTATATCTTCATACATAAGAGAGAATTCTTGTGCTTTCAGGCAGATCGGTGTTACAACTACAATAACGCAAGATGCTTCGAAAGATACTGTCTTGTATCCTGTAATTATACGTATGGCTATAAGGCGTTGAACTCTATTTAGCTTTTTTCAGTTTTTCTTTGATTTTAGTGTGTTAACATATATATATATATATATATATATATATATATAATCCGCACTTATTCTTTGCCACTTTGCTAGAACGGCTTTACAATTTGTAAGCTTTTCTTTTCGGCAACATATGAGACGTGCTTGTTGAAGGTGAATTTTTCATCTATTATTTCCCCTAGGTATTTTAGCACAGTGGCTACCTCGAGAACTTCTCCGTTTAGGAAGACCGTTACAGTTGTTTTGATTTTTTTCGTGAGATGTGGAGCACTTTAGACTTGGTGGTATTGAAGGTCACTTTCTTCTCGCGTGCCCACGCTGCGATTTTAAAGAGTTCTTCGTTGGCCGTTACTTCTAACTGTAAGCCGTCGCGTTCTCGAATCATTATCATCGCGTCATCGGCGAAAGCAATGACTTTTGTTTCAGTAGTGAAAGGAAGTCTTAATAGCGAGTCGTACTGGATGTTCCAGAAGCCTGGTCCACAACAGGAGCCTTGAGGCCAGCCTCGTTTGGCTTCGTTATAGCTATGGTTTTTAATGTTATGGTTGTCCTTCTGTCTGTAAAATAATTTTTTGTAGATCAAGTAAATTTTTTGGACATTTTAAATCTCTTAATTGATTGACTATGGATAGCCACCACGTAGCATCGAAGGCTCCTTGTTCATCGAGGTGAAATCAGTGGTACGTCTTTTTTTTTTTTTTTTTTTTTGCTGTGGACTGTCTTCTGCGAACTGTTTGACCTCTATGATTGTGTACTGTATCCGACCGAGGTGTAAATGCGTATTAATTGAGGCTTTTTAGGTCTCTTGAATAGATAAAGTGCATTATTCGGTTTATCCGAAGTTTTTCTAATTTATGAGACTAATTGGTCTGAATTTGCTAATTTTGTCGGCATGATTTGATTATGGGTATAATCTTAGAGCGTTTCTATAATAAAGGAAATCGTCCTTTCTCGAGGCATTATTTTTAAAATTTTATGACTTCGGGAAATTCGACGAACACTCTTAGGAGTATGTCTCTAGTTAATTCGTCCTCTCTCGGAGTTTTTCTTGGATTCATTGATTGATTAATTTCGATTTCATTAGATGCAATTTCATCGTCGTCAGGAGTGTCTATATCTGTTTCCGTTCTTTGTCTGTACGTTTTGTGGATTTCTTCGTCTGTTGATTCATCGTCATCGGGAATAAATTTCTCTATCATGATAGCTGCAGTTTCTGCTAAGTTTTTAGTGCAGGTGCCGTCTGTTTTCTTGATGGTTGATAATATAGGTGTTGTCTTATTCTTGCTTGCTGCCAATTTATATATTGGGAGCAAGTTCGTATAATGGGAAAAATTATCGCTAATCATTTAAATTCATCCATGGTAAAATTAGACTTTCAAGATTTTATCCAATTCGATAAAGATTCTTTATTTTGGGACATTTACGAACATTTTACAAAAACTGTTTGTGTATATTTGCTGACAAAAGAATACACAGAAGGTTTAGGGAGGCATGGTGTCATTTCCAGACTGACACAATATCAAACGTATGGAAATGTGGTTACCATGGTATCTGATTTAAAAATTCTTTTGCGTGACCAGCTATTTTGATGTAATGTAACCAAGAAACAGTGCGTAACAAAAATTTTATTCATTGAACTCTTTGGAAAATGTTAAGAGTCTAAACTAAATATTGTGAAATATTTTTAGGTAATTACATGTTTCGAATTCTTCTCAGTGAATATAGTTGTAAATAGTATTTCAGCAAAATAAAATATGCATTTGTAAACTTAAACGAACAAAGATGTGTGTTTTTGTTGTTGTGTTTTTCCACAGTGAATTTTTATTCAGTTATTCTGATTAGATCTTGATATTTAAATCCACAACTTTATATCTTAATGCAATTCTGTTTAATTATTTAAAAAAAATCACAACTGGGAAATTAATGCCAGGACAGGAAAAAAAAAGTGTTGAAAACGAATATCCATGTATTGATTATTTTAGAAATTGTCTAATGCTACCTATTGAAATTATTTCAGTTATCTGAAAACAAATCGTTCACATAATCGAAAATCCGAACTGTTAGAATTTGGTTATTTTTCAGAGAGAGAGAGAGAGAGAGAGAGAGAGAGAGAGAAAGAGAGAGAGAGAGAGAGAGAGAGAAGCACCTAATTAAACCAACAAACTCTTCTTTAAAGTTTGACATAGAGAAAATGTTTGTACTCTACAGATAACACATATACAAATTTTACCTTTCCCTACACAGAGTAAGATAAAAACACACCAACAGTATATCCAACAGCAGCATGTGAAAACATGTCATTGAGTCATCTGCGCAAAAGGTCCATTTTTGAAGGAACGGTCAGGGTAGGGGATGGTAAGTGTAAACAGTACTATAAGAAAATACCATAGAGTCGAGTGACTTTGGACTTAAGGTAATCGTTCATCCACTGCAGCTGCTGTTTTGTGATTTGTGTTTGGTAATGTAAAAATAATGGGTGAGCCACAAATTCTTTGAAAGTTTCTTTGTGAAAAGTTCTAATTGTTTAGAATTTTGTAAATGAAAGTTACCATAAAGTATACGATCAGAGCTAATAATCAGTGAAATAATAATAAATAACTATTTATTTGTGGTGCCATATGAAGTAATCGAAGAAGAAGAATGTAGGAAAACGATTATGAAAAATCGACAGTGGATGAATAATACGAATTTTCAGTTATCATTGGGATAATTGATGTAAACTTTTTTTTGAATAAGAGTTCAAATTTATTTCCTAAAGAAATTTGTATTTCTGATGGAATTAGTGTAAGATATGCAGTGAACAAAATCACCTTGTAGTTGGAAAGAATTACCTGAAAGAGTTAAAAAACAGAATTCTTGGTTAATAAAATATAACGATCAGCTGAAGTGGGAAATTGGTTCACTAGCTTTGGACAAACTAAGAGATTGGATGATAGAATCAACATGCAAATATCATATATTACTTGCCAAAGGAAGAGAAAAATCAAAAACATTAGCGAAGTTAATAGGGAGGCCTGTTCTTGATTTAAATGAAATTGGATGCCCAAAACGCGAAAACATAACATGTACTTTTAAATGCTTTTGCAAACATAACGAAAGATTCTGTGCTTTTAATAATTCTCTGAAGTATACGTATTGGATTCGAAAATATAAATATGCAACCCTTAATTTTACTACAGTCATAAATTCCCAACAAACACCAAATGAAAATTAAATTTCAGATGAGAGTCACATTGTCAAAACCATACAATGGCATTCCACAAGCATGGAAGAACCTTTGATGTATTTTTCAATTTATTTATTTTCTGTATTGTTAGATTCAGTAAATACAATTTGTAAATAATATTTCGTTCAAATAAAATGTGTAAATTTAAATGAACAAATTGGGTGTCATAGATGTGTTATACAAATTTAAGAAGGAAGATAACATTTTTTTTTCCTTGTGAAATTTCATGCCACAAAGTAACCAGAGAATTTTTTTTTTTGATTCATTGAATTAAAAGTCTTATTTGTTCATGCAAGCCCTCAAATATTTCAAGAAACTCCTGTCAAATCTTGGAAGCAAAAGAAATAATCGGGTATTAAATTAATAGCTAGAATTTTAGTGGTGAAGATTTCACCTGAAAAGTCACAATACTGTTAGAGTTTGGTTATTTTAGATATTAAAAACCAACGACACGTTACAAAAACTCTTAAAAAGATTGCTGTAGAAAAACTGTGGAGAGTTCAAAACCTTGTTTGTCTCATATCAGTTACTTAAAATTTACTAATGCTAAAGTAAAAATAAATAAAATAAATAAATTCCACTTACAGAAATAGGTTAAGAGCACAAGGAATCGAAGGTAAAATTAATAGTTATATTGGTAATTTCCCAACGGAAACCAAGAGTTCGAACCAAAACACACGATTTCTCACCTACATACAACAAACAGCGAGCGGATAAGTGAGATATATTTAAGATAAGACTTAATGAGAAATATACAGTGTTGGAAAATAAATTCACATATACTTTATATATTTATTAATTCTGCTCAGTTATTCTGTTAGAATATGACCTGTAAAAGTAAAATACAGAATATAACGAATCAATTTGAAAAAAAAAAAAAATAATAATTTCACTTTTCAGAATTCCATACTCTCACAGCAATCGGAATTCGAAACCGGAAATAACACTTACCCTAAACAAAACGGCACATAGACTTTCCCACCAAGCTTGGGCAAGTTTAAGATAAGACTTAATGAGGAATATTCAGTGTTGGAAAATAAATTCATATACACTCTATGTATTTATTAATTCTGCTCAGTTATTCTGTTAGAATATGACCTTTAAAAGAAAAATACAGAAAATAACCATTCAATTTTAAAAAAATAATAATAATAATAATTTTACTTGTCAGAATTCCATACTCTAACAGCAATCGGAATTCGAAACCAGAAATAACACTTAACCTAAACAAAACGGCGCATAGACTTTCCCACCGAGCTTGGGCAACAGTGGGAAAGAATTAATACAGAGAATAAATCAGATAGTAATCTAAATTAAAATTAAATGTAAGCATTAATTTACTACACCAATGAATTCCGACGGTAACGAAGAATGAATAATTTTAGGATATGTGTCATTCAAACATGTGGATACTAATCCCTTAGTCATATGTAAGTATTTGAGAAATATCCAAACTTGAGGAAATGCTACCTTTTGAACAATATCCCCAATTTACGGATGTGACTCATGTCATCCCTTTTGAAGAAAACCGCTCGCTGGGGGATATTGCAAATGATGGAACCACAGCATCTATGGTCTGTAATCTAAAGGAGGAAGTAACTAGTTCAGGTTACAGTATTTACAGAAATTTCATTCTTTGTGGTTTTTGTGTTTGTGTTGTGTTGTGGATATAAAATTCAACTATTATGGAATATTCGTATTTAGAAGAGTCATCTGGAAAGCTGTAGGTACTTTTTTAACTTAAACATAACAACTGCTCGTATGTTTTTGGTAAGCGTAATTCTAATACTGAATAGTTTTTTTTCCATAAAAATAATCATAGGGTATATATTATAGTATCAACATGGATACATTGGCGATTTCTTATGTCTAATGTGTATGTGTGTGTTTAAGGACAGGTTTTTTTAAGTATATAATTAATTATTCAGAAAAACTCGAAACACGAGAGCCATCACGACTTTCTCTAAGAATTCCCACACTTTAACAGGAAAGAAATACCCCAAAATGTATTGGAAAATTAGTATAACCATCTATAGAAGAAAAAAAACTGTATGTTTGAGTGACATGGCATATGATTAAATTAAGAAAACCTCGAAAGACTGTCGGCATCATGATTTAAAAAAAAAAACTGTATGTTTGAGTGAAATAGCATATAGTTAAATTAAATTATCATTCCAAACTCAATAACAACAAACATTCACGTCACGAATCCTAATCTTATCTTGATCTTGTCAGAAGTGTCCCACCAATCACGACACGATTACTTATACACTAATATATCTCCCTTTCCATTCAAAACAATAACGTCACTTATTAGCAACTAACAAATGATGTCACTTATCTACATCTCATAACAAATATTCACGTCACGATTCCTTATCTTATCTTGATCTTGATCTGGTTTAAAATGTCCACCAATCATGACACGATTCCTTATCTCTAATATATCTCCCTTTTCCATTCAAAACAACAACGTCACTTATTTACAAATAACGAATAACGTCACTTATCTACATCTCATAACAACAAACATTCACGTCACGATTCCTTATCTTATCTTGATCTTCATCTTGTCACTAGTGCACCACCAATCACAACACGAATCCTTATCTCTACCATCCCCCATAATCCCATACGCGAACCAAAACACAACAACGGAAGCCAAGTGACACATATGCCCACAGGGAAATTCCAAACATTCCAAACTCATGACGTCACACACAATGATGTCAGCAACCAATCACGTCACGATTCTTTATCTTATCTTGATCTTGATCTTGTCACTAGAGCCACCCATACTACTAATGTGTCGAAATTATGTATTACAATAACTCTCTGACACACAACATAGTTCGCAAAAGTCGTCACTACAAGAAGCATAAAGACGTTTCGAAATGATATTAGTAATTCCGGTCTGGCTGGATGAAATTTTACAGTTAAGATATACGTGAAAGTTTTAATTTCAGTCTAACTGGTGTTATTATTACAAAATTTGGAAGAATGAAATTTGTTCCCTACAAATAAACCGCTATCTGCACAATGAAGCAGTGCGTACACTTACATAAAATGTTATGAAAATGTTATGCAAAAATATAATTAGTACGATTCAATGACTTTACTCAAGATACAGACAACATACTTCCATATGTTGTCTGTATCTTGAGTAACGTTAGGTATTGTTACCGAACGCTTTTAAACAGTAGTGTGCAAGAAAAATGACTTTGCGATGAATTCTTTCATAATTCATCGGAAAAAAAAAATTTCGATGATTTCTCATTCGATGAATTGCCTTTTCGACGAATTATCATTCGTTAAATTGTCGTTCGATGAATTGTTTAGTCGACGAATTTCTTCTTCGTGGAATTTTCATGGAACCGGAACTAACAGCAAATATCACAATATTTGAACTGAAAAATACAATAAAAAATATGAGAAATAGGTAAACACCAGATAAGCCAATATAAATATAGAACTGTACCAAAATGCAGCTGACAAATTTAATAAAAGAATTCTGGATTTTTAATATGGTTCGGATGTCTGTAAAAGTCCAACTCTTTGAATAAAGTACTGGTTATTATTACTATTACTATTATTACGGGCAACTCCAGGGAGTCATTAGACTCATCGAGAGAGCCCCCAAATCATATTCATCACAACTATTCGACATTCATACAGTATCTATCATACCTCGCCTTAAACTCATTCACCGTCACAGCACCCACCACAGACTCAGGGAGCGCATTCCACTCATTCACTACTCTAAAAGTAAAGAACCCAGCTCTAACACCTTTACTAACCACACTTTTGCCCAGTTTCCATGGATGTCCCCTAGTCCTCCCACAACCAGCCCTATTCTCAAAAATATCTTCTGAATTAATTTTATAGAAACCCTTCAGTAATTTGAATGTCTCAATCATATCTCACCTCCTCCGCCTATCAACCAATTTTTGCAACCCACAAATCCTCAACCTGTTCTTATAAGGTTCATTCCACAGACCTGCTATCATCTTGGTCACTCGCCTCTGGATCCTCTCCACCTCCTCCCCATCAAGAAGAAATCTAGGTGACCAAATCTGAGCACAGTAGTCGAGATGGGGTCTTATCAAGGCTCGATACTGAGGAACAATAACCTGCTTGTCTCTGCTTGTCAACGTATTCTTCAGCAACCAAGTGATTTGATGAGCTGATTTGGCCACTTTTGCAATGTGTCCCCTAAATTTCAATTCCTTATCCACCAACACTCCTAAATCTCGTGCCTCATCAATTTCCTGGAGCACAGTTCCACCAATGCAGTAAACTGCCGCCAATCTTTTCACCCCAAAATGCATAACCTTACATTTTGCCACATTAAATTGACATCCATTCTCCTTAGCCCAGATCTCCAATCTATCCAAATCATCCTGCAAAATTGTGACGTCATCTGCATTCACTATTGCCCTAACCAACTTCGCATCATCTGCAAACAAATGAACTGTTCCTCTCAGATCCTTTCCTATATCATTTATGAACAAATTAAACAGCAGTGATCCAAGAACAGATCCTTGTGGCACACCACTAGTCACAGGCCGTCGTGTGGACTCTACTCCTGAGTAAACCGCTCTCTGATATCTCTCAATCAACCACCCTCCTATCCATCTCACCAACCCTATGTCCATCCCCATATGCTGCAATTTACTGATTAGAATTCCATGTGGTATCCTGTCAAAGGCCTTAGCAAGGTCCAGTAAAATCACTGTAAACCCATTACCCTTATCCAGTTCAGCCGTCACTGTGTTATAATACGTGAGCAAGTTACTGAGGCATGACCTCCCCTTTACAAAACCATGCTGTCTCCGATACAGTATCCCATTTTCTTCTATCCAATCTTGTATTTTCCTGTTGACTATTTTCTCTAAGACCTTGATAATGATTCCTGTTATGCTGATTGGCCGGTAATTTTCAACAGCAGCCTTGGAACCACCTTTGTGCAGCAGAACTATTTTCCCCTCTTTCCACCCCCTTGGGACTGACCCAGACCCGAGGCTCAAATTAAACAAAATGGTTAAGGGCACTGACAATTCTTTAGCCGCTTCACGTACGACACGAGCTGGTATACCATTCAATCCCACAGATGTATTGACATTGAGGTTCTGTAGTAGACTAGTTACCTCTACTTCATTCATCACAATTCCAGTATAAGCTGTTGGTTCTTCCATTCCTGCAAAGTCACTACTTGGATGATATACACTTGCAAAGTGCTCGCTCAGTAATTCCACATTATCGACTGATTTGGTTACCTCCCTACCCTCAGCATTTTTTAAGATCATTCTACCATGAGCATTTTTCCTTTTACTTGCAACATATTGAAAAAACTGTTTGGGATTCTCTTTAGCCTGCGTGGCCAATTTCCTTTCGTAATCTGGTTTTGCTTTTCTTACCACCCTTGTTACCATCCTGGCATGAGCTTTATACTGTTCCTGCGCCTGATGGTCACCTTTCTCCTTAAATTCCCTCTACAATTGTTTCTTTTTTGCAGCTCAATATTAATGGTGTTATTCATCCATTTAACCCCTACTTGATTTATTATTCGGACTCTTGGTATACAGTCAACCATTGCCTCCTGCAAACAGTTCTTAACCAGCTCCCATGCACTATCAACATTCACCCTTTGCAGTTTTACATGCCATGGTATTGAGTCAAGCACACACTTAAGCTTGTCATACTTACCAGACCGGTAATTCCACATGTACCCTGTCTTAATTGTAAATTCGATTCCTTTAGCCACCTCCCCACCTTATGGTCACTCTCACCAATTGGTGGCAACATGGTCTTGTTCGTTACAGCCACATTCTCAGTTGCAATTACTAGGTCCAGCACTCTCTTCCCCCTGGTATTTTCCACTACATGTTGCCGTAGATAGTTGTCCCTTAATAACCGCATAAAATCCAATTCCTTCCTCCCATGTGCCTTCTCCTCTTTCCAGTCAATGTTACCATAATTGAAATCACCCATAATAATTACCCTCCTTCCACTCATTTCTTCTATTTGCTTATGCATACTTTCTCCACCATCTATTCCATCACCTGGTCTATAGCAGCACCCAATTGTATATTTTGTTCTGCTAGATTCTATCTCACACCAAACAGCCTCAAATGTGCTTTTTTCCCCATCCTGCAGTTCAACTTCTATACTCCTTGGCTGAAGCTCATCAGCTATCATCAATAACACTCCTCTCCCCTTTTTATTCACCCTGTCACTCCTGAATACGCTATACCCGTCGCATTCAATCCCACTAGCTTTATCATCTTCTGTCAGCCATGTTTCACTAATACCAACAACCTGTGGCCTGGAAGTGCCAACCATCGCCAAAAACTCTTCCTTCTTGTTCCTAATACTCCTGGCATTAGTGTACATGAATTGCAGAAGCCCATTTTTCCCATCCCTACTTTGATGCCTTATACTAACTATCCCATTCTGATTTGTTGTCCTTCGTACTCGCTCGGGCATAATATACTCATTCATACACTTAACTGCCCCCCTAAAGTCTGCATATCTACCCCCCCTTAATAAATCTAGTTTCCCTGAGTCCGTACATCCACTTCCACATCATTCATCAACACTCTTTCAAGTCTCCGTACACCAACCCCATTCAAATGTAACCCATCCATCTTATATAAGTCCTTTCGCCCATCGAACTCATTCCACACATCCACAAATTCCACACCACTCTCCATGCATAACCCAAGCATAAAGTCATTGGCAATTATGGCCCTCCTTCTAAACACTTCGCTGTCATACCGCGGTAAAGTACTCACTATCCTAACTCTCTCGCTCTTCTCTTTTGCTACCTCAAATAATTCCCTCACATCCTCTATCATTTCCATTTTGTCCTCTTTCAAATCATTCGTTCCTGCCACGATTATCATCTCTTTCACCCTCTGTTTTTGCAGTCGAATAGATTCGCTGACGTCCTTTATGTTCGCACCCGGCTGGTACGACTTCGTTAAACTCTCAATTATTACACCTCTCAATAGCGAATCCCCATACAGCACTCGCTCCTTCATTTTATTGACATTTTCAAACATTCTATTATTTGCCGTCACAGACTTCCGCCGGTTATTTGTCGGTACGCTCAACACACATTTTTCCATACGCTCCAGTTGTCTTTTAGCGCTGTGTATCGCACCGTTCGAACGGGCAATTTCGCTACTCGCATTTATCTCACATTCTCGCATTATCCCACATCATAAAAAGGGAAACAAAGACGATTGTAAATAATTTCTATAGGGTTATTCTTCTACTAAATACGGGATATATACTATATGTAGGAATATTAGAAGAGAAGCGAAACAATGTTCTAGAAGAAAAACTAATAGAAGAAAAAAACTGTGTCCATAAAGGGGTAATCCTGCATAGATCCAATTTTTACTCTAAAATTATTAATAGAAAAGAGAAAAGAATTTCAAAAAGAAATACAGTTTTAAGGATACTTGTGACATAAGATTGAATGATATATTCACGTAAACACAAGAAAGATATTTAACCAAATATTTCGGTCTGAAAATAGCTGACCATCTTCAGTGGTATTTCAAGAACAGTTTTAAAAAAATACAAGCTAGAATACTAACAATAGATCGTTAAAAATAGAACACGCCGCGTGATGTTATATCACTAAGTATGAAACGGAATATTTTCAAGAAGAGACATGATTGAAAAAAAAAATTAATGAGTAATCTTGATTAGACTTTCCCAGATTTTTGATATAGATATACACTCATTACGATTCAGGTTGGGACGATGGAGCAAAGTCTCCACGCTTTCCTTGAACAAACGTTCGAACCTATAACAGGATCTATGTAAGAGGCGAGTCCTGGACCAAAAGATGCTCTAGTCAGTTTCAATCCCGTGTTGAGCCAATCCAGACTTTTCAGGTTTGTTGTGAAGAATGGAGGATTGATGTTCTTGGATTCTTTTTTCAAGAGAACGTCCAGTCTGTCCAAAATAAGAGAGATCGCAGTTGCACGGAATTTGATAAACTCCAGGAAGAGATAAAGCTGAGCGTTTGTCTTTAGGAGAAGGAAAATGAGAAGACAATTTGTTAATGGGTGAATACGTAGTTGTTAAATCATATTTCTTTAAAATTCTTGCGATAGGTTCTGAAATACCGAAGATATAAGGAATAGGCACTCGACGTATTGAAACTTTGTTGTTTTGTGGAGGATTATAAGAATTGAGAAGATGTTGAGTACTTTTTTCAGAAAAGCCATTGAGTTTCATGTGTTGTTGGATAGCAGAAAGTTCTTTCTGTAGATAATCAAAAGTAGAACAATTAGTTTTGGCTCTTCTGATGAGGCATTTTATAATTCCTGTTTTTTGACGTGGATGATGGGCTGATTCTTTAAGAATATAACGACCTGTGAACGTTGGTTTCCTGTATACTGTAGTTGTAAGAATATTTGAAGGTGACCGGATGAGGAGAACGTCTAAAAAAGATCACTGGTTGTTTTCTTCTATTTCCATAGTAAACGTTATACGATGATGCAAGGAATTAATACTGTTTAAAAAAGAAGGTAAAGCGTTTTTGCTGTGAGGCCAAATAGTAAAGATATCATTTATATATCTTACCCAAAAAGATGGTTGAGGGAAAATAGATGAGAAGGGGACTTTTTCTAAATGTTCTAAATAAAAGTTGGCTAAAGCTGGAGAAAGAGGACTTCCCATGGCCGTTCCTTCTACTTGGCTGTAAAATTTATTTTGACATACGAAATATCCAGAATGTATTACGAAATCGAATAGTTTTATAATGTCTTGAGGAAATATGTCAGCAAGTAATTTTAAAGTTTCCTTGAGAGGTACATTGGTATATAAAGATTCTATATCAAAGCTAACCATAAGATCTTTAGGTTGTAATGAGATATTTTTTAATTTTTCTAAGAAATCTGAGGAGTTTTTTTAAAAAAGAATTAGAGTTGCCAATGTAAGATTTCAATAATTTAGCTAGATATTTGGCTATACAGCAAGTAGGAGAATCAATACAATCTACTATTGGACGAAGAGGATAGTCAATCTTATGGATTTTTAGAACAGACTGGACGTTCTCTTGAAAAAAGAATCCAAGAACATCACTCCTCCATTCTTCACAACAAACCTGAAACGTCTGGATTGGTTCAACACGGGATTGAAACTGACCAGAGCATCTTTTGGTCCAGGACTCGCCTCTTACATAGATCCCGTTATAGGTTCGAACGTTTGTTCAAGGAAAGCGTGGAGACCTTGCTCCATCGTCCCAACCTGAATCGTAATGACTGTATATCTATATCAAAATCTGGGAAAGTCTAATCAAGATTACTCATTATCTTTTTTTTTTTTTCAATCATGTCTCTACTTCAAAATGTCCTGTTTCATTCTTAGTGATATAACATCACGCGGCGTGTTCTATTTTTAACGATCTATTGTTAGTATTCTCTAGATTGTATTTTTTTAAACTGTTCTTGTAACACCACTGAAGATGGTCTGCTCTTTCCAGACGGAAATATTTGGTTAAATAAATATCTTTCTTGTGTTTACGTGAATATATCATTCAAAAAGAAATACATGTGGCCTTTATTGATTATGAAAAAGCCTTTGATAAAATTAATAGACAAAAATTGCTTAAAATACTAACCGATTTAAATATACCAAACTAACTTTTACAATCCATTCAAGGAATATATACAGGAAATAAAATTACGGTGAAATTAGAACACGATTCAGAATGGAAAGATATAACAAGAGGATTACGGCAAAAGAGCCTACGCTATCACCTTTACTTTCCAGTATATATATATATATATATATATATATATATATATATAAAATTAGAACAATCTGGAAATAGGATAACCCATTCGGTATACAGTTTAACTCCACAAATGAAGATTGATACACTACTATTTGCAGATGAGCAAACAGTATTAGCTATATCAGTAGATGCTTTAAAGATGATCATTAAAATCATTAAATGATATCTCAAATCAATATATAATGTCCATATCTAAAGAAAAAAGAAAAATAATGGCACCCAAAAGAGAAAACTCAATAAGAAGAAAACTAGTGATAGGTAATAAAATATTACAAGTAAATACTTTAAATACTTAGGATGTGATTTATCATACGAAGAAGAAAAAGACAGAAACTAAAATTCCAAACTTTGTCAAAGTAAATGGCATAATAAATAATATATTTATGTCATCCCGGTACAAAATCGCATAGAATCAGACTGAATAATGTCCTGTCAAAACCAACTTTATTATACGGAAGTGAAACATGGACCATAAAAAGGAAAGAAGAAAAATCACTTTAAACAGCTTCTCAGAAAAACAGCTGAATATAAAAAGTGGGACCATAAAACAAATGAAGAAATTTTACAATCCCTAAATATAAAACCAATTAATTACTACATCAGACAGTATGAACTAAAACGGATAGAACATTTAAATCGAATGGAAAACAGCAGGCTACCGAAAATATTATACAAATATAAAATGAGTGGGAAAAGAAGATTCGAAAAACAACAACAAAAAAAAGATATGGCATGAGACGGGAACAGGCCACCTGACCTAAAATCCTTGTTAGGAAGAAGATATTGGAAAATTATTTGAACATCGAATTGGAGGCCTCATATATACAACAGTCAATAACTGATCCCCTTATGGCGATGAACAAAATCCTGAACATCAAAAATCAGAAACACTACATAATGTTACTAAGAAATTACTTCAACAGCACCTATCGTAACAGGCACGTATCGTAACATGACCCACCACAACTCCTTACACTCTTAAATCATTCAAGTGACATAGGGTTCGGCAGAGAAATCACACCTCATACACAAGCTACTCAACAACATACTACAAACTATAAAGCTCATGAGCAATTGCAGAACATTAAAACAGTAACTCTGTAAGCTATATCAACACAGAATAATATATCATTAACACCTACATACAATACTCAAATGAACAGCATCCGCTTTCCATCTGTTGAAAATGCCAGACATAAATAGAGTATGCTAATCATCCTATCTACATAAAAGCTAAGCTTTTATGTAGATAGGATGATTTTATGTAGATAGGATGAAGCCTAGTTTCGAGTTTGGTGGGATTAGCACGGCTTAATCAATGAATCATAATAATCCAATCACTACAATCAACATCCAGTTCACCATACCTTATCCATAATTTTGATCTTGACCCTTAAAAGATATTATTCACTCCTACGTCATTCGGTTTCATTCCTTGTAACTTACACGTAACTCTCTTTGTGCATATCAAATCTCACTTAGACCTCATCAACCAGTATTCTTTATAACTTTAGCAACTATTTATCCAAACATGAAGGTTGCAATGTACCATGTACATTGTACATGGTACATTGCAACTGTACATGGTACATTGCAAGAGGTACATTACAATGTACCTCTGTTTATCCTGTAACATATTGTACTAAACAAAAAATATAACATAAGCATAGTATTAAAAAAGTGTTTTCGTACAATATATGGACTTCTTTCAGAATTGATTATTTTGAAATGAAATTAAATTGTCTGCAGCATTGCGGAAAACATAAATGAATTCATTCGGCAATCCTATTTTAGGATTGTAAAATTAAATAATTCTTGAATTAAAATGAACTGCAGATTACAATATAAATGTAAGTGATAAAATGCAGAAAAAGAAAGTCAATTTATATAAAATCATTCCTCAACTAATATCGTTAATATGAAAAATATCTCTCTCTAAACACATGAAATGAATCACTGTAAATATGTGAGATGCATATGAATGTATGGACGTAAGTATATGTGTAAAATACATTGGCAGTATTATTATTTTGCATATTTAAATACGATATTTATTATCTTTTTGTTCTTAGTATTTGTAGTGAACAAAAATGTAATAGCAATACTCCAATTGTACAATATTCTGTTTATATGAAGAAGATAATAAAATATTTCAAAAAATGTTTATTATTCTTAAGTGAGACCTCTAAGAAGTTCAGGGACTCATCGAGGGAGGCCACATTGAACACTCATCAGCTGTCACACTTATTATTGAATTCATTCACACTGCTTGCACGCACAACATCCAATGCAATCCATTCCAATCAAGCATCAACGTATGAGAGAAAAATCTCTCCCTCACCCCTTTTTTAACGGCATTCATTCTCGGCTTCCACGGATGCCCTCTGTCCTTTCCCTACTTTCCATAAAATGAAAAACTGCATCAACTGAAATCCTGTATGACCCTTTCAGGAGTGTGTAAGTCTCAATCCTATCACCCCTCTTTCTCCTGTTTGCTAGTGTCTGCAGTATACAAATTCTCAATATGTCTTCATACTCACTATTCCACAATCCTGATATCATTTTTAACACTCTCCTTTGTACTCTCTCTCTCTCTCTCTCTCTCTCTCCAATATATCAGAATCACAACGGAAACCAGTAGACACCAGACCTGCGCACAATAGTCCAAGTGAGGTCTTATCGAGGCCTTGTAAAGAGGAAAAATAACATCCATATTTTTACATGCGGAAGGTTTCTTCAGCATTGCAATCATCTTTTCAGTTGTATTTACAATCTTTGTGGCGTGGTCTTTGAAGTTCAACTTACTATCTACTAACACTCCAAGATAGCTAGCCTCATCAGTTTCTTCTAGCATAATCCCACCAATATAATACGACACGTGATATCTAATCACGCTGAAGTATGACTTTGATTTACTGACGCTGAACTGACATCATTTTCCCATGCACACAATTCCAGATTATTCAAATTATTCTGCAAGTACTGCATATCAGCAGCATTCCTGATTAACCTACCTAGCTTTCGGTTATCAGTAAATAGCTGGATGTCGCTTGTCAAATCCTTCCCAATATCAATTATCATTATGCAGACAGTATTCTTTTCTCATCATCGTTTTCTTACGAATCTCTTACTTAATAAAATTGCACCTCTATTTGATTCCTTCCTTATTTATTCTTCTGTGGTCACATTCTGATGTTGCATCATTTAAGTATTATTTAATTGCTTCCCATGGACTGTCGATATTCTTCCCATCGAGCAACTGAATCCATTTCATTGAACTCAGTATAATGCTGAGATCGTCAGAATTTCCTGCTTTGTAGTTCAGCCTTTCCCGAATGGAACATTCACAAACTTAGCTATTTTCGAAGTGAGTACTTTTTGATCACTCGTTACCAACCGGAGGCAGAATAGTTAACTGAAACGCTCTCTGACACTATAATCTAATCTAAATACTCTCTGGCCTCGATTTCTTTCCGTCACATGCTGTTCGAGGAAGTGGTCTTGCAAAGAATGAAACTGAATAAATTCAGTTTCATTCTTTTCATGCGATTTCACAGCTACCAAGTTATGTTCGGATAATTAAAGTCTCCCATTATGATTACTGTTTTTTCGTTCATCTTTTCTATTTGGTGATGCATTTCTTCATCACTAGCAACCGATCCACCAAGTTTGTAACAATACCCAACTATGCAATTGATCTTGTTAGATTCCACTTCACACCAGATTGCTTCAAACTCACTGCCACAGGAAATACTGTTACTACTGTTACAATCTTAGGTCTCAACACTGTTACTGTTAATGGATTCAAGTCATCCATTAACAGTAACAGCCCACGCTCCCTTCCATTCTCTCTATCCTTCCTAAAAATAGTGTACCTTTTACACTTAATACCAGTTGGTATGTCTGATTCTGATAGACGGTCTCATTAATACCTACAATCTCATATCCCAACATAATGACCAATAAAAAAATATACTTCTTTATTTCTGATACTCGTAGCAATTGTACGCAGACATAATAATAAGCAGTATGGATTGTATAACAATAAGCATACCAGACAAAAAAACAATTATAATAATTGCAGGCGTAGACTTCTGTGGTTAATTGGTTCAAAAGATATATTTCGGTGATTACACCACATTTTTTTTATTATTCAGTTATACAATATACTGAAATAATAGTTCCCGAAAAGTTTCGTAAATCGTAGGATTTACATCTTCAGGGGGTAAATAGTATAACTTAAAGTTTAAACAAGAGAAATTAATAAATACAAATCATAACCTCATAAAACTCAAATAACAGAATGCAGATATAAAACGTTATTGACGTTGAACAATACTGGACGATGTCACGTGTTCTTGTTCTCGTTCATACAGTCCGAGCTCAGATTGAGGTAGATTTTTTTATTAGAGCTGACCACACTTCATGGAGAATTAAACCTTGATTTTTATTGCATTGGGTTGAGTTTTTTAGCATATTAGCAGCTTCTCTAAATTTTCTTATATAACTGTTGTTTTCCCGACTTGGCATACACACAAAAAAACAAATGATCTAATAAAAAAGTGCCTCTCTGGACGGAAGAACTTAAAAAAATATTTACAATCAAACATCCTTTGATACCAAGAATATATGGTGTTCCAAAGATCCATAAGACAGATATACCTTTAAGACCAATAGTAGATGAAAGAGATTCACCGACTTCCAACTTGGCGAAATACCTCACCAACATGATCTCACAACATATAGGAAAAACATCTTCCTTCATTAAAAATAGTAAACATTTCATAGAAAAAGTGACAGATATACATATTGGTCCAACAGACATCTTAGCAAGTCTAGACATTATCAGCTTGTTTACAAACATCCCGAGACAAGAAATTTTGAATCTCCTAGAAGACCTCTTCCCTCCGGACATCTTGAATCTTTTTAAACATTGTATAAACAATACTTTTTCACCTATAAATATAGAATCTGGGAACAAAAAGAAGGATTGGCCATGGGTTCATCATTATCACCGGTATTAGCAAACCTATTTATGAAAAATTTTGAATACAATGCTCTTAAGAATTACCATAAAAAACCAAAAATATGACTACGCTGTATGGACGATATTTTCATCATATTCAGTGAAACAACAAATAAACATATCAATTTCAAAGATTATCTCAACAATTAGCACAACACCATAAAATTCACTTTAGAACAAGAAGAAAATAGAAACCTTCCTTTTCTGGATATTCTATTAGAAGTTAATGAAGAAAGTACACTCTCCTTCTCAGTATATAGGAAGCCGACAAACACTGGAAGATTTCTAAATGCAACCTCACACCACCATCCTTCACAAAAAATAAGCTTAATTAAAACTCTTCGAGACAGAGCATACAATATCTCCAGCACACAAGAAAGATGTAATGAAGAACTAAAATACTTAACACAAATCCTCCAACAGAATGGGTATGAAACAAAAACCATCAAGAGAATCCTTAAAATGCCTCCAGCTAACAACACAATAAAACAGGATTACAAAAACGCAATCTCGCTTCCTTATATCAAAAATGTTACAGATAAGCTAGCCAAATTAATGAACAAACACAACATAAAAGTAGCCTTCCTTCCTATGGAAAAAATCTCAAGATTCCTACATCCACCAAAACCAGCTCATCATCCTCTTAAAAAACCAGGAATCTACAAAATCCTGATACAAGAGGGGGATTTCCTACGTAGGACAGAGAGGAAGATCTGGAGAAATACGCATGGCTGAACACCAAAAAGTCGTCCAATACAAAAGAGAACAAAAAACGGGTCTTGCTTTCCATACCACTTCAACTGGACGCGATGTACTCTGACAAAAAAAAAACGACGATGTCATACATAGAAAACAACAGTTATATAAGAAAATTTAAAGAAGCTGCTAATATGCTGAAAAACCCAACCCAATGCAATAAAAATCAAGGTCTAATTCTCCATCAAGTGTGGTCAGCTCTAATAAAAAATCTACCCCAATCTGAGCTCGGATTGTATGAACGAGAACAAGAACACGTGACATCGTCCAGCATTGCTCAACGTCAGTAACGTTTTATATCTGCATTCTGTTGTTTGAGTTTATGAATAGCCAGACGGTTATGATTTGTATTTATTAATTCTCTTGTTTAAACTTTAAGTTATACTATTTACCCGTGAAGATCTAAATCCTACGATTTACGAAACTTGTCGGAACTATTTTTTCAGTGTTTTATATAACAACCAAATAATAAAAAAATGTGGTGTAATCACCGAAATATATCTTTTGAATTATAATAATATTTAATTACTCAAATTTGGCCATTGCTGCTACAGGTTTCTCTCTAATGACGTTTGAATCTATCAGCCGGAAAGTAAAATTGTAGATTAAATGCAAATGCATAGACTTCAGAACCTCAAGAAGATTCCTTTTGTCCTCCTTTCTTTGAGCACACAGATATGTTCAATGCGATATCGAGAGAAACGTGGGTTGGTTGCCCATTCAATTGCATCCTAGCTGACCCCCTTTTAAATCAGCCCCTTCATGAGTTTGTCTGAAATAAATAATAACCAAATAATGTCCTGGATTTGTTTCATTAACATTTTAGAATATCGCTGGAACGCTATTGAAGGTGGAATTGAAACGTGAAGAATGGCAAACAGTTTAACAAGCGAATTAAAGTTTTCGCCTTTCCACGTCTACGCACTTCAGCGAGCAAGAACGATTATAACTCACCTTCCATTTAAACACCGTTTGGTGAGTTGTGAATGGGATTGATCTGTACGAAAGCAGATTACATGGGATGTCTTATTTTATCTAGGTTCACTGTACTTTTTAATCTTCACAGTAAATAATATGACAATTCTTCAATCACCAAAAATAATATGGACGGTAATGTTCAATAATCATTAAAAAATCTCAATTTAAAATTATGGCTGAACTCAATTTTCTTTCAACGTGCACCATTAATCCACTAAACACCTTTAAACATACAGTTCTTTTACCAGGGCACATATTTACCCTTATCTTCACAACGGCATAGTTAAAACGATAATACAAGGGATCGAAGAACCATGCGTCCATTTCTCACCGGTCAAAGAATGGTTGAATCTTCTGATTAGGGTATTAGGCAATTTAATTCAGTTGACTTATCATTAATTTACTGAATCCCTCTAGGGATAAGTGTTTTATGTCTGCAGAAGTTCGGAGCTCATTCGTCTGTTGTGGAGAACGAAAAACACGAGTTTCAGGAGAAAAAACCGCCCACCTCCGAATGAGACCAGGGACTTCACCATTTGTTTGAAAAGACCGGTCACGTTGTAGAAGGTTTACGAACCCGGGACTTTCCAACCAAGGGATTCTTCTATACAAGGGATTGTTATATACTGAGATACGGAGCTGGATAATCTTAATAAATGCAAATAATCACATGTAACTGATATTACATAAGATTCTAAATAAACGCATGTAAAATATACTATATAAAGGTGATATTCATAATAAATTCACTAATTCCTATTGGATTCCGTCATGGCTGCTATTCTCAATTGAGATAGAATGAATTCTTATTCCAAAGCATTTCTTTCGTCTTTTAGCTTCACCGTGTAATCTGTCGATAGTATTAACTATTCTTGACAATTAATACGCCCCTATTGTTGCTCGCAACGCATTAAAAGCAATAAGAACTCCAACTCCACATTCCTCAATTAGCATAATTTGCTTTGCTCCACTATTGCTGGGTTAGTCTCGTCCACGACGCAAATAACTTTGGCAAGCGAAGATGATTTAGGCAGTTTCATACACATGCGAAGAATGTTTCTCCCGCTTTCAGAAAATCTGATTTTTGTTTGTTTGTTTATTTGTTTGATCTGTTGTGATAAACAAGCAAATTAGAAGAAAAGTACTCCCTCATAAGTTTAGATGAAATTCAAAATAACCCCACCGAGCAAAGTTGTTTCAGCGTTGATGTTTAATGATGGGAATAAGTTTTGCTTAGAAGAATATTCATCAAATGATTTCAAAGAACGCAGTGAGTGGGGTCTACGCGAAGGGTTAGGTTTCTTTCTTCATAAATTTCAAATACAATAATTAACCTGCCTTGTCTTCTTAGAGTGTAAAGAATATCGCTGATAATTATTATGTAATGAATGGGTTTCATTGCTAACCAAGCTTATCGACATTTTTCTCACGAGTGTTGACCAACCCACACTTAGATGCTTTGAAAGGGATGCAGAAATATATTGAAATAGTAAACATTTTCATTTCAACATCCTTCTCTTCGAGTAACAATTTAAATTAAACATCAAGTTCGCAGAATTATTATGAAGAGCCAAATCTCAGATTTAGTGAAACTGTGGAGATGAAATTGCGAAATTAACAGTCAGAGGAGAGTAGTTGTAGAGACACAGTTTTATCTATTCGCACTTCGCTTGAAACATCATGAGTATTTTCAATTTAGCTTGAAAGTAAAGGAGGATTAACTGACAGCTACACATATCAGAAGACTGATACGTGCAGATTCGGAAGGACTTTACAACAAATGACACTTCTGGTTTATGCAGCTGCATGGAGTGGAATGGAATGCTGATTATTCTTTTCTTATACCGATAATGAAAAAAAACGATCCTTATAAGAATTATTCTTTAATTGAAATTTTCGAAATTCCCGTTCAAAATATCATTCCTTTGTGATGTTTTTTTTAAATTCTCTTTATTAATATTTCGTCTGTTGAAAAAGCAAACTGTCTGAATATTACACCCTTTAGTCCGACGAATCAAGCATTTTATGTTATAAGTTATACGAATAATTAAAAGATGTTTGAAATTTTGAAATTAAAGTAATCCATGGAAATACCCTCAGAATCAGGTAAAACAAAGTCACGAGTAACGCAAAGTTGTATCCTCTCCTGTAATGTTTTTAATTATCATAGACTCGGTGATGAGAAATGTATTCCATTTAAATACAGAATTACAATGGTTACTTCAAAATCAAATCCACGATCTAGATTTTGCAGATGATATCTGCTTACTTTCACAGAAACACCAACATATAGCACAAAAAATAACACCACTTGTAGAAACAACCAAAAGTTTGTTTTTAGGATAAATAAAAATGAAACAATGTTGATGAAAATAAATGCAAAGCAAAATAAACAAATAACAATAGAATGAACACCGTTTAAAGAAGTAAAACAGTTGATATAACTTGGTGTCATTAAAAGGAGGAACTGCTGAAGATATAAATAGAAGAAAACAGCTGGCTTACCTTGATGGACCTGTGGTTTCAGTCCGGATTTCTCCATGACTGCAAGTCGTAAAGAGTCCAGCTGTTACTGTTTTGGGCCTTTCTTCTCCATTATCTTCCGACTTTCATTGGGTCTTCCCAGCTTAAAGCCGATCTTCCAGGTCTCCCTTTGGTATCCCTCGGATACCAGTTTTTAACACTGACTGTCCATCTGTTGTCTCTCATTCTGGCAAGATGTCCTGCCCATCTTCTTTTGCTGTTGTAGATTGCTTTTATTAAATCTGTGAGTCCAGACTTCTTCCTGATTTCTGTGTGTCTTACGTGGTCTATTTTGTTTATATTGCACATTCTTTCTATTGCATTTTGAGTTGTTATTAAGCTTTAATCTTCTTTTAAAGTTGTGTTCCATGTTTCACTGCCATACATTAATGCTGGTAAGATGCGACTATTGAAAAGATGAGCTCTTATGTCTAAATCTATGTTTTGGTTTGTAATTGTTGATTTTATTTTGTTGAAGGCTATCCAAGCAGCTCTTTTTCTCCTTGCTATTTCATTTGATATATCATTATTCATTTTTATGGACTGGCCGAGGTCGATGAATTCTTCAACTTTCTCGATGGTGTGAGATTCTAGACCAGGGGTCGACAAAGTTATTTGCCCGTCGATCCCTTCAAGAGTTTCTTGACTTTTTATCGACCCCCTCTATTTTACTGTTAGGTAATTATAATACGACAAGCAAAAAAGACGCTTATGTGAGTTTTTAGATTGTTTATTTTATAGTTACAGTGTTTATTGTATGTATAATATACTATATATTATTATATTACTATTACTACTACTATTACTATAATTAGTAATATCACTGGTATTACTAGTGATATTAATAAACTACTGGTATTAATATCACTGGTATTGCTACCAGCGCTGCTCCACTCTTCAACATAGAGAAGTTTAGTTCGTGAATGAATAACGATTGAATTATAATACGTATGTTGATGAACTTTAGAACATTAACGCTCACTTGTACGTCGATGCGCAAAAATGAGACTGGGATCGAATACTTGTAAGTATCAGTAAATAAGAACCACGCACGTGTTGCAATCTCGCTCCCACTGCGCCGGCCGGCAGGAACCACCAACATCCGTTTATTGGTAAATACGTCATTTTGTCCTACTTGATTGGCCCCAGTAACTATTTTCATGACCTTACTCCATCTTACAGGTCCTATTCATGGACCTGTAAGATGGAGTAAGTAATTTGATCACGTAATTTGATCACGTAATTTGATACTGGAAAGCTAAATACGATTCGGTGCTGTCTCCGACGAGTCATCACAAAATTCGCATTATGCTGTGCAGTGCAAACCCCACCGATTATCATTTAATAGGCATTCCCTCCATTTCCTGAGTGACGATGTAAGTGACTTAAATTGGAATTAAATTAGTAACTCAAGAAACATGTACTATGCCGCAATTATTATTATTATTATTATTATTATTATTATTATTATTATTATTATTATTATTATATGTATAAGGCGCCTCCATGGAGTGAAAAGACTCATCTCGGGAGACCCAACATTGACATACTAACCATTATGTTTACGGAAAGCGGAAGTTTAAGGGGAAGCTTGTGTGAATAATGGTTAGGGGAAGCGAAAAGTTGGGGAAGCATTCATTTTGTGAATGCTTCCCCTTAAACTTCCTCATTCACAGATGAAGCATCACGACCACAACTGGCAACGCATTCCACCCATTTACAACTCTCCAAGCAAAAAATCTAGTCTTAACACCCTTGTTATCCGCACTCGTACACAATCTCCAGGAATGACCCCTCGTTCTCTCCCTTCCTGCACTGAATAATATTTTGAAGTGAGCAAATACACTCTTGCAGATGATTAGTTACTAAGCTCAGAGCAAAATTCTCCGAAAACGAGACTATTATTTTATATATATATATATATATATATATATATATATATATATATAAGACGGGAGAGCAAACTTGTATTTCCTGAAGCAAATATGCTGTAAGAAGAGGGAAGAAGAAGACTTATTAACCCAGATTTAGAAAATGGCTTAGCTCATATAGTTTGAAAACATCACAAGGAACATCTTATTAAAATAAAACATGCTATAAATTATTGACTACAAATTGTTATCGATATTAACTGACTAATATCATTTGAATTCTAAATATTTACCTTTAATGAATAAAATGTATTCACTACGGTAAGCATCGTTTTTTCTTTTAAAACCTAATGAAGACTTAAAGGCGTAAACGCGTTGATTACGAGACAGATAATATGCAGTAATCCGCGTGGTTTCTGTTACCATTCGTACATTACAAATAAGGTATAGTTGAAGAAAAATCATGGCCATGACATTGAGTTCAAGTGTTCTGTGCCAATGTTAGACCAACTTTTAAAGCAATTCAGTAAGCGATTTTCTAACTTCAGTTACATGCGACCACAACTGACATTATTTAACAACTAAATGAAATGCGACGTTTCAGAGCAGCATGACGCTATTCAGTTGGAGTTGTGTGACCTTCAACGTGACTCCTTTTTCCAGTCAAGGGTGGAGATAGGCATTGACTTTTGGAAACTGGTACCAAGGGATATGATATCCTGCATTGAGCGATTTCAGCTTGAGAATTGCATCTGGAAGCTCATAGATATGTGAATGCACTTTCTCAACTATGAGGGCGATTAAATCGTCACAAAGAATAAACATGATGATCACCTTCAGGATTTGTTACCAATATCGTCATCCCCCCCCACCCCCCCCCCCCCCCACCCCCCCCCCCCCCCACCCCCCCCCCCCCCCACCCCCCCCCCCCCCCACCCCCCCCCCCCCCCACCCCCCCCCCCCCCCACCCCCCCCCCCCCCCACCCCCCCCCCCCCCCACCCCCCCCCCCCCCCACCCCCCCCCCCCCCCACCCCCCCCCCCCCCCACCCCCCCCCCCCCCCACCCCCCCCCCCCCCCACCCCCCCCCCCCCCCACCCCCCCCCCCCCCCACCCCCCCCCCCCCCCACCCCCCCCCCCCCCCACCCCCCCCCCCCCCCACCCCCCCCCCCCCCCACCCCCCCCCCCCCCCACCCCCCCCCCCCCCCACCCCCCCCCCCCCCCACCCCCCCCCCCCCCCACCCCCCCCCCCCCCCACCCCCCCCCCCCCCCACCCCCCCCCCCCCCCACCCCCCCCCCCCCCCACCCCCCCCCCCCCCCACCCCCCCCCCCCCCCACCCCCCCCCCCCCCCACCCCCCCCCCCCAACAAGCCGTCACGACCTGAGCAGTGCGATTGATACCAAAGAAGGAAGATCACACAAACATCCGAAACTGGCGTCCAGTCTCACTAATCCATACAGATTGCAAAATCATTTCCAAAGTTATTGCAATCCGACCAAAGCCAACACTGCCTGAGGTTATTGATCTTCCTGGAACTTATTCTGTTCCAGGAAGATCAATACATGATAACCTCCATTTAATAAGAGATCTCATCCACATCGCAAACAGCCAAAATTAAATCCTAGCATGAGTACCTTTATGAATTCCTAAAAGCATTCGGTTATGGTCCTCTCATCGTTGAAACAGTCCAATTGCTATATAGGAATACACTCTTCTGTTTCAAAATCAACAACAGGCTCACTCACAATTTGCCATACTCTCGAGGGATCAGGGAAGGATGTCCTCTCTCTCTCTGGACTGTTATACACACTGGCCATAGAACCCTTCTCAAAAAGAGTAGACGACACCATCATCTCTAACCGAACGAGCATAATAGAATCACATCTAAAAATAACCCTATCAGCATATGCCGATGACGTCACTGTAATAGTCCGAAATGAAGAAGAAATGACAGTGACCGAAGAAGCACACACACTATATGCACAAGCCTCAGGGACCATATTAAACTCTGCAAAAACCATTGGCTTGTGATCAGGTAGATGGAAGGCTAGAAATGATTCTCCGATCGAATGTACCTGGTTAAGCGAAGGACAAAAATACATACGTGTGCACCTTGGCAACATCAAAATTTATAACACACCGAACTGGACACAGCTGCACAACCGATTTAAACAGGAATTAGGAAAATGGAACAGCATTCGTTCAATGGATTCTTGAACTTCACTTCTACTTCACGTCTTCTTCTTCACTTAGAGGAAGAGTACTAATAGTTAACCAGATGAGTGCGAGTGTGCTATGGCATAACTACAAAGAACTCCCACCCCCTGAAGACTTTCTCCATCACATTCAAAAAGAAATCACACGTGTTCTCTAGAACAATACTAACGGGACAACATACTCTGAACTCTGCAAGCCACTCAGTAAGGGAGGTCAAGGCCTCATTTCCCTTGAAAACAAGATTATATCCTTCAGGATAATCCTCCTCCTAAAGACTCTTCATTCCTATCATAATTATGTAACCACCTTCGATTACATCATGAAATCATCTACCAGAGGACTCACAATTCCACAATCCTCCGAATGGCCAGTTCTGAACCATCACCTCCTAAACTGCCTCATTTTTACAGAGATGCTTGACAGCGGTGGAAAAATACAGAACTTCATCACACACTGAAAGTATCAACAGAGCCAGCTATACTTACAGAACCACTTTTTTCGAACAGACACATAATAAGTCTTGCAACTGACCACCCCTTACATGTCCCTACATGGAACTGGACAGGAATAATAATTAGGATCTCCTGACCTAGAGCCTAAAGTGGAAAACATTCACATGCTTACTAACTTGAAAACACCCCAAAACTGAAAAGCAATATCAACAGATTCAAGCTGATATTATAAAAGCCTATTCAGATATCGCTACACTTCAAAGAATCCGTATTTCTTCTAGAAACTTCTGGGAGCCTACTTTTCATCTTGCATCATCTGAAGCCTCACTTCCAATTCTTCCCTCCAACTACAAGAAAATATACCACTTTCTCATATCAGTGCCTCCAACTTCGCCTTTCTTATATTCATCATTAACCTTTTCATTTACTAAGCTGAACATGCCACCCAGTTTTCAGTGGGATCTGCCATATAAATCGAAGTGTGCCAAACCAGATTCCGACATACAGTGGAGACTATGGCATAACATCTTGCCAGCTCCTTCTAAGCTCTACAAATGTCAACTTAGAGAAATGGATCTGTGTCTATTCTGCGAAATTTCAGGTAGCTTGGAACACACACACACACACACACACACACACACACACACACACACACACACACACACACACACACACACACACATATCTAATCTGTCCTGCAAACAAAGCGATGATCACCTATGCTCCGAATGCTGCCTCTAGCACCTGTAACTACGCACACAGCCAAGAAGACCACTGGAATTTAGTCCATACAGAAGAGAACAAACACAAAATATGCAATTTCCTCTTCAACTGTGCCAAGGCCGTCATTTACAGTTTCTAGCTAAAACACACAAGAAATAACCAGCACCCATCCGTCATGGAATCGGCATAAACCCTCATGTATAGCCTAGGACGGAAACTGCAAAGCAGGCTTTCAGAGTGGAACTTGATTACTACAAAGAAACAAGAACTGTCGCTAAATTCCTTGAGGAGTGGAATCCAACTGGTAATATATATATATGTGTGTGTGTGTGTGTGTGTGTGTGTGTGTGTGTGTGTGTGTGTGTGTGTGTGTGTGTGTGTGTGTGTGTGTGTGTGTGTTAACGATACCAAGCCATTTTATAAGCTAGGTTTTTAATCCTTTTTCCCAAGTACGCAAACAGACAAGTAAGTCAAGTTTGCGGCTGCACGTAGTGCAACACTAGGCAACTCGTTGTAAAGGTGGAGTAAGCTCTGATCACTTTCCTTAGAATTTTCCCCTAATGCAAAGCACATTTCCTTGCGGAGATATATACTGCTATGCATAAAAGACAAGGGGCCACTACCCAGACCGGTTTCGACCTTTATTGAGGTCTCGTCAGTGGGAGCCTGACTTATAAAATTGCTTGGTATCTTTAATATAATATACACGCAAGGTAAAAAACTTTCTATATATATGTGTGTGTATTTACCGTTCCTTTCACTTACTATTTTACTCCCTTTGCATTTCATCGTAAATGCCCAAGGATTTAGCTTCAGAAATTTCTAGGGTTTAGCTTCAAAACGGTTAACTGCATTCCGTCTGTTAAATAACTACAATGGAAGAAAGAAAGAAAATAAGAGAGAAATAGCGTACATGATATTTCGTGAGGAAAAGACAAATCCATCTTCCCTTTCTACTTCACAAATCAGCCTTTTGTCAATTTCGATGGTGAAATTTGACATTCCAATCTGTCCAACCCCATTTACTTTTCCTAACAGAAGCCCGCGTTTGAGGTTCAGCCAGTGCAACTCGTCTCACTTTGCACGAATACCTACTTCGACATCACAAAACTAATATTTGATCTTTGACTATCAGAGCGAGCATATAAACGAATGTTAATTTTGCTATGAAAGATCAAAACTGTGAGATCTTTCAACTTGGAATCTCCTTTTTTACTTTCTTTTATTTAAAACATTTCTCTGTCCCATTCGCTCACTTCGTTTAGTGTTGTTATCGCTCTCCTAAATGCCATCAAACATTCCACTCTCTTTGATTTATTTTCCTTAAATGGAGGTTTATTTAGAAAGGTCACTGATGAGGAGGGAAATCTAGAGGGTTTGGATTAACGGACCGTGGTAAGGATGAGAACAGTAAACGCCGAGGCCGAATCCAAATTTATTAATTCCAAAATTACATTCATTGCATTCATTGGAGATTTTAACGTTCCCCACATCGAACTGTCCTTCTTTTTACAACTGCATAAAAAGGAGAAGGGCCTCGGCATTTACTGTTCTCATCCTTACCACGATGTCCGTTAATCCAAACCGCTCTCCAAACCCTCTAGATCTACTCGTCATCAGTGATCTTTCTAAATGAACAGTGGATGTTGTTTATCTTTTGGGCAGTAATCTAATGAATGTTTCTTCAAGCATTACTTACACAGCCATTCGCATTTAATTTCTTGGCTGGCTTTAAAAGAATTCCACTGAAATGATCAAGTGATTGTTTTCAATCTTCCGATCCAAAAGTTTTCATCAAAAGCATCAGCGAAACAACTTCTGTAGAAACGATTCATCTCCATTCCAACATTTATTCCTCACTTTAAAAAAAAAAAATTAAAAAAACTTATATTGGAAACGGTTCTACGGCAGATGATCATAGGTTGCCAAGAGCTATCACAAATACCCAGGAATCAAACTAATGATTGACACGGTAAGATTATTGGTGGAGAGAAAACCAAAACAAGAACCAAAGATTTGGTTGTGTGTTTGAAAGATCAACGACTGATGTAATGTTGACTTCTGGAAGTAAAAAGAAAGATTTGCGTGTAGTTTTCATTGGATTATAGGAAAAATACTATAATGCGGTTTCTAAGGAAGAAATTTACGTGTATTGGTTAAGAAAGGAATCCGTTGATACGCTAAATTCCGTTAACGTTATGTACGAGGCAGCTATGAGGAGTGGAAGAGTGTCTGTGGAAAAATTAGAGGGAAAGCGTCCACCAGGAGTCGGTATTGAGCCCCCGGTTATTGCAAATCAGTGAGTTGATTTGTGATAAATAAGAAGGAGCGCCACCTTTTTTTTTTGTGTTTGCGAATGGCATACTACTGATTAACCAGTAAAGAACACACCTAAATGATTAGTTAGAATTGTTGAAAGCCGGAATGTTAACGATCGATACAGACTGTGTGATGTACACCGTTGCTGGTGGGCTAAATGTGGATGTTGCTTCAGTTAGACTTGCCCAGCAAACTCTTCGTTTGAAGATACTTGAATTCGGTCTTCAAACAGAATTCAAATATCTGGATGGATTCAATTTTGCAAGACAAAGAGGAAATTGGTGGTGTGGTCACAAATAAGATGGAATGGAATGATTTCCTTTCATCCATACGGATGGTAGTGGCAGCTACGCTACCATACTAGGGAAGTCACTATGAGCAAGGTGGTTTCCCGTTGCCTTCTTTGCCGTACTATGCCCTATGGCTGTAGCCTGGGTGTTCACGGGTCCGGTCTGCCTGTTTGCCGGATGAAAAACCCCGAATAAACCGGGGGGAAAACCCTGCTGTCCACGCCCAAGACCGGCTAACTTGCTATGGCTGAGGAAGATCCTCAAATTCCTCACGTCGGCGACGGGAATCGAACCCAGGACATTCCTTTTCCAGGCATAGGGTTGCGAAGCGCACAGCCACTGGGCTAACCGCTGGCCACAAATAAATACTAATGGAACACCTCAGTCGAGTATTATCTGATCGTGGAATGTTAATAAGATTTCTAGGAATTTTTTTAAAAATTAGTTTTGATAAATGAACGGAATGTTTCGCGAAAAATAAAACTCCAGAAAAGGCTTGGGCGGAACGCGGATGCCGAGGCGGAAGGGTAGCGGCGCAAAGCAAGAGCGAAATATAAATGTTTTTAAAGGGGAAATGTAATTGGCGGCTGAAATTGAAGTAGAGATGGGGGAAAAGCAGACCAGGATAGTTGTTGGTCGCGTGAGAAAAAGATTAGCGACCACCGGATTACAAGCAAAAAATGGATTCGAAGAGGGGAAACTACGAAACGGATGTTGGGGATGATGTGGAAAGTTTTGGACCAAAGTAGCTTAAATACGAAAAAAAAAGGAAAAAAATTGAGAAATGGATTCCAAAAGTCGACAATAAATAGCTGGATAAATGTTTTCAGGTGGGAAACAAGAAGACGATAAAGTACGAACTTGTCATGTCCAAACGGCATTTCAGTCCAAATCCAGTAGACTGCTGTATTTTAGTCCGAACTGAAATCCAGCAGTCTGCCGGATTTCATTTTGGACATGAAATACCAGTCTGGTTTATTTACAAAGTTTTTGACACACACACACACACGCACCTCTAATCTTGCTTTTACCTTTTTTCACGTTAACGATGATTCCTCACTTCGTTTACCCCGAGAAAAACGACAATCTCGTGGTTTTTACTTTTCCTTCATTTACTGCGTGATGATCTCAGCAAATGTCCTCCTGCCATTCCAAACTCACAATTTTTGTGACATTTCGTTTTCGCAACAATAAAATTAGACAGAAAAATGCTGTTGAAAGTTGTGTTTCAGAGATGACTCTAATTTTCTTTCGCCTGTTTTCCATAAATTGAAAAATTCCATCAATAGAAATCCTGAATGACTCTTTCAGAAGTATGTAAGTCTCAATCATATCTCCTAACTTTCTCCTGTTCGCTAGTGTCTGCATTCTACAAATTCTCAATCTGTCTTCATAATCAGTATTCCACATTCCTGATGTCATTTTTAACACTTTCCTTTGTACTCTCGCCAATACATCAGAATCACAACGGAAACCAGGAGACCAGACCTGCACACAATAGTACAAAATGAGGTCTTATCAAGGACTTGTAAAGAGGCAAAATAACATCCTTATCTTTACATGTGAACGTTCGTTTCAGCATTGCAATTATCTTTTGAGTTGTGTTTGCAATATTTGCCATATGTCCCCTAAACTTCAACTTTTTATCTATTAACACTCCAAGATTCCTAGTCACATCAGTTTCTTCTAGCCTAATTCCACACCAATATAATAGGACATTGGATATCTAATCACACCGAAGTGAATAACTTTACATTGACTGACATTGAACTGACACTCATTTTCCCATGCCCACAATTCCAGCCTATTCAAATCATTCTGCAAGTACTGCGTATCAGCAGCATGTTTGATTACCCTTCCTATCTTTGCATCATCAGCAAATAACTGTATGTCGTTTGTCAAATCCTTCCCAATATCATTAATGTACAGATTGAATAACAGTGAACCAAGCACTGATCCTTGTGTACACCACTTGTTTTCTTTTTTTTTTTATTAATCTTTGTATTAGTTATGGTCAGCAGTACTACCTTACATCACGTCCAGACGAGATGTAAGGTAGTACTGCCCATGTAAGTGTAGGATGTAAGGATTAAACCATGCAGACTCAGATCCCTCGTATACCACTTTTTGATATCTGTCAGTCAGCCATCCTCTTGTCCATGATAATATTGTATAATCCAAATCCATATTTTCCAATTTATGCAGCAGTCTGCGATGCTGTTATTCTGTTCTGTCAAAAGCCTTAGAAAAACACAAAACTACTATGATGTATTCATTCCCCTTGTTTAGTTCAATGGTAACATTATTATAGAATGTGAGCAAGTTGCTAAAACATCACCTTCCATCAGTAAACCCATGTTGCTCATTGCAAAGTAAAGATTCATTGATTATATTAGGTGTGTATATATATATATATATTACATACATATCTGTATATATGTATATATAATAACTACTGTATACGTATATAATCAATAAAAAGTAGGAAAATCCTTATTTACCCACGGTACGAATGTACTCTAACGTTACAACTAATCTTTGTCATTTATTCCTGTATGAATGGGGAATTGTGTACAGAAATATTCATATAACAAAACCTCGTGGAGTTAAAGTCTGTTAGATGAAAGTGAGTCAGGTTACTCTGTTTTCTGCCAAATAGTAAATCTCAGATAGTTCATTAGGTCATCGTCAAAACGAAGTTTGCTTATGTATTGCTATAACTGTTCCATGGTCTTCGTTTTCCTTTTTATCCATTAGTTGACCTGCAGAGAACACGCACGCTGAACGTAGGCGGAGGTGGATTTCTAAATTGGTGTCCCAACCATCTTGGTTGCCTTTTTTTTTAATTGTTTTGTTTCTGTTATGGGTCTATGCTGGCTTTCTTCAACAATGTGAGGAATATAATCTTAACATGTGTATATTAGTACTGTTTGAAGGCATTATTGATGCCTTCGAACTGCTGCGATGTTAATTGCTCGTTGAATATTGATGTTCCGTGTCTGGGCACCAGATGTAAATATTCCTGGATTGACGGTTTTGTACAGACGAATTTTGGTGTTTCTGGTGATAGTATTGAATTTCCAGATATTAGTTAGACTTTTATGGAATTGAAGAGCTTACATTTCATTCTGTCAGTGAGAGTATCGATGTCAGAACCAAGGTAATGAAATTGATTTACTTCTTCAAGAATGTGGTCATTTAGCCTAATATTTCCCTTTATTCTGTTCTTTAGGACTTCAGTTTTACTGCTATTCGCTGCCGACCCGATGAGTGCTACATTTTTATATAAATTATTCAAGTGGATTGGGGGCAATCTGAATGTCAGTCGATCAGCACATCGTCTGCAAAACCGAAACTGCTTATGTGGGTTCATCCTACCTGTTCCTCGAGAGTTCTTACGTATTAATTTCTGATAAGTCTGAATACGTAATCAGGGGCAATGATAAAACAACGTGGTGTCAAAGAGTCTCGCTGAAGAATTCCAGCGGAAATAGGAAAGCTCTCAGTATCTCTCCATCAACCATAACTCTTGCGTAATAGTTCTGGTACGTCTCTGCTGTTACTTTGATTATTTTCCTGAGTAATCCATAATAACTGAGAATTTTGAACATCATTTGTTTATTGATTGAGTCGAAGGCGTTTGAAAAATCTACGAAGTTCAAGATTAAAGGGAGGTTTTAATCTCGTTCTCCTTCTAAGACAGCGGATGTGTTCAGCAGTGCTTCTGCTTTTCAAGAAACCTGCTTGATTTTTGAGCAGAAGAGATGTTGCATATGATCCAGTGCGGTTTAGATGCATCCTATTACAGATTTTCAGTGTGGTACGAAGTAGTGTGATTCCTCTGAAACATTCTGCGTTGTTTAGATTGCCTTTTCTTCAGTATTGCTCTTATTAATCCTCCTCTCCATTGGGATGGAATGTTAGATGTAGCTAGTACTGTATTACGCATACTTAACAGTTGTTTCCAAAGCTCGTTTTCGTCATGTTTAATAGCGTCTTCTGTTATACCATCTAATCCACGGGCTTTCTCATTCTTTTGGATTTTACTGGTTTCGAATTCTTGCATCCTAAAAGTGTTATTTATAATGGGAAGTTATTTTTGGATTACTCTTTCTGCCAAAGCACCTGAACTGAACTTCACCGACGCGATTTATTCGATATGTTTCAAAGTGATTCTTTCTTAGTAAGAGTTCTTCACTTTTATCTTCAGGTATCTTGTCGTTTGTAGCTTTTTATTCTTAGTATTTTTGGGCTTCCTCTCTTTGATACACATGGAGTTAGCTACCTGCTACATTTCTCCGGTTTTATGGGTATTTTGAGAGAATTCTAGTTGTTGACAGATAGTCTGGATATGGATTTCCTTTTGTCATTTCGAAAGGCATATTTAGTGTTTTAGCTGAATATGTGGATGTGCATCCTCTGATTCCTGTATTGCTCCTTAATATCATTACGTGTCTTCATCATTCTTCAGTGGTTTGGTTACTCATTTCCTTTGATAAGATAAAGAAGTCTTGGTGACCAAAATTCTGCTTCTATTTCATGGATGAATTGTACAACATGAGCAAAGCTCAGGGGTGGTTCTTCAGATGTTGAGATTCCGTTAGTTTGGTTTATAATGCTTCTTTATACTGAGCTTGTATGGTAGGAAGATACTCCACTGGTGTTTATTTGTTTTTTAAGTTTAAAAGCACTGAGAAGGAAGAAGTTTTATTTGCATTTACTATTCTATGAAAGAAACAACTAAACAAACTGTGCAAAATAGACTTTCACGGATAATCGTTTGTACCAGCTAATCTATGAAACAGGCTTATATCTCAGGAAGACAAAAAAAAAAAAATAGAATTCTTTACTTCTAGTCTCTAGTAGTGTTGAATTCTCATCTCGGACAGATGAGATTCTTCTTCTTATATTAATTCTAATCTTGTCATAATTGCATTAGAAGTATTATCTAAACACTATCAAAGAAATTAGGGTTTGTTTTCTCTCTCTCTCTCTCTCTCTCTCTCTGTCTCTCTCTCACTTAATTTGTCACTTTACATGAGAACAGATGTTAACTCTATAGAAAACATAAATTCAGTCAACCACTGAATATTGCTATCGCATTTGGGGTGGTTCCCCTAAAAGCTGCAAATACTTACCGCTGTCTTGATATAAAAACTAAAACCAATCAGTCTCGATTAAAAACAAAACCCTTGACGTAGCAGAACGCGAATATTTTTTAAAAGCTGAAATTATTTGGATGCACACATTTCATTATTCAAATAATCCATATTCCTATGGAGAAGCATTTTTATTTTTAAAAAATAACAGCTCGCTGACCAGCATGTTTCCCGAGAAAATATCAGTGACATCATTTCTCTCTCTCTCTCAATGGATGTGGATAAATAGACGCAACAGCGAACTTTCCTCTGTGGAATTGTCACTGATTGAATATCTGAGGGATGGTCGGGATCCTATTCCCGAGCATCGCATGAAAATTTCTCAAATGCGTTGACTGTCTTGGAATCTGAGAAGAGGACGAGTAGACAAACATTATTGTCTGCTTTTCAGAAAGCCCTGTCTGAGATTGCTCATCATCAGAAGTCAGAAGTCACTGCCATTATTCTCGTAAGCAACCATCACTTACTGACTCAAAGCAGAACTTGATGTGGAGCATACGAAGAAAGTAAAGCTGAATATTCCGCTCACAGTGTGTGTGTGTGTGTGTGTGTGTGTGTGTGTGTGTGTGTGTGTGTGTGTGTGTGTGTGTGTGTGTTTTCTCATTTATTCCTACACTTCATTTTGTTCTTTCATGTATATTATTGTTCCTCTCTCTCTCTCTCTCTCTTTCTCTCTCTCTCTCTCTCTCTCTCTCTCTCTCTCTCTCTCTCTCTCTGAAATCATTCTCTGAAGGGGTAGTGCACACAGAATTAGTGACAGTCGCTATCTGTGTCGTCACCTCCGGAGAATAATTTGTGAGTCAACTCTTCGCCTGTAACTCATAAAATGAGAAACCCAAGATTTCGGTAACACCAAATCGTAAACGCGGAGCCAAGAAATGAAATCAATTCAGTGGATGCCTTTGGATCTGAAGGAATCTCTTCTTGAGGAACAACAGCTGAATGACTACATGAATTGGTATTTTAATCTGCCACTAGATGGCTGTATCGGGCAGAGAAATTATCTGGAGATAGCAGCGGGGGGGGGGGACATCACGATCGAATTCACTGAGCTGAAACAATCGGCGGTTTAAAGAATTTCGCGAACCGAAACGTGGGATGACAGAGGAATTCCTCCCACCTCAGACATCAAATAAATATCCCCATCGGCGCTTGTGGACCGGATCCTCATTTCTCGCAATTCCGTCGTTTGTTTTCTTTCTTTGTGCTTCGGATGACGGCGGAAGATTGTGTGTGTGTGTGTGTGTGTGTGTGTGTGTGTGTGTGTGTGTGTGTGTGTGTGTGTGTGTGTGTGTGTGTGTGTGTGTGTGTGTGTGTCGCAATCAAACGCATTTCTGGCAGCAACTCAGAAATCTGCAGACGTTCCCCGTTTGGACGGCACAGAAATGTCGGAGTTTTCACGGATGGCTAATCGGGTTATTTCCTCGTTTCGATAACCTTCGTCGACGATCGCATCACGCCTGCCCACACTACAATTACGAACACTGTTCGTCTGGGAACAGGAGATTGTTGGATCGCGCTCAGCAGAACAACGCAAAAATGACTTCGAAACGAGCAGCGGGTCAAAAACACCGAAAGAACTTGGCGACAGGTCAAACACACGCATTCATTCAAACGAACACGCGCTGCTTGGCGAGTGCATTTCACACGTTTGCGAGCTTCAAACTCGGAATCATTTCGGTGTTGCAGTCCGTCAGCTTAACTGAAAACGAACGTAAACGTCACTCGACGTGTCCGCTTAATGCGAGGGCCCCGAAGAACTGCCTGCTGATGTTCTGTTCAGTCAGTCTCTGAAGTATTCTTGTCACGCAGATCATCCTGCGTTTTCGCCTAAAAATGCCTCGTGGACCAACTCCCCTTCGAGAGCATTAATACGGTAAGGCAACAATCGTTAAATCGTACACACAAACACCGCGTGCACACACGCGAATTTTCTTTCCATTTCATGACCGTTTGGGATCTCAGTTTACGAAATCCCAGCCTGGCATGAAACGGGACAAAACGGGATAAAATCGCGCTGATTATAAGACGGAGTTTGTTGCAAGGAGCTGCTTAGTGACACAGCAATGGCTTTGGACAGCTGCTGTCCTGTTGCCATGGGAACAGCAGAATGAACGCTCAGTTGGAACCACACTGAATTGTCTCTTCCGGTAATACGTACACGAGATTCGTTCAGAGAAGGCAAACTACGGCGCCATCTCTTTAATACAAACAACCATAATTTTCTTCGTACGTACACGAAGACAGAAATGGTATAAACGTTGGTTCAGATCCTGTCTTTAGGGCCTTTGTTCTTCGGTAATGGGACAGCAACGTCTCTTTTTTGCTTTGTTTATTGGGACCTCGATATCCGGTGGTTAAGGTGGGGACGTAATCATTTATTTCAATTTTTATTACAAGTTTGCTACGAAGCGCATCTTTTAACATTTCACAGTGCACAACAGGAAGAACTTTTCCTGTTAAATTTGTAGAATCGAAAACAGAATCGAGATGGCAGCGTGTGAGATTAATCCCCTCCCCTCCCCTCCCCTCCCACTTCCCAATTATCGTAAGATTTTTTGAGTAGGAAATCCCAGACAGATTTAACCTTCTCGAGCATGCGCAACACGCTGATTGCTGGTTCAAGTCACTCTGCCGTGAGTCTGTACGAACAGAAGAAATCGCCTGCACACGCACTCATATTTTGGGAATCCGCATTCTTATCGGATGTCCTTCAAACTGGGGACACGAAACGAAACCGCACCTCACGCTCTACTTCTCTGGGCACATGTGGCGAAGGTGATCGGACCTTCTCCGATCTGATCGACGGAGTCACGAACGGCAAAGCGCTTAAGGAGAACTGCGCGAGATAAGTCACACAACAGTCAGTGCGTAGCGACACCCTCTACTCGTGCTCTGATTATTCGAATGTCGAAAGTGCATTCCCAAGGTTGTTTATAACGAATGCACAGTCAGTGAGATGCTTCTCAGTGGCGGCATTTGCCTCTGAATAAACACTTTGAAACCGTGTTGCTGTTGTTATGACAGCAGATGCAGTTTGTATGCTTCACGGAAGAACAATCGCTCCACTCGCCCTATTCAGATCTATCTAACACGTCCAATATAAACACCAAGTTACTGCAATAAAAATTCCAAATAAGGTGCATTGATTTAAATGGAAATCCCCCGTACCCCCAGTGTGGAAGGGCACGCCAATGACCTTCATCTAAAATGCATTCATGATTAATCGTATTAATCGTATTCATGAAATGTGTCCATCTCCCTCGAGACAACTTATCAAATAACTGTCGACAATGAGTTTTTGAGCATTTACCACAAGACTTATCTTTATCCCACAAGTAAGACTGAAAATCCTCTGATAGGAAATTAAAATCTAATAAAAAAATTGTGATTATTATTACGTGGAAGGAATTAATTCAGGCGATCGGAGAAATTGCCTAGGATTAAACCTTAACGAGGGAATTAAGCAGTGTGCAATCTGATCTGGTGAGTTCACGAATGGACACCACAGTGAAAAGTTTCAAAAAGCATTTCTACACACCCCACTTATATATTTCGTTCGTGTGTTTAAAACCCTCGTGAGGAGGATTTTCCATATCAATCTTCGCAGAAAATTCTATGAAGATGCAGAATATTGCCCCTTAGTAAAAAGAATGCATCTTCCAGCGTATAATCTTGCTTGATTATTTCCAACTGGAATCGTGAATGCATCATTCGCTGAAGTGATTTCGAAGTTAAATTTTCGGAAAGGATGACCTCGCAATAAATGCTTACCCTTCAAAATAACTACTAGCAATGAGGAGGAAAAGGATGGGCAAACATCAGATGATAGTTCTGTCAATTTCTTACGTTTAATCTATCCTCTGACCCTAATAATAATAATAATAATAATAAAACTTGTCGTGTCAATTAGCGAAGTATAATTTGGACTTTCATCGGACCATGGAAAAGATGACACCATCTTCGCTCCAAGTTTTGATTTCCGATTTGAGTTTTTTTGGGGCAATGACATCAAAGTTCATACTGCGCCAGGACGCACGTTACAGCAGTACGTATGGTAATTGGATAGTAGGACAGTTACAAACATCCATTCCCTTGGCGGGGTTCGAACCCGGAACTTCTTGGCTGGAGAGCTGATATGCTAACCACTCGGCCAACTAGGTCGGTTCGCTCCAAAGAAGCTGATAAAAAGGTATCGGGAGAGCACATCTGTGGTCTTCTTTGATGTGGAAAAAGGCATTTAGTAGCGTCTCTATAAAAGAGATATGGAGAAGCATGAAGAAGATATGGATCCCAGGAAAGTATGCAGAGCTTGTACAAGACATTTATGAGGGTAGCAAAAGGGTGAGGTGTAGTCCACGAGCCACTGAAAATGTGGGGATTCATCGAGAGTCAGATTTGGGTGCCTTTAGAAGGTAAGAACTGAGTCACCCTGGACGGCGATATTTGCTGATCATGATGTGATTGTTCGTAAAATCTGAGGAGGAAGGGGAAGAAAGCCCTGAACAATGGAAAACTTTGGAAGACAGCGGCTTTAGGATCAGTAGAAATTAGACAATCATGTCTTGCACTGGAGCAGCAAGGGGTATAACAGGACAGAGCACGGACATGCCACAAATGTTTTGATTCACATACCTAGTACCATATGTCCAAAGCGATAGATATCTGGGTTCAGAACTCAATAGGAAAATCCACTGGGGATTGGTGAGCTGGAAAAAGGTTTCAGATATCTTGTGATACAAAAGTGCATAGCAAGTTAAAAGGAAAGATCTACAAAATGCTAGTAAGGTCCCCAGTGATGTATATCAGCAAGACTTGGCAGATGGTAGAAGACAATGGACGCTGCTCAAATAAAAATGCTGAGAATTGCAAGTCGTATAACGCGGTTGTTCGATCAAAACCTAGCTGATCAGGGGAGGGAAAAGAATTAAGGTATCCCAAGCATCTAGGAAATCAAGGCTGAGGTGGTTTGGCCACGTTAAGTTACCCACAAGACAAAGTGAGAAGAAGAAATTGAATGATTCATTCACAGCGTTAGGCAGCTGAATGAAAGACAGTCCGACTACAATAATATTCTTCTAAACTTTTCATTGACTTATTTCTAATTAGTGGCCCCTGACGAGGCAAGGGAGTCTGTCTTTTATCCCGAAAGTGAACGTAAGTGAACAAAATTGACCACAGAACTCACAACATTTTAGACACATACATCTAGGGTTAGGGATCACGAGATGGCGGCAGCTGTCTGCAGTACTCTCCTTCTCGAATAACAATTAAAATCATGATAGTCTTGAGCCAGTGGTAGGCAAAGGGTGAGTTGACAGTCCACTGGTGTTCAAAGTTATCTAAGGCTAAATGGCCTCTCCTAGTTTCGTTGGGTTAGCCTTAGTGTATAATAATAAATCAGCTGACCTATACAGGCTAAGGAAAGAAACGCCAATTTTTAAAAAATCAAGAACATCCCTCACCTTTTACAAAATGGAGAGCGACAATAGCTAAAACATACTCATTTCGGAATTGCAGGAAAGTAGAACTTGAAGAGCATTTCGCATAATTAGGAATTTCATTTGCAAACCTAAACAGGACTATCCCTGGCCATTGCTGCTGTTCTGTATGTAAGGACGCGAGGAAAATCCTGATTGAATTAAAGGTTAAAGTTTACCAGCCTGTAGGGAAATGAACTTTGACCTTATTTTTTCGACTTCAGCGAGATCCATCATTGCTCCTGGGCGAGCTTTCACCGCGCTCGCCAAACCCTTAAAGAGTCGCGTGGAGAGCGCGCACACATGCATTGTTCGCGAAGACTAGCTCGTTTGCAAGGTGCAATTCATCACCTGCTGACAGTCGAAGATGCTTCGTCACCTTCTCCTCCCACTTTCTTCCTCCCAAGCTCGGTTTCTTGCACGTGTCAAAAACTTAGTTTTTTCTAGCGGGATGGTCAATAATGAGATTCATAGAATTTGTGGATCCTGAATGGAAGGAAGGAAGGAAGATTATTATTATTATTAATGAGCTCTTGTCCATCCTCGTTACTTGGGTAAGCGTCAAAGTTTTGTTGCTTAATTCAAGAGATGAGTTCATAAGAGAATCTCACTTCAGTTCCTTTCAACTCAACGTTTACTTGTAAAAAACGTCTCGCGGTTATCATTAATGCTTTCAGTCTCTCACTTATTAACCCTAACAAGCCTTTCGATTCATTTTCACGTGCTTGATTAATTCGATTTTTCTGAATTAATCTCCTTCTCAGGTCATTGTGGTGTTCACTTAACCCTACACCCTCTGTTCAAAAAGAAACTGAACTTTTCGAAAATAGAAGAAACTAGTGGCGCCACCTGTTATATCTTTTTGTTGTCGAAAGCGACAACCTTCATTAGTGTTGCTTCAGTTGTTTATGACATTTGTTTCATTAGAAGCCGAGTTATAGTGACAAGACTGACAGGGTGTTTTGACGAACGGTCGGCCGTCATGATATTCATGCCGGATGCGACGAAGTCTCGCTATCAATCGCTTCAAAACTTCGAGATAAATCTCACCATTGATCGTTTGGCCATGCGGAATGAATTCTTTGTGGATAATTCCCTTGGAATCGTAGAAACAAATCAGCATTGTCTTTACTTTTGACTTCTCCAAGCGACTTTTTTTCTGATGCCCCTCTTCTGGTAGTATCCACTCAGCACTCTGTTTCGGGCTCATACTCAAACCACCACGTTTCGTCACCAGTAACGATCGTTTCAAGGAAGTCTGAGTCCTTACGAGAGGTTTTAATGAGGTCCTTGCAGTGTTCAATTCGATACATTTTTTGGTCGTCGGTCAACTTGTGGAGAACAAATCGCGAATTCAATTTACAAAGGACCAAACTCTCTGTCAAAATGTTGTGCACAGTCGATTCTGGAATCTCCAATTCATCTTCAATCAATTTCACGGACGATTTCTGGTTTTCTTTGATGAAATCACGCACTTTTTGGATGTTAACTTCGCTCAGTCCAGTTTTTGGACGACCCGTCTTTTCGTTGTCCTCAAGCGTCTCACGACCACTTTGAAATTGCTTAAACCACTCGTAAACTTGAGTATGGGATAAGCATTCATCACCGTATGCTTTTAGAAGCATTTCATGCGTTTCGGTAAACCTTTTACCAAGTTTAACACAAAAAGCAATCTCAGCTCTGTTTGAAACTCTTTTTCTGACCGTTCGTCAAAACACACTGTCACTCTTGGCACTGTAACTCGGCCTCTAATGAAACAAATGTCATAAACAGTTGATACAACACTGATGAAGGTTGCCGCTTTCGAAAACAAAATGATACAACAGGCGGCGCCACTAATTTTTTCTATTTTATAAACGTTCGGGTTCGTTTTGGACAGAGTGAGCAGAATCCAATTCAATGCATCTGGAAACTCGACCCGTCATAATCAAGCTCATCCAGTAGCATTTTGTTCATGGTCATGCGCTGACTGCCGAAACTGGGAAGTGTTTCGTTGACGTCGCTAATCACCATGACGTTGAAATAGCCTCAAGTCATGCTGACAATGCAGCTTCAAAACTGGGATGAGCTGTAGTTTTCACAGACCTTGGGTGAATCAGAGCAACGAGGATTTCCCTTAAAAGTGCTGGTGGATATGATGAACGGACTTCGACTGACTATTGAAAGTTAATTACCTAAACCAACTTTAAGAACCATCTTTTTTCACTTTATGCGAACAACGTTTGAAAATACTGTCTGTTCATTTCTGGTTATAGATTCTGCGAAAAGATGGCGTAACACCTGAAAATTAAAAGAAAACAAATGACACACTTAAATAAATCTTTAAGGTGATTAATTGTTTTAGAAAGGATAAAAAAAGTGGATCGTTGACACATTCGCAAATAGGGTAGAGAACGTACTCAGGGTGAAAGAAAGCAATTATAAACATTGAGCAATCTGGTAACGAACTTTGAAAGGACTCTTATCCGTTCTTGCTCTTGTCTCTTCTCTTGTCTTTTGGGTGATCTTTCTTTCAGATAAGAGGCGCAGTTTCTTTGAAGGCAGGGAAATAAGACTTCAACACTTTAAACGTTCTTGGGAATTGTATGTTTTATTTATTTATTATTTATTCATTTAGATGAACTAATTATTTATAATTTATTTTTAAATTATTTTCCAACTGTGTATTGTTACAGAGAGATATAAAACAATATACAAATAGACCTCAGCTGGAGTGTAAGATAAAAAGGGGCTGAGCGATCATTCGCAGCACGATTCGTTTCTTCCTTTGGCACTTTCTTTATTCCTAACAAGAATAATCAATTCGTCTCACACACACAATCAGAGCAGAAGTCCATGCGATCTTATTCTTGTAATTATTAAATGGGGGCAACAACAACTAAAACGAAAAGAGCTTCAGCGGTTAACATAAATTCGATTGAACCTCATCCTCGTTTCGCTATTGGTGACTGAATTATTTACGTCTAACAAGTCCTTGAATATCACTACTCAAACATCAAATATTACCTTAAACCTGGAACGTTTTCTGTATCTTTAGTTTCGTTGTATTCTGTGGACATCACATTCCAGAAAGATAAATCGCTTCGGAAGTCGGTTTACAAAAGCTGTTATGATTTATTCACTGCTCCCGGTTTATTGCACTTGCAACATTCTTGCTCAAATGTCCATCTGTAATGAGCACATGTTGAACCACAATTATAACAATCAGTTGATTATGTAGGTTTTGTTATCCGAAGAGAACATTCAACACAGATTCAACACAGACTTTTTATGTGAACCCATAAAAGTTGAAAATCTCTAACGCAATCAATTCTAAACTCCGCTTGAGACCAAAGATCGAACTTTTTCAAGCCGATTTAGGTTTTAAGATAGTTGATCGTTCTTCTTATCCTGGATGACAAAAATGGACAACCACCACCAAACAACCTCCTCAAACATCCACGCTGCACTCGAATTCGAAACCAAAACCGGTTTGACAGAAGACCTCAGTTGCTATTCACTCAGAGAACGTCAGTTTCTACCGAGCATATTTCTAAACGAATTTGCTACGCCTTGAAACTCGGAATACTCATTCCGGCCACGGAATTAGAAACCTTTATGCAGATTAACATCACTTACGCAGCGTATAATTTTTTTTTTATGTTGGTCCCATATACGAGAGGTTGACTGGTCAACCTATAGTACTTTAGTACCCTATATGGGTGATGGGTTGTGAAAAGAGAAACTTGTTTACATTTCATTTGAATGCCTGCATATTGTAGTCCTTGGGAAATACCTCAGGTGGAAGACTGTTCCACAGTACAGTCTTCCACCCACAGCAGGGATGAAGGAGGAGGAAAAGAAACTTGTTTTGTGGGTTTCAAGGTGTACTGTGAAGGGATGTTGGGAGGTGGCTGTACGTGTTCCAATGGGTGTAGTACAGAGTGAGGGAATTATTGATGCAGTTTCAGATGAGAATTTCCCATGGAAATATTTATAGAATATACAAGTCGCAGAGACCAAGCGTCTATGTGAAAATGAGGGGAGCGAGTTAGTGACTGATGGGTCATTTATCAGTCTAATTGCTCTCCTCTGTATTAAGTCAAGCATTTTGAGGGAGCTTTTAGGAGCCCCACTCCAAATGTGAAAACAGTATTCGATAGCTGGGCGGATTTGCGATTTGTATAAGGTTAACAGCTGTTTTAAAGTGAAGTAACGTCTTGAGCGAAAGAGAAAGCCTAGTTTTTTGGAAGCTGAGGATGCAATGGTCGTGATGTGTTTATGCCAGGAGAGACCTGATGTCAAGGTAATTCCGAGAAGAGAAATTTCATCTTTTCTGGGGATTTGAGTGCTATCAAAAATAATACTGGGTGAAATGGTTCTTTTTTGTGGGAAAGAAGATAGAACTGGGTTTTACTAGGGTTGAAGTTGGCGAGGTTATCTGAGCCCCATCGGAGGATGTTTTTGAGGTCTGCGTTAAAGGAAGTTGTGGTTGATGTTCTGTGGGTTGAAGTGAGTTGAGTAGGGTAAGGTTTATGAAATGAAAGGAAGGAGTGCAATGTGCTATCATCTGCAAAACTGTGTATTGGGTTGGAGGTCAACTGAAGTAGGTCATTGATGTATAGAAGGAAGAGGGTCGTGTGAGAACTCAACCTTGTGGGACCCCAGCATTAGTTGGATGGTGAGAGGATAGGAGCCATCTATCATTACACGTAGTGTGCGTCCAGGCAGGAAGCTGGCAACCCATCTGTAGAAGTCCTGAGACAGTACATGCAAAATACTTGGTGACATGCGTCACCACGTGTTCTAAACAACTATTTAAGAATGCTGCTGGTCAGTAATCTCAATAATGTTAATTTCATTTAGAAAACAAATCATCTTTCGGAGTTCGAAAAAAGCTTATTGAAGCACCCGTCTGGGTGGAGTCACAATTTTGAAAACAGCAGAACTAGCTGCTTTCTCAAAATATGAGATATGTCAGGTATTTAATCAATGGAAAAAGTACCCGTATTGCTTGTTTAAGAGCCGTAACTGTGGTTCTAAGACGAGATCTGAGACGGCTTCTACGGACAAAAAAGAATTTCCTGAGTGCAGCAATGAGAGCTATTCCCTGCCCACATCTCAAAAACTATGCAAAGGGAATTGAAGATGATCGGTATCGGCAGTTGCATTCATATAAGGAAACCACTGATTTCTGTGAAGAACCGGAAAGATCGTCTACAGTGGTGTCAGGAATACTGTGACTAGACACTGAAAGCTTAGATAAAACTCACGTGTTCCGTTGGTGGGGAACGGGGTGTACCTGTTCTCTACTGACGGTAGGCAGAGAGTTTGGAAGGCGCCCCATGAAGCAACGAACCCAGCTTTCCTTGTGAACACAACTCAAGGATTTAGATGTAGTGTGGTGTGGAACTTGTTCTGTTGGTACGGAAGGCTCTCCTGACATTACTGGAAGGCCGGGTGTCATCCAAGGAATATTCTGAACATTATTGCCCGTCAAGTCCATCCTGTAATGCTAATTTTTTATTCGGCAGGTGATGGTTGTTTCATGGATGACAATGCTACTGTCTCGTCTCTCGCGAAAGAATTGATCAGCAATGGTTCGCAATGACAGCAAATTCCAGTGATTATCACATATCCAAACGTGTGACTTCGTAAAGGGACTGAATTTGCTAAAACCTTCAGAGATACTGGATGAGAAGGCATATAGCTTTTTCTCTTCTTCCTGACAAAAGCACAGATATATAATCCTTCCATTTAGTTTCTTTTATATTTCTGTAATCATTTAACAACAACGATTCAAAGAAGGTGAATCCGAAACCTATAAGCCATCACTTGCTCACGTTACGATATTGCAGTTGCTGGCTAAGAAAATCATACACTTTTGTTGCAGAAAGTTTTTAAAAAAGATTAGAATCCACGATGATATTAGTTGCTTTTGCTGGTTGGCTAAAATAAATTGACCAAAATGGGAGATGAATCGCATTGTCCGGTGTGAGACCACCACGCTTGTTTTGGCTTGGAAAAAAGTTTCTTGTTTAATTTATAGAGCAGTGTTTCAGGATTGTGAGAAAATTAAATAAAAATACAAAATAAATAAAATTAATTAAAATTACATAAAAAAATCTTTAGTCTGCGTCTGGTACTAATGTACTATACATTGCAATCTTCGCTGCGTAGGGGCCACAAAAAATAAATAAATAAAACGTTTACCTCGCCTTTACAACCGATAGTGGGAGGACTGTCTTAAAAATGGAAAATAATTGAATCTCAAGAAGGCGACTTCAAAAAGCGAACTTGGTCCGTGGAATAATAATGTTAGGCGCGGCCACCAAGTGAAGAATTTCTTTCTAGAAGAAACCCATGATTACTTCTCTTAGAAACGATCTACCAGAATGTTCTTGCACAACCAAGAAATGTGACTTCTTCCTTTGCGTATAAAAGTGAACTAAATTAAAATTTTGACAAAATGGATAGAAAGTGGCGATTTTAGTTATCAAAGAGAAATTTGGCGAATTAAATATCTGCAATCTGCGACCAGAATAGCTCGTTTTACAAGACTAAATGAAAAGAGAAATGAAGACAAACTGAAAGAATTAACCTGAACACCATTAATGGAAACAGTTAAAAAATAAGACGATTGCAAATGTTAGAATACCCAGGAAGTACTTCCAACCAAACGGTGGTACGAACAGAGGCAGACAGATGAAACGGTGGGCCAAGACGGAAACAGGTCACCTGGCCTAGATTCCTGATGCCGGTCACTGAAATAGAAACACTGATTCAGATATACGTAAAAGTCACTTAGGCAGGGTATATGCAAAATACTTGGTCACGTGTGTCACCACGTGTTCAAGGCTACTATTTAAGAATGCTTCTGCTCAGTAATCGTCAATATGTTGATCGCAATGGTAAAAGCTAAGGATCTTTCGGAGTTCTATAATGGGCTTATTCTGGCTGGAGCTACGATTTTGAATACAGCAAAGCTGACTGGTTTATCCAAAGGTGAGATATGTTTAATCAGGTAGGAAAATAAGCCACGAAATAAGCTGAGAGGCGCAACTGTGCTCCTAAAACTAGATCGCCGTCGTACGATAAGGCTTCAAAGACGGACAAAAAGAACTTCCTGCGTGCAGCAGCTGAGCGAAGCATTTAATGAAGGCTGTTCCCAACCCGCACCTCACCAAACTGTGCACAAGAAAGTGAAAAATATCAGTATTTGCAGTCGGATGTCTATACGGAAACCACTGATTTCTGCGAAGAACCGGAAAGTTCGTCTACAGTGGTGTCAAGAACACCGCGACTAGTCACGGGAAGAGCGGAAAAAGTCAGTGGTCCGAAACACGGTGTACATTGTTCTGTACCGGCATCAGACAGGGGGTTCAAAGGGAGCCTCCGGGGAGCAACGAACCCTACTTACCTTGTAAACACAACTCAAGGTTCTAGAGGTGGTATGGTGTGGTGAATGTTCTGTTGGTACGAAACGGCTCCCTTGATTTTGCTGGAAGGTCGGGTATCCTCAAAGGAATATCTCAACATCGTTGCCTACAAGTCCATTCTGAAATGTTGACTATTTATCCATCAGGTGACGGTTGCTTCATGAACGACAATGCAAGAATTGTTCAGCAGTGGTTCAGCGAACATGACAGACTTCCATCATGTTCCTTAGTCACCGAAAACCCGTATCCTAATCCGATTGAGAATGTACGGGCTTGTTAGAAATGCAGATCGGAGAGCGAAATCCTCTTCCTCCAAATCTGTTAACACTTTCATTGCCAAGCTGAAAATTGGAATTTCGTGTGGTGGCCAAATTTTTTTTATTTTTTTATTTAGTTAGCGACGTCCACGCGATAACACGTGATCGGCCGTTTGGTAAGAACTCGCACCGCGCGATATCGCGTGATTGGCAATGAACATGTTAAAGGACCGTATAGTGAATGCGTGGTATATTGTGGAAGTAGATTCAATCGTTGCGGATTGTAGATTGTAGATTGTGGATGGATTGTATGCCGAACCGCATATGTACTGTAATTCAGGCTAACGTAGGAGGTCCAACGCTGTGTTAAATAAAGGTTTCTTATTATCAGTGGCCGGTATGTGTAGGAGCAAGAAGAAATAGAAGCAAAAAGAAATCTATGACAACTGAGAAAACATTTTGGAAATTAAAGAATGCTGAGTTAGTTCTCTGGAACTCTTTCCGGTGTTGCTAAAATATTTTTAGAAAACAATAAGGTTAATAGCAGTGATATTCAATGTAAAGAAGCAATAAATGAGAAACATCAAACCCCACATCACTCTTATAAAGTATCTTCACTTCCGTGTAGTTGTTAATGGCTTCCATTTTCGTGGCATCTCCAAAACAAGAACCACTTTAATGGGCATCTTAATGGAGAAGAGGTCTTCAGTTTGGCTTTCCAGTTATGACAGGGAAAAATCTGTGACAAAAATAACGATTCAGACGGAAACACGAAATTACAGAAAGGTTTTCTCTTGTTTAGCAGAAATTGCTACTCGAAAGAAGAAATTCTGTAAAATCATTCGGAGATTTCTGGATGATCTTTACAGAATCCCTTTGGACAAAAACAGTTCCAAGTTAATGCTTCACGTGTCGATATTTATTGTTGATCTATATCTTCTATAAGTCATACAGAATATAAATCACTTCAAATCTCGTACATGGATTTCATTTTTTTAAAGTTAATGTGTTAATCAATATCATTAATTTCGATTCTTTTTTGTATAAGAATGACGCCCGAGTTAGTTTAGAGGGTAATCGATCCAATCGGATGCAGATTAGAGTCATTTGTAATTTAGCAAACTAGTTTTACAAGAAAATTATTATAATGACTACAAATAAGGATGCAGTTTCTGAAATTAATTGGGGAGGAGGAAGGCATATTAGTGATGGAACGGGCTCTGAGTGTATTTTCCGACGCCCTCTTAAAATCATCGCTGCACTAAGAAAAACTCAGATTAATCAGAGACGTCAAGGCGATATTGTAGCTTTTGTCACCCCAGCTTGTCCACTACTTCGACGTCAATGGACACGATGGCGTCCAAGACGCAATTTATTTATTTCTTTGTATAGCTATCGATCACCGGGAAATAAATGGGCACTGCGGTGTCATGTCAAGAGTTCAGTGACACCGCCTAAGCTGTTTCGAAATGAAATTAATATTTTTAATTTGTGCAAAACTATCTCAAGAACAGAATGCGATTTCACCTGAAGACCGAAGAAATCTTCTCGTCGTGTTGTTTATAGAAGAGCGGAAATGTATCAGAGATTTGCTGTCTCTGATTGGCTAATATAAAACCGATGGGAGGGAATGAAGCATTCTCTTCTGCTGAAATTTCCTTGGTGAACCGATTGATGCAGTTTGAACAGTAATAGCGGGAGAAGATTAGCATCATGATTTGCAGTTGCTTGTAAAGAGGACTAATTACGAAATTATTTGAATATAATCACGTTGAATATAATCCTTCTTGTCTGCGTGATCCTAATCCTGCTGAATTTTCTTCTACGCGAACGAAATCGTCCACAAAGATCGTCACGAGTAAAACAACTGGGACATTTTGATCCACGAAAACATTGACTTATTGTGCACTACATTGCAAGTGTGGAAATAACCGTCTACGATTAGAAATGTTGTTGCAAAGAATGGGCTAGTTTTATTTTTGATTTCGTTTAATGTCCACACGTTCGTATTTTTATTCCTAATTCTCACAGTAATAATACCAGGTCAACTGATAGAACTTTTAACATGCTGATGTGGTACTTTTATCAATGTGCCTAGGATTAAATTATACTTGTGCAAAATTTTAATTTTGGGTTCCGTAACGTGTACCAACAGTAGCAGAAATCCACGCTATTCAACCGTAACGTAAAAAAACATATAAAAATAATAATTAATGTTTCCAGTTTTCCACCGCCCCCACACACCAACCTGTCTGAAAAACTTACTGATACAGTGGTCTATAAATTTCGTGAGTCATATCGTTATATTGAAATCAAAACAAAATAAAAGAAAAATGAAATAAAATAACAGAATTCTTTGTATTCTAGAAAAAAAATACCTGCTCTTATTTTGGGATGAATTATTTATTTTGTGAAATCAAATACGATGCCATCAAATAATAATAAATGAATTATTTCAAATAAATTATTTTATTCGAATTATGAATCTTGAAAGCAAACTGGAGACCTAAGTTTGCCTTCGACAAGTGAACAAGTATCATCTAAGCAATAAATCAACAACAACTATATTAAAATATAGCAAATATAGTAGAGTCCTATAAGATTTTCTTGTTTGTGAATGGAGCTTGGATTTCTTTTTTCAGAAAGCAATCCTGCTTCCCCATAAGGGCCGAATTTCGCTTGTTTCGTTGTTACTTTCTTCATCATCGACTGCATCTCGACTTTTCTGACAGGTCTACCCAATCACTTATATTGTACGTTGCAAACGCATAGTGCTATGACATCGCAGATGGATTAATGTTAATAATCAGGAAACTGAACAAACATGGAACTTTTTCAAGTCCATCCAAGCTTGAAAAGCAGCGGTAGCACACCTGGATGTGAAAATGATCTCTCATCTAAAGGCACTCAGAATCAAGTGAATGGACACCGTCTCCGCTGTCCAGCTTGCATGTGCTGTGAATTCGAATGTTTCTGAGTGCCTTTAGATGAGAGATCATTTTCACATGCACGTGTGCTACCGCTGTCACCATTGAAGAACATTGGTGACAAGGAATGACCTTGGAAAATTCCAGTTTAATGCCATATCCCCGAATTGTTCATTATTGACTATTAAAATTGTTTTCCATGATTTCATAGCAGCCAGAAAGACTTTTATTGTTATTATTATTGTTGTTGTTGTTGTTCTTGTTGTTATGGAATATATCAAATCATGGAGCGGATCGTACTAAACAAACTCACAGCATACACTGAGCACTTTCATATTATCCCCAAACCACAATATGGTTTTCAGAAAAATAAGGGAACAACATCTCTCTCTCTCTTGGAAGACTTTACAGACGTAATTAATACCGCCTTAGACAAAAACAAAATTGCCATAGTAGTCTTTATTGATCTAATTAAAGCATTTGAACACTCACACATCAAACCTTGTTAGAAAAGCTGAGACATGTTGGAATAGATGGGACTCTACACACGTGGTTTAGAAACTACCTTCAAAATAGAAAGCATATCACACGTATCGGGTCAAACCGAAGCAGAGAGCTACCAGTAACCTGTGGAGTGCCACAGAGAGCTGTACTCTCCCCAACTCTATTCAACATTTACACGCACGATATTAATTAGCTTCCTCTCAAAGGTAAGATCTTCCAATACGACAAATTTAATGACATTCAGAAATCCACTGACTCGACCAGTTGATAACAAATATATAACCATCCAACACTCACTCTCCAACATAAAAATCACACAGAACAGCAAAACCACCACATTCAGTCAGGTTGAAACAATACGATACCTTGGAATTTACTTCGATGCAGATATGAACTGGAATAGCCACATAAACCATTTACAAAACAAACTCCGAACAATACGTGGTAAACTCTACAGGTTAAAAGACATAGTTCCCATACGCCTAAAAACACTAATATACAAAGCACTATGCCAGAATATACTAAGATATGCTATAACAACTTATGCTTTCTGTGCACCCGATAAGCTAAATAGATTAATGTCGTTACAGTACAAAATGATAAAACTGACCTTTTGGGAACAAAGAGAAAATAATGACCTTATATACATTGCAATGTCAAAACACAAAATACTGTGCAGCTTTGCTAAAACATTATTTCGATGCAAACTACAGGACAGTTAGAAATACATACCGTATAACAAGACCTCAGACAACTAATTATATCACATATAAATACAATAATCACTATGGAAGGGCCACACGAAACTTCCACATCCCAGATATGCTAAATAAATTACCTTTTGAACACAGAAACCTTACAAACTACAATAGCCTGAAAAGAGCTCTAAGGACATACTATGAACAAGAAACACGCACCCAACATACCATACAAACCTAATGAAACACAATATATTAGTTCAGGCTTTCCAGTTCACCGACGCGTCAATGCATGCCAAGTTATCGCGCGCGCGTGTGTGTGTGCGTGTGCGTGCGTGCGTGCGTGCGTGCGAATATCTCAATCATAGATTTCGTAGCTTCCCAGCACAGCAGACAAACCAATAAATAATAACCAACTAGTGTCATCCTGAGATTAGCATACAAATAAGCTTCAAGAATGAAAGCTGAGAAATTACAACTCATCCAAGAAAAAAAAAAGTATGTATCATATGTAACCAAATGCATGTAAAGTAAGTATCACAAGAAAACCAATGTATATAATGTATGTATTATATATAAACAAATGTACGTAATGTAACTCTCATATGTAAACAAATAAGTAATAACTGTAACAAATGAATGTAATGTAATAAAAAAATGTAAAAAAAAATTATTATTATTATTATTATTTGTTGTTAATTTTGAAATATAAATGTAAGAGATAAAATGTAGAAAAAAACTAGTATATATATTTATGCAAATTTAATCCATAACCAATATTGTCAAAATGAAAGAGATCACTCTTAGCATATTATATTAATCATTGTATGTGAAAAAATATGTATGTGAAAAAAAGTAAAATACAGTGTTGTTATTAATAAAAAAAATATTATTAATATTACTTTCAATTTAAAAATAGCATCGTGAAAAAGTGAAATGAATTCGTTCAGCATTCCCTGCTGATACCAAAAAAGAAACCGTGAATAGAATTTGAGAATTAATTGAACTGAAGATGAAAATAAAATGTAAATGACAAAATGCTGAAAAAATTATGTACATTTATCTGAAAAATTAATCCCACAACCAATATCGTTAATATGAAAAATCTCTCTCTCTCTCTCTCTCTCTCTCTCTAAACACATGAAATGAATAATTGTAAATATGTATGCAAAAACGGAAAATACATAGTTAGTTATTATTACTTATGTATTTAAATAAGATATTCACTTAACATTAAATACTGAATATTTGTATTGAACAAAAATGTAATAGTAATACTTCAATTGTATATTTGTAAAAATTTTGTATAAATGAAGAGGATAATAAACTGCGTCAAAAAATATTATTACAAGTTCCTGCGGACTAAGGATTCACAGATATTTATGAGAAAGAATGAAAACACTCGAGTTTATATAATTGCATGAGAATCCGACCTACATAGCCTACCGATATAAAACACCAACTCTTCACATCCTTAACAACAAGATTAGAAATCACTTAAAAACTCTATAATGGAGATCTCAAATATAGCCGAACATATCCAGTCAGACAACATAAACTTCAAGGTCTTTGACTCTTTGAAGAAATGGTCAGACAATATTTCCACCAATATCGACTTCAATATCGTACACACAAACATAAGAAGTATAAAAAAACACTGATAACACTGCTCAACTAAACCTTGACAAACATAGATGCGCTAATACTGACCGAAGTTGCAATAAACGACACAGAAATTTACGCATACAACATTAATAATTACCAAACTTATAACTTATGCAGACCAAGCAAAAGAGGAGGAGGCATCGTGGCATTTATCAAAAAAAATACAATGTGATTGAAAAACAAACTCATTTCGAACATGCGGAAACACTAATTTTGGAAATCACAAATAGCCACAAACATAGTATCAAATACACAATAAACACAATATACAAAACACCAGATAATAATAATCCACTCAGCTTTCTTCAGGAGTTAGAAGCATGGCTAAGCGGCATCGAACCACGTACAACACTATAGGCTCATTCTAATAGGAGACATTAATATAAATACTCTTGACCACGCTTCTTCAAGCACTAACACATATCTTGATATACTCAGTAGAACATAAACCCTGCCATTAACTCCCCAACAAGAGAAATGCTCAACAACTCACTAACACAATCATGCGTTGATTATATCAACATACGGGCTCCCATCCATATATATATATATATATATATACACTGATGATGTATATATATATATATATATATATATACATCATCAGTAATTAACGTCAAAATTGCCGATCACTACTTTATCTCAACTTCGTTATATTATGTTACTTACCCCCCCCCCCCCACCACAAAAGTCGACAAAATTCGATCATATTAAAGAGTATTGTCTATTACCTTGTAAAAAATACAGACTGGAATTCCCTACTTAAAATAAATGATGCTGTAACATTATACGAGAATTTAAATTAAAGTTCACAGAAATATACAAAAAAGCAACAAAACGGACACAAACGAGGCGACAAACAGACAACAATCCATGGATAAATAGCGACATACTAAATAGTATTACTGTAAAAGAAAATCTATGGAAAAAACTCAAAAAGTCACCCGGTAACATTTACAAACCTTATACAAAAACACAAGAAATAAACTAACAACAAAATTTCGTAGGGCAAAAAGACGTTACTACTTCCAAAAATTCATGGAATATAACGACAACATTAAGCAAACATGGCTACACTCAATGAAATAGTAACTCGAAAAAAAAAACTTCAGCACAAGATTTTATTGCAAAACGTTTGAGTCAGCACACAAACGAAGAGGAAGTAGCAAACTCATTCAACCATGCATTCACAAACAATATCACACAACTCAAAAAAAAAAAAAAACAGACCACCAACGATCAACAAAAAACTAACGACACAAAGTCAACAAGAATAAACTATGCATTTTCCACCCATAACAAAACAGGAACTGAAAGAATCGCTCTTACAACTAAAACCAAAGACCACTCCAGGAATAGACAAAAATAAGACTCACAGACCTTTTAACACACTTTGAACAAATAAAACCAATACTTTTGAGACTCGTGAACATAATATTCGACACAGGCATTATTCCACAACAACAAAAACTGCAATAATTAAGCCAATTTACAAACATGGTAAAAGAAACGATACTCAGAACTTCAGACCAATAGCTATACTACCAGTCATCTCAAAAATTATAGAAAAAATAACACACACCAGACTACAGAACTATTTACAGAAGTACAACATCATCTCACAAAGCCAATGCCGCTTTCAGAAAACAAAAAGCACCATCACAACATTTTTAGAAGACATCGCCGACCCAATGTCATACATAAACAAAGCTCTCGATAAAAACAAGTACGGCGTCCTTATACTGCTTGACTTAACCAAACCATTTGATACACTTGAACATTACATACTAATCGCCAAACTTTATTCAATAGGTATAAAAGAAACATTACATACATGGTTCAGGGACTACCTCTTAAACAGAACACAAGTAACAAAAATAGGTACATATCACAGTCGGAGTATACAAGTAAAATACGGTGTACCTCAAGGCGCCATATTATCACCCACTCTATTCAACATATACATTAACGATGTTCATAACATATCCATAAGAAGTCAAATATTTCAATACGCAGATGACACTGCACTACTAGCAATCCAGACAGACATTAACACAGCTCTCTGCAAAGCACAACAAGACCTAAATGAAATCACAACATACTTCCACCACAACGCAATTCTAATCAACGGCATCAAAACACAGATGTTGATAATACACAACCCAAGAATCACACGTCCCGCACCACTATCGGCACATTGTCACACATACCGCTGCATTAACAACAAAAATACCAGCCAATGTTCCGAAATCAAACCTGTAACACGTGCAATATACCTTGGTCTCTATATTCATTGGCACCTTAAATGGACAAAACATATAGAATACCTACATACCAAACTCCGCATCATCGCAGCAAACCTCTTCCAAGTAAAAGACATTATTCCATCCAGCAGTTAAAAACTCCTATAACAGGGTATCTGCGAATCCCTACTCAGATACGATATAACATTTATGGAAACACATCAAATAGCCACCTAACAAAATTACAAATATTATGTAGTAAAAAATTGTCTTAACAGTGATTTGAACACCTTACACGCAACAACCAATATCCGACCAGAACATGGCGACACACAGAACCCTGAGCATTAAAAACCTGAAACACTACATGACATTAGCAAGGAATTACTTCAACATCACCTATCGAAGCAACACAGACACATATCGTAGAACACGACCCATAACAACTCTCTACGTCCCCACACACTTCAACAACTCATACGGTTCTTTTGTGAGATCATATCAGATACCAACGCAACTCAACAACCTACCAAGAAAGTTAAAACACGTAGATAACTACAGAACATTAAAAAACGAACTCTGGAAAATATACCAACAAAGTTAAGAAACCATTAACACTAATATACACATCACAAATCACCTGCATCCAATGCCTACAGCCCATGCATAAACAGTAACAACAACATAAATAGTGAAGGCTAAATCCCACTCTCTTCATAAAAGCTAACCCAAACTTCGAAGTAGGTGGGATTAACTTGCCTCGCCCATCTACACGTAATTCGTATAATCAAATGCAGAAATGTAACAAAAGTCAGTAAATTAGATAGCAGTAAAGAAGATACTGAAGACACTAATTATTATGTGATAATATCATTAATATAATATTACTATGAAACATGAAAAAATAATGTAATAAATTATTCTCATTATTAAAAATATACGTAAATAATGAGTTTACATTGTATGTTTGTGAGAAATAGGAAATATGATATTTTAATTGCACACGTAGAAATACTGTTGTATAATCACTCTTTCTCAAACTCTGAAAAAAAAATAGTAAACTACATGCAATATTTATAACTTGTGTAACTCTGACCTATATAATTGTAAGTTATTACTGTGATTGTTATTTTAAAAGATAGCAAAAAAACTATGTTATCATCATTATTATTGAAATCTCATTATATGTAGCACTTAGTGTTGAACCTTGTAAAATAATATACTAAATATTAATAATATACTGAATGTGAATGTTACTCAAGATGAGAATTGTGTATATGTAAATATTTGAGAGATCAATAAAAAAATTATTATTATTATTATAAATAAATAATGTTAAAATTAATATTATTATTAAAAATTACTAATCTATAACGCATTATGTGAAAACATTTTAAGATATGCAATCCCATCATACGCATTATGCGCAGACTACAGACTTAACAGGCTACAATGGTTGCAAGATAAAATGGTAAAACTGATATTCTGGGAACAACCCACACTTATGCAGGAAGCACGGACAAAACACAAAATATTTAAGGCGAAACACTTTTGCCACTACACAGTCATGTTAAAACATCACTACAGTCCAATCTACAGACTAACAGAACAACATATCAGATAACCACAGTCAACAAACTACATAACATATAAGTACCACAATCATTACGGCAAAGCCACCCTAAACTTCTACTTACCTAAACAAACTGCCGTTCGGCAACAGAAACCTAGGAACATACAGAGATATAATTAAATATATAACAAAGCATTAACAAAAATAAAAATACGCCCCCAAACGAAACAAAATCCATGGATAACAGACAACATATTAACAGGCATATAAAGAAAAGATGCCCTATGGAAACAACTTAAGAAGTCGCAGAACAATATCGCTTTAAAAGCTGAATACAAAAGAAAACGGAATCTCCTAACAACACAGATTAGAACGGCAAAAAGGAACTATTATAGCAACAAAATTAACAACAGCTCAGAATGACATAAAGGAAACCTGGTACCTGATTAATGAAATGCTGGACAATATACACAGAGCCACTGGCTCATAAACAATAAAACACAGCTTTGCCTGCGACCCCAAATCCCTCAACAGTTGGCAAACAACTTTAATCAGCACTTCGTGAACTCTGTCCAAAAACTACAAGAAACAACCCTTCCTCACACAAACGAACATTCTCCACTAGGCCCACGAGCAAGCCAGTCGATGTGGTTCCCCACAGTAACAAAAGAAGAACTATCACTGGCAATTCAACAAATTAACCCTAACAAAGGATTGGGGATAGACGGAATCAGACCAAAAGACATCAAGAAACACTCAACCAACCTACTTCCAGTTATTCAGAAACTGTTAAATAAAATCTTCGAAACGGGACACATACCTGAAACACTGAAGACTGCATTAATCACACCATACGCAAACAATGAAAAAGAAACATCATAAATAATTACAGATTCATCGCCACGTTGTCTGTAATCAACCAAATCATGGAGCTCATCGTGCATCACAAACTCTCCACATACGTTGGAAAATTTCAAATCATACCCAAAACACAATATGGCTTTCAAAAAAATAAAGGAACAGCAACACTCCTGGAAGATTTCACAGACCTAATAAACGCTGCATTGGATAAAAACAGAATAACATCAGTCGTATTCATTGACCTAACAAAAGCACTTGACACACTAACACACAAAACCTTGTTAACGAAACTAATGCATATCGGAATTGGAGGTCATCTACTCCAGTGGTTTAAAGTCACACGTATAGGATCAGCGTACAGAAAAGAGGTACATGTAACCTATGGAGTACCGCAAGGAGCTGTCCTATCTCCCATTCTATTTAACATATACACACACGACATAAGCCACCTTCCCCTAAAATGTAAAATCTTCCAGTATGCAGACGACACTGCCATAGTATCCATTCACAACAATGCAAATATCGCTTACACAAATATGCAACACGACATCAATCAAATCACTAACTGGTTAACCGAAAACGGTATATATATAAACCCTGGAAAAACAAAGCTAATGATATTAAAAAATCCCCAAACCCTATGCATAGAAACTAAATATCTCACTATACGACATTCACCCTCCTATACATAAACCAGAGAACCTAAAACCAAAACCATCACACAGGTGAAAACAACACGCTATCTCGGACTTCACTTCGATGCTGATCAAAGTTGGAATAGCCATACAAACTACCTACACACCAAGCTTAGGATAATAGCAAGCAAACTATACAGATTAAAAGACATTGTCCCAATCCACATAAAAGTAGTAATCTATAAAGCATTATGTGAAAACATTTTAAGATACGCAATCACATCATACGCATTCTGCACAGACTATAGACTTAACAGGCTACAATGGTTGCAAGATAAAATGATAAAACTGATATTCTGGGAACAACCCACTCTTATGCAGGAAGCACGGACAAAACATAAAATATTTAAGGTGAAACACTTATGCCACTACACAGTCATGTTAAAACACTACTACAGCCCAACATATAGAGTAACCAGAACAACATATCAAATAACAAGACCACAGTCAACAAACTACATAACATATAAGTACAACAATCACCACGGCAAAGCCAGCCGAAACTTCTACGTACCTGACATGATAAACAAACTGCCCTTCGACGGCAGAAACCTAGGAACATACAGAGAGCTGAAACAGGCGCTATATAAATATTATAGCGAGAATGAAAATTACAGCAATTCCTGTTTCTCTCTCTCACTCTCTCTCTCTCTCTCTCTCCCTCCCCCACCCACCCACCCACCCACCCACACGCACGCACGCACGCACGCGCGCGCACACACACACACACGCACACGCACACACACACACACACACACACACACACACACACACACACACACACACACACACACACACACACACACACACACCTATGACAAACCCCACCTCTCAAAAACCATCACTACAACTACAAGAACACAAAGAAACAAACACACCATGTCTAAATCCAACCCTACTTACAAAAAAAAAAAAAAAAGTTAAACTGTAATAGCAATTGAAGAAGTCTTCCAAGCTCGTACCAACAAACAGTAAAATCAACACCTGGCTTGTGACCAGTATAGGAACATAACCATGAAACCACCACCCTCTGTCATCTATTATCTTCCTCAGATAAGCTCTGCTAAGCTTTGAGGAAGAAATCAGAAATGCCTCCAAAAGAAAGAATATGATACATTAAAAAAAAAAAAAAATACATTAAGAAGGACCAGCACCCCAACCAACATGAATGCACACCATCAAGCAGACGAAATCACCCCGGAACATGATAATTGCCACATTCTGAAATCAATATCAGAATGGAAACAACTGACAATCCCCAAAAAAGGACTATCTATTCTCCACATCAACATCAGAAGCATTCAAAAATACTGGCTGACCCTGCAAGCTTATCTGAAGGAAGATATAGACGAAATAGACATTTTAATACTGACTGAAGTATCTACGACAAACGAAGAGGCATCCTCCTACCAAATGCCACACTTCCAACAACACAAACACTGCAGACAAACAAAACGAGGCGGTGGTATAATAATATTTACCAAACATAAACTAGAAGTAACAGAAATAAACTATAAATTAGAATACGCAGAAAACATATGCATCGAAATTAAAAACATCAAACAAGAAAACTCCGTGATATTAAACGCAATATACAGACCACCCAACTTAAGCACCACAAAATTCCTAGAAGAACTAAACAGATGGCTTTCAGCCACGAAAGTAGGCATCTCAAAATATTTGATAATAATAGGAGACATTAACATAAACATTAGGAACATAAATAACAACACAGAACAATACCTAGACCTATTATCGGCATACAACATAACCCCATCCATACAGTCGTATACACGAGAAGAGATAGTCGGAAACACAACAACCTCAACCTGCATTGATCATATAAATATAAGGGCCCCTCCAAACAGCCACACAGCAGCCGTCATAACATGCAAACTAGCAGACCATTATTTCACAGCATTGCAGTTACACACTGAACCAGAACCCATAAAAATCACTGAGACTACAAAACAGTATCATAGCATTGTAAACGAAGCAATAGTGAACGATGAAATCAGAAAAACAGACTGGATGCAGATAGCATCTTTAGACTCTGCTGAAGCTGTATATAATAATCTTAAACTTGCATTTAACAAAATATACAACAAAGCATTAACAAAAATAAAAATACGCCCCCAAACGAAACAAAATCCATGGATAACAGACAACATACTAACAGACATACAAAGAAAAGATGCCCTATGGAAACAACTTAAGAAGTCACCGAACAATATCGCTTTAAAAACTGAATACAAAAGAAAACGGAATCTCCTAACAACCCAGATTCGAACGGCAAAAAGAAACTATTACAGCAACAAATTAACAACAGCACAGAACGACATAAAGGAAACCTGGCACCTGATTAACGAAATGCTGGACAATATACACAGAACCACTGCCACAGAAACAATAAAACACAGCTTTGCCTGCGACCCCAAATCCCTCAAACAGTTGGCAAACAACTTTAATCAGCACTTCGTGAACTCTGTCCAAAAGCTACAAGAAACAACCTTTCCTCACACACACGAACATTCTCCACTAGGTCCACGAGCAACCCAGTCGATGTGGTTCCCCACAGTAACAAAAGAAGAACTATCAGTGGCAATTCAACAAATTAATCCTAACAAAGGACCGGGGATAGACGGAATCAGACCAAAAGACATCAAGAAACACTCAACCGACCTACTCCCAGTTATACAAAAACTGTTAAATAAAATCTTCGAAACTGGACACATACCTGAAACACTGAAGACTGCATTAATCACACCCATACACAAACAGGGAAAAAGAAACATAATAAGTAATTACAGACCTATCGCCATCCTGCCTGTAATCAACCAAATCATGGAGCGCATTGTACATCAGAAACTCTCCACATACGTTGAAAAATTTCAAATCATACCCAAAACACAATATGGGTTTCAAAAAAATAAAGGAACAGCAACACTCCTGGAAGACTTCACAGACCTAATAAACACTGCATTGGATAAAAACAGAATAACATTAGTGGTATTCATTGACCTAACAAAAGCATTTGACACACTAACACATAAAACCTTGTTAACGAAACTTACCCATATCGGAATTGGAGGTCGTCTACTCCAGTGGTTTAAAGCATACACGAAAAACAGAAAGCACATCACACGTATAGGATCAGCACACAGCAAAGAGGTACAAGTAACCTGTGGAGTACCGCAAGGAGCTGTCCTATCTCCCATTCTATTTAACATATACACACACGACATAAGCCAACTCCCCCTAAAAAGTAAAATCTTCCAGTATGCAGACGACACTGCCATAGTATCCATTCACAACACTGCAAAAATCGCTTACAAAAATATGCAACACGACATCAATCAAATCACTAACTGGTTAACCGAAAACGGCATATATATAAACCCTGGAAAAACAAAGCTAATGATATTCATCAATTGATAACCCCCAAACCCTGCCCATAGAAACAAAATATCTCACTATCAAACATTCATCCTCCTATACACAAAGTGCAGAACCTAAAATCACAACCATCACACAGGTGAAAACAACACGCTACCTTGGACTTCACTTCGATGCAGATCAAAGTTGGAATAGCCATACAAACTACCTACATACCAAGCTTAGGATAATAGCAAGCAAACTATACAGATTAAAAGACATTGCCCCAAACCACATAAAAATACTAATCTATAAAGCATTATGTGAAAACATTTTAAGATATGCAATCACATCATACGCATTCTGCGCAGACTACAGACTTAACAGGCTACAATGGTTGCAAGATAAAATGATAAAACTGATATTCTGGGAACAACTCACTCTTATGCAGGAAGCATGGACAAAACACAAAATATTGAAGGTGAAACAATTACGCCACTACACAGTCATGTTAAAACACTACTACAGCCCAACATATAGAGTAACCAGAACAACATATCAAATAACAAGACCACAGTCAACAAACTACATAACATATAAGTACAACAATCACCACGGCAAAGCCACCCGAAACTTCTACGTACCTGACATGATAAACAAACTGCCGTTCGACAACAGAAACCTAGGAACATACAGAGAGCTGAAACAGGCACTATATAAATATTATAGTGAGAATGAAAATTAGAGCAATTCCTGTTTCTCTCTCCCCCACCACACACACACACACACACACACACACACACACACACACACACACACACACACACACACACGCACACACAAAAACCTATGACAACCCCCACTCTCCAAAAACTATCACTACAAGAACACAAAGCAACAAACACACCATGTCTAAATCCAACCCTATTTTCACAAAAAAAAAAAAAAAAAAAAAAAGTTAAACTGTAATAGCAGTCGAAGTCTTAAGCATGTACCAACAAACAGTAAAATCAACACCTGGCTTGTGACCACTATAGGAACACAACCATAAAACCACCACCCTCTGTCATCTATTATCTTCCTCAGATAAGCTCTGCTAAGCTTCGAGGAAGAAAATTACTAACTTGCAAGTGTCTGTTATACACTTGTAATGCGTTATAAATATTATATACATATAATTACTACAGCAACTATGTATGCAATTCATCTGAGACATAAAAAAAAAAAAAAAAAAAAAAAAAAAAAAAAAAATGTATATAATCCATATTGTAAATACTGTAAATATTATTATTGTATGTAACTTATACTGAGACATAATGAAATGTAAAAAAAAAGTATTATTATTACTATTGAATTGTGAGTGTATGCTGCATTACTGCATTGTATCGTGAATTGAGTGCACATTGATGCAATCCATAATTAGCTAGTTTAAAAAAAAAAATGTATACTCATATTTATAAAATGTACACTGCATTTTGTATATCAAATTTTCGTACTGTACAGAAAAGATAATATGTTTTTCACTGTGTGTGTGCAGATACTCTGTGTGATAGTAAACCTTATCATTTTCATTGTAAAAACAAAAACAAATAAGTCGTTTATAAAAAAAAAAAAAAAAAAATATTATTATTATATTCTAAATTCAAAAATTCTGTATAAACCTTATTTTAAATATTGTAAATATTATTATTGTATGTAATTTATACTGAGACATAATAAAATGTTTAAAAAAAAAAAATTATTATTATTATTATTATTATTATTATTATTATTATTATTTAAAAATATTATTTACTATTATAAAGTATCTGTAATGGACAATTGTAATTATTGCTGTATCTACGTATGTAATTTATCTGAGACATAATAAAATGTTTAAACTTGAAAAAAAAACTATTATTATTATTATTCTGTATTCAAAAATTCTGTATAATCTTTATTGCTAATATCAGAACATGTGCTGTAAATACATAATATAAATATAGAGGCAAAAAAAGTATTATTAAAAATTTTAATTGTAATCCAAAGTAGAAAATGCAGCACTATGTGCTGAATTCTGTAAAAGCATAAGTTGCAATGTCACTCAAGATGTTTATTGCATGTGTAAATATTTTAGCAGATCAATAAAAAATTATTATTATTATTATTATTATTATTATTATTATTATTTGCTAAAACATTATTTCGATGCCAACTGCAGGACAGTCAAAAATACATACCGTACAACAAGACCTCAGACTACTAATTATATCACATATAAATACAATAATCACTACGGAAGGGCCACCCGAAACTTCCACATCCCAGATATGCTAAATAAATTACCTTTTGAATACAGAAACCTTACAAACTACAATAGCCTGAAAAGAGCTCTAAGGACATACTACGAACAAGAAACACGCACCCAAAATACCATACAAACTTAATGAAACACAATATATTCCTTCAGGCTTCCAGTTCAGCAACGCATCAAGACATTCCACGTTGTCGTGTGTGTGCGTGAGCGTGCTAATTTCCCAATCAACGGCTGCAGTGGAAATCAAGCCAGTTAAACATAGATTTGATTTCATAGCTTCCCAACACAGCAAATAAACCAATAAATAATAACTGGTGTCATCCTCAGATAAGCTCACAAATAAGCTTCGAGGATGAAAGCTGAGAAAATACATCTCATCTCATCCAAGATAAAATAAATAAATAAATAAATGAATAAATGTATCATATGTAATCAAATGCAGGTAATGTACGTATCACATGTAAACAAATGTATGTAATTTTGTATCATATGTAATGATAAGTATGTAATGTATGTATCATATGTCATAAATTATTATAATTATTATTGCGAAAAAAATATTATTATTATTATCAGAATACATGAATGTATCAAATGTAAACAAATGTAAGTAATGTTGTTTCATACGTAATCAAAACTATGTCATGTATATAATAAATTATTATTAAAAAAAATCAGCTAACGACTTTTTGTTCCTGTATAGGGAGTAGGCGAGGAGTTTTTAAGCTTTATCTAACTTTTGGAGACTGAGAGGTTGTTAAACCTATAGTACGTTAGAACCGTGGATGGATGGGTTATGAGACCCCAATATGTTATGTGTTTATTCGCATGTGTTCTCCCAAGAATTTTGCTTGCTTTAGGATATTAAGAAATGAAATAAAATAAGTAAATAACTAAAAACAGTTTCAGAAAGGAAAATCCTACCGTCGCCGTATGAGTCTGGCTGGCATTTCTGGTGTCTGCCTAGGACGCAAGGAATGTCGGGAAGTGTTCGAACTGAAAAGTCGTAGGTGGACGACCAAAGAATGTCTTTATCTTCATTCCAAGTAGAAACAATATCGATAAGAGAATTAAGTCCGTTTAAGTGATCACAGGTAGGGTGAGATGTGAGAGGCCGAGGTTGGATATTCTTCTCAAAGTTCATAACCAAGGATTCCATTAAGACCACTCGTGGACTGTGTAGGATGTCCCACATAAAATTTCTAAATTCTTATCTGATTTACTTACTTCCTCAACTAGAAGAACTGCTGCTTATTTAAAATATAGTTTGGATTTTAAAAATAAAATTTCGGATCTTCATTCGGATGCTTCAATTATTATGATTAGTTTAGATGTTGTGCTTTATGTTCCTTCATCTGACAGCATTCAATTAGTGCAACAAGAATTTCCTTCAGACATTATTAAAATATTTGATTTCGTAATACATTCTGGTTATTATTTTTTCTTTAAAAACAAGTTATATCAACAAATCGGGAGAACAGCAATGGGCTATCCTATTTCTCCTTGTATCGCCAACTTCTTCATAGATCACTTTGAACAAAGTATTTTTGACAACATTTCGCCTGGACAGATGACATTTTTACTATCTCGATTGGGTCTTCCTCTGAGTTATAACAGTTTCTTTCTAAATTAAATGCACTTCATCTCAGGATCCAATTCACCCTAGAAGAAGTAAATAATCAGTTAGCTGTTTAGATATTTTAATTCTTCGCAAACCAGATGGTAGCCTACATTTCTCAGTTTTTCGGAAGAAGACTCATACAGGCAGTTATATCCATGCTGAATCTCATCACCATCCCAGTCAAAAGGCTGGAACTATTAACACACCGGTTCATCGGGACCATTCCTTATGTTCTTCAGATGAACTATTAAAGAAAGAATTACAATATATTATTTCCACCTTTTTATCTAGTGGTTTTAAGACTTCTTTCATCAAAAGAGCTTTGCGCAGTTTTGGTATCTCTACCTCTTCAAATACAGAAGAAATAACTCTCACTCCTATCCCTTATGTGCAAGGCATTAGTGAACGCATAGCGAAAGTTTTAAAACCACTGAATATTTTTGTTGCCTTTCGCCCCATCAGAAAAATCTCCGCTTTTCTCGCTTCTTCTAAGGACAAGCTTTCGCATCTCAAATATCCTGGCATCTACTGGATTCCGTGCTCTTGTGGGTTATCTTATTTCGGACAAACAGGAAGATCTGCTTTTATTCGGATAGAAGAGCATAAGTCTTATATTCATTACCATGATCCCGAACAGTTTGAACTTGCGGAGCATGCCATCAACACTAGACATAGAGTTCATTGGAACAAGACAAGAGTCCTTCACAAACGTCGGTTCGTTATGAAACGGCCTTATAAAGAAACATGTGAAAATTTACTTCACTCGCCTAACTTAAACAGATCCGAGGATGTACGTCTATCCCACTTTGTGGGAGATAGTACTTTTTAACATGTTCATTGCCAATCAAGCGATATCGCGCGATGCGAGTTCTCACCAAACGGCCGATCACGCGTTATCGCGTTGACGTCGCTAACTAAATAAAAAAATTAAAAAAAAATGGCCACCACACGAAATTCCAATTTTCAGCTTGGCAATGAAAGTGTTAAATCAGCTAATCCATTTTCCCTAACTTTATCTTGCCTAAATATGTATAGTTTTTTAATAAGTTAGGATATTTACTGACCTTTCAGCGGCTTTTTAGAATTGTCTGTTAATGTTCAATTGCAATTTTGTGTTCTCGTACTGAAGTTGTCTATGATACATAAGCGAAAATTCTACTCTAATATATATATATACGAGTGTGGTCTGAAAAGTTCTCGGCCTCGACCATTGATGGCAACACTATCGGCATGATTTTTTTTTCCAAGTTGGTACGTCTGTCATAAGCATGCATGTGAAATTTCAAGTCATTCTATCAAGTAGTTTGTTTATACAGTTGCCTGAAGCAAATGTGTTGTCTGTATCCCTTGAAATGGATAAAACTGAGTATCGTGCGGTTATAAAATTCTTTGTAAAAGAAGGTTTAACGCCAAAAGAAATTCATTCGAAGTTCATAAAAATTTATGGGCGCTCTTCTCCTTCGTTTTCGAAATTAAGAAATGGGCTGCGAGTTTAAACGTGGCCGTACCAGCCTTAAAGACGATCCGCGTGAAGGACGTCCAAAAATGTAATACCAGGAAACATTGATCAAGTGCACGATATGGTATCGGATGACGTGCGAGTCAAAGTGCGTGAAACTGCTGGAGACTATAGGTATTTCAAAAGAACGTGTAGGATATATTTTGCATGAATTGCAAATAAAAAAGCTTGTGCAAGATGGTGCCGTGGTTGCTCACAGCAGATCAAACTCCCACTCGCATGAAAATCTCTGAATAGTGATTGGAGCGTTTTAACAAGAATTAAACTGATTTTGTGCGTTGATTTATTACTATAGATGACACTTTTATTCATCATTACACACCAGAATCCAAACAGCAGACAGAAGCCGGTTGTTCAGCGCCGAAGAAGACAGAGTCATTTCCATCGGTATTTGGAGATGCTACAGACATTTTGTTTATTAATTATACTGAAAAGGGAAAAACAATAACCGGGGAATATTATTCTGATCTTTTATCCAGACTAGATGAAAAACTTCGTGACAAAGGATCCGGTTTGCAGAAGAAAAAAATAATCTTTCATCAGAGATGAAAGATATTTTTTTTTTTTTTCAATCAAGAAATGATTGCAGCTGTTGCGGGGTGTTTTGCAGATCTTACTCGAGAGATTAGTACTATGGGGTGGACTAAGGATTAGCATGCGAAAATCTTACTCAGGAGATTAAACTCGAAAATTTTCCCGAGTCTCTTCAGGTCTGCAACCAACATAACAAATCTCTCTCAATAACCAGTTCATCCAAACAATTCAAACCAAATACACAATTCCAAACTCACCCGGATCCCTTCCCCCCCCCCTAAAAAACAACAACAACAAAAAAAAAAAACATTTCCACATCCACTTCACAAACATCCGCAGCGTAAATTCGAAAGCAGACGTTGTTCGTTACCACTTACAGACATCCAAACCAGACCTCCTATTCATAACAGAAACCCAAATTTCAGCTCCATCAATATCGAAAACCGTCGATTCGAACCCAGAACCTACTGATTCTTGCAAAGCGGAGACGCTATTCACTCGGACCGCCGTGCAGCAAAAATCTGTAAATCACACAGCACTGCACATGGATGGATGATGCGCATCGGTAAGTTTGACGAACTCTTTACGGATTAGAAAGATCCCAAATTGGATTAAATCACAAAGAAGAACTTCAGCAAGACTCAGTTTTACGATTCCGTTGGCTTCAAAAAATTAAGAGCTTCCCAACGATTACGGGGAAACTTGAATTCCGGACTAAACAGAAAGAGACGAAGCGGATGAGGGAATCGAAGTGGAAACTGCAGAAGAAAAAACAGCAGATGAGGAATATAATAATTCTAATATTCATAAGTCATTACGTTTAACTTGGTAATGTTTTGAAGGTAAGAAAACAAAAGATGTGCATACGAATAGAACGAAAAATAACATCGTTGCTGCAATATACAGAATAAGAAGAAAACTAAATTTGGACAGACCGGATATCAAGTCGGTTATACAGAACTTCTTGAAGGAATAGTTGCAAGTAAATCTGACGCAGGGCTGATATGATTTCGTTTCTTTACCTTTCACTTCGAATGTAATCCGCACACGTTGAATTTCCTCTGCATAATAACAAACGAATAAGCCCGTAAAAATCGGAAATAATCAAACAGGACGATTAGACGGGAGGGAGTGAATTTTCAGGATTAACTCTTAGCTAAGGTACGTTAAAAAGAGATGGTTTTCATGCATATTTTTAATCTTGATTGCATCGAAGGGGGACAGCATGACCAAACATCACATCTTATTACATGCATTTCTCGTTGCTGTAAACAGATTAGGTGATGATTAGCTTTCTTGACCACTCATCAGTTCTCCCATTAAAACATCCTGATATAAGGATTCGAGTCGAGCATTGATTCATGTTCCTCCTCTCTTTATAAAGCTTGCTCCCTCTCTAGCAATTCGGTGGGAGAGAAATATACAGCAAGCGTGAATTCTAAATGAATTCTGATTAATCAGGGCTTGTGTAATTCGATAGCGAACCGAAACACATCTTTGTAGAACATCTTGTAAAAAGTCGCCTGCAATCCACCGGATCCTGGAATATGTTCTATTAAAAAATTTCTAATCTCAAAAACGTCTTCCTCACGCACTGATTCCCTGGCAGTCCCATCTTGTCTTCGCCGATACTGAATATCCAAAAAGTTATTTTTCACATTAAAATTTCAGGACGGAAAATCGAGCATTTGGCGAAGAGTAAAAGGAATGTTCGATAGCTTGTGACATTCATGAACGACTTACATAAAGTAAGCCACTGACTTAGAATAAGTAATCACGAATGGTACACTTTTATGAAGACTTCATAATCCTTTTTAATTTACCTCAATTTGTGTCTGAGCTTTTTTTTTTCTTCAGATTTCCCCCTGTTCATACCATGACCAGAAAATTTTCAGGAGTGTACACTCTAGTGACTTTTTTCTGTTAATCTTCAAATATTTGGACACCAGAATGGCCCCTTTAGGACCAATGGGCTCACCTGCTAAGCTCAACCCGAATTGCCTTGCAGGTTTACAGTAACCATCTGTTCTCTTCGTTCACAACAGTCAGGTCATTAAAAAAATTCTGAAAGTTTGTATCTGAGTCGTCCTCGTAGTTTATTTTACCCATAATTCCAAGAACTGTTCAGAACAATACGGGATTATCTCTGGTCACCTACATGCAGGTTGATAAAATCCAACGTGTACACCAGATGGCGCCAGGCGGGTTCTCGTCCTAACTCGATGTGTCTCAATTGCTTTAGCCTTGAAGCAATTATTATTCTCGCTATGCGCTACTGAGTCGGTGCAACATTCAACCCCGCAAAATAAACAAGCATATCCAAATTTGAGCATCACTCATACACGCACACACAGAATAATAAAAATAAAACAAAAAATCATTCCGATGATTGGTTTTCTCTTCTCCTTTCTGCAAATCAAATTCTAAAATGAAAAGAAAAATCCACAGTACGCCAAGCCGACGCTTCTTAAGCTGTGCAGCGACAAGGTGAAACTATGCTCATGTACGAGTGTCCCTGCGTGGATGAGCTAAAGAAAGAGTTGGACGGTCTGCAGCAGCGCCCTCTAAGGTGAGACGCGCAGGCTCACAGTATTCGGAGAGCCGGTTCTGCAGAGCTACAGGAAGGTTTAGTGTGTGTGTCTCAGCCATCTACTTCCTTTCGGCGTTCGGACCGTTTTTTCGTTTCGTTTTGTTTCGTAAGGGTCACCGAAAAGGCCACACAGAAGCTCCGTTCGCCTCCGCCAACACCACAAGGCAAACAGACGACGGATGTGCTAGGGTTGGACTATCGAGCTCTCGGTGGCTGCGAAGCTTTGCTGGAGAGCGGGCGGCCATTGTGGCTGCAGCCTATTCACCAGGGGTGGTTTGACGTCAGCAGAAAGGGGCGGTAGTGCGGAATAGGTCGTGACCTTTGCGAAGGAAAGAGAAACAGGGAAGAGAGTGAGTTTTTTGCCGTTTATTTATTTTGCCTATCGGAGTCCTCGTGAGTCTTCCTTTGTGTCTGTCCGTCATACGCTAATATGCACCTTCTAATAACGTTGGGAGTTGTCAGCTGTTTCGTCGCGTCTGTCGTGACGGAGACGCTCTATGAAGCCCTTCGGAAGGATCCGGAACTCAAGCAGGTAGGTGCCTTTCGTTTCCTTACTTTAGTTGCCTTAAAATGAACAGAAATTGATTTAAATCGCAATTGTGATAAAATATTTACCCCCCCCCATAAAAATCTAATTCCTAAAAAGTGAATGGCTTCACAGCCCCTCGATTCGAACTGATTGAATTCTCGAGTGCGCTGTTTCTACTTTTTTCTAATCTCGTTTATTCCCGTGAATAATCCATCTCCTGTCCCCTCCAGTATCCTGTCTAATAACAACCGTTTTTTCCATCTGGACCCGCTGGGGGGAGGGGGGCATTTGGGTCATTAGCGTCAATTAAACGGCGTGTGTGTAACGTCTCATGACGAGAAATACGGGTTCACACGCACCGAAGAAGAGAAGGGGGAGAGAGAAAGATTGTAATCACACACACACACACACACACACACACACAAACACACACACGTACGATAATGAAAAAAAAAAAAAAAAAAAACGTTTCCCCTCACTGTTCCGCCGATGAACGGTCTCCATGCAGTCAGTCGCGCACCCCCACCCAAGGCAGGCGCCAGAGCGGTCATTTCCCGCTGATGACGTGTAGCCAACGACAAGTGACCATTGCCGATCTACCGGGACCGCCCTGCCACCTGGCCGTGCTGGGATTAATGTGACTCATGCGCGTGCGTGCTGCTCTACGCGCTGTCCTTCCTCCTCTCTTTCGCTTGGAGGAAGTTGATCAATAGGCTGATGCAGCAATATCGAGATTTTATGGACTACCCATCGTAGCGATCGATCTCTTCCGTCATGCTGTGCACTTAATTTTATCCGTTGAATTTCCCTCAGTGCATAACACTATAGAAGGAGAATCTGACTTGAGCCATCGCTTTAAAAAAATAAAAAATAAAACATTTGTTTTAGCTAATTCAGAGCACCTGCTCAAGTGCAACATTCACATTAAATTGGCAGCCGAAGCGTGACAAACAGACAGGCAAACACTCCTCCACTTCGTGCTGTATTCTAAATTCTCATTCAACTTGAACTGCTCCAAACGGGAAATTATTAATTCTGAAATTAAATGCAAGTTTAGGAACAGTTTATTTCAGTGCACACAAGATAAAACTTCCATGACTGCTGTAAAAATATAAAACTTCGTTCTTTTTTAGTAGCACATGTTAAAACGTAATAATCGTTTACCAAATGGCTTAAAAATGGAAAATATTGAGCAATTCTCGTAACTTCTCGCACGCATAAAACTGGGTGCGCGTGTGCGTTATTTCAAATTCGTTTGATTCAGATTGCTATAGCAACGGAGGTGCGTTTTGCTGAATAATGATCAACTAGCGTCCTCTGGGACAAAGTAATTATTTTTTAAAAATTAAATAATATTCTAGAAGTGTTTCATCGCCAAACTCACGCCAAAATGTTAAATAGAAGTGCTCTTAAATTTATTTATCTCTCTCTCTCTCTCTCTCTCTCTCTCTCTCTCTCAAAAGGCCTATTTATATAATACAGAAGGAAACGGTTTCAATATTCAGAAGTAGATTTTATTTAATAGTTAAAAAATATTAAAATTATGCTCACAACGGATTTATTGAAATGCGCAAACTGAAGAAGAAAGATTGCCGCTTATATAAATAGAGAATTCTTTATCAATTTCTTTATCAATCGGGTGGTAAACAGAATACCTATCGAAATTTCCACTTTACTTTATTCTATGCATCAACTTATTTGTGTGTGCGCGCGTGTGGTTTTTTGCAAATAAATTGTCGTTTTACACTCGAAATGGCGCTGGCATGTCTTCAAAACGTTGAAATCGCCTTAAAGATAACTCAATCTTTCTCCAGGCAGCCTCGTTTAGTGGACTAGCAAGAAGACAAATAAGATAAAATATTCTTGCTGTCTCTTCACGCACTCCGCTGAAGGAGTGTCGTACAGAATTCAATTGCAAACCTTCAAGGGACTTTTCCTAACAAAAAATGTCTTATCCCTCCCTCCCCTGTTTCTCCCCTATTACATTTATCTGGGCAGAGTTTCGGTGCAAGATAGTGCGGCTATACACTAAGGGCTGGTCGCCAGGGGAACGAAGTGGATGTATGACCTAATTCTTGCATGCAGAGACATTACATACAACCCGCTCTCGGCAACTGCATTCCATCGATCGATCGGTGCCGCAGGAAGGCGATTTTTTTTTTTTTCTTTCTGTCTCGTACTTCGCATGAGAGCAAACACAAGTCGTTGTAATACTTGTTTCACGGATTATGGCTGGTCTCCATGAATAATCAAGAAATATAAAGATGCGATATTGTTTCATTACGTTGCGATGCCAATCTGAAGGGACACACGTTGCATGCGTTCGTAAGGCCAAACAGAATTTGCAAACACTCGAAAGCTGGTGATTGGTTTCTTTTGTATTGACACGAGACACATCTGAGCTTTATTATTTTTATAATTGAGCAGTTTAAAAAAATTGTGGCTATTTAAATTGAATAACAATTCGTATTTCAAAAACAAGCGTATTTATCACTTCTTATTCAGTTATACGCAGTAGAATTACACAGAACTGTTTTCTAATCATAAAATATCACTCGAGAGAAATTCAAAGGTCATCCTTAAATCATGCCGACTTGCACGAAACGTCTTAGAAATGAGTCCCGTCCCTCCTTCTTGTTACGTCCAATTCCCAAAATATTCCAAAATAAAGGCAACGTTTTTCCATTTGAAATTAGTGCGTAATTTTACGCACTAATTTCATCATTATAACGTCTTACGATAGCGAAGGTAATTTATTCGGACCATCAATGACTGTTGATTTACTTCATTTTTGAAACTTTTTTTTAAAAAAAATATTTTATAATAATTTAAATGTTAGCCAGGCAACAGTTCATTAGCCCTAATTTAACGATTATCGTGTTATTCAGATTACAATATTAACCAATGTTATGGGGCTTACTTAAGAGGTGGCTTTATTAATACTTAAAAACGGACAAAAGGTTTTAGAAATATTTCTCTAAAGTAAATGCGAAAAAATAAATATTATTAGCATCACGTTGAAATAAACGTCCGTTATTATAAACACGAAATTATTTGAAGTCAAGCTGTAACCATTAATCATAATCATTTGCCGAATCTCATTCGGCTAATGATTATGATCCAGTTAAAAATGTCCGATGGCTGCGTAAATATTATTCCTTAGTGCATGTATTGTCATTTAACAGAATGCAATGCACGTATAAACAAACTACGTATTAAATTTTATGTACAAGTCGATAAACAGCCGAGAGTTTTCCAAGTTGCGGAGATCTCTAAAATTCGGGATGTTGAAAGGCGCTCTTAATGATCGCTTTAGCCGAATTAGCCTTCATCACAGGACTCGTTCAACGACCTCCGTCTTCCCAAAATGTAACCCAATTAAAGAAAATCATGATTTATTTATTAAATGTTGTTACTCCCACGATTATTTATGACACAACTCACACAGTTAGATTTGTCTGCAAGGAAACTAACAAAAATTGAGATTCAGAATTCTCTGCTATCGCCTTACGAACTGCAGAGAATACAAGAAGGATGATTCCACTGTTAGGAGTCATCATTATTATGTTGTTTAGGGTTTTTACCATCCTTGTTGACGTGGAGTATCACACCCTTAACGTGACAGCAGGCGGTGCTTAACAGAGACAAAGGAATACGGTTAGGCTGTGACTCGTATGGGCAAAACAGTCGTGTGTGTGTCGACAAAGAGCATGTGTATCTCGTGACCAGGCCCCTTTCTCACTTCTCTGAAATACCTTAATTTTTGAAAGCAACTTTTTTTCCAAACAGATAAAATTTTCAGGGTTTTTTTTTTTTAGATGAATATTGGGAAATAACTTTCGGGTGTTAATTCCATAGCTGAGGATGAGCAAATTCCAATGTCAAAACTGAATAAGAACTCAAAGATATTCTGATTAATTCGACTAGTTGGTCACAAGTGCGATACAGCACTTCAGATATGAGAAACCACTCATTATTTACACAGTGGTTAAAAAAAAATAGCAGTGCTGATTATAACAAAAATAGCGAATTAAGCCTTTTGTCAAAATGTTCCATCTTACATCGACTGCGCATATAATAACAATTAATAAGCGCAGTCGATGTAACATCGAAATTTCACTGTACATGGCCGGCTTGAAAGGCATCGTTTAGCAAGATACGAAATCAAATGTGTGTTCCAAGCTGTTTAAAGCAGGTAAGCAACCATTGAAGGGCACTTTCATGTAACTTGAAAAACGGCCAACAGTGCAAAACAAGTAGCTTTGTGAGGTGTGATAGTCAGTGTCAGATGTGTCAACGCATTAACCATGGAAACGCACGGCGTACCAAAAAACATCCACATGTAGACAGATTGTAACCACACATAGAGTTTTATATAAAGAGCCTCCATAGCTCAGTATCGGCAATGTCCTTTGGTTGAAAACACCTGGGTTCCAGTGCCTTCAGGGATGCGAAATCTTTATAAAGTTTTTACAAGTGGGCTGGTCGGTCTCATGTAAGACGAGTTGCTTTGGAATTAAATTCGAAGCCAGTAGGGTTACGAAGCCACTGTATTGTCTGTAATTTGCTTTGGGAACGAAAAAAGAACTCTTTCATGAGCACAACCAGCCCACTTGTAAAAACTTTAGAAAGATTTCGCATCCCTGAAGGCACTGGAATCCAGGTGTTTTCCACCAAAGGACATTGCCCATACTGAGCTATGGAGGCTCCTTTACGCTAATAGAGAGTTACCAGAATCTCGCAGTTAAACTGACAGGTTATAAGCGGTGAAATGACAGCAAGGACATCACGTGAAATACCAAAGTATGTTGTTTGTAATGAATTAGTGCAAGAATAATTTAAAAAAAAGGGGGACAAAAAAGCATTTGCAAGTAATCACTATTATGACGCACTCGCAGTGGATACACCTACCTTTTGACCTGCTTCAAACGAAGTTTAATTCCAGTCACGTCTCATTCTTTAATCTAATAACGGATTTGTCTCTCGTCTGATCCTCCTGAATTTAATATTTTAGAATATCGAGTGTAGTTCGCACTCATTTTAGTGTTCTGCAGAGTTTCTTATATCGATTTTAGTGATAGAATCCTTTTATGTATTTATTTCCTCTACGTTCAAAGAATGCATGGTTTTATCGTTCTCATGAATGTCATTTCCCTTGTTTATAGCCTTTACCTTGTTGTATTAATATACACATCATCAGGATGCAAGTACATTGGTACCTGAGGTGACTGCCTTTGATGTGACCTTTGAGATGGACGAAGTGGAGGTGCTTGAAATATTGCAAAATATCGCTGTGAATTCTGCCATGAGATTTTATGGGATGTCGGCGCTTTTGTTGAGTGAATGTGTAAGGAATTGCCTGTCCTTTGACCATTCTGGTTAATTCCAGTCTCCGCTCTGGCAGAGCCACAAGAGAGTGGAATAAGGGTAAGATTAGTACCATTACTGAAAGGTGGGTCTAAAACTGCAAACCTATTATCATCTCAAGAGTGATGGTTAAGGTTCTGGAAACAATGGTTAAAGATTGACTTCAAGAATGGGGAATAAGAATATGATATTTTATAGATTGCAGCACGGCTTTGTTAAGGAGAGGTGTTGTCTTAGCAGATTCATCCTATTATAGAAACCGAGGAATCTGCTAAGACACGACCTCTCCTCTGTTTCTATAATAGTATGACAGCAGATTTGAATAAAGGCAATGCCTCCACTGAACTTTGCTAAGGAGAATACTGCACGATAATCTGTTAAGTAAGCTGAAGTGAATGGGGATGGATAGGAGGTTCGATGAGATTGGTTATTAGAGAGGCATCAAAGAATTGTGTATGATGGATTGGGATGAAAGATTAAGCAGGTGATCAGAAGTGCTGTGTGCCTCAAGACAATGTTTTTATTCCACGACTGTTTAATCTCTACATTAATGACACTGGAGGCAGTTTAATAAGTGATATTCAGTTGATGATTGAGCTGAATAAGTGATTCATCTAAGTTAGGTAAGGCAGGTAAATGAAAAAGATACAGAAATCATTCAGGATAATTTGAGTAAGATTACATTGTGGGCAAAGAATAATGGTTTGACTTTCAATGGAATAAAATGCAGAATTATCCACTTTGGATTGAAAGGTGTTTACTCAGTGTGTTATATTATACGAGGTTTCACTCTGGAATTTGATAAGACCAGTGATTGGAGGGATCGTGGTTGACAGATGAATGAAGTTTAGAGGTCAAAACAGCAGGTCACTTGGTTGCTTAAAACACGCTGGCTGGAAGGGACATACAAGTTATTCTGTCTGCAACCAAGAGAGGATTTGATACATCTGCTTACTGATTACTGTGCTCAGATTTGGTCACTTCTTAGGGGTACGGAAGTGGTTTAAAGAGTTCAGAGGCGGGTGATCAAGATGTCTGTGGCAGGCTTCTTATCAAGCTTTGTGAAATACAAAAATTTGGTTGATAGACAGAAGAGGGGACGTGATAGAAACATAAAGGCAGTTGCTTAAAGGAGCACTTTATCTTTTATAGAATGGATGCAGGGGGGAATTTTCAATATACGGCAGAAGGAGGAAGAATGATGCTTGATGATTTGAAGTCGAGTAAAAATGTCGCGGTGAGTCTTTTCACGCATTCATGAGATGCCAGGTTAATAATAATAATACGAAACCGCTTAGCTATTTCTTTGTTGATGATATTTCTTTTTCTCATGATAATGTAAGCACTGCTAAGCTATTGGATGTTTTAAAACCTGTTAAGGATGATGTAGAATTCGGTTTATTCGATGTATCACTTTTAAATGTTTAAAAATTCCCCATTTAATATCATTTTCACCTTATTTTAACATGATGTATCCAAAGTTAACATCCGGTCTGATATTTTATTTATGATTTTACTTCATACCAAGATTTGTCACAAATTGCTTTTTTTACGATCAGTATTTTCATTCATATTATTTTATGTATGTTTGAATTATGTTTTTTTTTTTTTTTGTCAGTTGTTTTTAGTATTTTGGTGTAATCACCCGACGCTGCAAAGAATCTCTTTTCTCATTATCAGATTTCTGTGCCGCCTTGATTATTGATTTATAGTATTTCATGATGTGTGTGCGCGCACATATACATCATGAAAGTTTTCTTGAATAATGTTGACTGAAACGGCCTATTCTATATATACTCTGCCATATTTCTTCATTTATTTTTACTAATTATATTCAAATATCACGTGTACCTATTTTGCATAAATATCTCAAATAAGAATGCTTTTCACAGTCTCTGCAGTCATGGATTTTGAAATAAATGCTTTTTTTTTTCTATGACATTTTAAGCAAAATGCAGAATCTACTGCGGAGATACCTTTTTAAATCTACTTTTAAATTATAATGTTTTTTATTTTATAATCTTTTTAATTGTTTGTTTGATATTTTGGTATATATTTTATAGCATTTATTAAACTATTTACTATATAATTAGTTTATTTCCTTTTAACACCTTTTTTTTTTTGTCCTTTAAAATCTTCTTGTACTATATTAATATCTCTATGGTGATGTTGTCTTCACCTATATAATGAAAAGTAGCTAGACCCTAAAAACCTTAGTATTTAGGGTCTATCTACTCACTTAGGAGACCTCAAAAAAAGGTTGAAACCGGCCTGGGTAGTGACCCCACCCATAATGTATTGCAGGATACATCTTTTAGTGAGATGGGCTTTACATTATGGAAAATATGGAAAATACTAAGAATAGTGATCAGAGCTTTATCCACCTTTACCATGAGTTGCCCTAGTGTTGCACCACCTTTAGACTTGAACTACGTTTCAGGCGCAAATTTAACTATCTGCTTACTTGGGATTAGGAGTAAAATAACCAAGTTTATAAAATTACTTGGTAACCCTAACATACATTATTCCCAAGGTAAAAAAATCTTATTTACATATATATATATATATATATATATATATATATGTACATGTTTTTTTTTCAGAAAATATCTTTACTTTTAGGATATATAAGAAGACATAAAATTATTATTATTTTTTTGGTTTTAGGTGTTTATCAGAACTTTCCAGACCCCCTCGTGTGTTTGTATACGTGTGCGCGCGTGTATGTGTATATATATATATATATATATATATATATATATTAAATGTATATATATATATATACACTTGCTAGGTCAGCTAGACTTGCATTATGTGCAGGCGCAAACTTGACTTGTTTGTCTGTTTGCTTACTTGGGAAATGGAGTAAAACCAGGTTTAAAATAGCTTGGTATCTTTAACATATATATCCTTTCTGCATATTTTAACAAACGTTTAACAGTTCCAAGTGTAACCTTTATCCCCACCCCCTTAAACTGCTTTTAGGAAAAAGCGCTTTTAGCAGTAAGTCGATTATGCGCGCTCTCATATTTCGAAAACAAAAAGTAACTCAAAGAATGAGCGAATTCTGTGAAAGGAGGCGCTTGATGAATCATCGTACATTATTTTATGGGGAATTCATTTCTTTGACCAGTTAGAATTGGAGGAATTTGTTCTATTCACGTGAATGTTCTTTGTTTCGCATTCTGTTCCTCCACTTAAAGTAGATACATTTCATACCTCTATAAAGACATTGGTTCTAAACATTTTTATTACTCTTTTGGGTTCCACATGAAAGATTCACTTGAACAACTTTTGTGGTAGTTCTATTTAATGTGAAATATGACGTTAATTTCTCTCCCTTTCACATGACGGTTCTCAAATACTAAACATTAATTACTCTCTCTTCGATTTCTTATTGTCAATATTTGGTTTCGTGAATTAATTTTCAAACTACTTTGTGAATCCACCGTAACTTAATGGAGGCCATTATCAAAAATTCAAACTACAATTACACACATCTTGAAAAGGTGGTCGGTTCAATGTCTACACATGTAAAGTTATGTACGTCGGTGTGATGAGACGTCCAATGGTGTGTTACATGGGCAGGTTTATACCAGAAGAAAATGACCTGGCTAGGGTTTTTTGAGTGTTAGTAGATAGGAAGGTGAAGTTCAGGGGCCATATAACAAAAATTGCAAATCCACCTCAGAGAATAAGTGCAATGCCGAAACGAACACCGCCATGTAAGAATAATCAAGTCATTTTGCCTCCTCACAAAGCTATGATGCGCCCTCATCTGTAAGAATGTGCGCAAATCTAGTCTTCTAGTTTACGATACGATGCCGAAACTGTGCAGAGGAGAGTGTTAAAAATGATATCGGGACTGTGGAATATAGATTATGAGAAAACAGAGAATTTGCGGAATGCAGTCACTAGCAAACAAGTGAAAGAGTAGTAATGTGAGAGATACCTACACACTTCTGAAAGGGTCATATAGTGCACCAGACATGGATATTTTTATTTTATTGGGAGTGGGGAGAGGACGAGAAGCAGTCCATGGAAGTTGATTCTGAATGCAGTCGAATAAAGAATGAGAGCTAGATTTTTCGTTCATAAAGTGGTGCGTAATTGCGTTTCGAGGTTGTGAGTGGAAGTAAAGAGAATGAATTCAAGAGAAGGTATAACGTGTTGTCAGTGGTATATGGCCTCTCTCGATGAGTCCCTGGAGGTCACTTATAATAATAATAACAATAATAATAACAGTAATAATAAACAAAAGACCTGATTCTGACTTTTAATAATTATCTTCCAAAGATAACCATTTGAAATGTTTATTCCAAAAAAACATCTCAAAGAACTTCAGACGTTGCTGAAAATTTCAAGACGGCCTTCATGAGATATTGCAGGTCCTCTCGTAGTAACCGAGAAGGCTGTAGTAAGTATTCGGTTGTCAGAGTTTTTGCTAGAGAGAGACAGATGCGTTTCTCTGATTACGGGAACTGCAGTCTGTCTTTTAACATTCTGAGCATGCGTTAAATTGAGTTTAGTGATTCCACAAATTCTGACTAATTTCAAACAAGAAAAAGTTCCTCAGCGCACTCTGTTATTATTCTCGCGTAACGTGCGATTAATATATGCTGTATAGTTTTGATCCAGAAACGAAGAAAATCAAAGTAAAAGTGCAATTACTTTTAGAATAAATTGCTCGATACGTGAAACCATAAAACCGCGTTAGTTTTTGCGACTTTTTTGTTTTATTTCCATTCTCATTTGTGAGTCAGAAAGACAATTACACTGAGCAAAAAGCGTTGGCTTTTCTTCTGCCATGAAGAACGTGGCTAATGCCAGAAAAAGATAATTTCAGACATCCATAATTAATGCAATTTCTTTACTTTTGGAGTCGAAGAGATCCTCATCACATGACTCTGTTTGACTTTTACTACCGATTGTGTCGCGTTCGGCGTTTGTAGCGTCACCAGGTTTAAGAATTTAGGAATGATCAACTTAAGACCGAAGTGTTTCATACTTTTTTTTTTTTTTTGTAATCCCAAAAGGACTTCGTTGTCCCTTCGATACATTACGTATCAGTATCTTCGCACTCGCAGTTATCGGCCTCCTTCTTTTACAACTTTCACTCATTCGGTCAAATCGAGGAGAGAGAGAAAGAAGAAGAAGAAGAAAAAATCTCAAGACAAACAAGAGAAGGTGGCAAAAAATAGAGCTCTGATTCCACAGACGTTCTGCCAATTTTACGAGCGAATGACTTTTCGTTCATGGCGGCTGCAGCGACCCCTCTTGGGAACGCTGAGTCTAAATGAATTTCTTTGTGTCTGCGATTGGGTTTACTGAGAGCTGGACAGCAAAAAAAAAGGAGAAATTGTCACCTGAAGCCTCATTCCAATAGCAACAGGACTGGTTCCGTAGTTTTCAGTTTTAATTACCTGAAAGGAAAAAATAAATAAACAGAGAGTGAATGGAAAAATCTTTCTCCTATGGAAATAAGAAAAATGCAAATATGTACAGAAAATGTTCAGAAATGATGTTCAGAACTCATTATTTCTTAAAAAATGTTCAGAAAATGATGATTGCACAAAATGAAGTTAAATATAATTGAAAGGATATAGAGGGTGGGAGGGGAGTGTTAATCCACTATTCGTGGATTTTCAACATCTCGTCCGTTGCCGTTCCCATCCACTTGCCCATCCATCTACTATACGTCGAAGTAGTAAAGTTAAATATACAGTAACTGCCTTGTTAGGTTTAACTTCATTTAATCTTTATTTGGATATTCATTCAAAGAAATGTTATTTGAATGGTTACTGTAGACAACATAGCCAAATGCCCTCATCTCGATTGGGCCTAACTACTACGAAAGCATGTTCCGAGACATGATGATTGCTATTCCTAATTAACAGAAAGGAGAGCGAATTCGTTCTCTTTGATTTTCACTCCCAGGTTCTTTAGTCAGTTTCTTCAGGTTCTCTCCCAGGTTCTTCGGTCGTAAAGAACTATGAGGAAGAATTGTTGAAGTTATAATTTTCCTGGAGGGGACGGGAATACCTCCTCCATCTATCAAGGGCATCTGGCTTGAAACGGATTTGTTATCATTGGAAACAAGCACTTTGGAAAAGGAAAACCCTCGGCACACGTTGAGTGATGCACTAACATCAGGAATCGCGTGTAGCAGTTAGTTTCTGGAAATTTACATCTGAACTCCCCGTTACACACCTATAAAAATTATTTCTGCTATTTGAAGAAGAAAGGTTCGTGGTTCATATAACACGCTGTATACACATAATTAAAATAAAAAAGGCGCCTCTACTTTAAGAAATGAATCAACTGCAGACTGCGAAAAATCTCCTTCCGACTTTAAAATGCTTAAACCTTTTGCTGGATGATCGTTTGAGAAACTGATTGAGTAGGCTGTCCAAATATCACATTTGGAGATTAATACCGGAATGCACTCACAGGATGAGCGCGCCATCTCTTTTCGAGGGTGTTTGGAACAGCTGTAAAACGAGAGGCGAATTGTTTGTCTTCGTAGATCCCGTCGAAAGCCACATTTTTTTACATAGGGTGATGTCCTTAGGGCGATGTGAAGAACTGAGCCTCTACGGCCGGGATAATTTCAATGTACAGCACGAATTGGTCTCACTAGGTCATCTGGAATCAGCTGCCTGCAAGGTCATTCATTCTGCGTCATATTTCCGCATTTGTGGTCCGAGCGATCTCTCCGAATCTTGCCCAGCTGGTTTGAAATGATGCCAGTAAAGGGAATATGCGAACAAATATAAACAACTGCCTCAGCTCACAAAGCCGATAAGGAAGCTCTTAGCCAGCACTTTTTCCTTCTTACTTTCCAAGCTATTTGTGAGCGAACAACCTTGAAAATTAAAGGCGTTTCGTAACTTAGGCTGTCGATAATTGATATGCGTAAGCAACGGTGTAGGTGTTTGATTCAGCATTTGCACTACTGGCTGATAGGGAGCGCTGCGTTCACAACTCTTCGCTCCTTTTTTTGTTTTTTTGTTTTTTTGAGAAAGTAAGAGAAAAATATTTCGGCCTATTTTCCGCGCACAATGGATTTCGCTGTCCGTTAACCTCTCCCATTTCTTTTCTTTCGTTCAGGGTAAGATATGTCGGCTGCACTTTCGCTCCAAGTCCCTGGAGGCGTTTTAACCGTAAGCTAAAACGGTCCGCCGTTAACTGGGGATGAATTATTGCAAAGTAACTGAAATTTTAGTCCAGTTGTAAGTCTCATAATCCCCGCGCAGACCCGGAGATTGATGCTGGAGATTTCTGGATGTTTCTTTCTTTCTCTCAACCGAATTCATTTCCTTTCTTGCTCAAGGAATAAATCACAAAAACACTCACTTTAATTGTCCGACTTATGGAGCCGTATTTACGAGGATGTTCCTCGAAAATGAATGGTGGAGAGAAAAAAAGAAAGACGTTGGAAGGTCGATGAATGTGCTGTCCTCAGAGCGATTACTGCGACTAACCTCTAACCCCTCTTTCTCTTCGAATGCCAACAAAGCTTCGGCAAGAAACATCACTATCGAATCCTCTTCTGCGAAGTCTGCAATTCACAAACTCGACAAGGGAGGCTAAACTTGCCACCAAACATTGTGTGGCTGTCTCATATCGCATGAAAAAAACAATAATAAACGTCCCCAAGTGTCGCATTTGGGGAGTGAAACAGAGTCCCTCTAAACCATCTATTCACTGTCTGTGAGACTTTCTTTTACTTTTAATTTCTCAGTCTATTCAGGAATGTGTTCCTCTGTTGCACCCACAAGAATCGGAGCGAATCATTTGTCGCCAAGGAATTCGCAGAATTCGGTAATCGCCTTTACAGCTTTGACTTCTTCCTTTCGGTAAACAAAAAGCAGAAATCTTTCTTACGACGCACTCACACGGAACTTTTATGGGACTTTCGGAAGATGTCGGTTCACTGCCCCTAAATGTTCGCTCGCTCAAGGTCTGATGAACACCGTCCCCAACGTTTCCTTGGTAACCAATCCGAATATTCCCGCAGTATCAGTTCTTAAATGCGCATTATGCGTGGTGTGTTTCCGTGCCGCTGAACATTAATTGCTCGTCCAGGTGGGCTCCAATACCGTCCCTTGCGGACAACTTCCCTCAAGGACTGCGTTCATCACGGGTGCAGACTTTTCGCGACTTAAGAAGCGCACTCAGAAGTCTTGAAATCACTGAATTTGTCCTTTGAGATGGATTCGCCCTCAACCGAAGGATATTTATATAAAACCTCGGCGAACTGTGTTGTAAGCAGTGCCACCTAGTGACGAAGAGCGAAATACTGCCTGACACCATCACTAACTCTCGTCTGTCAACTCATCCTTTCATGTGAGTCCCAAGCACGTGCGAGAGAGCTTCGATAAGCAAACAGCAGTGGAAGCAAAGAAATGAAAATTGAATTCCTTGGATCGGTTCATCTGTTCGGAGCGAACCAGGCGGAGGCACCTTCGCCAGCCTGGACGATGGATGAGCAATGGTGGAATGAAATATGCACGTCCTCCCTCTCCTTTTGATGGATGGACCCTGACAAGTGAATAACGATAGCAGCTTTCTGATGCACGGCACCACTTCTCCAATTTCACTTGCAAACGTCTTCAATGCATCGTTTGACTTCTCGCCACGAAAGGGTGTTCTCGTTTTTCTTTCTCCCCGAATCAAGTTGTGTCCGTTCCTTTGCCAGAGCAGCTTCCAGTTTCTTTCTGCTCATTTCTTAGTGTTGCACCAGACGGGGAAAAGTGCATCGTGTGAAATACGAAAGATTGTTAACACATCTTGATCTACCTGACTCCAAGTGCCCTCCAAAAAAAAAAAAAAAAAAAAAAAAACATCGTAAGTTACTAGCTCGCGCAACCGCCCAATCTTACTTTTGCCAATGACGTCATCATTATTGTTCACTAGCAATTAAATCGCGCTTCCGCCACGTGCCAACAGAGCACCTCACGCAAAGGTACCATCAGGACTACGGACAGTGACGTCATGTCCGATCCACACGCCCCCTAATCGAAGCTACAAAATCGACTCCCGGCTATGGTTAATGAAGAGGTGATTAGTGTTAGAGAAAGAAGCTTCCGTAGCGACATCTGTCCATGGAGGAGCAAAAGTGATTGCATTAAGTTGACAGCTTTTATGAGTCAAATAAGCCACACCCTCTCTTGGAGTAAAAAAGGACCATTTATGTTGCAAACAAGTACTGCCGAATCGTCTTCATCGTTTCGCCTCTATTTGCGGGGGTCATCAAGAGCATCTTTAAGCATGACGACACACACCCAGATAAACGGACATCTCTTGACCGTAGGATTGAGTAACCGAAAGGAAAAATCCGCAGTGGAAAAAAAGTACGGGAGAGAATTTCCTTTCTTTGAATAGACGTCAAGGCTGTCTCGAGATAATTTCTTCGTCCTTCGCTTGCAAAGGAGGTTGAAGACACCATTTAGTGTCTTAACTCTTAAGTGTGTAATTACAGGGAGTTGTAGGGGGAGGGGGGTGGGCTGGAGTTTAGATAACTCTTTTGTCTGCTGCTGGAAATTCGCGATGAGTAGGTCACGAGCATAATGGAACGGATTAGGGCCGCTGGTAATGGGGAAGTCGAGAGAAAAGAGTGTTTCCTGAGAAGCAGCAGCGAAGGTCAGGAAAAGGCGGGGGGGGGGAGAGACGAAATAAACCAGCATAAAAGAGAGAGAAAAATGATCCGTGAATACTTGGTGTCATCTGCATCAAGCAATCACCATCGAAGGGGACGTTGTACCCCCCCTTCAAATCCCCCGAATGATGGGGGAGGTTTATTTGACTTCATCATAAAATTAGCAGCGTGTAAGAAAATAAGAAAAAAAATGTCTGAGCCAATAATGACTGAAATCTCCAAAGCATCTTCTTTCTAACATTAATTAAATTCAGTGTGGGTTTGTTGGTGCCCAAAGGCAGGGTTAAGGAAATGCCGCCTGATGACACCACTTGCCATGAATCAGCATCAGCCAAAACGCTGATTCATGGCTTGCTGATTGCTGAGGTCGCCAAAGAAGTGGAATATTAATTGCACATAAATAAATAATAAATAAAATAAATTCGTGATTATCCCAATAGGAATCTTCGTCTTGAAATTCTGAGTTAAAGTTCTGCTTTTGCGATGGCCTGAACGTGACTCGATTATTCCAAATGCAGTCTGAACTCGAACTTCATTTCTGTAAAATCCCGTTGCTGTTTTTTTTTATCATCAAATCTTCTATATGTTCACTGGACATCCACAAATGCCGTATGGTCACCCCTCATACCTCAGATTACTGATCAATCTACTTCCTATCCTAATTCTTGTCCTGAGCTCATCCAATGCTTCACGCATGATATCCTCTGCATAGATACTAAACAAGTGAGGAGAAAGTAAACATCCTTGCCTAACTCCCTTTCCAACTTGAAGCCAGTCAGTCAATCCAACACCATGTCTTCTTGCTCCATGTACAAGTTGCCTATCAACTAGATAGTGTGTTGAGGAAAACCCATTCTTTTCATTTCTTCCCACAGTTTCAAATGCTCAACACAGTCTAAGTAGTCTAAGAAACACATTACCAGAGGAAGTCTAAATTCTTTATATTTTTCTATGATTTGTCTAAGGCAAAGGACCTGATTTTTGGTGCCCTTACCTTTCCTAAAACCTGCTTGTTCCTCGGGCATCTCTGCCTCAACTTTGGCCTCAGTCCCATTTAGCATGATCTTCAATAAAATTTTGCTCGCATGAGATATCAAACTAATAGTTCTATAATTGTTGCACGCTTTCATATCTTCTTTCTTATGTAGTGGTATGTAAACAGATTTCTTCCAGTCTCTAGGCCATGATCCTGTCTCCCATATCCTTGTAATCAATCTATGAAACACTTTTATACCTCCATCCCCTGTGGTCTTAATTAACTCTGCTGAGATTTCATCTCCACCTGGGGCCTTATTGCTGTTAAGCTGCTCAACTGCTCTTTCAACTTCATGCCTAAGTGGAGGTGGTTCCAAATCAAAATTTTCCTCGTGAGAGGGCTCCTCCACATTTTCTTTATTCACTCTACTGTAGTTCCTAGTTTCTAGTTCCTCACAATATTATTTTCATCTGTTTTTGATTTCCATTTCTTCTGTTAGTAATGCTCCATTCCTGCCTTTGATGACATTCAATTTGGGCTTAAAATTTTACTTTAAGTCACGAACTAAATAAAACATCCTTTTATAATTGTGCCTTCTCATCTGAAACTCTATCTCTTCACATTTATTAGTATAGAACATTTCCTTCTCTCTCTTGATGGCCTTTTCTGAATTCTCTATGTAATCTCTTATATTCTTCAGTCAGTCCCTTCCCTGTGTCTCTTTGTTTTTCCAACCGCCTTCTTTTGATTAGTTCCCATGTTGAATCGGATATCCGTGGGTCTCTTGGTCTTCTTATTGGGCTGAGATACTTCTTCGCTGTATCCTGCATTATCACTTTGACTCCTTCCCAAAGCATTTCTGGTGAGTTCTCCTCATTTGTCTCCAGAAAATCATCCAACCGAGTTGATGTTTTTCTGTGAATCCGCAAGGAATTACTCTAACATCAAATCTAGTGGAATGTACCTGACTTGGAATCGGAGTCTTAATCTTATTTTGGCCCTTACTGGCTGATGGTCTGTACCACGATCTGCTCCAGGACAAGTGTTCACATCAGAGATGCTTGTCTTCCACCACTGGAGAGCCAGGATGTAATCAGTCTGGTGTCTGGACCCATCAATGTTAGATATCCAAGTATAGATCCTTCGTGGGTGTTTCTGGAAGCAGGTATTTTTAATAACTAATATGTTAGCACGGGCAAATTCCAACAGTCTTTCACCACGGGTATTGCGTTCACCTAGACCAAACATGCCACACTCCGGCTTAACTCTCATACTCTTTCCCACGTTTGCATTCAAGTCCCATAAGATGTAAAGAATGTCTCTCCTTGGTAGGCAGTCCAAAACAGTTTGTAAGTTTTCATAGAATTCCTCATTCTCTTCTTCAGGCTTATCCGTGTGAGGTGCATAAACTACCACAATTGATACATTGGTGGGCTGAGCCTTAAGTCTAATAGAGAGTATCCTATCATTAACGACCTTACCGGCCATTATGGATCAAATACGCATCCTTACGCTTCGTATATTTCAATGTAAGTTCAATGGTATTACAATTTTAATATGCACTTCGTATCCATGATAACCTTGACGTCTATAGACGTATTGGCTGATTGAGTGATTTTAATGGGGTTATAACCAAGAAGGCTTCTTGCCTGAGCTGTCTTCAGTATCTCAGCTACCCCATGATGTTTTGAGTCACCACCTGAGTAAATAACTAGCTTACCATCCTGTCTTTGGAAGATAAAATCTTCAAACTGTTTTAAATGCTCAGGGAAAGTTATAAAAAATATGAAGTTACAAAATGTATTACCATCACAGGAAGTAGTCAAGTTGCTGATTTATATTTTAGGCTTGTTTCGCAAATTGCGCACGAACTTGTTCTGTGCGCTTTGCATCCATTCGTCCTTACACAAGAACAGAGTCGGGACGGACTGTTTTCATTCATATTTCTCATCCTTCCAGAAATTGGTGGCCTTCCAAATTTTGTTGAATATTTCACTGGCAAGCAAAGGGAGCAGCCAAATGAGCTTAAATTATACATTGAAATAGCTCAGCTGTAGATGGAAGAAATTTGATAAACTTTTACAGTCTAATTAAATGTTTGTCGAATCTTTACAATTCTGGTTTCAGTAGAATCAGTTGCATCGATAAAATTAGGCGAAACAAACAATTTGTCAAAAACTTAGTGATTGCGAAAACAACCGCAACATCTCCATCGAAATTTTGAACACTTTCAAGCTGAAATTGGATTCAAGTTTGTAAATGAACAATCAGAACAACTTCGCTTGTGTGTTTTGCATTACTTTTCTTTGTTTCACTTCTATTATTGCAATCAATTTCATTTTGAAGAGGTTGCAGTTCGATTAAGAGATTTCCCAATAACCAAAATGTACTCAGATTTGGGCATCGTATTTTAAAAATATTATCTGCATTAAAACAAAATGTCAGACGAAGCCACTTTATTTATTTTCATATTTTAAGTCAATATTAGTCGAATTCTACAAAGAGCCTTGTAGCCATAATACAAGGGAAGGCTTGTTTGTTCAATATGCAAATTTGTCAGGCTCAATCACCAGGTTGTGTGTGGGAGGGTATCCCCTCTGAGAATTTTTATTACTCTTGTGGCTGAAGATCCGATAAACGCACAGACGTTCTCCATTTCATTTTTCCTCGGAGTTCACGACGAAATGCGAAGCGAATGAACTGTCCAAATGGAATTATTAACCTCTCTGTCTCTCTCTCTCTCTCTCTCTCTCTCTCTCTCTCTCTGCACGACTTCATCTGCTCAAAGTCACTGAATAAAAATGCAGGTCGTCGTTGAATGTCTCGACTTCTTAATCACACAGAGAGGGTGGGGGACACTGAAATATGTTGTTAGTGCCCTCTGTCATTCAGAGGGAGTGGGTGCGAATACGCCCCTTAAGTAAATCGGTGAAGTTTCGACTCCATCCAGGAACGAGTCCGTCAGGACGACGCACAATCTGACGTAATGGGTTAGCATGGTAGCACGCGACGTGCGAACAGTGTCTTAGGGAGAAAGGGAAGGACGCCAAGGCGGAAACAGTTCGAATCAATAAACAACAAAAAAAACATAATAATAAAAAGCTCTTCTTCTTTTTCTTTATTTCAACTACCGCAGATTGTTTCGATTCGGGAGTTCGTTACAATTACGACTGGAAGATGCTCTCAGGGTGTGGTTTGAGCTCGTGTAGAGCATCCAATTCGTGCTTGATATGCAGGTGCATTTTCCAGTCTGTCCTGGGAAGAGAGAAGGTTGAACCTCGTCAGCTTCGTTCTTGATGATTCGCCAAATCCAACGATGATCGAAATTCACGTGAATCGATGTCTGAAAGCAATTTTCCAGCCCACAGAGACGGTCGTGCTTTACTCGTATTCCTCGCGGGATTGTTTTATTTTTCTGTCATCAGCTTCTTTAAGGGTCCTGTGCCTGGAAGGAAATGATGAGCACTCATCTCTAATGGCGACCGTGCTTGTCAAGACGAGGTTCGCATTCTTCCCACTGGTAAAAATCGGAGGGAATGCAAATGGTCATGATTTGATCATCAGCGCCCTCTGATGGATTAAATCAAGGCATTCTGCTTCAGAAGCCACTTGCAGACACTGAATAATTTATTTATCTTGCAGCCAGGCTTTAACATTTTTATTAATCCCCTCTCCACACACACACAAATTCGTTAACCATAAGCACACCAGTCAGCATTTTGTGTTTCATGAAAAACTCAGGATTTGTTCGGGACTAGTTTCCTACAAGGATCATTCCAAGAAGGGCGAGTTGTTTGGACACTCTCACAAGTCTGCAGCAGAGCCTTTGTCCTGTCGTCACAGTGAACTGTCCTCTAAACTATGGGAACGTCGTACAAAAGATTGGGTGGAGATAATGCACGCATAGTTGGCTGCGAACGAGTAACAGCAGAGAACTTTGAACTCGTCTGATCTTTCCTTAAATGCTGTTTGGGTCTCACCTGGGAAGCGACAAAGAATAGCAAGTCTTGGGTATGTCATCGTAAGAGGAGGTTGTTGTGCGTTACCCAAGTCACAAGAGTTGGGAAGTTGAGTTAGTCTGTGTTCAATTTAAGAATTTGTGCATGGCTGAGAGGGCGATGATTGTTCTCCATTGCAGGGTCAAAAACCTATTCGTCTCCTGAGAGAGCTTAATCCATTTCAGCTAAATATCTTTCAAAGATTCTTCCCTTCTCCTAGACAGAATTCGAGCCCAGGTCTTCCCAACCAGACAGATAGGGAGAGAATAAGATTGGCAAAGAGATTAAGGGAGACTGAGTTATTGCTATGCAGTAACTCAGTCTCCCTTAATAATTCCATAATAATACAAATGCAATTGGAGAAAAAAAATATGTAAATAGGAGCGTTGCGGTGGTCGACCAACAGAAGAGGACACTTATGAGAGGAGGAATGTGTGAACATTACACTAAAGCGCTTCGTCTCTCGCTCAGACACCAGGAGAGCGAACAGAAGAGGGGAAGCATCGAAGCAAAGAGGAAGTGATAGAGGACGAGCGAGAATCACTCTAAAGTTAATTAAGTGCCCACTTACCCAGATAGCCTTTCAGCTTGAAGGGCCTCCAGCAGCAAAAACGAGGTAATTACGCTAATATGAGCTGCACTTGTCACGAGGGCTGACGTTAGAACGCCATCTGGTTGACAGAAAATTAAGTGTGGAAAAAATTGAAGCATTTTTCGCCAGTGATGGACTCTTCTTTTCACGGTTCATGAGCGAAGATTTATTTATTCCGCAATGAATACTTCTCATTGTTGCGCGTGCTGCCAGGTGACGCATTCAAAACAAGCACAGCCTCGTCGACTGCGTCGAAAAATGCCCTTCGAAAAAATTATGACACTGTTTTAAGGCGGGACAACTCTCCGCAATTGCATGTATTGGAGTTGTGTGGAAGATTCGGGATGCCCCCTGACCTTTCTGTGGAAAGGTAGGAGGTCAAACACACGCGTCGCTGGGCCTCGTTTCGTTTCATTCCCTCTCACACGGTCTGCTAACGAGATTAAGGACTGCGAAGGCTTAAAGAAAAGTGCGGAGCCATAAATAATACGAGACATCATTTGCGAACAATAGACAGCACGAAACAGTGGACTGTGATAAGGCTCGCGATGACTTCCAAAAAGAAGACATCTCTGCGAATGGAGCAGCGCAAGGCGAGCATGAATAAGTGATGGGACATCTCGGCAAATTCGTTTTCTTATCTCGCGTGTCTTCTCTGCTGCCAAGAAATCGCTTCTTGTGAGACTGAATTCGATGCCGAAGTCGTTTAGCCAGAAATGATCTGCGAAATACGAAACGAGTCGATTTGGGGTACCCCACCCCTTTCCAACTCGTCTGGTGGTGATGACGGTAGTTCTTTCAACTGAAATCATAAAAATGGGACGAGTAATGATACCGTGTACTTAGTTTGCTTATCTGCTAAGTGATGAGCTTCGTCTGGTCGAAACACTACTTGCTATCGGTGGAGTACCGAAAATAGATGATCAGGATCGTGACTATTCCACTGTTTTTAGTGATGCGGAGCAATATATTGCGTCTCTGACGTTTCTTTTGCGAATCAAGATTTTCCTGCGGGCGCGAAGTTTGTGCGTTTACGCAGCTTTTACTGGAACTCGGCAGAATACTTCCTGGATGCGGAAGATGTATTTTGCGCATGCGCACACCAATGAAGCTGTCGCGAGCTGGTGACCTTGAAACTGCAGCCGACCGACCTCAGGCATTGATCATTGCGGCAGAACCAGTCCGAGCTATTTACTTATTAGTAATAATGAGGGGGATTTATCCACTAGGGCGTGCTCGCGAGATCTTCACAAAGATCCCTCCATTTGTTCCAAGGTCTACGCCATAAAAAATATGAAGAAAAGAAATGACTCCGCTCAACTTGAACGTTGTCAAAAATATGTGGATGACAATAAACCTTTCCGGGAAAGGAAACCAGCGACTGGATAATTAGCGCCATCTATTGATCTCGTGATACATTAGGATGCTGCTCGGAATGGGTGGAATTGCGGAGGTTCATTTCTACGCAAATGCAGCTATCGGTTCGACAACGCTGAAATCTTCAACTGGCACTTCCTGCTCTGCTTTCCCCTTTCCACTCAAATTCAACCCCCCCGTCCACACTTTTCATGTGTGAACGGCCTCGCCAGACAAAACTGTCAGGGGCAGTGGGGCGTCCGCGTGTTAATCCCGGAACAGGTAGCTCTTTGTCACCGAAACATGGCCGTCAGGGAAGTAGAGGGAGGTCAGAGGATGCTTCCTCTTCCGTGCTCACCCGATGACCCAATAACCCACTTCGGTCTTCGTCAAGCTGTTCGTTTGAAATCACACAACAGACGTCAGCGAATGTTGACACCCAAATTTCTCTTCCATCCGAACCTTCGGAATCGAGTTGGTTTCATCAGCAGCTGATGGAAATCGGGGTTCGACCCGCGTCAACCTCAACAAGGAACTGAGGGAATAAGGGAACTCAGTAAGGGGTAATAATTCCGATTGTCTCAAGACAGCCGAGGCTACGAAGGCTTCTTTTACTAGGAAAAGAAACGCCACGCTTTCCCCGTTAGATTACCGTTGAATTTCAATCCCATCCATAAAAATTGAAAACCCACTTCTGTAGTTGCTGCGCGTGCTCTAAGAATCTCGATCCCCTCAAGGCTGTTAAAAGTAGTGCGCAACTTCTTAACTAAGTTTCTTGTAAGATGAAACTGGGTTGGCTAGGAGAGCGTTCAACATTTAAAAAACGCAATGCTATGTCAAAAAAAAAATCCTCGATTTCTTTATTTCATTTTGCCTTTTTTATCAGGATGACGAAGGAACTGCTTTGAGTCTTCCGATTTTCAGTCTTGGATGAATTCCTTTAGGATTTGTATTTTAAGTTTTCGTTACGTTCCTGCAATTCACCAAAATTGGTCTGATTCAAAATTGGAACTTTTTTTTTTCTTTTTTGACGTTTTCCAAACTCCACATGTTCCATAATAACTCTTGTGTAGATGGACAATATGAATCTCGATTGTGCTTTACCATTTCGATGATTTATAATTATTACTACTAGGCGTCTCGTATTGATTACTATTTTGGTGAACGTGGGTTGCAGTTCGTTTTTCCATAACGGTTAATTCGATTAATTCGCTGAATTTTGTGACTCTTCGGTGATTTGTAGATTTTTCAGCGAGTTGCCTTTCGGTGAATCGCTTTTTCCCGATTAATCGATTCTATTAATGATTATTCGATGAATTGTTTTGCGATTAATTTTTCCTTTGGTAAACAACCTTTCGATAAACTGTTGATCGATGTCTGGCGATCAATTGTTTTCGGGCATTGCGCTTATCGTTCACTTTTTACCGTCTACACTTTAAACGGCTGCTGCACATCCTTCTACAGTCTGTTCTGAACAACACAGTCGCTCAAAGGAGATACAAGATGGATCGCTGTTGTCACCGTTTGCACACAGTGAATCGGGCATTGCATCATGTAATCCTTCAATTGCCAACCACCAATGTAGCACGTAACTCTTTCCAGCAAATCGCTACCGAGATTTTGACTGCCCGTCTCGACCTTCCAGTTGCATGACAACGCTCAAAAGATCGAAACTCCATCTTTACGATGATTGCGGAGTGGAAAGATTTTTGAATCACCAAAAGGTCTGTAAATCTTCTGGTAGCATTCTGCACCATCCAAACTCTGTGCCCCTAACATTTTCGCAGTGAGGGACTCTTCCTGTTACCCGACGACCGAGGTCCAGCAAACTCAATGCTCTGAACATCCTGGAGCTCTGAAAACATAATGGACATTGCTTTTCTTGTCTGAATACTCGGATAACCCCCCCCCCCCCCAGCCATTCTTGCTTGGTTACAACGAGGAAAAAGATATTCAGTATTGGAAGGGGTTGGGTCGTCCAGAAGTCGTTCTTGTTTCTAAGTTCGTTTAAGCACCCTCAAATGCAGGTCCATTTCTAACAGTCCTCGCATACCGATTTCTACTTTATTAGTCCTCTGAAGAAAGACCACTCCTCAATGGACTCCTTACATCTTCCAGCGTGTGACTAGTTCGTGTTGTGAGTTCCCAGGCTGATTACAAATGAAAGAGTCACTCTTCAATGCCGGTACACGAGCAGCTAATTTACCTGAGTCATAAAAGCCGTGAGGTAAATGTGACTCACGTCAGTGCAGGTAATCAAATCAAATTGTTTTAACCGAAGGATGCTAATCTAGTTGATCTTCATACTTTCGTTACCCGAGTGGTTTGTATATCTTTCGACAATAATTATTGAACGGTTTTTCCGAGCGCGAGCACGTTAGTTGATTTTCATGTCTGCTCAGCAAATGCACACAAGCTGTGTATGTGCAATGAAGGGTGGTTCCCTCTTTTTATGTGCTTTTGTGCCTACACTGATGCGTCATCACATGCGAAAAATTCAATTTCAGCGCACGGAAACAATGGAGTGTGTAGTTTCTAAGAAATGACAAATTCCCGAGTTTTATTTTTTATTTTGTTTCGTGTGTGTTGACAGAATTAGACATAGACATGGGAGTTGTGCCCTCATGCAAACGCAGATCCTTTGCTGCAAACAGATCGATCAGGAAACAATTTCTGAGGTGGCAAACTCTGATCGAAGTTTGTCCTGCTTCTAAAATGCAGCGCACGTGAGTTGCGCCGTCAAAATGAGTTCCGTGCAGCTGCTGCGATGATCTCGATACTACGCAGGCTTAAATGATCGGTCGACGGTTGCTTACAGCAAATCTGCTGTTGCTCGGTTGTGTGTGTGCGTGCACTTTTGTTCGGATGTCGGTGTGAGCACTTCGTGTCCCGACATGGCGGATGAGCACGAGAGCCTTCCATTCTCCGAATCAGCAGTTTGTTTGTTCCGGAGGACTCTTTGGTGATGGCGACAGCACGAGAAACAAGACGATGCGTGATCGAGATTTCACAGGGTGGGATGGGGGAACAAGTTCGGGAAAAAGGGAGAGAATGAATGGAGAAAGCGATTAGTGAGCGAATGAAAGTAGTGGTCCCTAAATGCAACTGTTTTGTTTCGTGCAGATAGCGAAGTGCGTTGCATGGGAGGGGAAGGAAGGAAACGAATCGTTTTCCAGAGATTCGCTTCGGTAAACACTGCGCGCGCGCACAATCGAGTGGAAACCGCCGCTGGGATCGTCAGTCTACTAATTCTCGAGTGATGGAAGAATAAGAAAGTGCTCGTGAATCCACGCTTAGAATTGGAATTGAAAGGAAGGACGGTTGAATTCTCCAACTTCCCGACACACTTTAAGAACCGCGGTGTTCGCACGCCTCCAAAAATCTTTACCACGGCGTGTGACCAACTGATGTTTTCGACTGAATTAGCCGAAAATTTGCGGTTCTACGGAGGGATAGCAGACACAAAATGTTGCTGCAAAGGGAGAGATGTCGATGATCAAAAGATGAATTTCTTCGTCCGGTGTGAGACTTCTCCGCCTTTCGGAGGCCTGAAGTGGCTTGAAAAAGTTCATGTTTGGTGTCTAGAGCGGATTCAAATCCTCTCACCACTGGCAGTTGTGATATTAAAATGCACGAGAGGTTTACAACCTTTTATGGGTATGAGTAACATAAAAAAGGTTTCGACTTTCCTCTCTCTCTCTCTCTCTCTCTCTCTCTCTCTCTCTCTCTGTGCCTTATTTCATCTGTGAGCTCAAGCAGTCGTTGGAGTAATCTGGTATTAGTTTTCCTTGCTCAGTCTGAAAGGAGGCGTGTTCATTTCAAATTTCCTTATTATTTAGAAACTATAACACATTTTAGGAATGTTAGTCAAGTGAGTAATATTTATTACCCGACTAGTTTCACCGATTTTTTGCTATCGGCATCTTCAGGGATACAATTGGTAAGCGATATGAAGGTAACAGACTAGGTATTAACTGACAGTTCTAATTCCTACAAAATTAGTACTGTGCGTGAAGCAATACGCGTGTCGCGGGTACATGATTTGTTTAGAGACATAATGTAATTGGCGTGAAAGTTCATTTCTTTGGTGTTTAGTGATCTAATTAAAGTTTTCCAAATCTCCGGTAGGATTAGACCTTGATTCTTATTTAGGTTTCCTGTTGAACGGGCGACTATAGCAGCTTCCTTGAAGGTTCTGGAATGTAGTTCTCTTCTATATAGGGCACATGACTCTTATCCCACTCAATAAAATGGTTGGTAGTGGCGAAGTGGAAAGAAAGGCCTGAAATATCTTGTCTGTTGTTTCTAACATAGCCTATGTGCTCCTTCTGTCTCGTTTCGAAGCTTCTAGAGGTCTGACCAACGTAACTAACACCACAGGAGCAAGGTATATTATATACTCCAGAGTACTTGTAGAATGGATGAGGGTCTTTCGGTGATCTTAAAAATTTTCGAATAGTGTTGACTGGCTTGAATGTTACTCTAATATTGTGTGGTTTTAGAAGGATAGCCAATTTTTGTGCTGACAAATAGAATGGTTACAGTGCTAATGTATTGGGTGTCATTACGTTGTCTTTGTGGTATATCCGAAAAGAGAATCTTGTTGATGAGTCTTTTAGGATAATCATTTAAGGATAGCTCTCTGGATATTGTAGTTAATTCTTCTTGTAAGTCATCTTGGTCTGTGGTATACTGTATATCTCTTTTCTTAAGCATATGGATAATGCTAAGTTTCTCGGATATATGATGTGACGAGTTGAAATGGAGGTAACGTCCAGTATTCGTAAGTTTTCTATACACAGACAGGTTGATACTGTTATCGGTTTGTTTCTTTATTAGGATGTCTAGGAATCGAAATTTTTCATATTTTTCAATTTCTAAGGTGAATTTGATAGTATGGTGGAAATTATTGATTTTGTTGAGATAATCCATTAGTTCTTCTTTCTTATGATTCCAAATGATAAAGATGTCATCTACATATCTGTACCAAGTTGTAGGTTTTGGGGTAATTTGAGATAAGATTTTATCTTTTAGGTCTTCCATGAATAAGTCAGCACAAGAAGGAGAGGGGGGGACTACCCATGGTTAATCCGGTAAGTAGTTTTTTGACAAACGAAATAGTTCGAAGTTAAACAATGATTGAACAACGTAGTGATGTTTCTTGGGAACAAGTTATCTAAGATGTTGATGACTTCCACAAATGGAATGTTTGTAAACAGAGATGTGACATCACGGCTAGCTAGTATATCATCTTCAGAGATAGGGATGTTTTTTAATTTCTCAATAAAATGTTGTGAGTTTTTGATATAAGTATCCGAGTTATGAATGTGTTGCTGTAAATTTTGGCTAGATATTTAGACAGTTGGTAAGTTGGAGAATAGATTCCATCACCTATTGGACGTAATGGTGTGCCTTCTTTATGTATTATAGGAACGCCATACAATCTTGGAGTTAACAGGTGCATGGATTTTAGCTTTCTTGTTAAATCTATAGGCCATTAGTCATTCCACGTAATAGTTTGCTTGTGTCATTATGGTTTTTTTGCGTAGGATATATACTGAGAACGTCATAGACAGACGTGTCTGATAATAGATTTTTAATTTTCCCTTCATAATCTTTTATATTTAAGATAACAGTATTATTGCCTTTGTCCGCTTTAAGTATGATGATGTCTTTATTATTCTTTAATTTGAGTGGTGTTCTTCTTTCCATTTGGTTAGAGTTGGTGTTAGGAGATCTTGATGGAGCGGAGAGGATTATGCTGCTTTTTAATCGTAGGTCATTAGCTATTGGGTGTGGTAGCAATGAGATGGCTTTTTCTAAGTTTCAGATGAAATCTATTTAGGAATAGCAGTAGGTTTTAAGGCGAAATTGAATCCTTTTTTGAGAATTGAGATCTCAGGTTTAGTTAAAGTGTGTTTAGATAGGTTCACTATAACTTGGTTATCTGGTAGAGACGGTTTGAAGTTAATGTGATTATCATAGAGCAGGTTGAATTTATCAATTTGCGTCTTTTTGCTGTAACCGCTGTACTTTTTTTTTTTTTTAATTTACAAATGTAAACCAAGTTAGTTGTCCATTTCTTCCCTGGAATTCATCCGCGAGGTTTTCCTTGAATGTCGAGAAAGGTTTCATCTCTTCATCTCTATGCGTCTGCCCCTCTCAATTTAAAGTTCCGCACTTCAAACGCGACGTGGATTTCTGTTTCCTTCCGGGAGAAACTCCAACTTTCAGCTCAACAAACAGACGACTGTGTGAAGTTTCCTCTTTCTCTTTGCTCTCGAACAGTTTTGCTAAAAGTATTCAAACAGACTTGCAAAAGCACTTCTTTCTTGCCCACAATTTCTTATTTTAAATACGCTTTCTTGAAAGAGGTCATTTCAGGATTCCATTCAAACCTTCACGATAGTTAGTTATTCGCGTAGACTTCGTATGGTAACTCCCGTATCTCGTAGGGTTTCAGAGTGAAGCCTTCTGGAAAGGTAGAGTCATAGATGCCGTTTCCACACAGAAAATTAGCAGGATTCGTGTCCGCAACCTCCAAGAGTGGATACGCTAACCATTCTGCCAACCAGGCCGGCATTGTTCACCTTTAACAGCCTTTAGTTTATTGGGTGACGTCATCCCTTACGTCACACACGTTTCCTTTTAATTCAGGAAACCCACATCGAAATGTGATCGCGTGAGTAACAAAATTGAAACGTACGGGTAAATGTTTCCCAATACAGGAACCATCCTCTCCCGCCTTGTCGAGTCCACCCGTTTCTACGCACAGAACCTGGTTGAAACCTACAAATTCCGGGAATTACACACACCCCCCAGTGACAACACACGGAATGTTGACTCATAATAGGAGCAAATAACATTCCTCTTATGACCCCTCCAGCAGAGGAGGGAAGCCCACTCGTCAATGCGATAAGCAAAGCTCTGCTCAGAATACTCTTTTGGGCGATTGTGAGGCTTCCCCTATCCCATTATCACGAAACCAGCACTTTTATCACCCCACTGAAGCCTTTATCGGCAGGCCCCCCTCGCTCTAAGGGGGAGGGGGTCTTGTTCTACTGTTTATTGTGATACTTTCCCCGAGGGTATTACCACCATCCCCGTAGTCGGTTGCCTCTATGCCGCATCGAATCATTTCGTGTACATGGTGGGGGGAGGGGAGCTGTCAGCCCTCATCTCGTCCTGTCCCTACCCCGTCTTTATTCTGCTTGGACGTAATCAAATCAGCGTATTTTTTTATTTTATTTATTTTTTTTTTGCACGGAATTTTCAGCGAATTCTCTCCCAAGCTGAGCTTCTTCGTAAGATGTCTGTTTCGGGGAAAGAAACTGACTTCCTTGAGTGACGACGCGTCACCAACTATTCGCAGAAACCCTTCGAAGTGACTTTTGCCTCTTTTATGCTCCGCTCGGCTCATGTTTATGCAATGTCGAACGCATTTAATCACGTCGTTCTAACGCCGGCGGACATTCTTAATTTTAATTGCGTCTTCCGTCAGCTCCTCCTCGCTAAAAGGGAAGCGCAAAAACGCCTTCCCACCTGCGTACGCGATGAACTTGTAACCTTCATTACACACCCGAAAATCAACACTCGCAATTCCTTGAATAAACATCTCTTTCTCCTCCTCCTTCTCCTTTCCCTCTTTCTTCTCGCTTTTTGTGTCTTCTCCTCGTCCTCTCCTGGCACGAGAAGAACGAAAACATCGCCGAACGAGTTCACAAAGAAATTCTCTTCACGTTTCGTGATAAGAACAGGAGAGCAGCTGAGAATATCACAAGCAGCACAATTCTGACGTCACTGACGAGAATTTCAGATCTCTCCGGAACGGAGAACCTATATTTTGCAATTATGAAATATAACATTTTTTGTATAAATTATTAAAACGCTTGAAATGTGTTTTTCCTTTTTTTTTTTTTTTTTGTAATACGGTCATTTCTAAATGATTTTCACTACGTAGATATTTATGATCCTCTGTAGAAATGATATTTTGTTTCCTAACCTCGAGACCTCCAGAAAAAAATTAAAAATATAGCTCAGATTTTACTCCCCAACTCGAGGAAATTTTTTATTTTTAGGTCTTTTACTAGTTTTGAGTTATTCTATCTCGGATTCAGAAGGATAAGGTTTCCTTTTTTGAAAAATCTGTTTTGTTTTGTTTTTTTAAAAAAAGCTACAAAAGTTACACTATTTCATACATAATATGCACCTATTAGGATTTAAGGTTACAAGTAGCAGCTGCTATTTTTCCCCCGAAAACCTAGATTTGTCGATAGATTCGCGCTCATTATCAGCGATGGCTGATATCAGAGACAGACTGCGTATCGATCTTCAGAAAATGAGTGTTTACTGAAGTTGCTTTGCGTACACCCTTCGAAAGTGGGTGGAGCTTCATTAGGAATAAAAGTCATCGGAGAACTTATTTTTTAACACATAAAATGATTATATGACTGTTAACAGCAGATACAATTTAGGGGGGGGGGTGAAGGTATATCGAAAAAATATCTTTACTAATTTCTCGTATGTGTTGCTGAAATCTCGTCAGATCTCTGCCTATTCCTTATGCGCTCACAGTATTCTAAGCGGGCATGCTATTCCTCATCCCAATACTGTTCTCCTGGTTTAACATCTTCATATGTCCATCTACTATAAGTTGCACGTGGGTTTCAATATAATCTAACGATCTCTTGCCAGCATCGTTTCGTTCATATATTTGCTGCTCGCGAGATCGTGGATGGTGACTTCTCTTCCCTTACTTCAATCGGTAAATGGCGTGATTAAACGAAGTGTCGCGAACATTTGTCCCCTCGTGCATTCAACAGGACTTCGGCGAATGATTTCGGTTTTCTAACAGTGAAGCCTGAAATCTTATTAATAAGACACGTCGAAAAAATTGCTGCAGCAGACTTCGACACAACACCGACCATCGCTGTGGGGCTGCCACTCTTATGGGCGAGTTCAAACTGGGTCTCATTGCCTGCCTGACCTCCCTTGGATGTGCAGTTTAAAAAAATGCAACTTAGCGTAATAATTTTGAACTCTTATAAATGTGAAGATTGTAATAAAGTCCGAAATAATAAATTATGTGAGTATTACGTCTCTACGAAAGAAAAAAATCCGAAGGTCAGGGGTGACCACAAGAAATTTGGAGGGAGGAGGAATCAGCTCGTTCATTGTTTAAAATTTGAACACCCCCACCTGAGATGCAGACTCCTTTACTGCTAAATTGACAAATATAAGATCTTAAGTCGCTCTAATGAAATTGGTTTCCCTCAGAGACTCGCCTCGTTAACGAAGCCATCCCCGTTTGTTTCCGCCAAATTAAAATGCGTTTCAAATTGGATCGCCCTTAAATGTCGCAGGTTATTGGGCACTGGAAATATCTCGTGAACTTTTTTAGTGACAATTATCCCATTGACAACTCCTTAAAGGTTTCCCTTCTCGCCTGCCCCCCCCCCTCCTCGAACGTGATATTTGAGTGTTTGCTTGCCACTTAATGTCCTGTTTTTGAGTTAATTTCAAGACATCCCGTTTCCAACCCCCCCCCACTCTTCTTAACTCTATTAACTTTTTTTATTTCATTTCGCTGCTAAAGACAGTGATCCTGTCGCCACCCCCACTCACGCACCCACCTGCTCTGTTTCATTTCTGTGAGCTTTGATGTAAAAAAAATAAATAAATAAGTTGCATTTTGGGGAAGTAAAATAAAAAAAAAAAATGAGCGGAAGAATCGCGAGTCTTATCAATCACAATTTTCGTCGAGCTCCCGAGTAAATTACTAAATCGATTACCCGGATGCATCCTAACAGCAGATTCCTATTTTTGAACTCCTCCAACTCCGAATAAATCTAGGAGGCGTTAAATGGGGGTTTGTAGAAACGAATGCGTTCAAATACTGGGCAAGGATACAAGAGAAGAGGGGGTTACAGGGGGTAGGGATAATCAATTATGTATGAAAGTCTTGAATGGCAACAGACCTTAAAAACCCAAAGTGGTGGCTTCTGGCACGTGTTTGCCAATAGAAGTGCAACTTTAATATTAGAATTAATGAGGCAGACAACGGAAGGGGTTGATAGCAGTTCGGCAACGGAAAGAAACACTTCCTGAGGTTAAAAGACAAACCCGGAGAAAGACAGCTGAAGCCACTTAAAAGAAAACGTTTTTTTCTTTTAGCGATTATTTCAAGCTCTTCATTTTCTGGCTGCTTGAAATAGAAAAGGGCTCGTAGAGACACGCATTTATTTTTTTAACTTTATTTGAGGTTGAACACTTTCACGTCGCGACAACATCGAAAGATTGAAAAAAATAACCAATTTCAGTTTTTTTCTGAAATTGGTTCGTTGCTGTGGTTACAATTGTTAAAATACGTTGCTGTGGCCACAATTCTACTCGACAGGTGTCGCTGAAGGTAGTTTATTTATAAGTAAGTAGTTTTCTCCTACATATTATTTTATTTATATTTTCATTTTTGGCAGAAAAGTTAGCGCTGAGAAATGGGAGTAATTAAATTGTCCACATAACCAGTTTGCCAGTTCTGTGTGTTCTAAGGTTCGTTTGTGTACTCTGCCAGAAAGGAAATTCGCGTTTTTAAGATTAAAAAATAAAATAAAATAAATTCTGCCAGTCGTAATAAGTAACAGAGAGTAATCGAAAAATAAGTGGGGAACAGTGGCGAAGAATGTGCGATTCTCGTGCAGTGTCTTGTTGGACCAACTGCTGAAATATTCCTTTCCGGTATTATCCTTTTTAATATTCAATTGAGGAATCGAAAGCGTTTGCGTCACTCACAATTCTGCATTATTCTTACTATCACAACCTCCGCACGTTTTTTCCCACTCGCGCGGGAGAGAGGGAGGGTTCCCAATAAAACGAAATTGTTCCCAATCGAAATAATTGGAGCCGAGTACCAGCTGGAACATCGGTGACCTTGCGATCGTCCGAATAAAGTGCCTCGAGGTTCGCAGTTGTCCTTTTGCGTCCGTCGGTAGCGATCCCGTAATGCATTGCGACATCCGCTCACCTGCCGAATAAATCGTCCTTTCGCTGCCTCGTGCATACGAATTAATTCCGCGGCGCCAATTCATACATGACTGCCCCCACAGATGGAACTCGTTGGTTGCTCGCAGTTCGCTTGATGCGAGACGATGTCGAGTCCCTCTCTTCTCGACGGAGAGCAAAAACCACTCGGCAAATTGATATTTCTGCAGACACTTGATTTAGAAAATTAACGTCGGTGCCAATGGTTGACTTGCCAATAGCAAGGTTTGTCCAGTTCTTTCCGGAAACATTGCAAACTTTCGTGAACAAACAAACGGCAAAAATCTAATTTTGAAAACGCGTTTAGAGCGATTCAGAAGCGGAAGCTTTTAAAGAAGAATTAGCAAATGTGCACGAGCCCGCAACAGTCGACGCAATGCAGCAGATTCGTTTCTCGTGCAGATTCTCTTCGGTGGGGAATTGGCTGGTTTGTATCGGCTCGTTTTGAAAAATGCGTTTTGCTTTTATTTTATTTATTTTTTTCTTCGTTTATCGATAACTTACGGGACTGTGGAAATCATGCACTTTCTCAAAAATCGATTGCGCCGACACCAAGTTGAGAAATAAACACTTTATTGACCGTGACGTTCCGACAGCAAGATTCTATCTTGATCAGATACCACGCTGTTGGAGAAGAAGAAGAAGAAATTGTAACAAAACGTGACGTCTAAATCGTTCTGCTGCGCACACAAAGTCGAAATCCGATTGTGTTCGTGACGTCATTCCTGACGTCACAACCCTTTCTAATCTGGCGGTCCTTGAGAGATTAGAGCCGAAATGGGCTGCAGCTGAAAACGCATTTCTTTGGCTCAGGAAATGGACTGCGTTCGAACTACCCTGATTTCGAAGTTCACGTGCCGATTGGCAGCCCTTTTGGTGTTTCGTATCTGAGTTCAAATCCAGGTCGGGTTAAAAATAGACCCCCTTTTTATCTTCTGCCCCCGCACACGCGCTCTTATTTTAGCTGCAAGAATTTCCGAGTGCGTTAAGCAAGGACGTTAAATCGACTGCGGTCCCTCAATCCTTTTCTTCTTTCTTTCTTTCCACGTTGACGTCATCCTCCGCGGGTCCAACGAGCCAAAGTGCAAAACACGCATTGTCAACGACTTGCTTTTCCCTCCCCCTACACCTTGCAGTTCGCACGTGTAATTCCCCCCCGGGTCCGTCCCTCCTCCTCTTTTCTGTGCTTGATGCGATCTTCCGCGTCCTTTCACCTCCGAGGCTTGTTCGTCTGCTGCAGCGCTCAGCTTTAATCCGACACGGAATTGCGGTTTATCGAGGCGGAATGTCGTCGTCAGGTTGCTGCCATTGTTTCTGTCGCTGGGCGAACAAGCGGGCGCGTGCCACCACGCCCTGAGACGCTGCACGGACCACGGAGTTCTGTTATTTATGTTCCATTTAAGACAATGCGGGGAGTCGTGCGTGGATCCTGACCGGCTTCCTACCCAAGTTCAACGTCTCGTGCGACGTCTTTTTCTTTCTTCGTTGCAATTTCCGCGGGTTTGTCGACGTTTCCTGGCTTCTTGGCGATTTCGCACCAACTCGGTGCTTCTCACGAGGTCTCCATTCACATCCTCATCTCGAAGTGGAGGGGGGGAAGGTCGATAACCTGCCATAGAGGAATACTTGAGGTGCATTTGTTATTTTTATGGACTCGCCCGTCATAAACACTCCCCGCCCAGTTCAGGTGGACTCCGTATGAGCCAATTGCTTTTTGAAGATTTCGGTTACACTAATAATGAAAATAAATTTAAGAATATAATAATAGGGAGAGAGAACCAGAGTGTCTCTCCATATATTGGCTGTTCTGGTAATCATCGTATTTGGTCATCGTATTTACTTTTCTCTGATGTAGATCGAGTTTAACAACTTCGTGTCAAGGAAATAACAACTGTCACCTACACCCTTGCACAAAATTTACGGGAGTTCAGGAGTTTTTCCCAGTTTTACTGATGGTCAGCGATTCTCGTTCAAGCCTGCTGTAGTAGATGCCTCATTGCACCACCATCTTCTTGGGGATTAATCCGCTGGGACGTTATTATCGAGGTATGAACGCTTTAGAAATGGTCCCCAGTCACGGGATGAGAGTCCAGTAGTTTTGAATGGAAACCGCTTAAAGGTGGGAAATGTTGGCACCGGTTACCATGGTAACGTTCATTTGGCAATTGCGTAACAGCCGAAGACAAAGCGAACTGCAAATGGGAAATTCATTTAGGGCTCAAATAAAGACTGAACACACACACATCCCAAGTGCTGACTGATACACCACGCGCGCGTGTGTGGGTGGGGATGGGTCGGTTGTGCATGCGTGCGGGGAGGGTTGAGGAACTTATATCAAACAGGGGGCTTCGAGTAGAATGAAAACTCTTCTTCGAAAAGGCCGTGAATCTTTAAAAAGTAAAGCGAATAAGAAAAGGGATTGAGAAAGCGATGGTCTTGGCGAGGAGTGCAGCGAGAGAACACGTTTGCTGTTTGGCATCAACGGTGGATCACTGGCGAAATTTCTAGAGACCAGCAATCGTTCGTTGCTTCTCCTGTTTAGAATAATTTATCCCTCACCGCCAGCGTGGTTCTGGGTTAGTCGTACTTCCCCTTAAAGAAAGTACAACTAAATCCCACTTGCATCACTCACCCCCCCCCCTTCCTTCGACTGTTCGCTGAGTAAGAATTGAAATATTGTTTCGAAATGTGAGGGAGGATCCCAAGCGGAAATGACGTCTTTTGCCGAATGATGCGAACCAAGATGAGATCTTCGCAGTGTCTGAAGATGCGATGGAAATGAAAGCCGCAAAGAATGCGTTCTCGGATGTTTCTATAAAGCTTGAAGCAGTCCCTGGGACTTCTGAAATTAGGCTTATTGTTCTGCTGTGTAGTTGAAGGTCGGCGCTCCAACTCCTCCTTTTAAAAAATTGAAAGTTTTTAAAAGCATTCGGAGATTTCTTGCACGAAATTTCCTTCTTCTCTCCATCTTGAGCGAAAAATTCACTTTTTTTTTTGACAGTTGTGAGTACCGCAATGGCGAATGACCTGGACTTTCTTTTTCGGAGCAACCATTGGCAAATATTAGGAGAGACTGCCTGGATGAGTAATGACGGTTGCCCAGCACTTGTTAAGGTTTTTAGTTTCTTGTTTTACTTCACATTTTCCTCGACCCTTCCTCTGAATTCACCCTAGCGTTCACAACACTTTCTTGCGTTCACACACAAAACGGGACTTATAAGAGTACACAAACCTTTCTTCAGTGCCATATAAGTGACCTGATGGCATTCTAGTAAATCACAAATGGATTGCAATCGGAAACTCAAGCGACCTTTGCTACGACATCTAACGAAGTACTGGGTCGTTAACAACATGATGTGCTGATTTGCGACAGGACTGTTTTTCCCCCCGAGCAGTTTAATTTGCTTCCCTCCTGGTCAGCAAGATAGCAAAGTGACGCTCACAGGGACATATCGACCACTGCTTCAAAACAACACCCTTGCATTCAGGAGATGCGGGAGGAAAAGGCCGCTAACGGAACAGTCTCCAAATCGCGCATTGTTTTGTAACCCCATCTCTAACAGACTTAATTCTTTTTTTTTATGCGTGTTACCACTGCGAGTACTTTTTAAATGTAATTGTTTACAGCAGCTTCATTTCCACGTGAGCTGAGGGTTTTTAATTTCCAGTCAAAATACCTTCAAGTTTTCCCAAAATAACTTCTCCAAATTTATTTTGTTTGCTGAGTTCCGAATCTCAGTGAAGACGTCACCCTTCATAAGGAGAGGGAAAGGTTGTGTCGAAGTTCCGTGTTCGCTCTCCCCGACAGCAGCCTGGCAGTGATTAACTGATTCTCGTCGTCCATTCTTCAATGTTCCTGTCGCCTCTTCTTCCTCGAACACAAGCCGCTAATGCCCGCATCAGCAGAACGAGCGGCTCTCCTTCGGAGGTGGCAAGTGTTCGTTATGGGGTCACAATGGAAAGATTCGAAACGCCTTGACGGATGGTGACGTCGCACGACAACTTATTGTCGAGTTGTCGAGCCATATCCCCTGTGACGTATTTCGAAAATTCTTTGCCAAGTCCTGGGAAACTTTCTTTCCGTGGGCCAAAGTATTCACCGAAAAGTACGCAAATGGCAGCGAACGCGGCTCTCGCTCCCCGGAGACCTCCCCCCCCCCCCTCGAGAGGCTTAAAATTTGCGACAGAAATTCTCAGAAATATTTTTCCTCAGGCAAATAGAAAAAACAGAAATATAAAAGAGCGAAGTTTTTTTGTTTTTTTTAATTTCTGTCTCTGAACTTGGCCAGACGAGAGCACACAGACGCCAAGCCGCACTGCCTTTCCGAAGAAATAGACGAAGGATGCTGCCGTTATGTGGACGGCAACAAATGCTTCAACTTGAGGTCGTTGAAACAGATTACTTGGGAAGGCTGAAGACAGAGAAAGCAATTCAGAGCGCAAAGTGTAAAAACAATACAAAGCTATTCGCAGTCGAGAGAAGGAGAGATTGTAAGATCATCTTAAGATACTCAAATGTACGAGGCTCCTCCCTGCGAAATAAAAACACCGAAATGGGAATCGCGAAAGAAAATAAAAAAGATGGAAAATAGAAAGAAAGAAATGATATTCGGAAGTGCTGTGAAGGAATTTTCTTCCTCCGTACTAGTTAACAAGCTCAAGAAAAAACTGTCGAAGGAAATGCCATTTCCTGATAAACACCCTGCAGGGGGGAGGATTCAGGACATTACACCACTACGTATTTATTTTTATGTTATTTTTACTTTTCCATCAACCATTTACGTTCAAATTAATTTGCTGTTCGCAGAGTTTATGTTTTGGTCTTCTAATCCACTTCTATTTGGATCGATCCACTTCGATCTGATCTTTCTCGATCTGTATTACCTTAAATCAGCTCTGCTCGCACAATCTGGACAGCTAACAATGTCAGGTTCATTTCTAATCTCCCATATTTGTGTGTGTTTTTTCTGTTGATGTCATCTGTCCACTCCTTTAATTTTAGCCTTGTTGTTTTCATAATTTTGGCTTTTTTGTTTTGCTGATTTTTCATACAAATTTGTTCCAGCATTTGAGAGTCCCGAATAGTTGCACTGAATTTGAATAAGAGTATCTCATCATCATAAGGATGGTAGAGACCATCAAATTACCATTCGAACAGTTGACGCACTTGCAACTTAAATACGGCCTGAATATATATTGCTGTGTTCCATTTACCCTACGCAGTTGTAGTTTTGTGAAGCGCTTTTCTCTTCGCACACCTTTTGTGTGTGTGTGTGTCTTTTCCACGTCTACGAAACTTCAATTCAGATGTTTGCGACATTCCCACGATTTCTTACTCGTTTGTCATAAAATGAACACCTGATTCTGACAGCACCGATTTGAACTGAATCCAGCTTGTTCTTCGCTTCCACAATTTTTCTTAACCTCTTCTCAAAGAATTCAAATCTTTTCTGATTGGTTGTTGCAAGTGGACAGCGTCTCCACTTTGCAGATAACAAGCTGCCGGTTCGAATCCTGCAGTGGCCTGAATGTTGTGACGTTGTTCGAAACACTCACCTTGCCTTGCTCACTGGGAACCTGAAGGGGCTCAGAGCTGTTACTTTGTAATTTCTAGAGCAAGTTTTTCTTCTGTTATTTAACCCACCCCTCGATACTTCGTGTATTATATGCTTTTGCATCATTTCTTCGGTGATGTTCCAATTAAAAAAGTCTAATCCCGAGCATTCAACAGAGAAATCACTACACGAAGAAATTATTACACCAATTATGAGGAGTCGAATTTCCGATGTTTGCAGTGCTGTCAGCCACTTTTAGAAATATGAACGAATATTCGAAATATTACACAAGCTCTTAGTGGATTTTTGACACCTCTCAGAGAGAGAGAGAATGCAAATTTACGGTGAAATTTTCCATTTTGCAAATATGCCTGTTAATTCGGCCTCATCTCAAATCATAAGAAACTCCAGAATCATTCTTGGAGGCAACTAAACATTTTCCGTTATAACTGGAACAAAGTCCTTGTTTGCAATCAGTAAAAATCAGTGGAACTTCAGTTTTGAGAAATAAAGCAAAAATTAAAATAATGCGTGGCTTACTTTCTGGGAAGCAAAGTCGAGTGAGTGAGATTGTTGCGTGTGGCTTTGCATCATGACGACCTCCAGCACAAGAATCGCCTCAGCATTTCACTGGAATTAAAAAACGCGATTCCAGGATAAGAAGAGAAACAATAAACATCTTGCGTTGAACGTACCAGCCTTTCCATTGAACTTGGCATCATCTGGTCTTCCCCATGTGAGGGGCAAGTAGACTAAACGACCCTCCACCTAGAATGAATTGAGTTGAGTCTTTCTGTCGATCTTTAATTGGGATCGTGAAACACGATGACAACTGTAATGCTCCGTTGAAGCTCTTGGGAAAATAAAGCAGTTCTTTACTTGTTTTAGCTTCGTATCAGTACGATTTTTTTTTTTTTTCCATTAGGGGCTAGAATCGTGAACGTGCACGTTGGGGCTGGAACAGGAAAATGAAGCTTCTATTTTTAAAGTGATTGATTGCATTCTGGCATTGAAGGGAATGTTGAACAAATGGAATTGTGAATACCCTCTTCCCCAACCCATTCCTTAGTGAGGTTTCAGTGAATGCACGCAACTGGCAAAATGTGCGCGAATTCAGGCACCTCATCATTGGCGTTGTCTGGTGCGCTGGGTCACATGACACTCTTCACAAGTTCTGCTGTATGTTTAAGTATTTTTTTTTTTGTAATTTATTTGTAAGCTTCCTATAATAGTACAAAATATTGAAACAATCCTATGTGTAACCTAAGAGCAACCGAGGTAAGTAAATGAGGATTTCCAAACCTGCTAAATGTTCCTGGCCTAATTATCCCATCTCGTCCTAACACATGGCGCCTCCGAAGAGGTAGCATTATTAACATCGGCAATGAGTTCCAGCCCCCACTCCGGAAGTGCGCGATCCGCCAGCTTCCATTTGCCAAACAGCTTCCGAGGGCAAACATGCACACGCGAAAGCGCAGCATGCGCTCAAACGCTACTCTCGTTACAGCGCGCGCACGCTCTCTCGACATCCCCCCCCCCAATGCCTGCTGCGATCATCGAAAACTCGTTCCAGAAGAGAGAGAGAGAGAGAGCGGAGTCGCACCGATCGATGAGAATTCTTGCGTGCGAGGAGAGGACACAAAACACCCCGCGGAATGATGGGAAGGAAAAGCGAACGGCAGAAAGCTGATCGAGAACAACGCCGGGTCGAAAAGATGCACACACGTCACATGATCGGTCTCACAGATCCTTGGACGCGATGCGGAATTCAGCCGCCGCATCTTCCAGGAAGTAATCCGCCTGTCCTCTGTGCTGAACCCGCCGAAGAATGCGAACGTTCAGAAATATCCATTCGGGAGTGCATTCACTTAATGCCGACTGAGCAAGTGAAGGAGAAACATTTCTTTTTCTTAATAATTCCTAGTTGTACATTGAGGGGAACTGCTTAAGGGGAACAAAATGCCTTTAAGAAAGAATATCTGACAAGTGAGTATTCGCTCTTCTAAGGAGTCGATTTTTATCTTAAAGGTGAACTTCGTGAAGAAAATCAACCCCTCGGGATAAAAAATTCTTTCGAGTGTTAACATGGTCCAAACAGCGAAAAATTCTTCCGTTCTTCTGTCTGTCCCTCGCAGTACTCATCGATGAGAAATGCGTCACTAAAGGGATCGCAGAATGCGCGAGCAACAATATGAACTGCATCACCAGGTGTAAATGGGGCAACGAACTAAGAGAGAGAGAGAGATCATTTTTGTTCTTTCTTTCATCTTCTTTGAAATTTACGTGTTTTTGCTGGTGTGCCAGATCCACATTACAAATCCCCAATAAGGGGTGAGCGCGTCTATATCTCTTGTAGGGAGCATCATAATGACCCTCCATCAAACTTTATTTTGCTCCGAATGCAAGAAGAGATTTTACGATGCCGTTAGCTGCTTTGTGAGTGAAGAAAATCTCGTGTTCCGCTCAGAGAAAAGCCGATTCAAGTTTATGGGATGACTCACATCGTGCTCATCTTCTTCGCTGTAATCCCCAGGCTGCTGCATGGCAGCATCGATTGCAGCCTCTTATAATCCGCCCTTACTAATAATCCGTCATCGAGATTCGAAGTAATCCCTCTCGTTTGGGATTAAAGTTAATCCACCTTGCACATTACAGTGAGTTTAAGTGGATGGCAAATTAACAGCTCGATCGAAGTATTTGTATGCAAATGAACTTCTCTCAGACAAGCAACGCTCTGCATTACAGTAGCACACATGAGGGGAGATGAGCACTTACCGCGCAATGAGTTCCTAAGAGACGATTAGACGAAGGTCGAATCGCCTCTCAGGAACTTCCTCGGAATGAAATCTTCATAAAGTATTGCAAAATCTCCGTCTTGTTTTGTCCGCTAGCCGTTCCAGCAGAAGGCGCAATCCTAACATCCGCGTGTGCATGCATGGATTCCCACCCAGTCCGATCACTCCCATTTCACACGGAAAATAGGAGAAGAGGAAATCCCCCACGTGACGGGTGAAATGAATGTGTGTGTGGGTAGAAACCGTGAAGCAAATCGAAACCGAAGCCTGCTGGAAGCACGCGGCGTTTCTGTGTGTGTTCTTGGCAACGCGAGTAAATCACTTTCTGTTTTCAACTCGAGGAAAAAGAAGCCTCTTGAAAAGTTCGGCTGTTTTAAAGCAAAGCCCAAAATGCCAAACGCGTCACAGCACAGTAGGGATGAATGACAGACACCAACGTAGAAATAAAAATTATAATCATTAGAATCAGTTGTCTGTCACTCACTCTGCTTCACGCTCTCTTTCTTTTGCAACATGCTTAGATGTGATCTGTTTACAATGAAAGAGAGAGACAAGATTGTTATATTCTTAACTCTGTTCCGCTGAATAATTCAACTGAAAGTAAATTAGTCATTTTCATAGAGAGATGGAAGGGTTCATCACCGGGTAAAGCAGAGTTTGATCTCGCAAGAGAGACAAACCAGACGGAGAGCAAATGCAGTTGACAGATGGACGAAATACATTTCAACCAATTGAGAATTGTATTTTATGGGATGGTGGAGTTTAGTTTCTATTATCGGAATGAGAGATTGATAAAAACCCAGCAGGAATTAAGACTGGTATGAGGATGATGCTATCCTCATCGCAGAAACCTAAGGAAAATCGGGAGGGGTGTATTCTGTTAGAAAAAAAAAAGTCATTCTAAATTTAATAATCAGCAAAACCAAAGCGATGGATTCTGACAATCTGAATGAATTGCGATTGAAGAGTATAAAATAGAGGTGGTTATGAGTTATGATTCACTGCCGTCCAGAATAAGAAATGGGGCTAATGTGAAGATGAAATTAAAAGAAGGTTAGCTATGGCGAAAAAGCGATGTTTAACCTGACAAAAATTTCGAAAGACAAAAATGTCGCTAAGGCCAGCGAACGTTAGAATTGTCAAAGCAATGGTGTTTGCAGTAGCGATGTATGGATTATGAAGAGGAAAGTGAATTGATTTATTTGAATTAATAGACAAATGGAGGAGACCATTAAGAATCCCAGGGACTTCAAGAATGACCACTAAGAAGGTTTTAGAGAGTATAAAGTCAGAATGCTCGTTGGAGGCGATGATCGCTAAACAGAAGTCGATGTGCGTTGGACATATGCGAGCTGATGAACCATTGGAAAAGGCAATTGTGTTCGGGATGATTGAGGAAATGAAAGGAAGACCGCAAAAGAGTTGGATGAACAACATAAAAAAACTTACTTGAATTTCCGATTGCTGAAAGAAAGGACAAGAGGCCGAGTGGGATGGAGAGCCTTGGTTCACCAAGAGTCGAAAACGACTAAATGTCACATGACAACAGCGGCGTACATGGCCATAAGGTCTAAATATTATCATACTCTACTTAACTCGTTTCCTATATTTCTAATCGACATTTTGTTCTTTACGTTTTTACGGATGTTTGGTCTACTCTTGATGTGTTTCTCAGCCCTTTCTCGGCCTTCGCACGAGCAGATTTATTCTTTCTCTTTTCTAGCCATCATGTTTCCTTCCTCATGTGTCTCTTTTCCTTATGTTCCACTCTCTCTCTCTCTCTCTATTTGTTCTATATCTATGCCAGTATGTTTTATAAATCTCTTTCCAGTTTCTGCTTTCTTCTTCTCATTCTTCGCTGTGTACATCCAACCGTCAATATTGTTCTGTCTCTTAGTAAAAATTTTCTTTGAATGTCTCAATTTGATCTTTTTTTTCATCTTTTCTGCATTTGTCAAATTGCATCATTTCCTGCCTGTGTTTTTTTTTTATTTCCATTCTGTCAATCCCTTCCCCCTCTGTCTATTGGTTTATGATCCCTTCTAATAAATTATTATCAATGTTTTATTTTTCTTTCTATTTCTGTTGGACGATTTTGTGCAGTTCTTTCTTTTCTCTCCAAATATTGTTTTTACAAGCATTTTCTAACCTTTGCCCTTTTCTTTCCATGCATTTGCATTCCATTTCTTCCTATGAATACTTTTCTCCTCACCCTTTCTAGGTCACTTCATTCTATCATTGTCTGCATTATTAGCCTGTAATTATCCGTTTTTTTTTTTAAAAATCTTCTGTACATTATATTTCTTAATTCTGTATTTTCTACACTTGTCTGGTTAACTAACTTATTGCTGTTTGTGCATTTAATTTCGCGTTTGTCGCCTGTATTTTTTGCTTGTATTTCTCTCTCTCTCTCTCTCTTTCTCTCTCTCTCTCTCTCTCTCTCTGTATCTGTTTTTCCATAGTCGTGTCCTTTTCCGCTACAATTGACTCCTTGTTTGAGTCCCCTCGTTATTCTGCTTCGTCCGGTGGTATTGTGATGAGCCCGGCTGGTCGTAGCCTGAAATGTCAGCTGATATTGTCGTGTATTTTGGACATCAGTGTGTGGCAGAAAATTTCACTGAAAAATCAATGACGACATTTCGGTCTCTCAACTGGCACAGCGTGCTTCCCTCACCGATCAATAACTACGGATTCGCTCTTCGCTACCACGCGTCCTTCCAAGCCAGCACAGCAGTGAGGTGGGGGACGAAAATGGAAAGATAACTTCCCCTTTGTATGGTAACTTGCTTCTATGAATAAGTGGAATATCGTGCACTCAACGAAGTGTGCATGAACGAAGTTAAACAAAGAATGCCGCTTGGAGTGGGCGATGACTATTGTTAATGCGAACAATGATTTTTAGGTTTAGAGACACGACCCCTGGAACGTCTGCTGATCTGTCTCTTTGGCAAAAAGAAAACATGTCGCATTGGGGACATTTCAGATCCCAGAAAACTGTTTATTCTTTGCATCAGCGGATACCTTAGAAGCAATACGACGTCGTAACAAATATATTCGCGATTGAGACAACTTCAATTTATGGATCGTGTTTCGCGTCCATAAATTTAATTAATTTCCCCAAGTTCAAAGAGGAGGACATTGATCGTAGACGCGGGGGAGGTTAAAGAGTGCACGGAGAGGGTATACATGCATGTCTCATTGTTTGGTTTCCGTTTCAACTCCTGGCAACTACAGTTTGTTATTGTCATGGAGCCAAGTTCATAAGCTACGTCAGCGTTTATGAGGCCGGTGATGAGGGGGATGAGTTCGCTTACATTCAACTGCGTGGCATCAATCGATAATATAACTCGTGGAAGCAAAGTGCAAACTGGCGTTAAGGGGATTTCATCGCGTGTATTGAGAAATATAGCCTCACATTGAGGGGGAAAGTCATCGTTTGCTTGAAAAAAAATGTAGCGAAATCATTTTTTTATTTCTTCTGTCCATCAGTAAGCGGTTTATTCCTCCCCCTCCAGCGTCATAAAGTAACAGAGAACACCCGCTTTTTAAACCCACTCTTGTTTGATCAGAGTTATCCTTGAAACAAGTCGCCTCTCAGGCGCCATCTATATACTCCGTAGCGACCTTGGCAAGTCATGACTTTCAGCGACTTCTATTATTAGAACTCTCACTAAGACGTCGGTGTGGCTGTCAGAGATCAGAGCACGAGGCAAGGGAGGCAACTCAGGTAACATCCGGGTTTTCTGGAAAGACATGGACTTCCGGCGTGCGTGGGCTTTATTATTTACAGGAAGGAAAACAGCCGCAGGGTATGCCGTAGCGAACTCATAAAAAAGTCCGAAATACGGATGGATGGACGCAACAAAATCCCACAAGATAATGAAACATGTCTTATTTACCCCCCCCCCCCCCGAGACTGCTCCGTGTGCTGACCTTTAATCTCCCCTCGCGAATGCTCTCGTTTAGTGCGAGATGTCTCGTTTGATCCACCAACAGGGAGGAGAGAATGCCACCGGATGCGTCGGGGAACCAACGGTCGGAAGTTGACAAATAAATAAATGCAGGGCGCTAAGGTGAAGGTGGGTGACTTGATGTTGGCCGACTGAAGCGAAGTCAGTGTGGTGTTCGGGTAGACAGCGAACGAGAGGGATGGAAAGAGCGTTTCATTGACGATACTAAACACGCTTCAAATAGCGCAGTGTGAAAGAAGAAACTGAGCAGTCGCTCTCTTGGGGGAAAAACAAGAGCCTCTCTTGCGTATCAGGCCCTCAAATATCCCTTAATAAGCAGGACTAGCTAAGCGGTGAGTCTGACGCGATCCGTTGTTTCCTATTCTGGTTTAGTAACAATTAAACTCTCATTAAACTGAAAAAAATCGAAACTAATTTGGCAACGGAGATAAGAAGATGAATATTTATCTCTCTCTAAGTAACTAGCTTAAAGAGATAAATATTTAAATCAATAAATAACTCTGTACAATATATGAGGACACCTAAAGTGAGAAACCCGTTTGTCTCGAAAAGACTGCTTCCACCCTTTTACCAACCTCGTGGATGAGAACCCCAATTGAGAACCGCGATAAGATGGAGGAAAAACAACAGAAGATTTCATCATCAAACATTCACTCAGCAACATGGGCTGAAAGGTTTTCGGTGTGTTTAAATTCTCTGAAATGCTAGTCGAGCAAATCCTCCTCCCCTGTGCTGTCCCCTTTCTAACAAATGCCCAAGGGGATAACTCGATTTCGATGTGACATTAAAATGACGTCGATTGCATTTCCTGGTATTGTTAGTATCAATTTTGCTACAGCAAACTGCACTACAGTCGTCGCCATAATGAGTGGCTTATTTAACAATGGAGGGAACGTAATTGGGGCCTTGTTAATGCCACTTAGACGAGACATTTCACGTGCAGCTCGTTGGAACTGCATTAGAACGAAACTGACGGTTACCGCATTCTGTTGGAAATTAGCTCGTGTGAGAGTAAGAAGAAACAGAGTCGAGTTGTATGCCGAAGTTCTTGAAGGTTTTAGCTCCACCGACAAGAGGAGCAGGAGGAGAGAGGAGACGGACTTCTACGAGCGAATTCCTTTTTTATAATGAAAATCATTAATGCTGAGTGTGTAGAATTCAAGCGGATAAGAATATTTAGTCAACTTTTGTTTCACTTGCAGAAATTGAATTAAATCCGATTTACATAAAACGCTACTTTTCCGATTTATTACTGCATGACTGAAGTCTTTAAATATTCTTGAAAATAGTTTCAAATATTTAGTGCTGGCCATCGTTCAAATTACAGCTCATCACATCTCGTGCAAAAGACACGCGTTTCGTTTATTTATCATCATTATCAAGAGCCTCAGCGGCTTCTCTTTGGTTGGAAACTCCTGAGTTAAGATCCCTTCCAGCAGACTGTGCACACAGGATAATAAGCGGTCCTTTCGGAGTATTAATTGGGCTTATGCGAAGCAGGTTACTTGGCCGTGGCAGGCCATTGAGCCTAAACTCGTTAAGCAGGAGAGGCCGGATTGCTCTCATTAATATTATATCAACGTTCCACATTAGAGTGCTTAACCGTATCAGAGATATGTGAGAGGTGGTTTTGCACAAAGAGAGAGAGAATGAATAGTGTTCACTTTTTTAATCAGCAACAAGCGAACAACACACCACCATTGTCCACTGTTGTCCCTTTACCAGGAATAGGTCAATATTCATTTAATAGTCTATTTATGTTAATAACTTGTATCCCATTTGTTGCATTTCTACCAATAATAATAAACACACTCCTATCAAGCGACATTATTATCCTATCGATCTACATCTTCAACACTTTTTTGCTGTTGTTTTTGTTGAAGTCCATCCCATAATTCCACATTCTAATCTTTAAGAAACAAGATTATTTACGCTTTCTATTCCTTCCCTTTTCACCAACATCTTATTCTGTCTTGTTGGACCCACCTGAGCGAAGCGTAACAAACTTCAATTATCGCCAAGGAACCAACTTGTGACTTTCTTAATTGAAGTTAAGAAAATTCGAAGGTTTCAGAGAAGATTTCCTGAGTTTGATGAACTGCCTCACGAGTCTCTGCGATTTGATGAGCTTAACTAAGAGGAGAAGGGATCTAATCGCAGAGACTCGTGAGGCAGTTCATCAAACTCAGAGAATCTTCTCTGAAACCTTCGAATTTTCTTAACTTCAATTAAAAACCTCAGTGAGTAAAGTGAAATCTTCTTCACGAGCGACTTCTGTAAGGGTATTCTCTCCTCCAAAGAATAAAATTTCTTTTAGTTAAACCTTCTTAAATTCTTAACTTTCTTGGTCGTTTTGCCGACGCATTCTTGAACTTAAATTCGTTGTTGACGAAAACTCAATTCGAATCCAAGTCAGAATGGAATCTCATAATTTCTTCACCTTCAGTTTTAATCCGGTAAAAGCTTTCATAACTCCGTCGCTAACGCCGATGCCCTTTGGGTGGAAAGACCTAGGTTTAGAACCCATCGACGCAAGTCCCCTTCATAAAGGCTTTTCCACAAAAGGTCAGTTAGCCAGTCTCTTGGGGGATAGTAGAGTTCCGCTCCCTTTTCCCCCTGTTTCCTTTTATTCTTTTTCTGTACGAGAAATTTGGCGTTTACTTCCACGAACTGGTCAGAAGAACATGCGTTTTTCCGACATAACTGAACGGCCTCATAGCCTTTGTTGCGTCTCCTGTACTTTCAAACAACCGAGCCATCCTTTCCATTTCCTAAATTATCGTGAAGTTAATTCATTCGGGCAACTTACCACTCTTCCCAGTTTTACATCATCAGCAAAGAGTGAGGGACTTGAACCCAATCAATGAATATCTTAAGTAATACAAAGCGGATCCTAAGCTACTAAACCTGGAAGGGGGGGGGGGCATAACGTTTCTTTTGTATGTTATCCGAACTTTTATTAATTAATTTTTCAGCTCAATATTTTTCAAAATTTTTTTTTTCTTATGCTGTATTTGATTGAGAAATTCGCTCATCCAATCAACTTCCGTTTTGTTTTAAAATTCTTCTCGAAACTTAATCTTATTGTTACGGATATGCGCTTGGTTTACTGATAGTAAACCATACCTTAAATTCAAATCGGACCTTGCCTTAATTTCAATCCCCCCCACCTCTCTCTCTCTCTCTCTCTCTCTCTCTCTCACACATATTAAGGTTAAATAATCATTTCCAGACGTTGGCTCTAAGTAGCTGATGCAGCCTTAAATTCCTAAGACGAAATTCTTAACTTCCTCTCATGTTATCGCGAAATAAATCCAGCAGAGTAGTTATTTGGTTACGGACATTTTGCTGTGAGAAGCTACCACAACTTAATTTTAAGAAATGTCGCTTGTTCCATTCCTTTTTCTCAATCGGCATTGAAATCGCCCAATTTTAATGCTTCGCTTTTCCCCTAGTTCCCTGAATAATTGATCCATAATGCTAGCGCTGGAATCTTCACTACGTGAGACACTCTCCCCCCTTAATGGGAGGTTCCCTCGATCATCAAGCACTCCGCTGAATCCCATCTCTCTCCCCGAAATGTGAATTTGAAGAGTCATTGGTTTTTATCGTTTCGGCCCTTTCTTATACGAAGAAGCGTTTCCATCTCTTCGCAATTCTCTTTCGGACCATTGTAATTCCCCCTTCATCAGAAATCTTCCCATTAAGCCAAGTTTATAAAAACTCGTCCACTAATTTAATCACAGAAGCTTAATTTTACAACTTCGTGCATTTGTGTGTAGAAACGTGTATGCCCTGTGACAGGTCGTGATAAAGTCGTAAAATGACTCGTTTAAGCGGTCTTTTATGTCGTGATTTCTTGTCGACCAAATATCTTTGACACACGCACTTTTTCTCCTTGTGAGAGCTGCAGTGACTGGTCTTCCATTTCACTTTAATATTTGCTTGTAGAAATGTTACGGTCATTATGTCTGAAATCCAATTCGCTGTCATTGCCCTGAACAATAAATTCTTCCTCATTAACCTTCGCATCGAGCAAACGTTCTTGTAGCCAATTCCTTGAACGTTTCCCGACACAAATTCCTTAATGATGCTATTTTACTGTGGCATTTTAAAAGCATTAGAATTATTTCAGAATATAAAGGAACAGTTAGAATGCAGAAGCATCTTCCTCACCGGATTTATATTACAAAGCGAGCCACTACTGTTAGTGGCAGTCCGGTACTACTTGTACCTAATTATTTATAACAGAATGATAACCAGAATAACAGATATTTTTCTTTGATATTAAACTCAACTTTTGTTCAGACAGAGGGGGAAACTTCTCAAATGAGGAACTTCTCATTTATCCAACTCGTAACCATCTACAAACCCCGTGTGCAATTTTCACATTTCGTGATGCGCTCAAAACTTCTAATTGCTTGACCCCACCCATAGGATAGCAATTCTCTTAACTAATTTTCCCTCTCTCTCTCTCTCTCTCTCTCTCTCTCTCTCTCTCTCTCTCCATATGCATACTTGGTGTCTCATTCGTCACATCCATTCTCATTGTCGTTCATCGTTTCTGCCACGTGTTCTCCTTTTTAGAGGTATTTTGATTCGCAGTGAAAGAATGGTGATGATCTCCACCTTCCTGGAGCAACCCGAGTAGCTGCTGGTCAACATGCATACGTAGTTTTGACTTCAAACTTAAACCAGCTTCTCCTTTGATAGCGATTAACTGATGCACTTTTTTTAATCTGAATAAGATTCTCATTAGAGATTAAGAAAGTAATGGAAAAATAAATTAAGAATCGTGTTGAGGAACATCAGTGAAAGCGATCACTTCCTCAGCAGCGCGCAGCAAGGTTTCTCTTTTCATCTTCCAAACAGGGAATCCAGCAGGAGAGCACATGAGCAATTACGACATAATAAGCTGCCCTCACAGCTTTGGTTGCTTTAGCCGTAATTCCAACAGCGCGATCCAACCCATCACTAGAGAGCACAATAAAAGATAGGAAAGCAGACAGTAAGAGCAAATACACAAATGACTGTTCGTGTTTTACTGTTAGGGTTGAAAATATATGGAATGGATTTCGGCAACAACAGGTCTGAAAGGCTTTGAGAATTAATTGGATACGATTAGAAAGACGTAGAGGACGTTTAATTAGGAAGGCACACATACGATGTCTTTCCACTTTGAACCTAACAGTATTAGTGTGCTTATATTTAACTGTGCTTATATTAATCCGCGCGGTTAGCCTAGTGGCTTTGCGCTTCGCAACCATATGTCTGGGGAAGGAGTGTCCTAGGTTCGATTCCCGTCCACGACGTGAGGAGCTTAAGGATCTTCCTCAGCCATAGCCAAGTTAGCCGGTCTTGGTCGTGGGCAGCAGGGTTTTTCCCGCCAGTTTATCTGGGGTTTTTCATCCCGCAAGCAGGCAAACCGGCCCCGTGAACACACAGGTTACAGTCATAAATACTTACGGCAAGGAAGGCAACGGGAAACCACCTTGCTCATAATCATCTCTCCCTAGAATGGTAGCATATAGCTACCCTCCCGCGTCCTTACGGCAGATGGAAACCAGAAGATATTTAACTGAGAATGTTAAAAAATAAAATAAGTTAAGATATCCAGTTTAAAAAAAGTATATGAAAGAGAGAATGAATACGCACACAACCATTCGATATCCGGATGGCTAATTGCATTTCGAATTTGGCTACAGTGAAGACTACTCAGTATGTATGGTTAAAAAGTTAGTCTCGAGCTGTGGGACTGGTCTGCGGTTTACACTTCGCAAGCAAAGAACTGATTTCGTGCGCATTTGATTTTAGTAGCGTGTACATGTGGCATGAATAGGAATGTGGTATAAATATTACTAATGGAGTTCAGGCTGTTGTCACCTTAGATGCACTTCATAAGTCCCCTGGCCAATAAATAATCATAATTTATGAGATATTTAATTTTTTTCACGCTGCAATATCCCTATATTCATTTATAGTTAATTGTAGTTAATATATTAATTTATAGATTCCTCCCCAACATAGAATTCAGTCTCTGAAATTATTTGAACCCATGTCAAATAGAATACCGTTGATCTTTGAATAAAGCGGGGGTTATGGTCGGCCGACACCCTGCTTTGTTCGAAAATCAGCGTATAACTTTTGACTCCCCAAAAACTTAACTACTGTTGACCGGAAGCCTTGCCGATAACATAAACAGTCGATTAACACATCTTTTGCATGTCATGTATGTATTATATACTTTATTCTTACAATAAAGTGAGCTAGAGAAAAGGAAATGTTATTAAAGAAAATCATAAGGAAGTGAAAATACATTTGCGGAAATGTACTGTGTTTATCGATACCGTAAGTTTACGTCGTCTGTTTACAAGATCAAGCGTATGTCTGATAGTACCTACATCAGTATTGTCTTATATGATACAAAACACTGCAGATGTTATACACATTACTAACACTACACATCAGAAAAAGAAAAGATAACGTGATAAAGAAATTCATATTTCTTTAGAGGCGTAATGATTCATGCATTGATAACGAAGCAGCATCAACAAGATTGCTTTATGGCAGCCTAGTGCAATCGATACGATTTCTTCTCGGTAGCGTAGTAATGAATGAATCGTTATTTTTTATTTTATGCTAATTAATTAATTTAACCAATTAATAACAATTATTTATGCAGTTATGATTTAATACTGCATCTTGAAGTTTACATTTCCCTCGACCTACGAATGGCAATGTACGGTCTGTTAGTGTTCGAGTGCGTGAGTTTTGATACATTTTAACTTTTAATAATCGATTTGTGCATATTTTATGGTAGTAAATGATAAAATAGACGAGTATCTACATATATTTTATGCATCCATGACATACTTAACTTTTTCTTAATTTTTTTTCTTAATTTTTTCGATATCTTTAGGATACGTGGTTCGTCTGCGAGTTCTTTCAAATTGTCGAAATTTCGAAAAAAAAATTTCGATCTATTTATGTATATATATATATTTATATATTAAAAATTATATAAAAAATTATTTATATATTTATATTAAAAAAATTATAGTGCATCCGCGCTGTTTTAAACCCGCGTCTTCAAGAGTCAACTGTACTTGGACATTTTTAAATGGTTAAGAATCTATTCAAATGGCAAAATCTTAGATAACCGTAGATGTTCGGTTTACGACATCAGTGATGTATGATTTCTAACTTACATTACAATAATTTTTTAATCCTAAGTTTTTACGTTGCGTGCAAATTCATATTTGCAGTTTCAATTTGCTCTAGATTTCCGGTCATTTCGCAAGTTAGAAATTACACCTTTTGTGTCTGAGACGTTTAGATTGAGTGGAACCAATTTATTATTTTTAGAAGATCAGCATTCACCAAATGCTTTGCATTTCTTCGACTGTGGGTCTGGAGAGAAATTAAGACCGAGTCATTTCGGGAAAACGATGCTGCTGCTAGTTATCTTTAGCTGAACCTGATCACATGGCAACTGAATGCCGAAAAACCCTCAGTAACATTTAAAAAGTGGAAAGTACTCTTCAAACAACGTTTGAACAAATTTAGGATAGTGCGGTGTATTTAAGTATTATATACTTTTAGAAACACTGCGAAACTGATTTTCTTCTCATTTACCAATTTTAAAGTCAGTTGGAAAAGTTCAGACATCTTGTTCAGTGGTTAACTTTGATTGAAATCTAAATTGGTTTACTGAAAAACAAGTTTGTTTGTTTGTTCTCAAAAAATGAAACAAAACATTAGATTAATTTTACTAGTTTCTCAAATATTTTCCAAAGAAAAAAAAAACGACTAAAGACAGATCTGTCTATCAGTTTTTAAATATTTTTTGTTTCCCTTATATATATAAAAGTGCTACTGGTGTAACCTTCTTAGAACCCAATGGAAGCGTGCTATTCGTCGGAATCAGCTGAAAGTGTAATTATGGACATCAGGGGTATTCGTTGACAATGTTGCTATTCGTACCATCGTATGCTGAAGTTTTAATGCTTTTTTTTTTAGTTACCAGGGGAGGCTCGTGCATAGGCACTGCGGAACTGCAGCATCCCCACGATATATAAATATATTTATTAATATTTAATTTTATCTTCAACAATCCTATACAATTCTCTTATTTTTATATTTTTTATTTTTATTGTATTCTTATTTTTATTGTATAAAAAATAAGAAGACCCCATCTTGTAGCATTTAGGAGGGCGAAGGACGCTAGCAGCGCTGTGTTTATCACAGATTGCTACGCGCGCAAGCATATGCACGTCATAGTGAGATGCGAGCTATAAGCGTAATGAGGCACTGTTCTTCGTGCAGTTTGTGCCACTAGTAGAGTGGTCGTAGCTGCTAAATTATTTAACAAGGATAAATTAGCTAATTTTAAGAATAAATTGCCTACAGAAGAAATAAAATTCACCACTGAAGCATATCCCATGATCAACAAAGAAAAACTTGAAACTGAACTTCGAGTATTCTACATTAGACCGGACAAGCATGATTTTTGTAAATTAACTGACTTGTTAAAATTTATAACAGAAAATAATTTAGATTGCGTTATTAATGAAATTACTGTATTGATAAAAATTCTCTTGACAATTCCATGACTACATCAGAGCTTGAATGCTGTTTTTCAACATTAAAGAGAATAAAAACATTTCTGAGGAGCACTACGAATCAGGGTAGGTTAAATGCACTTGCGATGATTTCAAGGGATCAAAAATTCTTCAACAGTCACACAAACATCAAGGAAAAAGTTATTGATCTTTTCGCTCGAAACGAAACAAGAAGAATGGATTTTATTTTTAAGTAATTTTGAATTATATTAAACTGCATAATTTTATTAATGATAAACAATATTTTTTCATATTTCATTTTTTTTTTAAATTTTTACGATAATTTTGATAGTTTATCCAAACACGTATACATTGTACTTACAGTGCGTATGTAAGTACACCCCACGATTTCAAGCCACGAACTGCCACTGCTTATAACATTTTTAATTCTGCTTTCACAAGCGGGAACAAATACATCTTCTTCATCTCTTCAAGGATTAGGCATTTGCCTGTTCCGGCTTCACTGGTCATTCTGCCTTGCATCTGGTCTCCCCCCCCCCCTCTCTCTCTCTTTCCCTTTGGTCTATATCCATCCACCTCTTTTGGTATCCGATATCGGAACAAAGTACATGCCATGACCAAATCTTTTACATACTTATCCTCTTAGCACATAAGGTCGAAATGCGTCTCTTCTGCTTCCCTCCCAGCCATCAGTCCTTTTAACAGTCTTGAATACATTCGGTAGAAGATTTTGTCTGTCTGTGACCAAACTAGAATTGAGTTCATCTACTAATCAAACATTAACCTTGGAATTTTAAAGAATTCATCGCAGTATGCATTCGTATTTTCATTCTTTTAATTTACAACATACTTGAGTGTTTTTGTTGTACTCGAAGCAATGTCCTAATATTAATTGCGTGGATAACTTTTTTAAAAAAACTGCTTGTACGTCTTATCTCCTCTAATCCAGGAACTGGTTTCTGCTTAAATGATCACAGATGAGTTTTCTTTAATATTTCTATACCTTTGTTGAGCGAATGTTTCTCTCTTTATCGGCACCCACGACACAGTGGTCCGATTATTATGTTTCTGTTTGTTCAGTTGTCATTTGCTGGGTAATTGGAGGTCCTCATTTTTACTGTCTTGGAACGCCATCCGAGAATTTCCAGTCGGTGTTTTTAATGGAGACTAGAACGTGATCTGGAAGAGGTTGATTTAGAACAGATGCTTGAGTTTTGTTTGTATTTATAGCTCCAGCAAACGTATGATCTTGCGATGTACGACGCCGTTGATTTGCCGTGTGGAGACATAAATATTTTGTGCTGGGTCGTAACATCTTTACATCCATGTAATTCTGAGAAAAATAGCGGTTTGTTTCTTAGCGATTCTATGTTTACAGATCACCAATTAAGAGAAAAAACACGGTCAAATTTAATCTCGTCTAGAAGAACTCGGTACGGTTAGCGCCGAACACACACAACAGTAGTGTGCAGAGCGTGCACTGTCAAAAGAATTTTTAAAAATCTATCAGCGGCATTTTAAACATTTTAAATTTTAAGCTTTTCCTTACGAGTGTTTTACATTTCTGGTAATTGCTCTCAAACTTGTGCTGGCTTGAATTGTACTCCCCCTCGTGCGTTAACAAAACCACGTAAAAGGGAATCAGAAATAGTTTCTTTATTTTCCATAATTCATTTCGTGCACGAAATGAATTTACGTAAACGTTTGCATTTTTCTGACATTTCTGAAGATGCACATGCAGGCACTTAGTGGGTTTATTTTTAAAATTAAACTCAGAGATTTTTGTTATTTTCTTTCACGTTAATTCCGAATCACATGACTGTCACCTGCTGTTTATTGTGCATTCAGATTGTAAATTAGCTAATAATTACGTAAAGATTGTCTAAAATTCTGCATTTAAATTCAGAATCGTCGCCGAATGCATCTTCATAATTCTTTGGTTCATTTCTCGTGAATTATTTGTAATGCGAGCACAAAATAATCGGAGCACTAAATATGACCGGGAAAATCGCCAAATTCAAATAAAGAGTGTTAAAAATTTAAACAAAAGGGTGCTTGAAATGTATTGATTGCTTTTCCGAGCAGCGTCGATACATCAGAGACCACGTTATGAAATAAAGCCATCGATTGGACCCGAAATCAATTAACTTTGGACTACGGACAAAATGCCTCCTAATTAATTAAACGTTATTTATCTCCGAACCATCCCCGTGTGAACTTGACTGCAAGCGGCTGATTTTGAAAGAAGTGTTTTGCATTGTGCGAAATGATGGCGTTTTATTCACAGCATTTGAGGAAGCTATAAAAGCGCAATAAAAATAGTTCCGATGCCTCCCTCGTTTATCCAGGACAGACGGGAAGGGAGGGATGCAGTCTGGAATAGTTATTGCATCATTTCAGATATCTGTTTCGCTTTCCGGTGCAAATATTTCATAGCCCAATAAAGCGAATTGAATCAAAACAGAACACACAAAAAATAAGAATATAAATCTTAAACACGCGAACAAACAACACTGCGGGAGTTCATTTTAATGGGGTGCTTTTTTAAAGCGCTTTCGAAAACTGTTTCAGAAATGCTCTCCGAGATTCGATCGAAGTGATTGCTGAGCCTCTTGGATTCAATTTTCAATTAGGATTTGTGAAACTGCGTGAAAACGTTAACATTTAAACCTGTTTCTGGGATGGTCGCGAAGATTTAGATGAAGTGGGTTGCGCAATCATTCGCATGATTTATATATTTTTAAATCATTTGTTCCGTTCTGAGCGATTAATTTATTTGTCATCATCGCATTCGCCTCCGTTATTTAGATTCCATTTAGATCCATTGCTATCGATCGATCAAGTTCACTGTGGAGAAAAGAAAGTTCTCGAGCGCGCGCGCGCGCACACAATTCACGGCAAATAATACAGTCCACCAGTAATTGTGCGAAAAAGTTTATTTTTTAGCAGAATGCGGCTCTAAATTTGCTGAAGGCTGTTTGAGATAAAAGAAAACATAAAAGGCGATCTTGTGCTGCGCCAGACAGAAGAGAAAATTAAAATGAAGGGGGGGGGCCTCCACAGCCGAGACAGAAGTTATTTCAGCTGGAAGAAAGCTATTAACGAAGCGAGTGACGAAGCACGAATTAAATGCGCGTGAGAACTAACAGGGAACACGAAGCCAAAGTAAACGGGTCTGTATGAAGAAAGATAGAAGAAAAAAAGTTTCTTTTAATCAATCTCTTCACACTATTCCATCCAAGAAGTACAAATGAGAGGAAGTCTTCGTTTCTTTCAAGAAATTAAAACCAATTTCGTCCGTAGCTTTAATCTGATTTCATTTGGATTTCGACTCATATTAAGAGAGATTTTGTAGTCGGTGTATAATATCTGGGGAAGGGGGGGGGGGAATATGGCCCGTAATGCGATTAATTAGAGGCAACTTAAAAAGGTTTCAAAGAAAATAGATCACCCAAGAAATTAAAGAACGTAATCGCTGTACTGTGGATGGTGACTGTTCTGCCAATATTTATATGATCGCTCTTCATCAAAATTGGCATTGATAACCCCCCCCACCCCACCGACCTATAACTTATTATTATCAACTTTTATCTCCACGCAGTCCAAGACTCATCGCGGGAGACTCGCACTAACCAATTCTGTCAACCCTCTCATAATGCCCGCCCTCCCATATTGAGACAATGGTCACTACGGCAGGTTCAAATACCATTATCGCACAATACCCATCATGCCTCTCCTTAAACTAATTCATCGACAAAGCGCTGACAATAACCTCCGGCAATCCGGTCTACTCAATCACCATCCTCGTAACAAAAAATTGAAAACTTGACCCTACGTCCACACCATTCTCCTCCAGGATTTTTTATCGCTTAAAAGAGACAAACCAGCCCAAAAACGGAAATTAACTTACGTAATACATTGGACTCCCACTTATTTCCGACATATTATCAACCAGACCAAGCATTTACCCTTCTTTCTTTCTTTGTATATTTTCGAAATAGTCCAATCCACAAGTTTTTAAGTCCACAGCTAAAGATTTCCTTTTTCCTCCTCAAATTTCCACCCTTCTGTGGAAATAATGTTCTTTAGGCTGAAAAAAACCCTCTCGTGCGTGTGTGAAGGAGGAGATTACCTTAAAATATTAAGGCGTTTAAATTTAGAGGCTCTTAAACAATTCAGAAGGGAAAGAAAGAGGGAAGAACCGTTTTAAATGCTTAAAAAGCTCACACGCGCCATCTATTTACGCCAAGAAAGATGAGTGGAAAGCTCTGTTTGTATGCGAATAAAGAGAGCACCGAGAATTCAACTGATGCCGTACCCCACACTGCCCTGGAAACGTTTTACACGAAACAACTAAATTATTTGAAAATTTATTAGAATAACTTCGTCTAATAAATGAAGGAATCCGAATAAATGCTATTTTTAGTTCTTTGATTTGTAGAACACAAGGCAACTTTTCTTAAACTCCCACTTGGGCTGTTTTTTATTTGATTATTGCTCGGAATTACTTCCACACATTTCCGATTTCATTTCACTCAAATCTAATTTTCATTGCGTAACAAAATAAAATTTTATTTTTCATTTATCATCGCTCATTTGCAACGATTTATGAAATTACTTGGACATTTTTATTTTATTTATTTTTGGCCAGATGGGCGAACCAGGAATGCTTTTCATATTCTCGTTATCCGTAGAAGGAAATGTATGGATTGGGTAATATAGCGCTATAAGCTCTGATCATGGCAGGCGTTTTAACTGATTATTTTAACTGAGGCAATAGCCGAGCCTCAGTTAAAACTTCATTGGCTACAGCATTGCCATCCATCACCCTCCCTGGGTATCCATTTTAGTCGCCTCGTGCGACATGCATGGGGATTTTTAAGTAAAGCCCTCTCTAAAAATTAAGACGATCCCTCGGACCACTCCCTACGAGTGGCCGAAAAGATCGCCCAACTCAGCGTTGGTTCCACTCAGTGACGCCGCCCCCCTCCACCACTGAGCAGAACCGCTCATATTCCAGGGAAAAGCATCCACCGACAAGGCCCCTCACGGGCCACGACGGAGAACACCCTCCCCAGAGACTCAAAATGCTCTCCCAGGGCAAACCTCCCCCATCGGGAGCAAAATTTCGGAAGAAGTCTAAGAGAGCGAAACTCTGCGTCCATTTTAGTCGCCTCTTACGACATGCATGGGTTGCATTGGAACTATTCTTACCTCGGCCACCACACGGGGCGAATACTTATACGGAATTATTTTATTGATTTGTTATTTAGAATCGAAAATGGTGTAAGAATTGACAACGATAGACAATCTTTACTTTCTATTATTAGTCTTTCTAAAATATTTTCCTAACTTTTAATATTTCTAATTCACATTTATATCTGAATGTTAATTGCGAGCAGCTGTTTTATGTCACGTTTCAGTAATATGTTTATAAGATTTCATTCAGGTAAAGAAAATTGTCTCAACAGAAGTGGATTGTAGTTTAGTGTCTAAGATATTGGAGAAAGCATAGATGACAGATTATCTTGCGCATTCCACCTTCTCCCTAGACAAAGGTTTGGCATTTAACAACTGCAGTGGATATGCTACAATTTGTAAGTAGTAGGAATTTTCCGAAGAGGTTAAAAAAGAACGCGCTGAACTTTGATCACATCTGCAAATTTGGGTAGTAGAAAGATGAAAGTGGATCGAGAGATAATGGCGAATAATCAGATTGTAATTCTTTAATTTAGGCCAACGTTTCGCTTAGTTTCCCTAGCATTTTCATGGCGCTTCAGGATAGAGATGCAAATTGAAATGAACTAACAACGAAAGATAATCGACGCGTCACTTCTATCGGGAGACATGCTGCCAAAAAGAAAACTCCGCACCCAGTTAGCGAGAGATGACGAACAAAAGTCCGTAACGGTGGAACGCGAAAGATTTTTCTGCCAAACGGAATCACAAACCGGGGGCAACTGCCCGAGTGGCTGTTTCCCACCAGATGTCGTTGGTCGTACGACATCTGAGCGACTCCCCTCACTTAACCCCAACTCGTTGGTTTAAATCCTGTTGTGGCAGGGATGATGGATGTCTGCGAAAGTTTTTAGGCACCCTTAAGTAGCGTGAAAAAGAAAGTTGTTTTCTTGGGTTTCTGGCCCGCCTAATCCTTCCCTCAGTAATTGTCATGTCGCATAAAACAAACGCCACTTAGCTTGCAGTCGGCACTCATCTTCCTCGTTGTTGCACGTGTCGAGTTTCGCATAAGTAGCAATTTGGTGGCCCACTGCAATGCCTTGAACAAGCTGCGCACATTTGTATGTGCGCGGCGTATTTTAGACTAGCTTGACTGTCGCGAGGCGTCACCGTATACCCCTTCCCCCAGCGAAATGCACTCTCAGACTGGGAAAACAAGTAGCCTCGTGCGTGGGATGCGCTTCGTCATATTTATACCGCGTCCATGCGCTTGCCTCCATATTTCTCGGCTTAAGCCTCTGCCGTAAATATTTGCGACTGCACATTCCTCTTTCGTTCGTGATGTATTTTAAAATCCTTCGGAATCCCTTTTATGTCGAATAGAACACAAATCATTCGAAACTATAGACGTAACCTTATTACAGCACAACGATGCAGCCTTCCGTGTTATTTTATTTCATTCTTTTTTTTTTTTTCTATTTTTTGCCGTTGCTAATGGCCGCACGCTCTTGCACATAGCAACAGTGACGTCGGTTGACGTCGTCGCAGGTGCGCATACGAAAGCAGCCGATTGGGGCTGTGATTTATGTAAGAGAAGCCTCGCGCGAGACTTTTGAATAAATCTCCCGATCTTTAACACGAGCCAAACATTGTAAACAGACAGCTTCTGGTGGAGGAATTGATTCTCCACGAACTAAACTAATTACAAAAAAAGGATGAAAAAGACGAAATGCTTCGATTATTTTGAAGGAATTGCAACATGGCTGCAATTCATCTGTTACAACAACCACTCTGTTATTTCCATATCCAAATTGATTCGTGAGTTATTCATGATTCGAATAATTTCTCGCTTTGAGCGAAACACATTTTTACTAACTCAAAGGAAACGCCCACATTTTTGTTCCTTCTCAAACATCGCTCGCTTTGCAGTCATTCGTATAAATTATTTTTTATTCTTTTATTATTCAGAATTTGAAGTGCTGTCAGAATATCGATCTGCAGTCATCGACATATTTTTTTGTTATTATTATTCTTTCAAGTTCAGAATATGAATGAATTTTATTTATTTATTAAAATTCTAGACACGAACTGTTTCTAACTGAGAAAGGGTGGGGGACCTTTCTCCCAAACAGTAGCGAGTTAATTGAAAACGAGCTGAGCAATACGTCATTCAGAGTTAAAATAGTAACAAGACTGCGATATATTTAGAAAAACCAGCAAATAGTGCACGAACACTCCGACACCATTTCACGATCTGAATAATGTAAATATAAAAGCAATTTATGTAATTATTCAGGAAGAGTGGTTGAACCCCGTGTGGTTGCCGGGTTAAGAATAGCACCAATGTAGCTAATGCATGTCGTACGAGGCGACTAAAATTGGTACCCAGGGAGGGTAATGGATGGCAATGCCGTAGCCAATGAAGTTCTTACTGAGGCTCGGCATTTGCTGTTACCCTCTTGCCATGATCAGAGCTTTCTAGCTCAATAACACCTTATCCTTACACTGTCCTCTACAGACAACGGGGAATGTGAAAAGCAATCTTGCTTCGCCCCTTTAAGCCAGTCCTTATAAGGACTATAAGGATTCAGGAAGAGTAGAGGGGAGGGAGAAGCGAAGGAATAAGTCCTATTTAGGACTTCCAGGGTAACAAATGGCAATGCTGAACCAAGGAAGTTAACTGAGGTTCGTTGCTGTTATCCTGGGTGATGAGTTTTTAAGTTCGCTCTCTTAAGAGAGCACTTTGAGTCTCCGGGGAAGGTGTTCTCCTGCACGGCCCGCTGAGGGGTTCATGCCGGTGAATTATTTTCCTCGGAATTTGAGCGGTTCTGCTCAGTGGTCGGGGAGCCCGTCACTGAGTGGAACCAACGCTGAGATATGGACGGTCTTTCGCCCACTATGGAGTGGCCTAGAGATCGTCCGATTTTTTGAGATTTTACCCTTTACTTACTAACCAGGGTAACAAATGGCAATGCTGTAGTCGATGAAGTTTTAACTGGGTAACGGCAATAAGTTTTAACTTATTGCCGTTACCCAGCCATGACTAGAGCTTTTAGCTCAATAACACTCCATCCACACAGATTATCTTCATTCAGATGACGGGATAAAGAGTCAAGGACTCAGTCCATCGCCCAGTTCTTTTAAGAACTTCAGGAAGCAATGCGATTTGTTTCATATACAGAGGTAAGACTTTGATTTAGTTGCAATTTAGGAATTGTAGTGATTTCTGAAAAATAAAATACGTCATTGGGTTTTAACGGTAGCAATCGCAGAAAAGCTAACTTGTGGAAAACTTTTCCAGTTGCATTCGATACAAAGGAGTGCATTTTGATTGAGATTCACTCAGCGAAAAGTAAAGTTTCGCTATTAATTCTCAGTTTTAGTAATTAGTAATTGACCAACCCCGAATCAAACCTACTAGACGTAATTATGACCAAAATAGACACCGACGCCCTGATAGAAACACTAGACAAAGGTCTGGTGCTAAGCCTACTCAAAAAATTGCTAAAAAAATTTGAAGTGGAATGGCCAGGATACTTGAATCTGTACTCCACAACGAGATATGATGAGGAAAGCGAGGATACTGCTAATACAGAGGAAAAATTGGATTTGGAGGTCTCCAATCCCCCCCCCCCAGGATCAAGGAGAGACCCACCCACGGAAAAAACGCAAAACACAGACAACAGAACCACCCACAAATGAAGGTATGGAAGAAGGACATAATTCTGACCCTCCTGCCTCCACTAAAGAGAAATTGCCTCAAATTATCTTAAGAGAAAAGAATAGGTGGACAGAACTAAGGGCCACTATGACTAGTCTACAGATACCATACACTACAGCAAAGAATTTAGATGATGGTATCAAAATCCAACCCGCCACTATAATGGACTACCGCAGACTCACAAAGGAGCTAGACAATAAAGGTGTGCAATACCACACCTTCACCCTTGACTCCGAGAGGAGCCTGAAGGTGGTTCTCCGTGGAGTATCAGAGCACATACATACAGAAGACATAGCCACCGATCTCTGCTACCAAGCCCTACCACCCATCAAGGTCAGCCGAATGACCAGGGCAGACAAAAGTCCAATGCCACTCGTCTTAGTAGAGATCCACCAGGCGTATAAAAACATATATGACCTAACTTCAATTTGTGTGCTAAAAATCAGCCCAGAACTACTAAGAAAAAGAACCTCATCAGGACAGTGCCACAGGTGCCAAAAATATGGTCATGCCCAGAGATTATGTAAAGCAGAATACAAGTGCCTAAAATGCGGGTAGAGCCACCCCACATATACCTGCACCAAGCCAAAATCCACCCCGGCTAAATGTGCAAACTGTGGGCGCCCACATCCAGCAAACTACAAAGGATGAATACAACACCCAAAAAACAGATCTGCTCACTCTACTAATCTACAAAAACCAGTAGTTCCAACTCCTCAATCCCCCAGAGGTCGACAAAACACGATACAAAACAAACTGCCGCAACCAGAAGCCCCAATCGAAGCAAACCGCAATCGGCAGACAAAGTCCTATGCAGATGTAGTCCGCTCAACAAAGACCACTCAGGAGCAATACAACCCAAATTTAGCAGCCATCATTACAAACTCTCTTGCAAATATGCTGCAAGACTTCAGCAAATCAAACCCCACATCAGACTCCAGAAAAAGATTTCTACAAGAAACCCAATCCATCCTAGCAGCTCTCATAAATGCATAAAAATAAAAGCACTCCAGTTTCCCTACAGTTCACTGCTTGGAACGCTAACGGACTTAGAAACAAGATTCTGGAACTCCAAGAGTTTGCACAAAGATACAACCCAGATATCATCTTAATAAACGAATCCCACTTAAAACCAGCAGACAATCCCAAAGTTAGAGGATACCTCCCCCACAGAAATGACAGAATAAACTACAGAGGAGGAGGCACCGCCATTTTCATAAAAAACCACATCGATCACCACTCTGTAACCAACCCCTCAACCAAAAATCTAGAGCTCACAGGAATAGTAGTAGTACCCACTACCTCAGTCGGGAAACTAACACTTTATGCAGCTTACAACCCTCCATCAAAGAATCTACTATATTCAGATCTAGATACCGTCCTAGAAAATAAAGATCAAGTCATCATTGCCGGTGATCTAAACGCGAAACACCCGGCATGGAACAGTAAAACCACAAATAGAAACGGCTGCACCCTCTTCAACTACTCCAGTTCAAATTATGCAGTGGTGGCAGGCCATGCAGAACCAACACATCATAGTACGTATGGCACAGCCGACATACTTGATATTGCTATATTACAAAATATTAAGTTACAGTATAGCCTAGACTCCTTAAATGAGCTGACATCTGATCACAACCCAATCCTGCTCCAGCTGGGAAAGCAAGAACAACTGCTGCCTCCTCCCCACTCCTTTATCTCATGGAAAAAACTAACAGAAGTACTGTCAGAACATATTGGACCTGTCTCTCACATCAGATCCATAAAAGAAATTGAAAATGCTGTCAAAAGCCTGACTCAGCAAATCAACACAGCCATTAAGGTTGCAACCTCTACCAAAACCACTCTTAAGCCAAGACAACTACCAGAAGACATCATGGAGTTAATTAGGAACAAAAACAAAGCAAGAAAAAGATACCACAACACCTGTGCACCTCAGGACAAAAAGATCCTCAATAAACTTAACAATGAAGTAAGAGAAGCACTTAAAGCTCACAGGACAAAGTTCACAGAAACATGGGAAGCCAAACTAGCCTCTGTATCATCCGGCGAACACTCTATCTGGAACATATTAAGAAGTCTCAGAAACAAAAACAAATCTCTTCCCCCACTCAAGTCAGACATGGGACCAGTACACACGGACGCAGAAAAAGCTGAAGAAATAGCAATGAACCTAGAAAAACAGTGTAGCTCTACGTACGACAACTTGGACTTCAAGCATGTTTATAATATCCACCTCCATGTTAGACATGCACTGAAAGTCACCGATACCTGCAACAACGTACCTCCAAACACCTCACCAGCAGAAATCTATGAAGTTCTAAAGAAGCTAAAGAATAAAAAAGCCCCTGGTCCAGATGGCATAGCAAATAGAATAATTAAACGGCTGCCCCGAAGAGCTGTCATACATCTCACCACCATAATCAACGCCATGTTCCGATTTAACTATTTCCCCAGCTATTGGAAAGTCGCAGATGTGATCCCAGTGCATAAACCAGCTAAAGATCCACACCTGCCTGAAAGCTATCGACCCATCAGCCTAATCTCAAACAGGCAAAATTGCCGAAAAAATCATCCTCTCTAAACTCCAAGCCTCGGTCAATGAGTTAAATATCCTTCCTAAGGAACAATTTGGCTTTAGACAACATCACAGTACTACTCAACAAATTCATAGGATAACTGAGTACATCACCACCGACTACAATTGGCACCAGCACACTGAAGCAGTCTTCCTTGACATAGCGAAAGCTTTTGACAAGATATGGCACTTGGGATTACTACACAAACTCATTTCAGCAGGTATACCATCAAGTATCGTCCACCTAATTAAGTCTTACCTCCAGGACAGACACAAGTCAAAATAAATGGTAGTTTCAAGTCAGCGACGGATCTCTGCAGGAGTTCCCCAAGGTTCCCTACTGGCACCAATCTTATTCTCGATATATATGGCAGACAACCCACACAACTCAATGTCATCCATCTTAGCACTTTATGCGGATGACACAGCAGTACTTGCCAGATCTCTGCGTCCACATCTTGTCACTAAAAAACTGCAAGAAAACCTGCTACAACTAGAACAATGGTTCTCCAAATGGAGATTACAAGTGAATCCCCAAAAGAGTGTAGCGATACTTTTCACCAGAAGAATGGTAACTTCCATGGGGGACCTTTATCTATTCAACACCAAAATCCCCTGGCAAACAGAAACAAAATATCTTGGAGTAATTCTAGACAAAAGATTAACGTTCAACCCACACATCAAAGCCTTATGCACGAAGGCATCTAAAACCATTGCACAACTTTACCCTCTAATAAATAGAAAAAGCAAACTAAATACCAGAATCAAAGTGCTCTTCTACCTGCTGACGATCCGCCCCATGGTGACATATGCATCTCCAGCCTGGAGCCACACATCCAACACCAACATCCTCAGGCTACAGAGAGTGCAAAATAGGTGTTTGCGCATGATCGTGGATGCACCGTGGTTTGTAAGGAACGTACAACTGCATAGAGATACAAACATCCTTACATCTACTCCTTCCTACTAACTACAGCAGAAAAATTCTTCTCAAAGATCTCTACGCATCCCAACGATCTAGTTAAACAGGCAGCAAACTATGAAGAAACTGACCTCTTCAAATACAAGAGGCCAAAATCCATCCTAAATACCTGCAACAATGACTAATCTCCGTGCCCCCCCCCCAGGGCGAGCTCTCAGCTCATAAATTTTTCCTTCAATTCATCCTCCCTATCAGACAACGGGGAATAAAACATCTTGCTTCACCCTTCTGGCCAATTATGTTATGTTATGTCCAGGAAGCAACTTGGGCAAGTTCATTCATTCATTTCGGTGGACTCTCGAAATAACTTTTGAGATTCCAAAGAAATAGATTCCAATATAATAATATTATTATTATTATTAATATTAATAATATATTGACTATCAGGATACAATAATAATAATATATTGACTATCAGGATATATTGACTATTTTTTTTTATTATATTTTTTTTATTGATCTCTCAAATATTTACATATTTAAAATAATCATCTTGCGTAACATTCAATATATTATTTAACAAGGTTCAGCACTAAGCGCTGCATATATCCCCCACCCCCCCCCCCCCCCACCCCCCCCCCCCCCCACCCCCCCCCCCCCCCACCCCCCCCCCCCCCCACCCCCCCCCCCCCCCACCCCCCCCCCCCCCCACCCCCCCCCCCCCCCACCCCCCCCCCCCCCCACCCCCCCCCCCCCCCACCCCCCCCCCCCCCCACCCCCCCCCCCCCCCACCCCCCCCCCCCCCCACCCCCCCCCCCCCCCACCCCCCCCCCCCCCCACCCCCCCCCCCCCCCACCCCCCCCCCCCCCCACCCCCCCCCCCCCCCACCCCCCCCCCCCCCCACCCCCCCCCCCCCCCACCCCCCCCCCCCCCCACCCCCCCCCCCCCCCACCCCCCCCCCCCCCCACCCCCCCCCCCCCCCACCCCCCCCCCCCCCCACCCCCCCCCCCCCCCACCCCCCCCCCCCCCCACCCCCCCCCCCCCCCACCCCCCCCCCCCCCCACCCCCCCCCCCCCCCACCCCCCCCCCCCCCCACCCCCCCCCCCCCCACAACTGATTATTTAATGCACTTCATTTTTTTTTCTCAACGCTGTTCTTGCTTCTTCTGGAGATGTGCAGTTTGATGGATTTTCGGTGATCTCCAAGGCTAAACTTTCTTTCCCGCTGATAAAATACTTTAGCTGGAGACCTGCAGGCTACAAATCTTGGATACTCCGAAGGGAATGTTCGGACAAATCCCTCATAACTCACACGAGTTATTTAACGAAGAATTCGCGGTTGGTTGCGAGCTCTGTCGGGGACAAAAGTATTTGCGGCTCATCTCTTGGTTCACTTGGTCTGCATCCCCGTAACGAAGCAGAACAGATTTCTCTTCAGTGGGTGGGAGAAAAGAGCTGCGGGCAACTATCGTATATCATCTGTATGGTGCAGAAGTTAGACACGCTGTCTTATAGCAATGATTCGTTTCTGTAAATATTCTTCCTTCTAGCTTGTACTGGGAACTGTGCATCGAATTTTTGTGGACCGTCATCTGCTGGAACTCCTCATTTATTGATGACTCCCCCCCCCCCCCATCTGGACCCGAGCCAGCTACTGTTTGAAAAAATTTCCGAAACGATAAAATGAAAGTTCCTGATATTGTGATGAGGAAAATAAAGTGGAGCCTTTGAGATTTCTTATCTTGGGTAGAAAAACAAAATAGAAAAAAGTGCTGAATGGGCAAGCAGGCTTCTTTTTTTGATTCGCAATGAACAAAGAAATCAGAAAAGAAATGAAAAAGAGCAGAATAAACAAACGCAATTTTCTTTATAAATTCAGATTAATGAAATAAAGCGAAGTCGAGGGTTGATGCGGGCAAACAAGAAAGATAAAACTTCGACAAGAGCTAATAATTACTTCCTTTGAGACTCGTACATTTATCTCGGAACAGCAGCCTTCGGAGTCTCCCTCGAAGTGAGTTTATTTTTCTTTGCTGAGAAAATATTTGTGGAAAAGTTCTGGAATGTTGAGCTTTCCTCTGATATCGAAACTATTTGGAATTATTCGATTTTGTTCTCTTGAAAGGGATGCCGCTGAATTGTCCGTTCTGAATGTGCCTCTGTTAACAAGTCGTTTGCAATGCGTAAATGGGCTGCTGCTTATGTATTCGTGAAAGGATGTCATTAGATTATGCTTATTGTTTCCGACAATGACACAGCGAGATATTTGCTTACTGATGTACGATGCCAGATCTCAAATAGTGCTAACCTCAACCTTTATAGTGGAGAAATGCGTCATGCTGACGTCAGTGCTTGCGGAGTATTGAGTGGGCGTTTGGCAGAGCAGCAGAGTATTGCTGAGACGCACTTTTGTTGTTTGTTTAACATTTCGGATGTCTTCTCCGGAATGCGCGTGTAAACCTGGCAGATGGAGGAGATGAAGACGACTTACCATTACATGCATTACTCTTAATTGCGGGTAGGAGGAAAGCAGAGCGGAACTTTTGTGATCCTTACGAGAAGCAAATTGCAGGTGGACATCGTGTTTAAGGAAAGCTATCTAAGAGAGTGAGTCTCTGTAATGTAATGAAAGGAATATCTGATTTCTGGGACAGAAGCAGCTAAGAGTGCCTTTTCTACATCTGTAATAAGAAGAAGTCGATGGAATGGATTCACGTGGGATAAATGATCTCAGGATTTGAATTTGTGTACTTCACTCCCCTTCTATCTGTATTACGCTGGAAAATACGAATGTTTAATTGATATTCCCCAAGAGTGTTTCAATCCTTCAGAAAATTCGCAGAGAGACAAAAAAAAATTTCGGTTATTCAAGGAGATGTTTAGTAAGCGGACTCATTTTTTTCCATAATGGGAAATGCTGTGATTACTTTAGTTGAAATGTTTATTGAGGGCAAACAGAAGTCTGCAAATACCCCGAAATATAATATAAAACAAAGCAACCTCTTATTATATATTTAAATATTAAATAATTTTCGCAACTGATCGCTGGACCTGTCGTTGAGTCCAATATTTTAGGAACATTTGGCTGAAGGACCCATTTATGGACCCCACCGGTTGCACTGCAATGGACCCATCTGCACTGAGTCGTTTGCAGAAGACAACAAGACATGATTGCTTTATGTCATATTTCCAAAAAAATGTTGTCAACTTGGACGCACATTTCTGCAGAATTCAAAGTAACAAAAACTGCGAATTCGGTTCAGGTAGTTCTTAATGAGACAACAAATACTTATTCTCTTCCCGTCGTTCCTTTTGTCTGAAGTATTCGAATAATGCTGAAGTAATTGCAGGATTACCTTCTAGAAAAAGAGGACGAATGGAAATGTAATTACCGAAGTGAAGGGCGCGAAGAAGTCTCGAGCAATCTCACGTTCTTAGTTTTAATTTGCCCAGAAAAGTCTGGGATTTAAAATGGCATTCTACAAGCATTGAGTGTTTTGTTCGTCAGAGGCCCGGAGAGACCCCGGCCATTTAATTACGGTCTGCACACACAAAAAGCGGGATTGAAGGAAGACATTTCAGTTGCAGCACTCCTTTCTCTCTTCTAAATTAAATGGGGAAATGTTTCACCGAAACAATAATCCATTGGCAGAGACTGCAAGTCTTGATCGATCGATGTATGTGTGTTGGGGGGAGGGGGACAGTCAATTTTCAGAGCTCTTTGATTACTCCTTAAAGAAGGATACAGCGTGAAAAAACACCCTCGCAGACGCTAAATGCAAGCGATTCGACGTGTATATCTTTAATGAAGATAACAGGCGATTGTTCTGCGTGCCTCAATGGCCATTTGCATTTTGTGGCTTTGCATTTAGAGAGGGATGCATTAGAATGTGGGGGAGTGTGGTTTATTTATTTATGGGGTTACTGTCCCGTTCCTCATTCGTCCCATAGGACTGGTTTCTTAATGAGGGGTCAAGTATGTATTTATGACTGTAAATCCGTGTGTGTGTGTGTGTTGGTAGGGTAAAAACCCTCTTCCTCCGTATGAGAGACGAGATAAAGGTTCATCAGGTCACGGACGGAAATCGAACCCAGGTAGTTCCCACAAAAGGGCTTCGTCTACACCGACTGAGCTACGGAGGCTCAGTGGAGTGTGGCGAGGAGCATTCTTCTCTTTCGTCGTCTCCTTTCGCTGTTCCTGTTGTGCTCAGCACTCATCATTGTTATAATCCCTCCCAAAATGATTGGTAAAGAGAATCTCTCTCTCTCTCTCTCTGTCTGTCTCTCTGTTCAAGAATGATAAAAACTACGTATATCTGATAATGGGCGTTTCGTTTTTTCTCGTGCATGAGAAAACGTGCGCCGAAAAATCCGGATATTCTTCGTAATGCTTGTGGTAGTTATTGTCCCTTTTCTTCAGCTTATTAAACGTACGATCCCATGAAGGAATTTAACTTTCCGTATTTACTCGAATACAATTCGCACTTTTTCCCCAAAAACTAAAGTTAAAAAATCGTGGTGCCAGATATATATGCGATGTTTATAATTAAATCCTCGGTATTCCTTATAATCTTTAATTGCTCACATTATTTATGAAATGTGAGCATTTTATTATAAAATTTAAATTTAATCATCAACGTTATTTACGCGATCGGCGGCTCATCCTCATCACACGATATATTTGAATGTTTAGCGACAATGCTTCTCTAATTAAACTAACACCAACAGTTTCATTTTTGCTCACCATGATTTAAAAATACTGAAAATGGGCATGACTTACCAAAAATCCACTATTCGCTATCGCTACGTCCTGTCTCGCGTATGATTGGTGCAGTATTAACAAAAGATCGCGCGACTCAACGACAAAGGCAAGCCGACGATTGTTGAGTTGAAATGCCGATTCTTCAACCGAATTCCAAAATATCTGAAACTGCCATAAGAACATTCACTTTCTCGAAGTTTTAAACTTTTCTCGTGTGCGAAATATGCGAAACTTTATTAATTTATTTTTTCGTAAAATGAAATCAGGGGTGCAAGACAAACGCGAGGGCGAGTTATATTCGCGTAACTACGTAAAATTTTCTTGTTATAAATTACGAGCCTGTTTTCGTTAAATTAGAAATGCAATACTTTTCTGAACTAACGAGATTCCCATTTTCGTATAAAGTATTCTTCTTTACGTCCGCAAGGAATTTTCGCCAGGCGGATCTACGATTTCGCAGTTGATTTCAAATGCAGGACGAAAGAGTATCGCTTTCCCGAGACTCTGAGAGATGTTAACTGAACACATCGTTTCTTTGGACTTTAAGTCTGGTCATTTTTGCCTTCTCCGAATTTATGATATCTTTCTGTGCGTGCGTGTGTGAAGCTGTAATCTCTCGAATTCCAGGTTGCTTTCGCTAAGAGTGAAGCCATTTTTTTTAATAGAGGAACTACTTACACATCAGCCATGAATCTTTTATTCAATTTAAAACCCACGTTTTGTCACGCAACCTGCAGCAGGTTGCCTCTCACAACCCGTGATTACTCTCTGAATGCCACTTTCATGTTTCGTTCGTGCGAAATGGGCTGCTCAATCAACAAGCTATCCCGCACACGCTTAATTTACTTCAGGTTAGGTGTTGGAGCTCTCTCTCTCTCTCTCTCTCTGTGTGTGTGTGTGTGCGCGCGTGCGCGGTTAATCTTGCATGTGATGACCTTTTCTTCTTGGCTGGAAGTCAGTCCATGGATTGTCGTGACCTGTCCAAAATTCTTTTTATCTCTTTCACGAAAGAGTAAGCCGCAGTCACATTCGGCTTCATATCAGGAATTGAATGACCAGTGAGGACTTGGGAGGTAAATTTCTTGCGAATTCATGATGTGTACATTTTTAATACGTATTGGTAAGTTTTTTTTCTAAACCAGAAATAATTTTACAGTTTTGTTTTATTTTCATGTTATTCCATTTTTCCTTGAGATCGCATCAAGATCATCTGCGTCTATCACCAATAACATGGCTTCGTGTTAATCTGATTAACGTCATAATAGGGCGGTTAATCCTCTCCTCAGAGTCTGGTATGTACGTGTGTTCCGTGCCCACGTCTTCTGTTTTGGACGATAAAAAAATAAGTTTCCGGAATTAAAATTCCGGACACCTATTTATGAGACGACTAACATCTCCGCTCTTGTAAAGGTTCCACACTTCCTAGACGGGATTGGAATTCAAGTTATTCCAACCAAAGGACATCTTATTACCGAGTGAATTCTGAGTGCTCGCTTAGACACACACTCATTTGATAACCAGAACGTGATTTTAATAAAATTTACCTTATGGTCCGTTGAGCTTATTTATATTACCCTTTCGTAATTTATCATTATTATTATTATTACGTGACACCTCCAGGGAGTCCAAAGACTCATCGAGGGAGGGCACCTACTCACTTCACTACTCAGATCCACCAACTACACCAAACAACATCATCTACACCAACGCCATCTACTGCCCACCACCACCACTAGTATTTTGACAGACAATCACCAACATCCATGCCCACGGCGGGATTTGAACCGCGGCCTCTTGGCTGGAGAGCGGATACGCAAAACACTAGGCCAAACAGGCTGGCTGCTTTCCACAGTTGATTCACAGACAATTCATCGCGGAAAACTCATCACAGAAAAATTCATCACGCGAAAAATTGATAGCTGAAAAAATTCGATGAAAATCTTATTCGCTAGAAAACTGAAAGGAATTGCATTGATACCGATATATAAAAATTAAGTGCAGTGCAAAATAAATTTCATCATCATCATGCGTTTCAAGGATTCAGGCCTAGCATGGCCTGTTCCGGCTTTAGAAGTCATCGTTGAATCGTTTAAGAGGACGTCCTGGTTTTCTTTTTCCTAATGGTTTGTAATTTAAGGCTTGTTTTGGTAATCTTTCTGTTTTCATTCTTTGAACGTGTTCCATTCATTTATGTTTATAATTTTTATTTTTTTCTGTTATTTTTCTTGGTTTAATTCTTTCATAATTTCTTTATTTCTTTTGTGATCAAATAGGGTATACTTTGCAGTTTTTCTCATAAACTTCATTTCTGCTGTTGTTAATCTTTGTTTGTCTTTTTGTTTTATTGTCCAGATTTCACTTCCTTGCAATAAAACTGGTAGGGCTAATGTATTGTGTACTTTTAGTCTGGTTTGTTTTTGAACTGGTTTGGTTTAAATATAGAGTTAATTACACCTGTTATTTTTAAATATTTTGCAATTTTTACGTTTATATCTTTTTCATTTTCATATGTGATCATACATCCTAGGTAGTTAAATGAATTCACCTGTTCTAAGATCTTGTTATCTAATACTATTTTAGTTCTTGCTGGATCGTGTCCTGTAAAGGCCATAGTTTTTGATTTTTCTGTTGATATTATCATACCATAATCTTTGGATATCTCATTTAGATCTAAAAGAGCTTTCTGTAAGTTATCTTCAGCATTTGTAATTATTATTTGGTCGTCTGTAAAGAGGAGAGTGTTTAAGTACTGTAGGAGAAAGTTTAATTCCTTGATGTAAATTTTTATTCTATTTTATTATTATTTCATTTAAGTAAATATTAAAAAGAGTTGCTGAGATGGGACATCCCTGTCGGAATCCTTGGTTTATCTCTCTTGTATATGATAGCTCGTGATTTAATCTTATTTGTGTTTAATTATTTTCATATATACTTGTGAGATCTTTTAGGAAATTATTTGGTATTTGTCTTTCTTTTAATATGTTAAATAATATGTTTCTTTTAACTTTGTCAAATGCTTTTACAAAGTCAATAAATGCAGTAAGTTTTCTAAATTGTATTCTCTTCTTTTCTCTATTATTAATTTTAGGCAAAAGAACGGGTCTACTCATGGTCAACCTTTTCTAAATCCTTTCTGTTCTTCTAAAATAAAGTTTTCGGAATATTTTTAGTTTGTTATTTAAAATTCTGCTGTATATTTTGTAACAGGAATTTAGTATACTGATGCCTCTATTGTGTTTAGGATCATCTCTATTACCTGTTTTAAAGATAGGCATCACAATTGCTTTTTTCCGTTCTATGGGGGGGCGGGGGGGATACCAGTTGAATAAATTTTATTTTAAAATAATAAGAGAACCTAACATCATCTTCAGGTGATTTTCCGTTCCTTGTTTCTTTCAGGCTGATTTCTAATTCTTCTTCAGTTATTTCCTTTTCATTTTCGTTAATTGTTTGCCAGTGGTCTTTTTTAAAATATTTGTCTGTCCACAATTCTGTGTAGAAATTTAGAAATTCTTCTAATTTCAATTCAGTGTTTAATTTTATGTTTTCTTTGGTATCTGCATTTAAGTGTTTCAAAATCTTATATACATTGGGTCTTATTTTATATAAATCATGTTCTAAATTAGAAACAAATTTGTTACATTATTCTCTACGTCTTTATTTGACTTCTCTTTTAGCTATGGCTCTTATTCTTTTATATTCTATTTCATCTTCTAATCTTTTATTGCTTAACCATTTGTGATAGGCTTCTTTTTTCTTTTTGATTATTTCTTTGATTGCATCATCCCAGATCTTCAGTTTTTTTTCTTTTATTGAATTTTTTGGTCTTTCCTAAGCTTTCATTTGCTGCTGCATTTAGTATCGTTTTTATATTAAGCCATTCTATTTCTCTTTATTCATTTTGTTTTATTTTATCTAGATATTGGTTAATTCTTTGTTCATATAGCCATTGTACATTTGTGTCATTCAATAGTCTAGTTTTATAAGCAAATGTTTCAATTTTTCTTTCTGTTCTTGTTACTTGTAACCATTTAGGTGGTAATCTTAATTTTACTTTAACAAGGAAGTGGTCACTGCTTATTTCATGTTCTCTGTGAACCCTAACATTTAGTGAAAATTTTGATGTCTTTTCATTTAATATAAAATAATTTAATACTGATTTCCATCCTCTTGCTGCCCAAGTATATTTATGTATGTCTTTAAGTTTATAGGAGGAATTCATTATTTTTAGGTTATTATAAACTACAAAGGCAATCAATTTTTTACCATTCCTGTTTAGAGTGTGTTCTCCATATTTTCCTATATTATTATTAATTTTCTTGTTTCCAATTCTTGCATTTAAGTCTCCTGCTAAAATTATGTAATCATTTTTATTTATTTTATTATATATGTTTTGTAGCTGATTATAAAAATCAGTATTGTCCTGTTCTCTTCCCTCTTCTGGGGCATATAAACTAATTATTGTTAAATAGCCGCTATCTATTTTTATTTTGGCTTCTATTATTCTTTCATTCCATAATTTATAATATTTTAACTGTTTTGAAAGGGATTTGTGAATCTAAACCATGACTCCTGCTTATGCCCTTTGGTCTCTGTCAACTCCACTGTATATAACATTAAATTTTTCGGTTCTCATGGTTCCTTTTAATTTCTTTTTTGTTTCAGTGATTACTGCTATTTTAAAATTTCTTTTATTTAATAGTTGGTCTAATTCTATTTCTTTATATGCTATTCCTCTTACATTCCAGTTTGCTATGTGTATTATATTTTGTCGTTTCCATTTTTGTTTTACCTTTTCCATTCCAGGGTCGTTTCCCATAGATTCAATCCGATTATCTTTTTCTGTCAGCTTACAAGTATGGTTATGTTCTCCATGTCAGGGGACTAGCCTGACGATGGAATAGTTCAGTGGTAGGGCTGCTACCTTAAGGCTTCTAAACTAGCATTCTTCCGAATTTAAACCCATAGGAGGAATAAGGTATATTGAAGGGAGAAAGAGTAGATTATAGAAGAATTATAGTAAGGTTTATAGAGAGGGCATAGTTGTAAGACCATGTAATGAAATGAAAAAACCCCATGGCCCTCGAGTACTCTAATAGCATAAGGATCATAAAATAAGAAGAGTTTGCTGATAAGGCTTTATAGGAAAGATTAAAGTAAGTGGATCTTCCTCAAAGTAGAAGAAGAAGAGGATAGAACCAGCTAGGGGTCCATGGGAGTGCCACTACCCTTACAATCAAGACGATTGCCCCTTATGGCCCTGTTGGCCCACGAGTTCTTATTCAGTATATTCGGACCACCCCACCACATGCACCCACGCACACACATGGTGGGCTTCCCTATCCGCCACCCAGGGGACGCGCTCTCTAGGGGTTACAGGGTACCCCCGTGAGAAGATAAATTTTACAAAATATAATTTTATTATGTATCTATGTATTAGTCTGAGTGGCTGGTTGCTTCGCAACCATATGCCTGGGAAAGGAGTGTTGTCCTGGATTCGATTCCCGTCGCTGACGTGAGGAGTGTAGAATCTTTCTCAGGCATAGCCAAGTTAGCCGGTCATGGGCGAGCACCGCACGGTTTGTTTCCCCAATTTATGTGGGGGTTTTCATCCTGCAAGCAAGCAAACAACAAACCGTTCCTGAGAAGATAACGCTTCTCCAGACATAGGATGCACTGGGAGACATGGGTCAACCACCTTACCCTCGCATAACGGTTGCGGTTATAATTTTATAAATATTAATATTCCATCAACAGAAACTGTAATATCAAAGTAAGAAAGAATATTTGTACCATTTTAAGACGAAACAGAAATTAGGAAACTTACCAATCAATTAAATATTTCTTTCACTATGTAAGAATAAAAAATATGATTAAAATCTAAACAAATAATACATAAGACTGGTGGTGGGAGGACTAGGGGCCATCCATGGAAGCTGGGCAAGAGTGTGGTTAGCAAGGGTGTTAGAGCTAGGTTTTTTTCTTTGGAGAGTGGTGAATGAGTGGAATAAGCTGTCAGAGTCTGTTGTGGGTGCCATGACTGTGAATGAGTTCAAGGCAAAGTATGATAGATACTGTGTGAATTCTTGACATGATGTTAGGGCCTCCCTAACATCATGTGAAGTTAGTATTACGGGACTCCTTGGAGTTTCCCGTAATACTACTGCTACTACTACTACTAATAATAATAGATCTGTCCCTCTTTTACCGTTACGTTGTCGAGAGTTTCTATTCCTTAAAACCGCAACCGTTATACGAGGATAAGGTGGTTGGCCGATGTCTCCCAGTGTATCCTATGTCTGTAGAAGCGTTATGTTCTCAAGACCGGTTTGCCTGCTTGTGGGAGGAAAAACCCCACCTAAACTGGGGAGAAAAACTCTGCAGTCCTCGCCCAAGACCGGCTAACTTGGCTTTGTCTGACAAAGATCCTACACTCCTCACGTCAGCGACGGGAATCGAACCCAGTACACTCCTTTCCCAGGCATATGGTTCTGAAGCATCCAGCCATTCGGCTAACCGCGCGGACTAATACCTAGATACATAATAAAATTCTATTTTGTGAAATTTATCTTGCACTGTATTTACTTTCCATATATCGGTATCAATGCAATATCATTTCAATTTTCTAGCGAATTTTTTCAGCGATCAATTTTTCTGCGATGAATTTTCCCGGCGATGATTTGTCCCCCGATGAATTGTCCGGACACGTCCACAGTTTGTTTCCCCCCAGAGACAACAATATTTAGAGTTGGGGATACTATTTTTCCTTTAAGGCTAGGAGAATATTTCAACAAACTCTTGATAGAATTCTTACGAGCAGGTGGTTAAATGAGTAGTTCTTATGAGACGCCCTTTCAACAGAGGGCGCTGTGTATATTGAACTTTCTCGCTTCTGATTAGCCAATGAAAAACACAAAGCTGGTGCGAAGCTGCAAACGAAACCACGGAGATTATTGGAATTAGCCCGGATGTCACAGAACTCGCTTTCTCATCACCTCCCCCTCCCCCCGGGGCAACTCGAACGCAGAAGGTATTTGACGCCGTGTGCCGGCTCATGTTTTGTCTCACTGCGTGTGACACAACAGCAGCACGGAGACCTGACTTTGACGAACACAATTAAGATGAACGAGAACCTGCGGGGACGACTGTAAATCACTCGGATCCCGCAGATAGGGCACAAAGTGTGCGGATTACTTCTAATCCCTCTGCGGGGTTGCTGCTTCCGTTTCTGGAAAGTAACCGAACTCCTTTTTTCTTTGTTTTCTGCAACATTCGCGGTGTGTTTGCTAAAAAATTCATTTTCACGCATACACGTCCGCTCAACGAATATTTCTTTTTACTACCAACTCCCGAGTGTGCAGCAGATGAGAGCGAAGTCGTTATGCTGACTGGGCACATTAGAAGATCGCGGTGGCTAAACACACACGCACACACACGCCCGTACGTATTCAGCCAAACGTCGGGCAGCAGTCCATTGAAGTCACCAACAATGAGAATGAATAGGAAACCGGCTTTGTGAACATTCCCTTGTATCCTCACATGAACTTCAACGGGAGACGAGATTAACATCCTTGAACTGACTTAATTCTCTATTTGGGATTTGCTTCGTTTGTAATTTTTTTGAAAATGTTCATTTTAAACCAGAGGATTGAAATATGATGGTTTCTCACTCTCGTTCTCTCTCTCTAACCACGATGAGACTACTGAAATAATGCCTAAAGAATTTAACCTTTAGGCATTATGATAAAAGGTTACCTAAATAAAGATAACCTTTTATCATTACTTACTACAACTTATACATAGATGGCTAATACCAGCCATTCCAGAAACAGTACACTTCATGTCTCCTATTGACCTCCGCCATAAAAATATCAGAGGAATATTGGACAACCTACATTCCAAAATTGCTCCTGACATTGAAACTGTGTCCCCATTTGTACTTAAGAAATGTGCTCCTGAGCTAATCTGTCCTTCCTTTATCACCTTTACACCATAGTATATTCAACTGGCATTCACCCCTCAGCTCAGAAGCAAGCTCATGTTTAGCTCATTCCCACGAGAGGAGATAAATGGAAATAAAAGACTGCCATTATTCGTAGAGCTGGTTACTCAGTAACCAGCTCTACGATTTTCACCTGACATGGAAATGTTTGGGGAAACCTCTCGCATTTGATAGGGGCAAGCATGAGAGCTTCTCAGCAAATTACCATCTTATGGGCTACCTTCCATCATTGTGTAACTGGATTGCAAGTTTCTTTCCAGTGGTTCGCTGCGTTAACGGTGGTGCTCTCTCTTCAGATTTCTCTACTAGTGCAGGTGTTCCTCCTGGCTTTGTTATTCAGCAACAACTTGTTCCTCATTTTCATGAGGAACTGGACAAGACAAAACGTGCAGTACTTGAACATCCTATGTGTCAAGATATTTTACAACTAGTGCCTGGAGGACGATGTATTTCTTCATTAAAGTAACGACATCTTATTCAACTTTTATGCATTTCTTCACAAAAAAAAAAAAAGACTTTAGTTCTTATTCGGTTGCTTTCATAATATTCAGCTTACCAACTGAGACCAAGTGCCTTCTTGGTTTGACCCTTACGCTTATTCTTTCCTGGCACAAGCACATCACGTCTATTAACATCCTTAGTTTAAAAAAAAAAACATTGGAACCCTTCTTGGACGTTAGTTTTTTCCGTTCAGCTACAACTCCGCGTGAATCCCAAGTCTGAGCAACCTGAGAACATCACTCCCACATTTGGGATGGCGTACCTAAAACATACCAAAAAATTCCGAAAGAACGTTGAGGCGAATTGACGATTCCTCTCATATAAAGTCGGTTTCTGCATTCTGTCTTTCTTTCTTTCTTTCTTCAAATTTCTGCTAAACGTGCAGTAACACGTGCAGCAGCTGCCCGCAGTTCAACTGTTAAGCCACCAACTCTTCTACTCTCGTTCATCTTTTGTTTCATCCATGGAACGTCCATTTTCTTAAACGTTCTTCAAAACGAGCATCAACGATTCTTCCTCGATTGATTCCTCCCCTCGTGCAGCTTCAATATACTGTAAGTTTTGCAACTTCTCGTGTGCAGAAGAGATAAAAAGCATTAACGTTCGTTATATTCATAAAAAAAGTAGTAAATGCAAGCAGTCTCCGACTTATTTGGATTTACGCAACATATCGAAAAATGGCGAATTATAAATATTTCAGGTAACCCGCGTACGCTATTCGCACGCCATCTAACGTTGGTCATCCACATGGCAGACAGTTCACGTAGTTCATGCGCACACTTTCCTCAGTTTCACTTTCAACACGGAGGTGCTCTCGTATTTTTCGGGTTTTAGTGCTGCGTGATTTTAGGGTTTACATGGCATGTATATTTAGAATTTGCGTGGATCCTAACGCCTCACGTTTCTTAAAAGTCTAAAGAGAAATGAATGAAGTTAGCCTGTTATGGGAAGCTTATGAAAAAAGGAAGTGATGAAACAAAACGCTATTCAGTCACTTCTTGATAATGTCTTTGCAAAGATAACAGGCGTAATACATTGGCGTAGGAACCTTACTTGTTGCGATCGTAAACAACGACACACCCAAACAGAGGTTGATTTGTTCTCAAGGAAGGTTTCGTCTCAAACATTGTATTTCAGAACTGACATCTGTCCTGCATTGTCTCTACAATCTATTCTGTTTAGTTGGCACTCATCCCAATCCATGGAAGCAATCTCATATCCATCCTAGTCCAAAAATGTTGACAGAAGTCTACTGTCAAACTACCGACCGATTGTCATCACCTCTGTCCTCTCCAAAATAATGAAGAAAGTCATCAATATCCAACTTCTTCTCCATCACCTGGAGAACCATCGATTCCACCATTTAAGATCCACAGCTGACCTCTTACAACACTGGACATGTGCCATGGAAAGGTTCTTGTGATGTCTCTCTTCACATTTCCAGAGCTTTCGACCGAGGTTGTAATCAAGGCCTGCAAAACAAATTACTATCTTTTTGCCATCTCTCTCTCTCTCTCTCTCTCTCTCTGCCATGCTCCGTAATTGGGTAGTCAGTTTTTTCTCTGGTCGTTCTCTGCAAGTCATGTTAAATGGCATGGATCCTTCACCTCCTGCTTCACCAGAAATGCTGGAGTGTCTCAAGGCTCTGTGCTGTCATCGACTGTCTTTCTCCTATACATAAATAATCTCCTCACAATCACAGTTAATCCTATCCACAGCTTTAAGCACAATTGTACTCATTCCACTCATTCGAGAAACCATGCAGTACTCTGATATGCTAGGCTACACAACTAGTGTCTTAAACATTGACCTATACATCATCCTTCAATGGGGCTAGGACAATCTTGTCACGTGCAATCCACCAAAACAGAGTCTTGCGTTTTCTCTCACAAAAGAGATCTCATCCACCTCCGTCATGTGGAACAGCCTATCGCAAGAAGTATTTCCAAACAACTACAACCTACAAGTCTTCAACATTTCCTACGTTTCTTCAATCTCAGTCCTCATTTACACCTCCCACACACAGAACTGGTGTGCATTCAGGTCTTCGACCTCTCGTGTATGGGATCTATATACAACAAAGATGCAATGGATATTTTATGATGATGTTGCATCGTATGCAAATTTGAAGTAACATTCACATTAAGGCGCGCTTTTCCTGTTGCAAAACACTTCATTTCAATCACAAAAATAATGAACATTTGATCCCTCTACGAATATATGGCATTGTTATTTTCCTATGAAAGCAGAAAGAATTCTTTCTGCGTAATAGAATGAGGGGTGAAATTTCTCCCAGAGGAGTAACAGTTTCTGTTATAAATGCGATTTCCTTACATCTCTCTCTCTCTCTCTCGTTTTGTTCAATTGACATCACAAGGGAGAGCAGCAACGAGTTCTCTAAATTGTACAATTGAAGTTCCTCAATTGCGGAGCTCATCTTTTCCTACATTACGGAACATCAAGTTATAAACTACAAGAACAGAAACTGTCCCAAACGAGACCATTGGAACATTCTCCCAGTAATATTAACTGAGCATTTTCTCTGTTCATCGGCTCCAAGACCGAACTTTACCAATTTCCTTAATGGGTTGATGCTCATCGCGAAATCCCTTTTATTTCCCCAGAAGACGCCACAACTGACCACCCCGTCTCACTCTGAACAGAAATGCTCATATCATCGGAATTAATTCTCTGCATCTCGGTTTGTGTATATATAAAGAGAGAGAGAGAGAATCCGCAAACATAAATCTGAAATCTTTAACTTGTAAGCATGGTTTTGGAAGTCCAGTTTTACAACTTTAATTCCCATGTTAAGAGACTGACTAACCTGTCTCTCCTCTCCTTCATTGTAATATACAGGGTGTTCGGGATAAATTTGACAGTTTCGTAAGGAAAAAGAAAATCTTCTTTGTATCTATTAAATTTAATGAATTGACAAAAAAACATTACAGGCAGAGTTAATTACAATACTATCAACAAGATTTACTCAAAATAACCACCATTAGCATCGATCACAGCTTCAATTCTGCTTCGGAACCTCGAACAAGCTGATGCTACAGTCTCCCTGGGAAGGGCCGCAAAAACTGTTTTAATTTTATCCATTAACTGGGCTTTTGTATTACTGGAAGTGCGATTGGTGTCTTTTTCAACTGCGCCCCATACAAAATAATCCATGGGGTTAAGGTCTGGGGAGTTTGGAGGCCAAACATTTGGACTGGTGAAGTCGTAGAAATTTTCAGACAACCATTTTTGACTTTTCCCAGAGGTGTGGCAAGGGGCCGAATCCTGCTGCCATACATACGGCCTACCATTGGCTACCCTTGTTATCCAGGGCTTGACTACAGTTAGCAACTCCACGAACAAAGCCCGAATTCCAATGCCATGGTTCTTCAACACCTGTTCCTGCAGATTTGCGAGGAATTCTGCTGTACGAACGCAATCAGATCGTCTGCTAGGGATCTTTCTTCTTGCTACATCCTCGTAGTCACCATTGCAAGTCTCTAGTTCATTCCTGATTGTTTTTACTGTATTCAGGGAGCATTGGGCAGCAGTCGTAATATCCTTATTTTGATGGCGGGCACGAATCATCATGATACAAGTTATTCTCTTCCATGATTCAGGTGGGTTCCAGCTATCCATCCTTTCTGACATCTTGTATGTGAATGAAGAAGGGTCCAAACTTTTAAATGAAGAGAAGTGTGTGTTAATACATGTAACTTACGGAAAAATATAATTAATTATAAATATGTCAAATTTATCCCGAACACCCTGTATTTTCTATGATATTTCCCAAAGCACCACTCAACAGCTGTTTGATTTCGTCTTCAAGGTTTGTTAAGAATGCCTCTTGAGCTTCCAATTGGAAGCAATTCGCGCGTGTGTATTTCCAGTTATGGGAATATGCAAGCGATGTGTTATTGTCGTTTAGGTCCGAACTCGTTAGGTCTGTTTTTTTATTTTATTTTAATAAACATCCAAAATCCTGTTGTATATGATAATTTTATCCAACAACTTACAACTCTGGTTATAAACAAGTTTATTTATAATTTCTGTATACTAAAGGTTTAAGAACATAATTAATTATTATTAAGGATTTAATTCGAAGATCGAATCATGACATCAAGCTTAGCAATTGGTTGAACACGATAAATTCTTTACCTTATCACTAAAATGTGTGCTTGGAGACGGTAAACTCGGCTTACAAGGTTTGCGAGCAACGAAATATATGAAACCATGTGACCATTGGTAGACCCAGATGAGCTGATTTCCCCATTGCCAGGTGTAAACATACTATTTATTTGAGTTTTGATGTTTTCTTTAAGGCAATTCTTTCCACGAAATGCTTGTAACTCACTGAAACGGATTTAGAGTACACAATCTCCGGAGATCGAAGGCTTTATTAGGCACTTTTAGGCACCAAAGTGAAATGGAATAAAAGTACGTAGCACTTCAGTACTTCTCGTGTTGTTGTTTACTTTAAAACGTTTCTTGATGAGATTTTCATACGGAGATTGCGTTCTTGCAATGCAAATTCCAAAAATTAAACCTCGCGTTTTCTTCCTTTCTCAGTCCATTTCTCCCCCTTTGTTTGTGGCAAATTCTACCTAACCCGTTTTGATTCCTTACTGGAAAATACTGGAAAATCTGAATCATAAATATCATCTCAGAAGAAATGTTGTTGTTATAATTTTTTGTTTTTACACGAAACCGAAGTCTGAACGTTTACTTATTTCAGGGATATGTGAATGTTCTCGTTTAACTCAACTCTGTGAGTTGAGTTAAAAATGGACCACTTTATGCACTGGTTGAACTAAAATGAAGGCTGACAGGAAGTGACGCATCGTGACGTTACATCTTCTCACCTCTTGTTCACGAATACATAAAAACAATGATGGAAACGCTGATTCAGAACCAGCAATTGAGCTCTCTATCCGCCCACAGAAAATAAGGAAAGGAAGGATACTGTTCGTTCGGAAAATCACGCCAGAACTGTTTCGCCTGCGGTAAGAACTGTGGGTAATGTGTTTCTTGAAATATCTTTCAGGTAAGAGCGAAGACTCCGCACTCTGTTCAAACATTATTCACTTTTTAATACTTTAACGACAGGAAAGTAATTAAGAGGTTTCTTTTATGCTTTTCACCAAAATGCCTTCATCAACTGTGGGATCAAACTTGTTTGTGAAAAGTGATACTCGTACGGCTCTCTCTCTCTCTCTCTCTCTCTCTCTCTTAATTACGAACAAGTAAAATTAGTTGCGATTCGCGCAAGTAATTTTCTAAATAAAACCGAAAATAAAACGCGGAACACAAAAAGCGAACTCGTTACGACCCGGCGAGTCGATTGTTCCCTCACCTTCACAAAATGTCCGCATTTTATTTTTGTGTTTACAGATCGCGGAGGAAAGTTAATTAAATGTGAAAAATGGTCCACTTTGGTAAACATAAATAAACAAATGGGAGAGAAAACATATTTATAAGTGGCTGCAATATTATTTGGGGGAGGGAACTTAAAATAAAAAATTCGAAAAAGGATTAAAAGAGACTATTCATAATTGTAGCTGATACGCAATGCCATGGCAAGTAACTTTAACGAGACGATGACTGGTGCTGCCATCTAACGGTACTGCAGGGACTCCAGCGCCAAAGAGATTGTGTAATGTCACACGTTTGTCTGCAGTTTGATAAACAATCACTTGCAAAGAATCTCTATAAACCGGTCCCCAAGCTCTTCGAAGTTTCTTTATTTATTGCCCTAACACGATAAGGAAGATTTAATTACTCTCAAGTGTTTCCTCTATCTTCTCTCGAAGCGCAGTCCTGGGATCAGATTCCTTGAAAGAAAACAACAGAAAGATTTCGATGAATCACTTTTGCTTTCGCTAATCAAGTGTGTCCAAGTCTCTGTGGCTTCGATGAAACAAACTTTCTTGGCAAGCGAGGGATTTCTAGTTCGCCAGAACATCAGTGATCGTTTTTAAAGGTGTACGTTCGCCCCTAATACCCCACAGCAGCAAACAGAAACAATTTGCATCAAAAATATTCTGCAGCTCATCTTGCCTTACTACCACACGTCATATTTCCAGCGGCAGCTGCAACTCGGCGGAGCATCCATCATCACACAAAAGGGTATTTGGTTTCTTTCCCAGCAGTTATGGCGCTTGTCTGATTTTACTTCTGATTGAGTTCGAGGGTCTCGGGAGAATCACATTCTTTCCCTTTCGTAGCGGCGGTGATTTTTCATCATGAAAGGAAAGATGAAATGAAAGATAAATTTCAACGCAGGGAAAAGACACAAAAACGAACAGCCCAATTTTGAACCCTATCCATTAGTGTAATCACGGAGTGAAGAACCCTTCAACAGTTGCAGTGCACATCTGGAATTTCCCGCTAGTTTCCGCTTTATTTTACGATTGACCTAGATTTTCTTAAACCCAGTCGCACCCTTTTAATAGATCCCCACTCTTAATGAAAATTGGCTTCTCCGCGATGAGCTTCGACACCATCCCATCCATCTGAGATTAAAACATTCTCCTTTTCAATTAGTTATCCGTAGGTCCGTTTTGCTTCGCACTCCTTCCTATTCTCCAGGGCAGTGTTCTATTTCGAAAACTATAATTCCTGCTGGTCGAGGAAAGCGAAAACATCCTTCATACCAAGGAGTGGCTGCGTTCTAATGGAAAGCTAACACGCGGAGGCTTTTTTCCCTTTCTAATTCGCTCTCATCCAGAGAGAGTCGGTCGTATTGCGGATGAACTCGGATTCAGTCATATACTCACATTAAGGAGAAATTAAATTCGGAGCTGCTGCTTAATGTCGCTTTTGCAGAGGACTTGGGAGGAATGCGCAGTGCTGGTGGGCGATGATAGATGAAAGGCTAACCGCATTTTCCATCACAAGATTACAGACTCTCTTCTGGCAGATGTAGCACATGGCTGCCATTAGAAGTGGTATCAGCAAACAGCGATTTGGCTCGCGGCCAAGTAGCCTCGTCAGCAAGGTGGCTTAATAAGGCACAAACAAGCGGCCTTAAAGAAGAAAATGTTTGCATTAGAGAGATGTGTATGTAGAGCGATGGCTCGACCCCAGTTACATATTTATGGGGTTCGTTGTGTGGTGTGGGGGTAAGGGAGGAGAAAAATTCAGTTTTTATGCATTGATCGTAAAGAGCATATTCGTTGGAAACAAAAAGGGGGGATTAGAGAGATGCACGTTGTTCGTGCATTGCACTCTGCTAATTACCACTTTCTGTAGGAATCTCAGCCTGTGATACAACTGGGGCTTTGTTTGATGTTTAATAATGCCTGGAGATTTACATTCTAAACTTTGGAAGAAGTCTGAATCATAAATATGATCTCAGCAGAAATGTTGTTTTTGTTTTAATTTTTTGTTTTTACACGAAACCGAAGTCTGAACATTTACTTGTTTCAGGGATAAATAAATGTTCTCGTTTATTTAACGTAACTCACAGAGCAAATGGACCAGTTTATCCATTGGTTGAAATAAAATGAAGGCTAACAGGAAGTGATGCATCGTGACGTTACATCCTCTCACCTCTTGTTCACGAATACATAAAAACAATGATGGAAACGCTGATTCAGAACCAGCAATCGAGCTCTCTGTCCGCCCACAGAAAATAAGGAAAGGAAGGATACTGTTCGTTCGGAAAATCACGCCAGAACTGTTTCGCCTGCGGTAAGAACTGTGGGTAAGGTGTTTCTTGAAATGTCTTTCAGGTAAGAGCGAAGACTGCGAAAACATTATCCACAATAATACTTTAACGACAGGAAAATAATTAACAGGTTTATTATGCTTTCGAAAGAAAGTGGTAGTAATAAGCAGAGCCTCCACAGTTCGGTCGGTATAGACGATGCCCTTTGGTCGAAAAGACCTGGGTTCGATCCCCCTCGGTTGACGTGAGGAACCTTTATCTGGTCTCTTTCGACTAAAGGTGAGTTAGTCAGTCTCATACGGAGGGTAGGGTTTTTTCGCTCGAAGACTCTGGTTTTTAGTTCCCCAGAACAGAAAATTCGGCCTCGTTAACACAGACGGATTTACGGCCATGAATACTTATATGTGGACGAGATGGGGTCCTCACCACATGTCGTAATGTTAGCCATGAGACACATCATGGTAGCCAACCTCCTGGATAGGAGATCGCACTTGAATGGGATTGGAAGGAGAAAAAATAATTCATAGGAATATCTTCAGTTGGACTTTAGAGCATGGCGAAACCAAGTCTGAAACTCGATTTAAATCAACGTCGAAGAGATCATCCGAAGTGATTCTAAGATTTCATTCGAATTTCCGAAAAAAAAAAGCAGGTCAATGATTCTCCAGTAATAATCCTTTTTAGCATTTCGTGGTTTGTAAATCAACTGCGTCTTGACCAAGCAGAAAATTCGAAGACTAGTGTAGGGTCAAGTTAAGTTAGTTTAAGTTATAAAATGAAATCAACGCTACTGATGACTTTTAATTTAGGCTCTAAGATCTAACTCTAATAACACGAGGAAGCATCTCGGTCCGTGTCCTTCCATTTTAGGCTACCGAACAGCTGAAAAGATTTATCAAAATGCCATCGGGGTAAAAATCGAAAACTCAGCTACAATCGATCACCGTTTCTGTGCATTTGTTTTAATTTCGATCCCATTTAACTGAATTGGCATAGTTTCAGTTTAGATTTCTGTCGTTTCTTTAACTGTTTCTTCACATTTGTAGTGCAGCTAAACCCACTGCTTCTTTACTGTATGAACGAAAGTAAAAGAGTACTCCGTTTTAAATCAGTCCTGCCTTTAAGTCTTTGTGAGGTTTAACTTAAAATAAATAAACTTCGCACTTTATGTGAGGCCTTTCTTTGTTTTGGAAGTTGGGGCATGTCACGGGTGGTCAAGGACTGCGACCACGGTGGACTGCATCAGCACTTATATCTCTCCTAACCGCATATTCGGTTAGCGGAGATATAAGTGCGATATGCGGTGTGCCTTGGCACCACGCAAAAAAAGGTCTCCGATTGGTCAACTTTCTTCCAGAGTGGACATCAGATTTACTTTTAAAATCACCACGTGAACGAAGAAATCTGAAGAATGTGTTCTAATGAAATTGCGTTGTGATCAGGTAGAGTAAACTGAATTAATGTCGCAAAAACAGGGGAGGTATATAAGTACCTCCTAAAAGGAGGAAATGGCAGATAAGATGTACAACAATGAAAGTCCACTCTGCTTGTCATAGGATTGATTGGGATATTTCTACGAGATTGTGTGTGGAAGCAAACTTTTACTCCTAAAGGAATCCGTTAGAGTTCTGCATCCACAAGGATCTCTCAACAGAAATCCAAACTTATCTCAAATGGCGTCTGGGAATCGAATCTCTCATTCTGTCCTTTAGGACGACTGATTGCGATTTTTCCAACAATTATCTTCAGTCTTTACTGTATTACCTGCATGCGATGCATGCCACGCGACTTTCCATTCATGTTTGGGGGGTGAATTTATTCATTGCCATTGTAACGATATTTCGGTTGAACAGTTTTCTATTTTGCGTGCTTTTTTTATAAACCTTGAAGAAGCCACTGGTTGCTTGTGAGCAAAACCAATTGTTTCAAATATTTAGAATGCCTAATATGATGTCTTTATTCTTCTGAGTTCTTCTAGTAGTTTTTTATTTTATTTCGTATGGCGATTCAACGGTCGTGAGCCCCTATTACGGGGGGGTACGGCATCCCCACTCGATTCCCCCTATTTTTATCCAGGCTTGAGCCCGGCATAGCTGACAATTCAGAACTATGGCTGGAGGAATCGTCTTGGGTATTCCTGATGCATCCATATGTATTAACGGGGATGGTTTGCCTGTTTGCGGGATGAAAAACCCCAGTTAAACTGGGTAGAAAAACCCTGCTGTCAACGCCCAAGACCGGATAACTAGGCTATGGCTGAGGAAGATCCTTCAGCTCCTCATGTCGTCGACGGGAATCGAACCTAGGACACTCCTTCCCCAGGCATATGGTTGCGAAGCGCACAGCCACGAGGCTAACCGCGCGGACATCGTTTTAGTAGTAAAACTCATGCATCGACCATTCTGAATTTTTTTTTTTATCTACGCACCTTTGAACGCTTATTTTTCTATATCCAGCTTTCCAGGCGGTGGAATTACACTGTTTGGCGATTTCGATGTACACAACTCCGATTGGCTTTCTTTCTTTAACTGCACTGATCAAGTGGGTAGAGATGATAAGTTGCAATTATCTCACAAACTATTCGCACGCCTGCTCGAATACCACTTTCTAAACACTCGGCTCCTCGCTAGCAACCACTTTATGTAAGCTGAACTTTGTTGTGCGGCCAGTTCAAAATTCTTATCGTTAACCCGACCACGTGTTGTCAGGTATTATAAGAAGTGTAGAATAGAAAGTCGTAAGCATATTGAGAAAAGCGAAATCAGACTGCGAAAGCAAATTAATTGAGAAACTTAAAAAAAAAAAGCGAATTCTTCCGGTTATGTGCCAAGGAATGTGAAAATGATTATGGAAAAACACTTTCAGGAATGTGAAAATGATTATGGAAAAACACTTTCAGGAATGTGAAAATGATTATGGAAAAACACTTTCAGGAATGTGAAAATGATTATGGAAAAACACTTTCAGGAATGTGAAAATGATTATGGAAAAACACTTTCAGGAATGTAAACGGCTGAAAAGTAACTGCAGTAGAAATACCTGGTTAGTGAGCAACTACGTTGTCATTGAATTTCATCGAAGTTGAAATGCTCGATTCTGGAAAGAGAGAATGAAGTTGGACGACTCAACAATGCAAGCGCAACAAATGGAACATCAGTGCGCGTGTTAAAGAAATGATTAAAGTGTTAAAGAACAGCGCCAAAAGTGGCATCCCTCAAAAGGAGGATGCCACTTTTGGCGCTGTTAACTTTCACTGAACTCAGGTACAATGCTAGTAAGATAATCCCATTGCACAACGGAGGAAGAAATTATAAGCTGGTTATTATTCCTGGAAGGATGAGCAGGAGTAGGAAAATTATGGAGGAGGAGAAGAAGGAAGGGTTATTTATTATTAATGCATTTTACCACATTGATCTGTTTACGTTTTTGAATAAGTGCGACGACAACACAGTGGCATTGAAGCTGGGAAAGTGCTTGGACAGAATCATGCATTGTAGATGATGGCATGTTAGTGTAGATATGAAGCTTATGGTACGATAATAGTGTGGGTATCGTATATGGTATTCTCATATAATTCTTACATAGTATTACTTTGGGATTAGTCGAACAGATGGATAGCGTGAGAAGGGCGCGACTTTAAAATTACCCAGTGCAGAGTTTTGCATTTTGAACTGAACAGATTGCACACCATGCCTCATATCGGTGGGCTTGTGCTTCAGAACACTGTCGATCAAGTTGCTCGTGATAGCAGACGGAACGTCGAAGTTCGGAGTGCATATTCCGTATTCCAAAAGACTGTAAACAGAACTCAAAGAATGACTGCTATCTTGAGAAGGACACTTTTACGGGTGAGAATAAGAAAGTTATTATATAAATCAAATGGATAATAAATTAAATCCAGCATTATTTCAAAGCCCAATGTGGAAGCTATGAAAGTTTTATACGAAATTTGACCCGAGAGCTTACGGGAATGCACTCGCCGGTATTTATGAGTTGCCCCAGCGCGGACCATATAGAAGATATGATCGCTTGCCGAAGAGTCCATATATTCACCTTTTATTTCTCCATTTTGAAAAGTGAAATTTTTCAAAATGGTTTCACTTTTCAATATGTAGACGCTTGGACAAGCGATCGTGTCTTCTGTATGGTCCGCGCTAGGGCAACTCATAAATACCGGCGAGTGCATTCCCGTAAGCTCTCTGGTCAAATTTCGTATGAAACTTTCCAATTTTCCACATTGGGCTTTGAAATGATGCTGGATTTAATATCCACTTCATTTATATAATTTTGCATCGCCGAACTGAAGCCTTTTGCCTCTTTATTTTGATAAATGAGAAAGTTATTACTCCGAGAGTCCACTTATCCAAAATCAAACCTTCCAACATGCGACAGCTTCGGTACTAAAGAGGGTTTTGAGTTCTGTAATCAATGCTGGGGACCATTCAGTTCTAAACAGACGTCAGACAAGTGAAACCTTAATCTAGAGCACCAATAAGAGAAGAACAGACTTCGTGGTTTTCAGTAGTGCCCCACTATGAGAACTCCAATGGCGAAGGTTATGTTTGCTCATAGGGATGAAGCCAATCTCGAGGAATTTTAATTTTGAATTTCGGTTTCAAATGTTAGCTTTGAAATGTCCTTTTAATAAATTTGTGTGAATATCTGGGTTTCAGGAGGATGTGGAAAAGTAGAGAGAGAGAGGGAAGGAAATAACAAATTGAATATCAGACCTATGGAATGTTGAATACAAAGAGCAGGCAGAAAAGGGAGAAGAAACCCAGGGAAAGGTTTCGATGCATGGCAGAGAAATAAGAACGAAGATTCCTTCTGGGAGTCTCTTGAACGAATATGCAAGAGCGAGGATGACTTGCAGACTTTGACCGTTGTGAGTGAAATACGTTTGTCGACCAAGTGGTGAGTGTGCTGACCGCGAGTGAACTGTGACAAGCATTTATGAGGCAGAATAGGCCCCCGCATGATGAATTCTGGGCTCGTTCGCTCTCTAATGAGAAAAACACGATTGAGGATATTTTAAAATTTAAAGCGTTCTTTTGAAAGTGATGTCAACAATGGGATGGTGAAATGGCTTGTAGTTTTGCTTAGTTTCGCGAGTTCATGAATGAGTTTACACGAGCGGTTAGCTGCTCATTTCTTTGGCGAGAACGCACTCGTACATTAGCAGAGTCCTAATTCCGTCCAAGAACCTTCATAGCGGCAGATCGTCCACCTGCAGTTAACATATCACATCTGAACAGGGATATTTATTACCTTTCCTTGTCTTCGCCATCATCGCAACCAAAATCTTGCTGACACTTTAATTCCTCTTCTAGAAGCAGACATCCGATGGCCAATAATCGGCGTGACCCTCACTTACCACTCTTTCGTGTACTAACTTTTACTTTCTCTTCAAAGAAGAAAACATAGCGGTTGCTTCTCATGGCTACAGCACCTGATACTGTCGACTTCCGAGAGAGTAGAGGTCACAACAGCAGTCAAATAAGTCAACTCACTCCCTCCGGTATACGAATAAAACACCTCGAGGACTGCTGGAAGACACAAAATCCGATAAGCCAATTTCTTTCTGCGCAGTTAATTACCACTTTGTCTACAGTCAACCGTCTCAGTAGCGCCACCTGCCGTGAAGCTCAAAGAAGAAGAAGAATGCTTCGAACAAACAACAACACTCGCGATTCGCGATCGAATTTACGATGAACTACTTTTGAAAAAGGAAGCACCCTCAGATGGAGGTGAAGACGGAGAGGGCGCACACCATTAATCATGTCGATCCCCTTCTGCAGTTGCATTCATCAGTCAAACCGTGCAAACCAAATGGGCTGAGAACACGAAAATTCCACCCCCCGATGAATAACACCGCCTTAATGTGCGATCGGTCCCTTGCAGCATCCCCGATCACCGTGTTCGCATTGTATAAAACTCACTCTTCATCCTGTGTGGCAGTTGACTTCTCCCTCTTCCTTTCCCTTCTACAGTTGCCATGGAAACGGTTACATCTCATCTTCCGCATTTTCTTACAGAGAATTTCGCACACTTCATACTTGTGGTGTATGAGGCATATTTAATCCAACCCTCTCTTGTCGGTCCTCCCCCCCCCTTCCCCCGCTGCATCTTCGCCCTCACTGGGATGTAAATAATTAGGGAGAGACGTCTCATCTTGTTCGTTTGCTGGCAAGAGCCTTCGCTTTATTAATCTTCATTATTGAGAGGCGCAACTGACAGAAGCAGATGCTGACAAATGCTGTTCATCAATTTATGATCGGGGTGAGTGAATATTTGATGGGATTGCGATTGGCTTTTCCCCTCGGGATGCCCCCTTCACGTGCAGGCAGTTCGTATTCTAATATACAATTCTGCGCTGTTGCTATCGATTGTTGGAAGTCAGAAACGCTGCTTCTGATGCACGATGGAGTTTGATTTATTCATTTTAGAACTTCATCAGCGCCAATGCGAACTTTGCATTCTTCTTCCCTCTCTCACTCTTTCTGAATCCACATAAGGGTTGGCTGCTCGAAGGGAGAATAAATGAGAGAGTTTCACCTTTTGTAGAGTGAGCTGTGTCTATGCTCACTCTACAAAATCTCAACAATAGATTCACCTATCAACGTGACCCACGCAAGAAAACATAGACCTAAGACGCAAAGTTCGCTCTGCGATGAACCTGAAGGGAATTGATTGTCATCTGCTTTGAAGATTAAATTTCAGTTAACGGACTGTTAAAGCGGGGTTCTTCGCCAGTGAACACTCTTTGAAATTTTCCAGTTCTCATAGTCTTCGTGCATTTACCGAAAGGAAGAATTCAAATTAAGGGGAAATGAGGAAAAAACAACTTCGCTATATCTGTTATTCCCCCGTTCATCAATCATGGGGGATGCGTCTCGTCAATGACAGGTAGGCAGATGCTAGAGGCTTGTTCTGTGGGTCTCTCGTTCGTCTTGAACAACGCGAGCTCGTTTCCCGATAAAAGCAATCCTTCCGGTGGTTTAATAGGGAGAATAATGTCTTCGTTTTAAGGGATTATCAGCAGATTTCTGAATGGCAATTTGGACTCGTGTGCGGACTGCATTTTGCATCAAACACGAGAGTTTTTAACAATGATCGACTGCTAGTGGTGTGATTGCCAAAGTTTAAACTATTATCACAACAACAACTCTTTACATTCATGCTGATCCATCAGAAGGTTAAGGATCTGAAACCTGCTGTTATTACTACGATAGAGTAGATTCTCGTCTAAGGAGTGGCCATCATTCATAAAAGAACAATTAACGGGTTGAAAAGTGCAGCGAATTCAACTTCTGCGAATTTGACCAAGCGACGCTTACATTGGAAGTAAATAAAACAACCTCGCTGGTTGGGCAGGACTCAGTTATGATGTTTGGTTGGTAATCCCGGGAATTAGAAGAGGAACAACTGGAACATTCAGCACAACTTGTGCTCCTCATCTGCTTCTTCACTCTTGAGACGAGCAGTGAAAATTCGCCGAACGGGAAAAAAGCGAAGTTATCTTTGATTGGTAGAAGAAAATCTTTATTTAACTCTACGACGCAGAGTCAGCACGTGCATCAAAACGCAGAGATCTCCCCATAGTCTTAAACGAAGGCTAACAGTTGATTGAAGTTCCAAGTCGGGTTGCACTTCTGTGTTTCTGATCGTTACGATTTTTTTTATTTTATAGTTGAGATTTAATGCTGAGAATAATGAAGTGTTATTTTTTCGGTAATTTTAAGAAGTTTTGCGCATTAAGTGCACAGATCGATTTTTCTTCGCCTGCTGTTTATCGCTAACATGAAAAGCGCAGCGATGAGTACAAAGAACACAAACGTGATGATCGCATTTTGCAGATTCTGATATATACACAAAACTGCCGTTTAAAAATAAGAATCGGAAATGCAAGGTTCAACAAGCAGGCTCATTTCAGCCACTCTTTTGAAATATTTGACCTTAAGAAATCGCACTACAAAAGGCCCCGATGATGCAGATGGAATTCAACATCTTCAGTGCATTTTCCTGGACGTTTTGTGTCCCGTCTGGTCTTGACGGTTCCTCTCATAAGATTCACCTTATTCTTGATGGTTCTATCGACAAATTCAAAAGATTCGCTTCTTTACGCAGAGGAACTTGCTGTAACCAGCGGAAATCACGTCCTTGTAAGACATTCAAAGCATGTCTTCTTGATGTAATACTTGCAGCTGGTCGTCCCTTAGCACTTCCTGTTAAGATCCTCAGTCGTTTGTCTTTACTTTGGACATTTACATGCGCTAACCAAAGATTCGTCCAAAAAAATGACTTCCTCTATAAAGAACTCTACAGAAGCTAAACGCAGTATACAAGTCCGAAAAGAATGTCAACATCCGTGCCTTTATTGCGATAATTTCTTTTAAAAATAGGAGGTTCAGAACCCACTCTCGTGCATCACGTTGATGTTTAGGGATTCTTCACGTTCGCAACAAGAAGTTGAAAGGAGCAAATTAAATATTGAAATTGAAATTTTAATCGAAAAATTAAATATTGAAAGGAGCAAGAAATTAAATATTTAACATTTTCGAGATCCGAATGCAGTTGGAGCGCTGTTTAATTTCACCAAATGTCGCACGGTGTGCCATTGCTCAAGATGACACGCGGCTTCAGATGTGTTGACGATTTTCCACCGGATAAATGCACTCAGAAAAAGAGGATGAGGGGGGGGGAATCGCGTATTTTATTGCCCAATTAAAGTACTTCGATTCCTCGTCGACCACCGAGAATTTACGTTTGCTCCCCAACGTTTCTTTTCATGTCTACTTAGAGAACTGTAAGAATGCCGTGTTCGGGGTGTAGCTACCGCTCGCGCACTTAGGTAATTACGGACGCCCAATGAACAATCCGCAAAGTCGCACGTCTTGATGGGATTCGTTTTTTCTTTCGTTTTTTTTTTTTTTTTTTCGTTCGATGTCGACATTCAAGCAAAGCCCAATGAAAATTTTTGGGAAAGAAAAACTCGATGCTCTCAGAAAACCAACCCCACAAAACTTAAGGAGCAAGAACACGAAGCTAATTGGGGAGTTATTTTTGCAAGATTGATTTCCCTCAAGCAGCCGTGGTGGCGTCAGCGATTCTTTGAATATACTGAGCGCAGTAAAGATTTTCTGGGTGGAGACGAGAAATAAATTCTTTAACAGAACTGCATCGGCACACAAAGTTGCGGTGCCACGCAACAGATTTTCTGTTACTTGTGATTCCATTTGGTGAAGTGCTTTCCTTTGCTTCACCAACAATCGTTCCACGCTTGAAGCTTTTTGGCCCTGAAAGTAGAGTCTTCTTTAAAACTCCATTGATTTTTCTTTGTATCGGAACAAAGAAAGTTTTTCGCATTGCTACTGTTGCTCCTTCTAGCGGATGAAATAAAAAACGAGAGTTTTAACTTGCACGAACCAAATACTTTTCGACACTTCGGACTCTGAAGAACCCTCATGGGAAAATGTCGCATCATATTTCACGCGCAGTCAAGGGCGTCTGTTTGTGTCACTTTACGCGAAAGAACAGAAGAGGAAAAAGAGGTCGCTGACAGTGATGATGACGAGAAAACCTCCCCTGCATCCATCTCCATTACGAAGGGTGTATCGTGACGAATCGCTAGCTTCTTGGGGGAGAAACTGCGGACACACAATGAACCACTCATCTCGACATAGCTATCATGTGACAATGACGTCATTCGTATACTGTAATCTTCTGGTTCTAGGAGTGACGTATCGTTGAAGCATACCATCCACCCTGTGTTCAATGACACGCTTTTTTATTTTATTATTTTTTTTTTTCTCTTAAGCCGTTGCCACAAATAGATCTAACAGCCTTTTAAATAAGTTTATTTAACCAGCAAACTCTCACTAATTTTTATGTAGCAGAGACAAAATTTAAAAGTATATATTTTGATATATTTTGGTCACAGTTTTTACATTTTTTATTCAAAAATTTCTCATTTTCTTAATTTTTTAATTTTGAAATAATAAATTCTTCAAACTTCACTAAACTGCCTTTTTTCCCTCAAATTACGAATATCAAGGGAAAAAATTGAGACTTGTTTCATAAGAATATTATTTCGTATGTATGAAAATATCGAGCCTCCGTAGGTCAGTTGATTTCGACTGAACCTTTTGGAATAACTTGGGTTCGTTTCACGTCTACGACGTGAACAACCTTCATAAGGTGACACGTATATTTTATAACATTTAGGAAACGGTGTTATAACTTCTTACGTTACACTTTTTACTCTTAATATCTCTCTAATTTGCATAATGTGGAATTCGTGTAACAGAATAATAACGATCACAGTAATCGTTTCCAAATATAGATCAGTTACACCGGGTAGTTGATATGATTAACTATGACGTTAATCATATATATAATACATTTTATTATATATATTTATTTATTTCCCTTTTTTATTTGACAAAGTGTTATCATACGGCTATTTACATTTAGAATATTCACTTATTATAAATTTTCGGTTTAGTACAGAATGTTATATAATAATAATTATTATTATTATTATCATCGGTTAAGGTATTGTGACATTGAAGTTACTTGCAGCGATTGGGTAATGAGGTTTACTTGATTAAGCCGTGCTAATCCCACCTACCTCGAAACTACGGTTAGCTTTCATGAAGAGAGTGGGATTAGCACACACACTATTTATGTTTGGTATTTTTTGGGTAGAAAGCAGACGTAGAAAAGAGGCAAGGGTAGACCATCAATGAGATGGGTGGAGTGACTGATCTTCAGAGAGTTGAGGCCGCCAGAAAAGCAAACAACAGGACTACATGGCGAGGCCTTGTGTGGCACATCACCGAGCATACGGCATCTGTAGATGCCCAATGAATTGAAGAAAGAAGAAGCAGGCGTTACGTTGGATGCTGGTGATTTGTGAAGTAAAAAAGAGGGGTGAGTGCTGTAATGAATCGTTTTGGTATAGCTTCCACAGTTCGTGTTTTAACGTTCTCTATGTTTTAAATTTTGTGGTAGGTTGTTGAGTAATGTGGGGATGAGATGTGATCTCACTGCAGAACCGCATGAGTTCTTGAAGGATCTTGGGGTGTAAAGAGTTGTGGTGGGTCGTGTTATGCGCTACGTGTCACTATTGTTACGATAGTTACTGTTGAAGTAATCCTTTAGTAACATTAAGTCGTGTTTTAGATTTTTTATGCTCAGGATTTTGTGCATCGCCCTATAAGGCTTCGGTTATTGACCGTTGTATGTGGGCCTCCAAATCACTGTTGAAATAATTTACCGAAGTAATGTTTCTGTTTTCGCTAGATGGATGTGTTTGCATAGACTGTTATGTCGTACCTGAGTAGGGATTCGCAGATACCGTTATATAAGAGTTTTTTTACGTTATATGGAATCATGTTGTTTACGTGGAAGAGTTTTGCTGCAGTGATGCGGAGTTTGGTATGTAGGTATTCTATATGCTTTGTACATTTGCAGTGGCAGTCTATGTAAAGGCCAAGGTATTTTGCATGTGTGATTTCGGGACATTGGCAGGTATTTTTGTTGTTAATGCAGCGGTATGTGTGACAGTGTAGCGATAGTGGTGAGAGGCGCATGATTGCGGATTATGCATAATTAACTTCTGAGTTTTGGTGCTATTCATTATAATTGAGTTTTGATTTCATTTAGGTCTTGTTGTGCTTTGGAGAGAGCCGTATTAATGTCTGTGTGGATTGCAAGTAGTGCGGTGTCATCTGCGTATTGATGTATTTTATTTCGTGTGGTCAAGTTGTAAAAATTATTACAACTGTTAGAATTATTATAATATTATTTTTAAATTTCGTAGGGAGGTACAGTGCCATCTCAGCCATCATGTGTTGTAAATATAAAGGCAAAAAAGTATCATTAAAAATTTTATTCGAAATCCAGTGTGGAAAACGAACCACAGATGCACTTTGTGGTGAAATTTGTTGGACTATCACTCAAGATGATTATCGTGCATGTGTAAATATTTTAGAAATCAATTAAAATATTATTCTTATTAAAAATTATTATTATTATTACTGATGTTAATGAGGCTGCGCATCCTAACCGATTGGTTTTCTTTCAGTGAACATCATTGCGTTGAAAGATATTTTTCCCGCAGTTCTCTCGCCCTACCTCCCCGGAGTGGCTCCGCTCTACCTGAACGTGCGAAAAGATACCCAGGTAAGTGCGTTTCTTGAAATTCGGGGAAGTCCTCATTAATCGAAACGTTTCGAAATGAAAAATGACGTTCGGGACTTGATTCGGAACAACTCGCTCGATGCCGCCAAGTCATCGGGGATTCTTCATTCGACAGGAAAGATCGGAGTTGAATTTCCCTTCATCTTGGATGCGCAGGGAGAATCTGTATAAGGGGGCTTTTCAATTAATGCTGAGTTAGCCGATCTCACACAGCGATCAAGTGGCTTTCGTTCTGCAACCCTGCCTCAGAATACGCACAATTAACAAAGAGCAACGTAATTGCCTCATTGCGTAATGGGCCTCTGTAGTTCTCAGTCGGAATCGACGGTGCCAGCGGTTGGAAAGACATCAGCTTGAAATCCCTCTAGGAATTGCAAAATAAAGAATAGGAATTGCTAACTCACCTTCTGTTGTAAAGCCCTTTAAAGAGTTTTGCAAGTGAAAGTGAGTTAGCTGGTCCCTTGACGAGGTAAAAGGAGTTTTCCAACTCGAAAAAGCTTCTATTTTTCATTGCGTAGAACAAGCAAAGCTGACAGAAGAACACGCGCAATATCCAACTCTCTGCCTCGTTCGCGTTTGATGATTCGGCCGTAGTTCCACACACTCAACCAATCTATCATAGTAAACTTGCTTCCGCTATAAATTCGAACCAACACATCTCCCGAGCAAACAGTTTACAGAGAGCCATCTGGTGGTGGCCTGTCCATCGAGAACAAAGCAATCAAGAAAATAATACACTGAAAAGAGAGAGACAAAGAGAAAGTATGGACTTGCGCAGTTGTGTGCACCCCATTAAGTATTCTCTAAGCCAACAATTCTCATTACAAAAACAAAGCGCGGTCATTATTCTTAGCAAGTTGTGTTCGCCATACGCTCACGCTCTGAAGCTGTTAATCTTTTCTGATCCATGAATTGTATCTTAGTGCTGAATGCCCCGCTGGTTATAAACACTGCGTGTTGTGTCTTTATTTACAGGATCTTCGAGAAATTTCTCTCGGCTCTCAACAACTACTCTTGGCTCGCATATTCTTGGCTCTTAGCCAGCACCAGTAGAAAAATATCTTAATGCATTCTTTCTAAATAAAAGCACCCATTGCATCGAACAATGGCCATTTCGCTTAACCTCCCTAAGGCCAGCCAGATGCGTAGCAGTCTCGCTATTGACCACAAATCTCCTGGAATCGGTAAACAAACCTGAAAATCAATGTAGCTGGCATTAAGGGCTTCTGAGAGTCAATCAGCGGAGATTCTAAGAATAAGAAAGGAACGTCCTGCATTACGACATCCCTCGCTTGGTTGTAATGTGCGGTCTTGTTAGCACCTATTTTGGGGAAGCAGCCGTTGAAATTTTTCGAGTTGTTTAAAACGATAACAAGCGAAAGGATGCGTTGCAGCACGTGACATTTTCCACTCCTTAAGCTGGAAACATGAAATAAAATTGGAATGTTGGATATCGACTACTGGTGGTCGATAGCGCTGCAGACACATACCCCTGTAGCCTTTTGGGGGAAAGGTGTTTGAGGAATTGGGAGTTTAACGACTTGACAAACTGTGCTTGCTTTAACTATTGTGTCAATGCAGAACCCCCAACAGCTGCATAAAGTCTTTCTAGAGAAGATCAAGAACCTAATGAAGGATTGCAATTTGTGAGAAACCCGCGGATGTCTTACTTCTCCTCTTTCGTTCTCTGACTGCGGAATGTGTTTACCCTTTCACTCCACGTGATAGTTACAAGGAATGGCGGTGATATCCGGTGTTCTGCATGGGACTAAGTTCATTCTCCAAGTGGATCTGCACAGATTAATATCAGTTAGGGAAGAATGTTCTTAAAAATGTTCAAAATTCCAGTTCATTTCATTGAGCTAACCCCTAAAGTTTAATTGGGTATTTTGAATTCATCTATTTTCCAAGAGCTCCTCGTGTGGATTCTCTTAATCCCTCGGTCCTGGTTGCATTTAATGATAGAATCATTATATCTGTTCCTTTAGGCTGGCAGATCAAGGATGTGCAGCGAAGAGATGAAATACCTTAACCGAATAGATAGATATAAACTTTATTCTAAACTTCGTAGTGTGGTACAAAATTTTGAACAACCCTATGTGTAACCTAAGAGCAACAGTTTGTCCACGTCACGCTGTGCATAAAGTTACAAAAAGTTATGTAATACATCATCATTAAATGCAGGTCCATATAATATACATATGGATATTATTGTTATAATATAATATAATAATAAAATCCCAGGAGACATGCTAATATGTACAGAAACATTTGCATAACATTATTCTATTTTGAAACAAAATAACACAAAGTAATTAAATGGCATTTAACATTATTTTGAACAAAAAGCTTCCTCACTTCTGGGAAAATAAATATTCTTTCATTCGAGTTTTGTATTTATTTGGGTTTGTTTCATTTCTTATTGTTAAAGGTAATGTGTTGAATATTTTTGGTACTAAATAAGTATAATGTTCGTGTGTTGCTTCTTTATTTGCGTTAAGAACTAAATATTTTAGACCCTTTTGTCTACTAAGGAAAGCATTTTGTTTGATATTTATGTATTCGTTGTCGTTTTTATGAATAGCAGTACGTATAAATATCTAAGGGACGGTGTGTTTTGTATGATGTATTTATTGCACATTGCAGTATCCTTGTAAATACACCATATTAAACATGGCGCTCTGTAATCTCCATTGGCTATGCGAAGTTAGATTATAAGATGGCCATTTTTATGGCGCTACAAATCTATCAGTTTCGAAAATTTATTACCGCCATCTTTCTGTCACAACTGGAACTATTTGCCACTATTAGAGGGGAGATTACACAAAGTTTTCATAGGTAGGATGTCATTTGTGCTGGGTGGAGCGATCTCTCTCTCTCTCTCTCTCTCTCTCTCTCTCTCTCTCTGAGTATTGATTGGCTAGCGGGTGCGTTCGTTGTCTGTGTCTGCAGTAACTCATCGTAGATGAAACATGGAGCGTGGCCATCTGGGACAGATTACGAAAACCATCCTGGTTTCTAAACACCGCCAAAGCCTTTCTCTTCTTCGCTGGTAATGTCGATATTGGGGATGCGAACGCTGCCGACCACCTGGTGCAGAAATTAATTAGCGTGGCAAGGGACAATGGAAACCGTGTTCAGTTTGTTGCTGCTCCGTGCACTGGAGGATTGGATTCGGCGTTTATAAGATTAGACGCAGTACAGGATTACTCATGTCCTTTAGGAAAATCCCCTAAACGACAGGGCCCCTTGAATGCAAGTTACATCCGGGAATCATATTAAACGACCCGATGTATCCTTTCGTGGCACTAATATTTTGATCACGCAGTATACACAAACGATTTAATGCGCCATCCCAAGCAACCCGCCAAGGGCTTTGGCTGTCAGTTCTTGAGAGTTCCATCTCACGAAGTTTTCTTCTTCTTTTATTTATTTTTTTTTCTTTCGGACACATTCGCTTTCTGTCACGTGCCAGCATTTCGGCCGAGAACACCAAAAGCTTGACGACGTGATGTACACCGACTGTGAATAGCGAGCGCAGCTTAAAAAGAAAGAAAAGATGTTGAGCGAGTTAAGATCCTGTCACTCGAACAGATTTCATTTTCTTTCAGCTGCCAGCGCACTTCCTGCACGTCACTTCCTGCACGAAGCCCTTTCTTTAAGTGCCGCTATTAGGAGGAGCATCGTGCTGGCGAAAGTCGCCGAAAGAATCCTCTTTTTGTATTCATAGCACTTCTGAACGTGCGAAATGTAAAACTGCTAACTTACTCCAGCGTGACCTCCCTTCGTGGTTAAGGAGGAAAGTGTAGAATTGCGATCATAAAGTCAAAAATAGTCGAAGAAGAGGGAAGTTTGCTGTTCTATTTGAAGAAAGTGTGTCAGTTCTGGTTGGATGACGAGCCTTTCGAGTGGATAGAAAAAAGTGAGAGAGGGTGTATGTGAGGGAGGGAGGTATTGGCTGTGCTGATGTCTAATAGAACACCCACAGGAGAATGAACGGTTCACGAAACAACTGTTGAAGAGGTGCTTCAAAAATTTAAGTGGAGGTCGCTTGGAATGTTTAATTAGTTTTCGAAACACATGAAACTGTTTCAAGCTTCACCTGCTTCTTCATCCTTTTCGCATTCTTTACCACCATTTCTTTTTTCTTACGCGGCAACAGGAGAATCTTATCTCGAATTTATCTTATTCTTTTAACGCAAACTTATCTCACTAAATAAGCGTCAGGAAAGTGTCTGTGTAGCCTTGTGATAATGTTTTTGAGTTCCGCAATACTTGCCGGCTGAAAAAAGGGCCGTTATAGGTACGACGCAAGACGCAAACTCGAGGAACTCTTTCCAGGCCTTTTTTTTCAGCCACTTTCAGTGTTCATCAACCATTCATTTAATGAGTTTCTTTTGGAAATTTCGAGTTTTAACTCGATAACTTAGGAAAATCTCACACTTTTTTAGACAATATTACCAGTTAGGTAAGAAATAGCAACAGAACTCTGCTTTACATTCTCGGCTTCTCTGAAGTCTTCAAAAATCATCGGAAGCCGTGAACTCAACTATCGGCGATGACTAGGAGTGCAGACAAGCTGCCTTTCGATTTCCAAACAGCTAAAAGTATTCTTCCTACTTCCTTTGGGACATAAACGGAAGCCTTTATGAACATGAAAATGAAGCATTCCTGCAATGAGTTTTCTTTTCATGTGACAAAACCTTCAGAATTCAAACGTTCTGTATTTTCACTTTACGTCAGTATGGAATGATTATTTTTGTAAATTGGCACAATTTTAACAATCTTCTTCTTCTTCTTCAACCTTTTGGTTCCCGTCCACTGCTGGACGAAGGTCTCCCCCATGGTTTTCCAGATCACTCGGTTTTCTGCCTCTTCCATCCATCTCACTCCTGCAATTTGTTCCAGTTCATCCCTCCACCTTCCTCTCGGTGTTCCTCTTTGTCTTGCTCCATCCATTGGTCTCCATTCTGTTGTTTTTCTAGTCCATCTCCCGTCACTGCATCTGGCAATATGGCCAGCCCATCTCCACTTTAATGTGTTTTGCAATATCCATGACACATGTTTGAGATCTTATCCAGATATTTGTCTTCCTATCTCTTAATGTTACTTTCAGCATACTTCTTTCCATGCGATGTTGTGTTGTTCTCAGCTATTTGTTCAGGGCTTTTAAATTCCATGTTTCTCCTCCATATGTTAGGACAGGAAGTATGCACTGGTCGAAAGCTTTCTTTTTAGACTCATAAGGATATCCCTTCTGAATATGTCTCTCATTTTCCCATAAGCCATTCATCCAAGGTGAATTCTTCGTTCAATCTCTTTTCTTTGGCACTCCTCAAAGGATAACAATTGGCCCAAATATACATATGAAGTAACTTGTTCTATTTCATGCTTTTCAATTTTGACAGTTCTATGGTTAATATATTTATTCATCATTATTTTTTAATCTGGAGGCTTCATTTAGCTGATTTAGCCTTTCTTCCAGATTTTCAAGATTATCTGCTATTAGGACAATATCATCTGCAAATTTCAGATGATGCAGCCTTTCTCCATTTATGTTTATTCCTTTTGTTTCCCAGTCAAGGCTTCTAAATACTTCCTCTAGTGCAGCTGTAAATAATTTGGGAGATATGGTGTCGCCTTGCCAGATGCCTTTTTGTATTGGGAACTTTTCACTGTTTTTAGATAATTTAATTACAGAAGTTGAATTATTGTAAATATGTTTTAGTGATTCAGTAGATGGTTTCTCAGTTCCCTGGGTTTCAAGTGCTTTTAGTGTTGCAGATGTTTTAACTGAATCAAATGCTTTTTCGTAGTCTATATAGGCCAGACATAAGGGTTTATTGTATTCAATTGATTTTTTAATCGAATACAATAAATGTCTTAATGTGTGAATATGGTCCAAATATTGTAATTCTTTCTAAACCCAGCTTATTCACAGGATTTCATTCCCTCTAGTCTAGATTTTAGTCTATTAGACTAAATTCAGAAAAAGCAAAAACGAATCATCAAAGCCGCCGTACGAAATTGAGAAGAGCGTTTTTCATTCTGTTTTTCATTCTTTTACTACAGTATTTTGCATTCTCGTTTTGTTATTGGATGCATTCTCATTTTCTGTGGTTCCCTGCGTCATATTATCGTTGTCTTCTACAAGTCGCCTCTGTTTTCTTTAGCTTTTTCAAAACAAAACAACAAAAAAAAATCAATGGGCCAAAAAGTCCATCTTCACATCTTTCAACGTATTAAGCCTCAACTCGACCTTCCACAAACGTAATTAATACTGTGATACTGTGATGGAAGAGGTAAAGCTATCTCTTTATTTTTCTTTGTCTCTCAGTGCGTGTGTTCTTTGGTCAGTTTGTCCCTTCTGTTGGAGAAAAACATCCTTAATTTTAAGGGAGAGAAAATGCTACTAATGTGTTCAATGGGAGTTAACCTATTTCATGTGGGGATCGGAGGAACTCGGTTGCAAAGCCCTAATAAAGGTTACTCACGTCCTATGCCGAAATTAGCTCAGCACCTCCGAAGGTTGGTTAGGTTAAGTTAGGTTAGGTTAAGTTAAATAACCTTCGGAGGTCAACCTACTGTTAACCTCAATGTACAATTAAACGATAAAAATGTTATTACAGTTCTGTAGTTATCTATTTTTGTTAATTTGCTAAGACATTTGTGAGTTCGTTCCAAGATAAGCCGTGAATATTAAAATGTCTTTCATGATTAAATCGCAGTAAGAAATATTCATCCACGTGAATATTAGCTACGTAATGCATAGAATAGTGTCAATAACGTAGGCACTTCAGATTTTATTGCGAATAGCAAAATACACGCCATCCACTCTGCATAGCGCTCAACAAGAACAAAACAGTTGCGCTTTTATAATCAGAAACATTCCAGATAAAATTCAATTTATATGCAGGTGATAAATCGATCTGCATAATATGGACCTAAACGGAGAACCAGGATGATGTTATGCTGAAAATTCCCCATTCCAGAAATTATCGCAGTCCATGGAGCTCCTCTTTAAGTTAGAAAAATAGCGAGCACCCACACAATGTAGCCCGAAGACGTTTTGTTTCTATTAGCTTTGCCGTTGAAAAACACTGAAAATATTGCCTGGCCCAACAATATTTCAAAAATTTCAACGCAACAAAACAGGCACTAAACTTACAAGAGTTCCAGTAGATGGCAGTACCTGTGGTATGTCGAAATAAAAGAGAAATGAACTGCACTCTCCACCTATTCAAAAAAGCTGTCCGGATACTTCCTGCTCTTCTAAACATAAAATGTATGTCGTCCATTAGCCTAAGAGAGTACTTTGTTTTGCTTTAGGATGGTCGTCAAGCAGCGCCCTCTAGATGGCAGTGGAACGCACCATAAGAATTTACAGTAGCCGTAAAATGCGATCCGTCACCCATCCTTTACTCGTAGAGAGGAAAGACCGGATAAGAAGGGTTTAATCTCTCTCTCTCTCTCTCTCTCTCTCTCTCCTTTATAAGAAGAATAAGAGTACGATCGAAATTACAGCAGTGCCACCTAGTGAACACATTTTCGCTGATTTATTGCAACCAACCCACTTGCAAACCATGATAAAGCACATTGCAAATACACCGATCCTCCAAAAGTAATGGCCCACTTCGGTTTAGATATCATATTATTACAATACAGACATTTGAATAATGATATGCAGGTAATTATCAGAGGGACTTTAATTTTATCGAAAATTAGTCAAAAAAGCAGTCGTTCGTGTCGTCGGCAAAATGCACTCAGCAGACGGAATATTCAGGGAGTCATAGAATCAAAGGAAATTCGTGGATGAATTGTGCCCCTCCAAGACAAAGTGGATTCTGTCACATCTCTTCGAAGATTTTCAGCACGATCGCATTTTCTCAATTCATCGAAACGTAGTGGAAGAACTTATGAAGATGTTTCTGCTGATTGCTAACCACAACTTCATGCCATGATGTAGATAAACCATTTTATTTTGAAGGAATGGCTATACTCGTTTCATCTGAACAATTGCTAATCACAGTGCATGAGAAGAGAAACTAAAAGAGGGATGCGTAGCGTCAATGAAATAGAAAACTCGGACCATTTCATTTGGATATCCAATTGAAGTGCATCCTAGTAAATGACAAACATATTTGCATTCGGTTGGAAAGCAAATCCCATGTAAGAATGCCTTTTTACAGGTTTTTCATCCCTAAAAGAAACAAGTGACCGAAGAAGACACAAAATAATCAAACATTCATCCTTCATGACTTTAATTCTAACCACTGCAACTGCAGGTGAAGCCGCAGAATATTTCACGAAGGCTAAAAGAGATCACACGTGGGTGGAAATCACTGCGCTACTCAGTTACCGAAATGAAGAGAACGAAAATTAAAAATATCTGACGAACATAAAGAATTAAAAAAGAGTTCAAGAATGAAGCTTAACGGGCGATACGATCAAGAGGTTGATAAAGCGGGAGAAGGTCACATAAAAGATGCCCGGATGAAGTAGAAGACAATCTTAGAAAGATGGAAGAATTAAAGAATGAGCAAGAAAGGAGAGAAAATGAAAGTCTGTTCCGGTGAGGAGAACGTGCTAAAACATTACTCCAGGGTTTGATGTTTTTACTAACTCTTTGCGTTCAGCAACTGGAGAATCGGAGGCGATGTTTCCTTTCTAAGCAAACTGCGTTCGCCCTTAGCCGAGTCCTCCATTTTGACGTTTTAAATATTCGAACGTAACTTTTCGAAAATCCCATTCTGAGTGCTCAGAACACGAAATGGCCATTCCCTCTTCCCCCTCCCCTGCCACCTCGCTTCCCTTCCATCGAAAACTAAAATAATAATGAAGTCAGAGGTGTTCAGTGGCGTGCGGAAGGAAGAAAGAGACGAACGATGAGGATCGGAGCCGTAAACACACCTCTTCGCATCCTCCCATGCCACGGATAGCATCCCAGGCGATCAATAAGCGACAGAAATAGCCGAGCGCCAATTAATCTCCGGACATGTTCTCCTAATCTGGTGCAACACTGCAGACTCGCAAGCTTCCCTTTAACGTTCCTGCAACGCACTTCCTGTACGACGCCATAACGAACGACGACAGCCCTTCGCCAACCATCAGCGCCACTTTAAGCCTAATTAATCATTAATCCACGGCATCGACGGGCCCACCCCTTTTTCAGCGAGACGGGGCACGTGGCGAATGCTAACACCGTACGAGGCCGTGTTTCTGCAAGATCCTCTTAATCGGGGATGTGATGAATCCACGTCGACTGCCACGCATCGAGACTACTGCGATGTCTGTTTAAGATGTGTCAGCAGGATTCAAAATGTCTTTAAGATGTTTTTTTCTCTTCGCTGCTTATCTCGGTAAGCGGAAAACAATTGCCTGTTCGCGTTAGCATATCGCAAGATCGCTTCGTCCCCCACCCCGCCCCCACCGCTGTCACTGCTCTTATTATCAGCATCACCTCCGCCTTCACACCCGAATCATTTTTTTTAAAATTTCTCTTCCTTAATATGTTCGCGTGATGAACTCAATCCACAGAATGAAGTCACCCATGTCCTTCAGATTGGTCCCTACCCCTTAAGATTACGTTGGTGCCCAAATAACAAGTCAGCGAACGAATTTCCTTCGTAAAAAGAAAGTATGAATGTTGAAACCACGCGAATTCCAAAGACAGCGACAAGTCAGCAGATCTTTGATTGTCGTTGTTCTGAAATTTGCTCATCCGCATTACGTAATGCAATTATCCCGATTTCCCTCTTCCTTCTCTCTGTGAGAAACAGCTCAAAACTCATAAAGTCCAATTAGTCATTTCGTAACCACTCCGGTGAACAGCGAAATTCACACCAAAAAAGCGAACAAATTCGATATTATTCTGTGATTCTACTGCCAAATGAAATGCATTATTAATAACGAAAGAGATTTTAATCAGTAATATTAATAAATTAATTTTGCATTTCGTAATATTTTACTCTCAGACTTGGTGATCTTTCAAAGGAACTTTTTAAAATCGTTGTGGCTCGCTGAGCACAGCGAAGATTGGATTCAATGTAAGCTCACACAGTTCATCCGATTGATAAATTCACGGTGTTTTCGTCATGAACGATGCATAAAGAAAATTTTAGTTTCATTTTCAAATTTATGTTTGAGTTTTTGTTCCGTGTCAGGTGCTGTTTTCAGAATAACAATTTGCTAATATCTGATCTGTAAGGACGCTCAAAGCCTAAACTTGAAAATGGTTTCATCGACTTCTTTTACTACCGACAATCGTTCCACGGATGTTACTTTTAAAAGGTGTGTGAAGCTGCACGTCGCGACAACATAAAATAAAAGCAGCGCTTCGGAAGTAATTGAAGGCACGGATTTTCACAAATGGGTCGGTCTGTTGGCAGTAGTCATGGAAACAAGTGCTCGTCACATTTTAACAATGCGGCAATCAATAGCAGAAATATACAGACAACGAGAAAAACAAGGCGACGGAAATGATCGCTTAACTCGAAAAAAAAAAAGAGTGCGTTTCGTAATCGCCTTACGACATCATCAGGTATCGCAACACTTGAACCTAGAGATTGTTTTCATCATATGCATTTGTTTCGGAGAATTGTAATGATTCATTTTGAGTATTTATCAATTGCAAAGCTGCAGTTCAAACAGTCGACAAATATTAAATTCCGTACAGTTGGGGAGAAATTAGTATCATCGCGAACTAAAATTGTGCGCTTCAATTATACAACCGAAGCACATGACCGAAGAAACGTGAGGTTATCAAACTCTTTTAACTGTTCGCCTCAAACACACTACGAAAGTGTTCACAAACACAATTTTGATTTTCATTATTTCCGTTGTTATTGCGAGAAGTATGAGCTCATTTGCGACACACTTCGGTCATTCAAATTCGATTGCAGGTTCGTTTAAAAATAATGCGCGATAAAAGTAATAGCTCGTTTATCACGAGTAGAAATTTAAGGCTTATGTGATCAAGACATGTATACGTTTTATAAGCCTAGACCTTGGCGAGTTCTGGTATAAAGACCACATGATTCAAAGACAGCGCTAAGATGGTTACATTATGCGGATGAGTATTCGCCACCTGGCCTCTGGTCGATGGAAAAACTGCGAGAATTCACCTTCCGCCTTTCAGGCGGAAGGTGAATTCTCGAAGGTGAACCCATGCATACATTTCACTGTTGAACTTAAAAACTTACCATTTCTTTACTTACTATCAGGGATCTTTCTCTTGAACAAGTTAGCTCTTCTTTACACAAAAAATCCTTCCCACGGGAAGATGCTTCATCTGAAGACCACACATGTTGCATTTTTATTCTGGAACCCTGCTCAGACATGGTTCTGACCAAACATGGAACTTTACAAACCACTTCAGGCCTCCAATAAGCGAGGTGGTGATCTCACGTCGGGCGATGAAATGCATCTCTCATCTAAAGATAATCACAAACATCCATGCCCATGGCGGGATTCGAATTTATCTATTCAAATAGGTGGTTTGAAAGTCCCAACACACCAGGATATACCTGACGGTTTCTTTACCGACTCACGGAAAAACAAAGGGGTAGCTTAACTTATCTGCCGGGCGTTGTTGCATTTCTCTTCAAAGCAGTTGGTTAGAGACGACTCTAATTAATACTTCTTTGCATCGAGCACACAACGGAAAAAAATTTCTAATACTTCAACAACACGAACATTTCATCTCCTGCCATCCAGATTTTTACACCCTGCTAAACCATTTCATCTTCCCCTTACAAAACCAGTGGTCAATAAAAATCCACTGTTACCATGTTAAAGATGTGGAGCAGAATTCTATCTAGCCACTGCAGTATAATGTAATTAATTACCAAGGAAATTAAAACTCATTTAACAGATTTTGTCAATAAAATGGCTTTATAGTAAGACAAAAAATGCTGTTTGTATTCCTGAATTCCAAATTTCAATGAATCCTATTTAACCGGAGCAATAACAGTAGCGATACGCAATTCCCATACATTTTGCCATTTTGTGCCCTTGCAAGTGGTCCGACTGAAGCAAAAATGACGATGCATTTTGTAACGATTCCAAACAAAAACCGAATAAAATAAGTTCATCGAGATTACACACATTCACACCAGGAGTTACTTTCGGAATTGCGAATCTTTTGTGCGTGATTCTTTTCAAGTGCATTTGTCAAAACCACTTACGGAAGATTTTCGCACAAATGTAGCTAATTGAAAAGGTAGGATTATTCGCATACAGCGTAACATTCCCCGCTTTCATCTATGAAAATCTTCTCGAGTTAAAGTTTTGAAAGAAGTCAAGTTTTTCTAATTTGGATTGGGAGCGTCCTTATGAAACAAAATGTCTCCCATTTTTTACACAACTCATACCTGAGTTGGGGGTGACACTCAACTATCGTGATCATTTTCATTTGGAAATTATGCACTCTTTGCTGGTGGATGCTGTAAAACCACCGGCATAAAGTGTGCACTTCACTCGGAGTATCGTCCACCACTTGAGATTCCGTGTTAAATCTGTGAGCAACGAATCTTCACAAGTACGTTTCCATCAAAGGAGTTCATCGCTATTAAACCCGCAGCCACTTAGACCTCACCCTTAGCGAGGCAAAACAGTAACAGAGAATTTCTTGTGAGAGAATTCACTTCCTTGTAGATGTTCATCAGTGCGGCTTTAGAAAGTCCAAATCACCACACAGGAGATACACGACGGTTTCTTTACGGACTCACGGAAAAACAAAGGGTAGCTTAACTTATCTGCCGGGAGTTGTTGCGTTTCTCTTCAAAGCAGTCTTCCCCTTCGCTCGGAATCCACCGGGACTGCCGATGCATGACAGCACTGCTGATAGACGTCTTTTTATAAGAATGCGCTCAACACTTGTTTGTAATTTGTGTGGATCTCTAAATCAGCTTGAAATCTCCTTATTGTGAGCGAAATTATTTTGTGAGACCAAAACCTTTTTCGCTCAAGCTGTTGTGCGTCGAGCAAATTGTTTGGATCTTACATCGCTTATCATTTTACATTCGACGCCACTTCTTAAATAGTTTTCGAAATAAAACTCCCTTAAACGCCTAATGACATTTAGGTCAGAATACTGTTTGCTGAGGTTTGGCTTTTAGGAGATAATTTCTGATACCCAACTCTTTCATCATCAAACGAAAAATCACCATCACCTTATGTTGGACTGGAGACGTGCCAGACTTTTTTTGTTTGTTTGCTTTTTGTATCCAGGGACGACGGGCTTTCCTGATATTCCTGGTACTGCACTGTTCAAATGGCTCTGCAGCAGTTCAACAGAGTTTTATAACAATTATTGATGAGTATTTGTCAGTAAACCACACAGAACAATTAAACCACATTAAGCAAAACAGTGCAAGCTGCAATGGCGACACACTCGACAGACTCACTCAAAACGAAGCAAGCAGTGAAGTTATATCCGGTGGGGCGAAGACCCACTGCTAGCAACACCTTTCGCTTTCGACTAGGCCCGGATCGTTTGGGAAGTATATCGTATATTCCTTAGGTACGAGTTTTATTTTACTGTTGTGTTACTTACAGATAATCAAATAGAATAGTCGTGGTGGTAATGTACGACAGTAACTCAATCTATCGTGCGTTAGTTTTACGCTCTCATATCACCCCACCCACTCTCTGAAGACAGTCCACTTCAGGCTCCCTTTCTCACAACTACCCCTCTTTATAATTTCCGGGGATGAAACGTGTCGTCCCATTATCCGCGGCCTTGCATTCCCGTAATCTATCTGATAAGTTTCTCTCGCCAGCTCAGAACAGTGCGTCATCTCCTCTCCTCCTGTCTGCCAAGCTCTGCAACGGCTCTTAATTTATCTTTATAGGGTTGACATTTTATCTTCCTGTTCTGCTTGTCATTTTACATTCGGCGCCTTTCCACATTTCACATCAATCGATTCGTGAATGTCTCTTCCACTTGTCACTGAGTAGTGTTCGTTAAGTCTACCAGATGGCGTTGCGATGAAAGCATGTATCAAAACGTAAGGAGCAATTCTTCTTTTCAATTCCTTCTTGAGGATTTAGATACAATTGTTTTCTGTAAACAATTTTTTGCGCGGTGTCGACAAGCCTTCTCCCGGGATAATCCGGACGACTGTTCCTGGTTGTCATAGCAACGAGTTCGCATTGTTGTTAAGAAATGTTATCACGACTTTCAGCCTTGCTTTATTTAGCTGCTTTTACGTTTTTTCTCCTTTTTTGTCTTTTCTTTAAGCAAACGTATCTTTGAAGCTTTCTCTTCTCCACTAGAAAACGAAGACATTGACTTACTTTTTAATATTTGCGAGTTCCTCTTTGATATCGATCAGAATATTGGCTTATTTTCAGAGTTACTGCGGGCATTTTTATCCACCAGATGGCGTGTGACATCTGCCACCCATCGAGAAGTTAAATGTCGTTCTCCAAAAGCGACTTGTGTTATGACCTGCTTAAATACCAATCCTTCCAACCTCCGTTTCACTTCGGCGTGCGTCAAGACCTTCCGCACTACCTCGCTCGGAGCTTGTCACAGCACATTTGGAACACCCTGTCTGCTGACAGGCATTCAAATCAACTACTTGCGTACAAGTGCCTGGAGCCTTGCGAGCACTTTCTCTCTCTCTCTCTCTCTCTCTCTCTCTTAAAGAAAAAATAGAAGGGGGGACATTCTACCTTTAATGTCTCAGGGAACACTCCCACTTTTGAAAGGACAGGAGTTTCAAATGGGGTAATTTAAATGCAGTTTCTCGGAACCGGAGACCATTTCCTACTGAAAGAGAAGAAGGGGGAAGGAGTTAGCGGAGGTAGTTTCCAGCAATGCGTAGTTTCGCTGCAAAGAAATATTCAATTTTCTGTTGGTTTAAGCTATCATGAATTTCCTTGCTGAGATCAATGGAGAATGGAGGAAACAGCGAGGGCTATCAAAAGGGAATTTAGATTCTTGAAAAATGTAAGGACGAAAGAAAGACAAATGCAGACGCAACTCACTGAGAACAAAGTAAAATAAAAAAAAATCTTGCTGCAGCCCTTCGAGTACTTCGATATTTAAAGCAATACCCCGCTCTTCACAATATGACTCGCAACATGTAAATGGTGCACCAAGTAGTACTTTTTGTCTCCGAGAAATGCAGTGAAAGGTCTTAGAGAGTAAACCCGACGTGCACCCAATTAAATTCGGCGAAAGTTTATGAGGATGACGTCATTCTAATTCTGTTTTCGCCTCAAGCTGCTTTCACGATTGCTTGATTGATGATATTCTCAGAAGATTTGCTTTCATTATTTAATTCCTTAAAGTGCAGCGCTCCTCCTATCCCAGTTTGTCCTGAATTCAGAAGAGTGCGTCTTCCTAATTATTCATTAACATGGGCCTGTACAAAGTGCGACGATGATTTGACTACGCATTCGCTACCTTTCTTCATAATGCAGTTGAAAACTAAATGCCAAGTCGATCTGCAGACGCTCAGATTTTATTTTCACTACTTCAAAATCTATCTTTTTTCTTAATTACGTCTGTTACATTATCTTTCAGATAAACTTGACCGAGTGGATAGTTAACATCGTCCATTTTCCAACCAACAGACCGTGGGTTTAATTCCTGCTGTGGAGATGGATTTTCGTGAAATGTATGTAGGTGGCCAATGGATTTCATCTCCTGGCATGATGGCATCACCTTGTTTACTGGAAACCTGAAGTGGATTAAAATGCTTACATGTTTGGTGTCTAGAACAATGTTTCTCGATTATCGATCTACACTCTTCAGACGATACTGAACTCATCTACTATATCTTTCTTGAGTGAGATTCACAAAACAAAACCGAACGTTTTCCGCTAAAAATCCTTTCCCAGTTGCAGGTTTAGTTTTAAATTATAATATAATACAAAAATAAAATTTTAAAAGCTTCTTTTGTTCAATAACGTTGCTTTAATCATGCGAGTGATGAGCACTCATAATATTTTCATCTCCACCATCAGTTCCACCAAGAGATTCACGAATGATTTAATATTTCACTTCCCATTAGACCATGTAAAACTTCATTTTGCACACGTCTTTGACTCACCTTCACAAAAATGTCACATTTTAATCCTTTGTTCACTGATGTGACATGCACATTCTCATTAAAAATTCTTGTCGGGGAGTCTGAAGTCATAGTCAAAAACATCTGCGATCTTGCACAGGGTCACTCCTTCACCGGTATAAATAAGAAATTATCCATATCGAGGAATATCTGCTCATTTTAAAGACGGATCACCCACTCCTCCACTGTAATATCAAATGTCATTTTGTCCTTTGTAAACAAAGGCGTCGTCCATTTCGGAAGACCACTCCCTCTATTATGTGGTATCATCGTGGAGCACAAAGGCGTTGCCCATCACATGACGTCACTTCCTTTCATAACAAGAACTTTTATGGAAATCGCTCTAGATACAGAGAGAATGAAGAGTGGGCGGATGGGGTGAACGTATCACCCCGACTTCGAAACTTTTCTTCGTGCATAACTAACTAATTGTGTTTCTTGCGTGACTACCTCAGTCGGACTGTCATCGGATGTCACAACCCACTCATCGCGGGTCCAGCTCTTCTTTTTTACTTGTGATTTAAATAGGGTGTCCTATCCCCACCTTTTCTTACCTTCATAAAACTATTTCTTGACGTTTATATAGATTTCCCTGAGGTACGCCTTTGGAATTATCCATTTAGGCTTTCATTGGCATCGTCTTCACACTGTGGAGAGGAAAATAATTTAGTTCGTTTTATTCCCATTAATTAATTACGCTGAAATTGTCTTTAAAAATTGCAGTTAGGATAGACGTAGGCACAGTTTTCACATGGGAAGGTTGGAGACTTAATCAAGAAGGGAGAACGCATAAAAATGTTTCTAAATCCCTTAAAGAGGGTTTATGACTGGAAATTATATTGAAACAATATTTTGTTAAACTTGAATTACAGTAATGAAAGAACGACATTATGAAATAAAGAAAAATCGCCAAAAACCTGACAGTAAGAACTGAATTGGTTTAAGCTATCATGAATTTCCTTGCTGAGATCAACGGAGAATGGAGGAAACAGCGAGGGCTATCAAAGAGGAATTTAGAGTTTGTTTTAGATCAGGGACTACGGAATGAACTAACTTCAGCGAAATGAAGTCAGGAACACTCCGAATTACGTCGTTTCGTTAATCAACAGGAGAGGCTTCCTTTTACTGCGATTGTGTAACGCAGTTTGAATGGCACTTGCCTTGGAGTGAAAAGACTCGAGTTGGAATTTATCGAAGATAAGAAGAATATTTATAAGAGCTTTTCAATCAGGTGTGTTCTGGCATGGAGGTGCAAAGGCATCGGAGTCATTAGCTGAGCTATGGAGACTCCTCCGTAGCTGGTGTTAGGTAAAAAATCAATGTTTACCCTATTCTAAACAGCAGGCCTTCCTTCCTTCCTTATGCCGTTTGGCTCATATCGCTTCAATTCAGCTACCTCTGTTGTTTTGAACAGAATACAACCTGGAGAATGAGAGATTGGTCCAATAAGTCGAAAGTGGAATTCTATGCAGAAGTGGAAGAATGGAGATCGTCCCTTTGGTGGATCGACACTGAGTCTCTGTGAGAAATTGACTGGAGAGAATTTGTAAGAAATGGTCAACTATTTTCAGGATTGCAATAAGAATTCTGAGGGAGGGTGACTTTTGTTCCAGCTACTCAAATGCGAAAACAATATTCGAAGGATATGCAGATTTGGAATTTATGTAATATAAGGTGTTATGCCATCTTCCTGATGGAAGAGAACCCAAAGGTTTTTTTTTCGGCAAGCCATGAAAGCTGTAGAAGTTACTGTTAATACCAAAAAAGGATGGCGGAGTACGTCACCAGAATAAGACAAATCTTATCCTGACTGCCGAACGTCATCAAAAGTAAAATAAAGAGAAATAGCAATGAGGAATATTTTCAAGCTTGAATTATTTGAGTAATGCATGATCTATTGAATGAATAAGAGGAATCGAGATGCTATCATGTCTGAAAGAAACAAGAAACGGAAAATCACCTGAGAAGATAAGCTAGGTTCAGAACTATATAAATACGAATTAACAAGATTCAAATAAAGACTCTTATTATTTTTAAATAAAATTCATTCAACTGGTATCCCCCCCAATAGAATGGAAAAAAGCAATTGTGATTCCTATCTTTAAAAAAAGGTAATAGAGATTACCCTGAAAACTATAGAGGTATCAGTATACTAAATTCCTGTTACAAACTATATAGCAGAATCTTAAATAACAAACTAATGAATTCGAAAACTTTATTCTAGAGGTACAAAATGGATTTAGAAAAGGACGATCATGTATAGACCGGGCCTTTTGCCGAAAATTAATAATAGAGAAAAGAAGAGAATACAATTTAGAAACACATATTGCATTTACTGACTTTGAAAAAGCATTTGACAAAGTTAAAAGAAACATATTATTTAACATATTAAAAGAAAGGCAAATACCAAATAATATCCTAAAAGCTGTCACAAGTATATATGAAAATAATCAAATACAAATAAGATTAAATCACGAGCTATCATATACGAGAGAGATAAACCAAGGGATCCGACAGGGATGACCCCTCTCAGCAACTCTTTTTAATATCTACTTAAATGAAATAATAATGGATAAAAATTTACATCAAGGAATTAAGCTTTCTCCTACAGTTACCTTAAACACTCTCCTCTTTGCCAACGACCAAATAATAATTACAAATTCTGAAGATAACTTACAGAAAGCTATTTTAAATCTAAATGAGATATCCAAAGATTATGGTATGATAATATCAACGGAAAAATCAAAAACTATGGCCTTTAAAGGACAAGATCCAGCAAGAACTAAGATAGCAACAGATAATAAGAACGTAGAACAGGTGAATTCATTTAACTACCTAGGATGTATGATCACATATGAAAATGAAAAAGATATAAACGTAAAAATTGCAAAATATTTAAAAATAACAGGTGTATTTAACTCTATATTTAAACCAAACCAGTTCAAAAACAAACCAGACTAAAAGTACACAATACATTAGCCCTACCAGTTTTATTGCAAGGAAGTGAAATCTGGACAATAAAACAAAAAGACAAACAAAGATTAACAACAGCAGAAATGAAGTTTATGAGAAAAACTGCAAAGTATACCCTATTTGATCACAAAAGAAATAAAGAAATTATGAAAGAATTAAACCAAGAAAAATAACAGAAAAAAATAAAAATTATAAACATAAATGGATGGAACCCGTTCAAAGAATGAAAACAGAAAGATTACCCAAACAAGCCTTAAAGTACAAGTCATTAGGAAAAAGAAAACCAGGACGTCCTCTTAAACGATTCAACGATGACTTCTAAGGCCGGAACACGCCATGCTAGGCCTAAATCCTTGATACGCATGATGATGATGATGAGATGCCATCATCAGCACAATCCATTCCCCTTGTTTGTTGCCAGCGGAGCTAGATTGTTAATGTACAACAGGAAGAGTGGACGAAAGCACAGTACCCCCCGGCATACCCTTAACATTGATAGAGAAACTTAAAGAGAAGAAACAGAGAAATTCTCTATCATGAAGCACTCGCGATCCGGTTGCAAAGAATATAAAGCAGACACCATAAGTGGGTAGCTTGTAAAAGAAGCCTATAGACCATTTTCATGTAACTGTCTCAGAAATGTCGAGTGCAACCGTGTTTCTTCGAAATTTTCTCCGACTAACCAAAACGCACCACTGAAATTTTAACGCAATCTTTTTGCTGGTTGTTATGGAGACTGAAAGCGGATGTAACGGATTTATTTCACTCGAGCAATTTAAGAAATGCTTCATTTTTTTTTATTATGGACTGCTTTGATACTGCGGGAAACAAAGTTTGGATAAAGCTTGAGAGTTTTGTGTGAAGTGGAGGGAGGATAAAGCTCATGATTTCAGCTCTGGTCCATCAAAGGTGTTTAAATCAGGAGAACGAGGGAACAGTAATCAGACCATGGAAAAGTGATGCGTAGAAATTACGGAGTTCGTCCCAGTTGGCATTCTTGTAATGCCATAATCCAGGAGAGTGAGATTGGCATGGAGGAGATCGATTTGTGGAAACGGGAACGTGGAAAAGGTTACGATCGAAGCCATCAAGAGATCTGAAATCTCAGAATAAGCTGTATTGGTTGATATGAGAGCAAATGATTTACATCTCTTCAAGCTTCAGCAGTGAAGGTGGAAAATGGAAATTCACTTGAATTATGAACATTAAAATTTCAAAGAAACTTTTCAGTCAGGACCGTTCAAATAGAGGCGACTTGAGATTTAATAACCTTTGACAAGTGTTATGAGAACTGGCAAATGCATATGTGTCGCTGTTTTACAGAAAGAATCGTGCAGAATATCTACTTTTGACAGATGAAATGTGCAGGATATTGAGACTGCTGGCAGTTTAGGTTCTGTGAGAAATGGAAGCGGATGAGGACGTCTTTACATTTCATTGAGGTATGATAGTGAAACGGGTGTTTTTTTTTTTTTCTTGTGTATATGTGCGTATGTTTAGAATAGAATTGTGGTTGATTTCGAAGATCTTTTGTTGTTTCTTTTGATTTTTATATAATCTTTTGTAAATTCTTTGCTATTTTTTGTTTTTGATAATTTACTGTCGTGCATTTTCATTCGTTCAAGTGATTATAACAATTCACACGTATTTCTGAGGCAGAATTGTGGTTATCCTCAACTGTGCCTCATGAATTAACACCCATCCTCTGTTTTATTTGTAATCTTTCATTCTCATCTGACATCTATCTATCCTACAGCACAAAAAAAAGTTTGAATTTATTACCGCTCACAAAACGAGATAACATTCAGCAATCAAAGGATGGTACAATAACCCTCATTTCGTTTCTCTGGAAATGATATAGATAGAGGGACATCGACACCCAATTTCTTCAATACTGGGAATTCCAGCAATTAATTACTGATAAGCAATACAAATTCCCCCACTCTCGGTCCACAACATTACTAATCTCCTATACGGGAGTGGCAAAGTTTCCTGTCTCTCAGAAATTCGGATAATTCATCTCTCAAAACAGGCGCGCTAGCCAGAAGAATTCACGCAAATATCAGACAGAATACGCTCGTCTCATTGTCGTAGTTGCGTTTGCCACAACTTCAAATTAACACCAATGACAACGTTGCCTATATTTTTAAAACAACTGTGGAAGGGTTTAATAAAATTAATGTAGTCATCCTTGCTCTGTATTCACTCAGCATTTGAAATGCACCGTCTGATCAAAAATATCCTGAGACGCCTTCGTAGTAGTGGACATTGCTATATGCATCGCAATAATGGCTCATCCAGATATAAGAGGAGGCACACAATCTTGCAATTTTCATAGACAAACATTAACATGTAAATAGGTCGTATTGAAGAACTTCGTGACTTTCGACTTGGTACTATCGTAGGTTTTCCCCTTTGTAACAACTCAATTCTGGAAATTCTGCCCTACTGCAACTTCCCTGATCAATCATAAATGATGTTGCGCCTAGGAGCAACAACAGCACCATCGCGACCTTGTAAGCCACATAAAATCAAAGAGCGTGACGGCCTGTTGATGAAGTGCGTGGCTTAAAAAAATCACCTGCCCTCCGTTGAAGCACTCATTAACTATCCAGTTCCAAATGCCTCTGCAAGTAACGCCAGCACCAAAATTGTTTGTCAGGAACTGAAGAACAGTGGGTTCTGTGGCCGCACACAATCCTAACATCAACAAAGGAATTGCCAACCGTCGGATGGAGTGGTGTAAAGTTCACCGCCATTGTACTACAGTGGAAACGAATTCTCTGTAGTAATCAATCATACTCCACCATCTGCAGTCCAATAGATGAGTGTGAGTTTGGCGAACACCACACTCTGGTGTGATGTTTAGTGGAAGAGGCATCGTGTGGTTTAAGGCTGTTTTTCATGATTCCCTACTTCCAGTGACCGGGAATCAACTCAATGGTCAATAACGACATTCTAGACAATTCTGTGCTTCCAACTTATGCAACAGTTGGTGAAGCTCTGTCCCCTCTATCAACAAAACAGAGCCCTCGACAAAGCGAAGTCTGTATAGTAATGGTTTGATGAGATGAGTGTTGAAGAAAGCTTGCACAGAGCCCTAACGTGAGCCCCATCGATCAGCTGCGGGATGAGTGGGAATTCCGATTGCAACCTAGGCCAAATCACCCGTCACTAGTGACCGACTTCACTATTGTTCTCCTGGAAGAATGAAAGGGAATCATCGCATCAACGCACCAAAATCTAGTGGAAAGTGTTCCCAGAGGATTGAAGGTTTTTATAGAAATAAACGTCATACCAGTTTCATATAAATGCCTTTCATATTCTAGTGGGATTTGTGAGTATCAAAAGTCTGGATATTTGTTATCAAATATTGTATGCGACTACTTGTTAGGTATCTTTCACGACTTTTTCCTGCTATTCAGTTTAGTTTTTCATTCTTTCCACAATCGTTGGTAGCGTTCAGGTGTGCTAAGTTGTGCTTACTACCGTTAGATTTAGTAGAATCATAGTAGTAGCAAATTCTCTGGATGTATATTTTTTAAAAAACTGTTCCTTATTGACTGGCAATAACTGATATGTGCGCATTTTCTCTTTGCAGGAGTACTTTGTGAACGACGCCAAAATCATTCGAGAAACGGAATATCGGGGCACAGAAGGTGGGGGACAGTTGCTTTGTGTAATTGACGAGCTCCTTCTGCCTTACACGTCCGTTACTAACTTTGCTCCATCAGCTCTGGACTTCTTGACCCAACCTTCGATTTACAGCAGCATTTCTGAATCTTTAGCGTAAGTGGCGAATTTCAAATGTTACATCACTTTTTTCATGAGTTGTGCACTTAAGTTGGAAGCGATCACACACACACACACACAATTCATAAAATGAAATCTAATCCTCTCTCTCTCATGTGTGTGAGATAAGACACATTTTTAAGAAAAAGTGACACTAGATGAAGTTGCACTTTTCCTTTTAGCTTCTGCTTCTTACCAAGTCCGCAGAGTTAATAATTAATATACGTTTTTGCTCGATTTTTTCACCCAATGTGATAACACTTCTACGCTTTTTAGAACGGTCTTTTGCTAGGAGATTTCATTAGTCTACGAACACTCTCCGAAACTCCTCTGATAAGTTTCAGATGATTTCCTCAACCCCTCTGTAGGCTTTCCTGGCATAACGCAGATTAATGAGAATTTCCCAACTCTGAGCAGTTTAATACCTGTGAGCCATCCTCCCATTTCCAGCGACCCGAAGAGAAGCTGTTGGTGCATCGGGAGGAGAATGGCACCGAAATCGGACCTGCATGAGAACATACCGGCAGTGACATCACACAGCTTAATGGCACATTCAGAGACAGACGTTGTCGCTTCCCAACCAAGGAAACTCCTTCAGCTTAATGGATTCCTCAGAGGATCACAAGTTTCAATGAATCGAGGATCTGGAATAGGTTTACCGACTTCCGCTCTCCACTCCGAATAGAGCCGCTTCTTCCTAGCAAGTACGTCACGTGATTTAGCTCCTTCGTTTAATTAGCTAAGATGAAATTGAGTAGCAGAACACAATTTCATCTTAGCGTCGGCCCGATTAAGAAAAAGGCCCTTCTAGTGAAGGTCTGATGTTAGAAAGTTTAAATGCACAAATCCTTCTACGATGTGTGGCCAACTTACGTGGTAGTTCCTCATCCACGTCTGTCTCTCGTGCATGGGGGGGGTTAATAAGCAGCGCGTGATCCTAATAAAGATGCGGCCGTTAATTTATTCATTACGCTCTCCATCTCGGCGATTCTTTCATCGAGACTTCTGAGAGTGCTAAATGAGGCGCTTGACTGCTTTATTAATTAAACAGCCACGTGACTGGTAATCAAATTAAAACAGCAAAAGCCGAAGCTAAATGCGGCTTTATTAGTGCATCAGATGGGCGCAGAAAACGAAGAAAGGCGAGTGGAAGCAGCTGCGGGTGGTTTTACGAGACAACTAACTCAAGAGCGAGAGAGAGAGAGAGAGAGAGAGAGAGAGAGAGAGAGAGAGGTAGCAAAATCAGCGTTGACCTGACACATAAGCAAGAACACCAGAAAGTGTTTTAATTTAGTCGTCCATAGTATCGTTGCTTAAAAGTGCAATTATTCATCTTTTCCACCCCCACCCCTTCTTTTTGTCATGGAATGGTCCAGGCGAATCCCTGGAAGTTTCGAGTGAAGCTGGAATTTAAAAGTTTCAAATATTCATTGATGGCGGTGATTTTGAGGTCATCGAATATTTTTACTCCCCACAAAGCGCAAAACATCTGGAATGAGAAGAGCACCTTTGCGTGGAGTCGCCTCATCCATCGTATTGGATCGGCTGATGAGAGGGATCAAAAGAAGAAGAGGAGGAGGAGGCAGCTCCTCTATCGAACGGGAAGATTGACTTTGGCGCATCGAGAAAGACCAGAATTAGCCACGGGGTTCTGCTTCCACTCCTCTTTGAAAATGAATTTCCGCCTGCAGTTAGCATCGGTAAGTGATGTGCGGATCTTAACGATCTTGGCAACGGTTACGGGATTGTCAGCATCCTCCAGAAATTCGATGTGCGAAATTCTCTAATAAGAACATCCGACGCGAACTTTTTTCTTCTTCGTTCCATCATTAGAGAAATTTATGGCGCCAATTGCCATTAAAAGAAATTTTCACCGTCTTAAAGTTTGTTCTTCTTTCTTGGCTCGCTGTCAAATAGCCACATTACAGGCTGTAATGTGCACTTTCCGAATTCGCTTTGTTTTCTTCCCATCGATGTGATGTGTTGAGAGGTCAAAGCCTGAACTGCAATCAGAGATTATTTGAGATGAATCAATCAGACATGCGCAGTTCTCATGCGGTTCAATTCAAGAAAATTCAGCTCGCTAAAACGCTGTGGGCCTCTGAGACTATCTGACTATCTGATTGCATTTCCACCATTTCTCTGAGGGGTTCATCGGGCTGCAATTAAACGGCGACCATCCGCAATATTACGCGAGGACAGTCAATACGCTTCTCACCTCTCATCCCGCCGGGGGGGGGGGGGGGGCTGCAAATGTCATTTAGCTAAATGTGGAACAGATAACGTGACAGCAGCTTCACTGCTACCGAGGGTAACAGGAGCTAACGTATTCGACGTCTATGAATTTATGGGTCATTCACGTGTAGCACGAAAGACAGCGCAGCAACGAAGTAAACGGAGCTCCCTTTATGAGCGAGTGGGTTTAATTACTGATCATTCTCGTACTAAGTCTTTGAAAAGAAATGTTTGAGATCAGCCTTGAAGGGTTTAGTATATACGAGCGCTGGATTAACACAGAGATTGATCCAATCATTTTTCATTCCCATTTAAAAATTTCAGCTCCGTCGGTCTCGTTTGGATAGTCGTTCTTCATGACTATTATGATGCCAAGCGAGGGGCTTCGTTAGTGGACTTCCTATCACCAGCTAAACGTTATTGTGGAGTGTACAATAAGGTACATCTATGTCCAGTTAAAGTGACTTGTGATTTTAAACATGGATAAGTCGTAAAAGACAGATAGATATTTTATCTCCTTATGTCTCCATAAATTATCTCCGTGATTTTATAAGGATAATATTCATAGATTGATGGGATGAGAAAATAAACAGATACTGGCATATAGAAAGGAACTGACAAACTTTACTCAGTATTTTAAAAAGAAAACTGTGGAAAAAAGAAAAGCTGAAGATCCACAATTTTTGTTAGTAAAAGTTACACAGAGCATCGACAGCTTCAATTCGAAAAGATGTGGGTGAGCATCCTCACCCACATCTTCAATTGAAAGTCCTAGCTGTACTTCCAATTGCAGTGGGCAGTGATATGCGGTATCTTGGCGAAACTTTTTACCCATGTCTGAAGACAAATGTATGAAGAGCATAGAAAAATCAGAAGACGAAGAATTTCTGACCCAAACTTCTACTATCCATGATTTATAAAGCGTTTGCAGAACTCATGGGTTTTGTACAACTTTGGACCTTGTACGTCAAAAAGAACAGGAAGGAATTAGAATTACTTTCAATACAACAGACCATATTCAAGCTGAACGAAGATTATTGAACAGTGTAACGCATATTATCTCCCATTTTGTCTTGGCTTTATTGATTATGAGAAACCCTCGATTCCGCAAAAACTTGCGGAATCAAGGCATATACCAATGGAACAGTAACCATTCATTTTAATGGAAATATCTCCAACGTCGAAATAGAGAGAAAGGCACCAGATGATGTGACATAGTATCTCCAAAGAACGGTTCACAAATGTTTAGAAGAAATATTCAAACCTCTTCATCGTGAATAAAAAGGTCGTAAGAAAAACAGGAGATATTGAAGTCATTTCATAAATGACTTACTTATCTTGACTTCAAGTACAGATAAAGTACAGACTTCTGCCTGTGAACTGCAGATTACTAACAGAACAGATGCCTTAAAACCTAAAGAAAACCCAAGTTATGTTCCACCAGAAATAATAAAAATCAGTGATGGCGAAATAGAACAAGTGGATCACTACATACACTCAGGGCGACAGAAATCAATGAAATGAATCAAAGTGGTGTGGAAGAAATCAAAAGAAGAACAAGATTGACTGGAAAGCAATTGAATATATCCAGTGGTAACTGGATATTGCATTCAAAGGCCAGTGGTAACTGGCCTTTGAATATCAACTGGATATTTCAACTTTCAGTATTTCGCCAGAATGTTAAGTTTTTGTACAGTGCATTCTCCTTATATTGACATAGGGATGCGAACCATGGACATTAAATGCAAAAGAAACTCAGAAAAAAAAACTAAGAACAACACAACTTAGTATTGGAAAGATGTTTATTACAAAAGAAATACTATGATAAGAAATAAAACCAAAGTCCCTAACATTATAGATAACGGGAAACATCCGAAGGAGTAGTGGGTTTTCTGGATGACATGACCAATTATGGACAAAGGAAGTGCTGGATTGGATTAACGATGGAGCTGATGAAATCATCACATTTGCAAAGTGAGATGAAGAAGAAAAGCCATTGATAGACAGGTCTTCGATTCAAATTGGAAAGGCCTTCATCCAGCAGTGGATCGATAAAAGAGGAAAAATTTATTAAAGAAAGACACTCGTATTGGAAAGCTTTGATAAACTTTATGAAGCAGGAGAAGAGTTAAAAAAATTATTTATTTTAATATTTCATTAATAGCTTATTATCTCACACCTTGAATGTTCTGCTGCTTGGTTTGTTTATTATTACATCGCATTTTCCTGTTGTTCCGAAATGTGATATTGGCATTGCTAATTCCGAGCTTGGTTATTGTTCTCTTTATTTTCTTAAAATGAGTCGCTTAATGTATTCGGAATTAGCAGCTCCAAGTGTATGAATTATGACATGTGGCCTAAGAACGCATTCTGGTTACACAATACGATAAAATTACAGTACGCTTTATATTATCACTTATATACAACTACAGGGCGATCTTCACACTCCTATCACAAAAGATTAAGGAGTATTCTGCACTTCAAAACTAACGAAAACGCCCCACTAAGCAGGCATCCCCAAATTTCACATTTCCGAAATACAGTCCTTTGTACTCAATTGAAGTAGCAACGACGACAACAAGCAATGCAAGACAAAGACAAAATGCTCCCTATAAATTCTTTAGTAACTGCCAAAAGAAGAAGTTCAGGATGAACGTATACCTTACAGTGAGTTGTGTTTCAAAATGACCTCCGTTAGCAGCCAAAGAACACGGCTGATGAGTCGCCTCACCATCGACAGGTTTAGTTACTCGAAAGTTCCTGGTTAGTGTATGATGGTAATTTTTGCAAGTTCAGCACGTTCCTGCAATTCTGCAGCACAGTAAAGCACACAAATGATCTCAAATGCTTCCACAAATAAAATTCCACAAGAATTAGTGACTGAGGAAATCATATAATCGATGCCTGGTGCCTGTAATTCCAAGGATGTGAAGTTTATATCTCTCCATCTCTTTACAGAGAATATCCAGAGTACCCATCTGTGCACTCTGTACATTCGGTGTGAACACGTAAAGTTCTTCACCTACTGTATTCCTTGTTCACAGTAACGCTGACCTGTGTGGAGACTGCACTATACTTCTCGAACATGAACAACCTAACCCTGAACGCGAATCTGATTATTCTGCGCGAAAGCTGATACAGCATGAGATTCATTATAACCGTGTTTGCATTTTTTGTGATATCAGTTCAAGAATAAAAAAGTGATAGGTTGCAGATTTCCTTTCCAAATATCTGGAGGGTTTCGGTCCAATTCATATCACGCTGGCCAAGTGGTTTGAAACCAGCCTACTAAGTGAGGCAAAGCAAGAAGGAAAGAGAGAAAGGTAGGGAGCAGTCTACAGATAATACGAGTATAACAGATGTATATTACATGAAGTAAGGCATCGTCCAGAGCATCAGGTACGTCGGGTTTGCCACTCCCCTACTCACCAAAGTGAGCCACCGAGGAAATGATAAGTATGGCAGATTTAAAATTTTAAAAATGACAAAATTAGTAAAACCACAATTAAAAAGCTGTGATTTTTGCAGAAAGGGTACCGTGTTTTTGGCATGTTGAGGAGCATGGGATGTGGTTGTGCCAGCAAAGGTTCCAGAAGTCCCAGTCAAGAAGAAAAATATCATCTTATTGAGTAATAGCAATCTTATCAAAGAGAAGGGGAAAGGAATAAAGATCTTGCTTCGGAGAAATAACACAGGCCTTCGTTTTGATAGTACTGACTTACACAATGACTTGAAGGTCAATGTTCCCTTGCGAATGGCAAGAGGAAGTTATGGAAGATCTTGAAGCTTCAAGTGCTAGTGCACTACAAAATTTCTCAAATGAAAACTCATCAGCGAAACTGAAGAGGAATTGAGAGAACCGAAAGAAGCTCTTGAAGGTACAAGAAAAAACTCTCGGCGAAACTACAAAACTCTAGGTTGCTTTGTAAACGATGGGGAAATCGTCCACCACGAAGCGCGATGAACACACACAAAAAGAGTAAGATTTGACTTCCTTATTACAAAGGAATGGAAGAAGAAAGACAGACATAAGATAGAAATTTTCTTAACAAAACTCTGTGCCAGAGCAAACGAACATCCCGGATGTGTCGTCAGCATTTTCATCAATAGCACTGGTTTCTCTTTGAACTTTCCCCTTGCAAATACTTAGAGGGAGTTGATATAGGAGGTTACGAGGTCTCTCTTTATTTTTATATGAATCTCATTCGCCAGGGGCTTGCAATACATTACTGTTAGCACCGTCGGTGGTCTTGATTACGTAATCGAGGAACACTCTCTACTAGCCTAAAACGGGACATATTTCAAGTCGCCAATCAGTATGGTAACGACCTCACATCAGCCAGTGAAACTCATCTCCCAGAAAAAGCCATTCACAAAACATCCTTACATATAATCGGATTCGAACCCGCAGTGTGTTCGCTGGAAAGCAAAAAAATGCTATCATCCGGGCTGGCAACAGTTGAGAAATTGTTTTTGAGCTCATGAGTATCCAGAAGGAAAAACGCTTGCTTTTAATGGACTTGTTTATTATTTTACAAAGAGCACTGTGAGTGAGAAGAACAGGTCGATAGATTGATGAGCGACATTTGCCTTCCTGTTCCGAAATGGGGCGAATATTGATGCACTTCTATCCTGTCGCGTACTTAATATGTGAATAGGAAAGAGTGTGAAGACGACTAAGGTAGGGTTCTCAGTTCCAGAGCACAACTTTAAATAGTAACTGAAGAAAAATTCTTTCAGAAACATTATGCGTTTTGGTATTCTGCTCATCCGAGATTCTTCGTCTTCTGGAGAAAGTCCACAGAAGGTATGCGTGCACTGTTACTATTGATGTGACGGAGCTGATGTGCCTTGGTTGGCTACGCAGGAAATCGGTTTTTGTTGAGTTTCATTGTGTTACTGTGTTGCCATCCCATACACGGTTACTTTGAGCCTTATTCCGTTTTTGTGTTTCGTTTATTGTTCTAATTTTCTGTTTATTTATGTCAGACTTTTTAGTCCTTCAATACTTGTTTGCTAAAGTTGCATGTGGTCAGCCGGGCATTTTGATTATTGCGATAATTTTCTTTCACTTGGTGTTTTGTTCTCGCATTTGCTGGTTTATATTTTCAAGTGATGCTGAAAATGAACTAACGGACTTGGAGAAAGTTAGTAATGTGTACTGCACTTCAAAGGCGAATTTCATTGTTAATTCTGTAGGTGGTGAGCTAAAGCGTACTTTCTGAAAGGAATAATCTTAGCTCTCTCTCTCTCTCTCTCTCTCTCTCTCTCTCTCTCTCTTGAAAAATGCGAACATTGCACTGAGAATTTTCAGGCAAGCAATTTTCTTCTTTCGTATCCAAGTGTGAAAAAGAACGCAGTCACATAGGGTAATGGGAGCCCGTGACAGTGATGGATGAAGCAGTTACGACAGTTCAAGTCATTCAGCCACGCAAAAATCCATATTTAAGATGCTATTCAAGACGCCATTTTGCATCCCACCTCCTTCCTGCAGACTACGGAGCAACAAGAGCTCCAAATGCATGTTCAGTTAAAGGAGAGCTCGCAGCTAAGCATACATGTTCGTATCACAACGTCCCTCTGCTCTGCATTTCTCCCCCTTTTGTAGAATGTCTTCCCCTTATTCACTCCAGAACTTTTTTATTGTTTTAGTGTTGCTTCGACGTTCATCGCTCTGCATAATTTTGTCTTCATTTTTTCCTCAGGGCTTTTAGTTCCCGTGTGCTTTCGGAAGACGACAAAGACCTCTTCCGCCGGGCAGGGAACCATACCTTCTTCATCCCCGTGGAGGGTCAAAGTTTCGACCGCTTGCAGTACATCGACAAGTGGGTGAGTGTAGTTGCCCTTTTTAATTAAAATCAGTACTTTGAAGACATTGCTACAGATTCACGCTCCTTCTTTGTTTTCTTTCAGGTCATTCGTGGTCACGTGATTCCGTACCGTGTGCTCTTTACTCGTACGATGGAGCCATATCCCTACCTGACCGAGAATAACAAGAACGTGACAGTTTACCTCTCCCTGATCAACGAAACCAGTCCTGACGGTACTTCCTACACACGTGAGTATTTCGCTTCTCCGTGATAATCAATCGCAAGAAATGCCTTTTCCACTTCCTTAACATATTCGAAGTACAATGTCGAAGTGGGATTTTTTATGACAGGATATCTTTAAAACGACCTCACGTCGCAAAGAAATGTTTTCTTAGAAAACTCTTGACTTTTTTCTGATTAAAACCGCAGCACCTCAACATGTTTTAAAAATAAATCTAAAAGGTCGTTAAAATATCGAAAATTGCTAAATAAGAATACAGCACCCTCTGACTGATTTATCATATGATATTATTGTCTATAATTGCCGAAATTCCGAGAATGGAAATAAAACGTTGGATATTTTCATAAGTGTTTCAGTTTTGATTTTTTTAATAATGACATGAATAAAATAAAAATGTCATACGAGAGAGTGACACTGTGTAAGGTTAACATCCGAGCTGCCAGTCTTAAAATTAAGTGAGTAGTACTCCCTCTGGTGGCATCAGCAGTTTAATTTTCATTTTGAGTGACGATACCTGCGCATACGCAAATGTACGAATGTTACGTTTGCGTTACAAGATAGTCATCTTGTCGCTTCTGTCAGCAGAAATGACAAGGCTTACTACAGCGCTGCACCAATGAGGGAAAGGGGCGTTCTCGGACGGAAACTGAAACTCACATTGGAAGCCGCAACTCAGCGAGTACGTTACTTGGAGGATCCTACTTTCTATCTTTGAGCTTCTGCCCTCTAGTGGCAGCACTTAAGGTATCAAGGAGAAAGAGTTCTTCACCGGCGAATACGTCACGCATTCTAAAGGAACAGTTAATATTTGACCAAAGAAACCGCCATGGCTTCAAGGCTTACTACAGAGATTACTGAGTTTGCATCATCAAACGCGGTGAGACTGAGTTGTTCTCTTCGAGTTATTTCTTGAAGAATCGCATTCTTCGAACACGCATCGCGAATCGAAGAAAATATGAAGTCTTCCCTCACAAATTCCACTGCCCAAAATATAAATTTTTAAAAGAAGGAATCCAAAATATAAAAGCTCTGAATATGCAATTAAAATATAAATTAATCACCATGTAAATAATTAAATAATAATTAAAATATGTATAGATAATAATATTAACCAGTAACGCTAAATGAAAAATAAAAACATCGATAACAATCAATATATGATTGTTATAAAATATAAAGTTGCCATAAGAAACTGGGGATGGAATAGAAGAGCGTGCAGGTAAGAGAAGGAGGAGCCATGAGTGGAAGAGACTGAGAACATTTGTGAAACAGCCGCTTCTTGTTCGCATTTGTGCCAACCAAAATGTGTTACTAATTTTGCAAGTAGTGATATTTAGCGATAGAAGCGAACTCCTTTTCTCCTAAGCCTTTAAATTTTAACACCAAACATTCGGAGGAACCTTTTTGAAGAGGAAAGGAACTGAAATTTGTGACCAACCAGAAAGGCCTTTTTGTATTGAGCTGAAACTTAACAATAAAGAACTAATGCTGTGCATTTCCCCATCAACTTCCTTCTGGAAGCAGAAGGGACGGTATTTATGAAATGCGTCAACAATTACTCATCGTCCAAAATGAAACGAATGATAATATTGCGACAGCTCTGAGTCCCTGACGAAGAAGCCTCCTTTGAGTAAGCGCGTAGTTCATTTGGTGGCGCCCCAAAGAAACGCCGTCTAATCTGAAATTCAATTTGCGGGAAAGCTGACAACAGAAGCAACAAATTAGTTGGCTACTTAAGTAAGCCTAATCTCTCCTGACACCTACGCACTCCCGCGCTATTCAGGCATCCTGCTTCTCTCTTTCTCTGCGGATGAGTCCCAAAAAGAGAATTGCTAATGAGCTTCCTTCGACTCGACCTTCTTCTTTCTTGGCACGCTAATTAAAAGCACCTTCTTGTAGGAAGAGGAAATTATTAATGACGTCACAATGAAGTACCTGTCTGTTCTTTGTACTTTGTTAATTATCCATCTGGGAATCCACGGGCATCTTTCTTTTTGTTTTTTTCTTTTTCCCGACGTTTTCAGATTCTAAAAAGTCAACAATTCAAATGAGAAACCAAGGTCACGTGCACGACGTCAGTCTTTCTATTCCCGCTCTCGAAGAGCTCTCTTCTCCCTTCTCTCAAATTCACGTGCAATTTTAATTCGCTTCGGAGCGCGTGCGAGAACGAAAAATATTTAAACACAAAGTTGTTGAGTTTCCCTTCTATTAGTTCCCGAAGGCGAGAACTCAGCGGTGTTCCCAGTGGAAATCACTTAGAAGCTAAGAAAACACACACAAATAACGTTATTTTTTAAAAAGATTGTTACGCATTTGCAAACTCTTCGCTGCCATTCTGAACGGCAGTGTTTTACTTGTTAAAAAAGTAATCTGCAACTCACAGTTTTAACTTCTCCCAAACAGCCGGTTAATGTGTTAGCCAAATATTCACCAAAGCAGGCAATCTTATCTTCCCAGAAGGCAGTTCTTTTAGCTAATCTTAGGAATTCTATCCACGGACGGCTGTAAACCTATATAAATTAGCACGAGTGGGAAAGGTTTACATAATTTGCAACCCACCCTGTTCTAGCTACACATTTTTTAAGCCAATTGGATCTGCAATAAACAGGGGCTGGTGAATTCAAACCAGGCGTTGAAATTCATCTACTTAATCCACGGCCTGTTGGAGAAGTGTGAAGATGATGTAATTCGCTCGCACAGCCGGTCTACTCATTAGATGGCGGTTGCCATGGGAATAAACGCAGTTTTAACTTACCACCAACAGTTCTGTGAAAACAAAAACTGAAGAATGATAGAATAAGATGGATCTTAAGAAGTGGCCACACACGCACACAGAGAGGCTGAAGCAGTATTTGCTGCTATTGTCTCCATATTGTGGTTTTAGGGTATCACAACGATTCATTTTCTTCTCAAAGAGGGGGGGGGGAGGTTTCGACTTGTATTGAACAGAATATGGGCTTGAATTTCTTCTTCACCTCTCCGACTCAGTTTTTACCGTTAGAAGAATACAGACATTCTTATTTCCTTGAAGATATTACTTGTGGAAGGAAACTTGCCGTTGTAGCTAGACAGACCTCTGCGAGGTCACCAGTCAGCACGTGTCACATTATCTTTCCCAACAACAGTCTCCATAGCTCGGGTAGTATGAATGATGCCCTTTCGCTGGAAAGTGCTGAGTTCGAAACCCCCTCAAGGACGCGCAAAACAGGCAAACAAGACAGAAGAGCACTCGCAATTAACAGACATAACATATTGGACTCGTAACCTTCGTTACTTCAGCCATAACTCCAAACATTTTTCCCGACAGGGCCTTATTACGCCATGACCCATCCAGTACCTCCTCAGTAGAGAGAATACGTGCTGAACAGAAATACCGGTAGATCATAATCCTCAAATACTAGTCTCCAGTGATCATTGTGGATTAAAAGAAAGCCCCGTAATTCTTCAAATATCACTCTCCCCATTTACGGTACACATTCATAGGAAGCATTTCAGAGATGTTTCATATGCAGATGCCCTTGCTGTTCAACTGGCGAACGACTTCCAACGGACTTTCAGTTCTTCAATGTTTCAGGTGGGCGAATTTTCTCGTTCCTTGGGAAACTGACCATGAATTCGTAAATACGATTATTACTCGTGAGAAAACATCTGCTTGCGTGGTGATTTCATATTTTCCCATTAAAGTGTTCAGAAAGACGCCAATGAAAAGTTGCTGTTTACTGAACTTTCCGAAGCCTCACCATTTAGTGAAATTGGGGAGTTAATTTGACTTCCGATGCATGAGAAATCCTTAGAAATTCGCTTCTCATTTGACTTCCATAACACTTCGGTATCAGAGCTCTAAATGAGTATGCAATTTCGGCTGGACTGATAGTTGAGACGAGAGATAATTTTCATCGCCCGGTGTGCCACCGCTTACTAGAAGTTCAAACAGAGTATGCATAAGTTAAGTTTAAAGGAGATGGTACATCCCGTATTATTGTATAGCCGGGTACGAAACTCGGATCGAAATCCATGCCGAAAAAACTATCGGCGAGCCCAAGTGTAAGTAATCACTTGGGAAGTACAACACCAGGGGCTTGTTATAGTAGTAATAACAATATATGAGAGTAGCATAATTAAGTACAGCAGTATATAAGATAAACTGCTGCCTTGAAAAGTTTTTGTTTATTCCATGTGCGTGAGAGGGAACCAAAAAGTTTCCTTTTTGCTTTTCTTTTCTCTAAGATCACGGCATTTAGCGGTTCTCCTCGAAGAATTGCCAGCTACCGGGAGAAAAAATTTACAGCAGAAGTTCTGTTTAAAAGCTCGTTTTTTTTTTTTTTTGTTAACCGTGAAGATATTTAATCAGTCCCGTTCTTTTAAGTGACAACTTGAGTTCTGTCTTGCGATACTAGATTTTTTTTCTGCGGAGGGTGGTAGGGAGATTGAACAGTTTCTTGGTCTTCATATGCTACATGGAGGTTTTTTTTTTCAGTCAGTCATGTACTCCAATTGTGTTCATCTGCCTTGACAGGCCCGAATGAGTGTCTAGATTAGAACTCGCTGATTGCGATGTGTTTGATGTCGTGCAGGAAAAAAACATTCACCACATTTTTAGTCATTTTTCTCCTCTCTAGATGCGTTCCCGAATGTTGAATGAGGTCATCATCGTGAGTTTTTGCTCATCCTTTCCAGCAAAAAAGCAAGTTTATCTGTTCTTTGAGATCGGAAAAACAGCACGCACACGCGCACATACACACAGTTGCATTTTTCGCGTTTAGTATTCATGTTTTTACTTAATAGCATAAACTACATATTCGGAATAAACAGGAAATTACCGAGCAAATTCTCCCTTACTTATTCTCACCAGGGAAGCTTTGTCCTTACTGCAGTAGCGCCATCTGCTGATTTGTACAGAAACTTTTTGACCAATCGTAAAACGCATTTTTTGTTGAATTCGTTCATTTTTATTTATTTATTTGCTTATTACTATTTACATTTTGCATTATATATGCACAGCACAATCACATTTTACTTTTTTAATTCTTAAATTCCGTTCTGAGTAATTACACGATAGAACAAAAATGATTTTAAAACAACTAATATTACCTCAAGAAAGAACATATCTTAAAACTCTTTAACCCCAATGTTTCATCAATTTGTGATAATTTGTTCTTTTTTTTAGGATATATATAAGAAGACATGTTAGAGGTTGTGAAGAAATTCGAAAGACACTGAGGTGCGGGCCGCCATCAAGTTTTTCGTGCTGCAAGAAAAGTGCGCGACGAGATTCATCAAACTTTGTGTGAGACTTGAGGGTCTGTGCTCCAGTATGCTCAACAGTTGCCAGATGAGTGAGCAAGTTTAAAACTGGGTTTAAAACTGTTTAAGACTTTCCACAGCGATCACACTTCTGAAAACATCGATGCGATACATGCCATGATCCTCGGTGATAGACGAATGCCAGCGAAAACATTGCAAAGACGCTGCGGATATCAGGGAACGGATTATAGTCATTATCTACCAACATCTGGACATGAAGAAGGTTTCATGAAGTGGCTCCACAAATGTTTGAATGATAACCAAAAGAGAGAAGGTGTGCTGTCATCTCAAGGGATTTTGAGAAATCAGGTGCAAATATTGGATCGTATTGTGACTGCTGATGAAATTTGGCTTCATCGCTATGACCCAAAGACCAAATCCCTAGCCTGATCAATAGAGTGGAGATATAAAGGGTCTCTACGGTCACAGAGGTTCCGAACCCAAAAGTCAGCAGGGAAGGTCCCCGCCATCGTCTTTTGGGATATGAAGTATCTAAGTACCTTAAAAAGGTGAAAGTGTTACAGCAGCAGTTTATTCAACAGCTCTGAAGGAAATGATGGAGATACTGAAGGTAAAACACCGTGGGGAACTGAGCAGAGGCGTGTTGTTTTTGCAGGACAATCCACCTGATGAAACTCAACAGTCAATACACAACTTAGGCTCTGAGTGTATGCCTCACCCACCCTGTTCGCCAGACTTGGTCCCCATCTGATTATTTCCTGTTCCAAAATTTAGAGCAACACTTGAAAGGAACACACTTTACCACAGATGATGAGGTCATATCTGCAGCTGAGGACTGATTTGTGCAACAAGGGAAAGACTTTTCCCGGAGGATTGCAAATGATGACGCAGCGTTGCAACAAGTGTATAGCACGTCATGTGGAATATGTAAAATAATGTGTAAGTTTCATGGTTCTGCCTGCATTCCTTCATGATGACTATCACAACTTTTCAGCATACCTTCGTATTATTCTCTGAGTTGTATTTCAATGTTTCCTATATGGCCCTTGAACTTCCTGTCTATTAAAACTCCAAATCCCTAGCCTGATCAGCTTCTTATAGCATAACTCCCACCAATATAATACGACATTAGATATCTAATCACACCAAAGCATTTTTTGTTAACATCGAAATGACAGCCATTTTCACATACCACAATTCCAGTGTATTCACATCATTCTGCAAGTACTGCATATAAGCAGCACTCCTGATTACCCTACCACTCTTTGCATCATCAGCAAATTGTTTGTCAAATCCTTCCCAATATCATTAATGTGCAAAATGAATATCAATGGATTAAGGACTGAACCTTATGGTACACCAATCGTTACCTTAAATCTTGCACACCCACTTCCCCCATATACCACTATATGGTATCTGTCAGTCAGCCATTCTCTTATCCATGCTAATATTGTATAACTCAAACCCATATTCTACAATCCATGCAACGGTATTCCATGCTGTATTTTGCCAAAAGCCCTTAGCAAAATCCAAAGGTGTCATTCATTCCCCTTGTCTAACTCAGTGGCAACATTATTATAGAACGTAAGTTGCTAAAACATGACCTTCCCTTAGTAAACCCACTCTGTTCATTGCAAAGTAGAGATTCTCTGTCAACCCATTTCTGAATGCGAGCCCGAACCAACTTTTCCAAAATTTTCACCACCTTTCCTGAGATTCAGATTGGTCGATAGTTGGAGAAACATCGGTCGTTGCACCATTCTTGTTCAATGTAATTACAATGTATTCCTTCCACTCCTGCAGAATCTTCCCTGTTCTGAGGCTTAAATTGTACAGTCTGGTGAAGAGAATACTCAGTTCAGCTGAACACTCTTTTAGCATCCGTGCTGATATCCCATCAATTCCTATTGCAGAATTCTTATTCAATTTCTGCAACAGCTCTACTACTTCCTCCTCATCCACATGAGTTTTCTCATACGGTGAAGAGGTAGCGGTGAGTTCACTGTTGCATATACCAGGTTCATAGCTTTTAGCAAAATGGCTTCTCATTAGTTGAACGGTCACTTCTGCATCATTTACCCGCATACCACCTGCATTCAGCAGAGTTATTCTTTCAAATTCATTCTTTCTTTTACTTGCTGCATAACGATAGAATTCTTTTGGGTTTTCTTTAACGTGCAGAGCCAGTGACTTAGCTTTTCGTCCACTAGTTGTGACTCTTCTGGCCTGCTGCTTATAGTTTTCATAACTGACATCATCCTTATGCACATGACATTCCATCCGCATTATATTTTTCTTAGGAATCTCTAGCTTAATTAGATTACATATCCCTTTCTCTCTTACTCTATTTATTTTTCAAACTCTAAGGATAGCCAGCTCTCACTAATGTCTACAATAGGCGGTCCCAATATATTAACCAAGGCAACGAAATCTACTCCTTTGTGTCTAATAATCTTAGCATTCGTGCATAGACATAATACTTTAACTGCATGCTCTTTGCATACACTTGTCTGTGGTCTGCATGACACTGTTCGACAGCTTGCAGATCCCTGTTCTTATCCAGTTCCTTACTTACTCAGACATTAATACCCATGGTTGAGTCCGTACTGGACGAACACATAATCGTTCTCTCTTCATAATCATTCCCATCATTAGCACAGTTACCTAACCTTATTTACGATATGAAAGAGATATCTTTTTTCGTATTTAGTAAACGTTTGTATCAGGGGCGAATGCTGGTCTTGAAATTCACGCTTGCTCTTGTTATCATTCAGGGAGTGAGAGGTGTGATTGAAGTCTGATTAGCGGAATGATGAATTACTGACCATTTAAAACTATATATTTAGCAATTTATGTCCATTTAATCATACAAATACAACATTTATTTTACAAATGATATTTTATCTTTTTCAATTTAGCTACTTGAATATAAATTCTACCCTCCGGTTCTTCTTTATGAACTGGTCAATAACATCGTCATAAAAAGTTGGTTGTCACTTAATTTCCCCAAGCAACACGCACACTTGTAAAGGCCGACTGAAGTTCACTGGCTAGAGCTACTTTGACTGCGTATGGCCTGTGTTTAAAGTGACGTGAAGAGAGCGGAAATGGCTACGCGCGCTCATGAGATCACAATGCTGCAGCGAAGACCTGGAAGCTCCTCAGCCGAGCAAGCCAAGGTAGCTTTGACTAGACGAGCACGCATCTGCCTTCGATAAACAACCCAAAGCTCAATTATAGCAGCGCAAGCTTAAGACGTCTTCTCTCTACAAAACCAAAAGCCTAAATGGAATGCTTATAAATGCATGCATTTATTAACAAATAAATATTACTTCTTTCTCAATTAATGAGCTTGCGCAGCAAGCATGGAGAATTCGCCCCTGGTTTGTATCATTTTTACAGTTTCTTCGTCATATTCTACAGCTTTGTTGGTGTTTGGTCTGCTTACGATTACTTGTAGTTTTTTTTTAGAGATTTATAACAGGAAGAAGGAGAGTACACCTATTCTACAGCTGGCTGTTAAAGTCTGAAAGCGATCCATTTGATAGTGTTCTGCCACGTCTGCACTGCAGAATGTGTTCATTTCGTTTACTGTAGTTTTCAGATTAGTGACTAGGGAATGTTTTCTGTTTACGCTGCTGCAGAAAAATTAATCCAAATATGCCTATGATCTATATTCGCTTTCAATCTCTACATTTCTGAGATGCTTTTTATATTTCTTATAATAATTTCCTTTTTTTTTTTATTAAATTAATTGAATATTAAGTTATCTATGTTTTTTTTTTTTTTTACTATTCATAGGCTCTTTTTTTGGCGAAGTAATCTTGGAATTAAGTGAGTTTTGTTTTGCTTTTATTTTTCGCGTAGTGTATGCTCAGAGTAACACCATCAAAAGTGATCATCGCCACCGCAAGGGAGTGATAAGATCGGAGATCATCATACCCAACATCCCCGTCAGCAATGGAGTGGTGCACCTCATCAAATCTCCCCTGATGGTGATTGACAGGACCATCCGCGGCTTCCTGGATCAGGAGAAGGCAGGTCGACTGTCGTGAGTACAAACTCCATTTATGCATTCCGAATCAATTAGCATTATAATAGTAGTTCATTTAAGGGGGACCTTCGCATTTCTTCCCACCCCCTCACTCCCCCCTATGATTTTCTGGCACGGCAAGGTTTATTTCCTTAACATCTCCGTAGTAAACGAATGAAAGGCTCTGCTACCCGTGTGATACTAACAAGTATTCGCAGTAGTCACCATCCATCCATCCGACACTTGTTACAAAGGTTGTCGCGCCTTCCACAGGATGTCGCATCCACTCCGAAGTCGGCAGCCCGCAGATAAGCCACGCTCTCCATTTATCACGATGACATCCAATCTCCTGTCTGATTCGCTTCTATTTTCCACCTGGCGATTGTGAAGGATGTCAGCTTCTATTGAGCGCTCCTCCGTCAGTGAGCAGATTTGTCACAAAAGGCCTTCAGCCACAAACAGAGAAATGCTTGTGTTCTGTACAGCGAGGTCATTCTTTTCGGCCTTATGCTGTAGAACCTTTGTACGGTGCACCCGTTTAAGGTGGATCCGATTTAAATGTTACCTCTGCGAACATAACCCCTCGTTCCGGTTGCAACGCTTGAAAGGTATTATCGGTTCCCATAGCAACCCTGTCTCACTCACTCTTACGTACGATGTCTGAATGAGCAGGTCGAGAATTGCAGCAGTTCGTTAAAATAGAATGATGGATGTCCTGCCCGGAGAGCCGCAAATCAGAGGACATCAAGGCATTCCCCCTGGCTTAAACAGGCCAGAAAGACAGGGTGGTTGAAAATTAATATCGAATAAATTAATCTGTATAATTCTCAAGTTCGACGGTGATGAATGTTATCAAATATGAAGCACCTCGTATTTCCTGTTCTCAGCAAACTTCTGCGTTTAATTTCAAGCCAAGCAAAGAGTTCTGCTGCTGCTGCGGATTTAATTCCCTAACGAAGCTTCGTTGCGATGTAACTTTGAGCATCTAATCGTAAACCTATATCACCACTGCTGCAAAAAAACAGTTCCATACAGAGAGAGAGAGAGAGAGAGAAGAAGCAAACTCCGTCTGCTCCTCCAACTCGGATACACGCTTGAAAGAAGGAACTAACAAAGCTGTGTTGCCATAACAACAGAGCCTTTCGTCCGAATCATTCACGAGTATTAACCGTATGAAGAGATCGCTTGAAAAAGTAGTCTCAATCATTAAAGTGTTTTTGATATTCATGATCAACGCCGTGTTCCTTACACGATCGATATCTCCGGTTTGCTCTTAAGAGTTGGACTCGATGCTCGAGTTCGTATATTTGTGACCTTTGCCTTTCTAATCGTAGTACGAGTGGCGATTTATAAAATAGCTTTTCAGCTGAAGGTGACTTGGGCGGCCTGATGGGGTGGTGCAGAGTTCATCTTCCTGGACACTCAGGTTTATTCTCCCGCAAAACAAGCGCATGCTCAGCGGGTAGCTACGGTTGCTTCGTAACGCATGAGAGTCAACAAATGTAGATTGAGTTGTGAAGAATGCAAAACTCAGCTTGTTTTCGTTTCTAAATCGGTTAATTGGATTGACTTCTAAGCTCAGCACTTACTCATTTCCTAGCTGCACTCAGTCTAAAGCTCAGTTCAATTGCAAGCTTCCAAACTTGATTGCGTTTAGCTTCGTATCCCAATTATGTTTTAGAAATTCGTAACTGGGCTTATGTAGAAGGCGTGTTCTTCATTCAAGTTAATGCGTCGTGCACTGTGTTGCTTTGAAGCAGCAGTACCATGATTGTTTTGTTCTGTTTCTTGATTATTTTTCTTACTTTTTTCTTCGCAATATTGATCAATAGGGCACGCCAGATAACCCCGATTGTTCTACGTCCTCAATGTATTGTTTATTCGCTTACCTCGAGACAGCCAATCGATCATTCGCTGTTAGCAAATTTCGCGTGATTAATGGCCCCACCAGGAAATTTGTGCACAACTGAGACATTCTGATAAGACGGGCCATCGTCGAGCCGAAGACTTGAATTATGGCTCCGTGAATCAAATGTCGCATTCAGGGGATTGTGTGGAAACTGTGAGCGCATTGTGTGCCCACATTCGTCGTTCCGTTAGTTGGATCGCTGTGCGAATATCCCCCCTTCCTCTGACGCAGAAGAGAATTTTCTCCTTAAAACGAATTTCAGTTTAATCGGTTCGGATTTTAGTTTCGTAATCTTAAATCTGCTTTATTAATTTGCTTTCAAAATGCCGCGATTCACTTTACAAAAATAATTTTATAATTTCTCTCTTGCAGGGAGTTTTACAAACTGGCCGAAAAGTACAGCGATTACTTCGCCGAACTGGACAGCGTTAAGGACAAAACGGTTTTTGCTCCATCTAACGAAGCCATGGTATCTGTTTATGGCGAGAATCTTGAGATGCTGCCGAAGAATCGTACAGCCATTCACGATGTAAGTGCCCCTTCTGTTAATTTTCATGATATTCGATCAAATAGGTGTGTAGAATGGACTGAAGATCTCTCGAAATGTACTTTGAGAATGAATACGAAACGGGTGCGTCAATGTGAATAGAAGATGATAATCAGGATGAGCTTTTGGATGGCTGAACAGCCGTCATGGGAATTTTACACAGAAAACTTCATTTGAAAGAAAAAGAAATAAATGGGTCCAGGAGAGGATATACAAATTTCGGTGGTCGACGCGCGCGCGTACTCTCTCTCTCTCTCTCTCTCTCTCTCTCTCACACACACACACACACACACACAAAATTCCAAAGCCAGAGAGAATTGATCGTTCAATTCTTAGCAAATAACAATTCTTATTTTTCACTTTTCCAGGCCACTTAAAAGCGCGCGCGCATGGACTTTTCCCCCGAGACGAGTATTTTAAGTTCCGTCTTAACGCTGTCGACAGTTCCAAATGGGGAAAGTCAATTCGATTACTTCGAGAACCCACACGAGATTCCGTCATCTTAACTGGCAAGTAATGTGCTGATGAAAGGGTCGATATCTGACCGTATCTCAAGTGCGGTTTTCCATTAACTACCCCGCCATTATTGAACTTCTGCCTCATCCCAACAGACGTTGGAAGAACTTGGTCGTTAAAATCTTTGCGAGGATTCGTCTGATTGCGGAGATTACGAGGCATCCCGGACCAGTTCTGTTACGTGTGGAGATTTAGCGTTTTCCTAATATCTACGGTGCAAAACTGGATGTTCAATGAAACGAACCGGATGCTTCGCTTTCATCCGACAAGCTTTATTTATCATTCAGGTGTCACCATGGTAACAGTGGTTTACTGGTCGCACAAACAAGACCAATTTTTTTATTTCGAGAGCAGTTTTATTGTTGTAAGAGTCGTCGAACGCCTTCTGCGCAAGAGTCGCTTATTATTGAAGTTGTCATAGCAACCTTCACTCCGTGTTGCCCAGTGGTCAACTGTCGTGTTATTGGACTCGAAATGTCTTCATGAAGCGCCTCAGCATTCGCTAATGTTTCCTTTCTGTGTAGTTGACCAAATGAAAGCAGCCGCCTTACCTTCGAAGCTCTGTGCCTTTCATTACGTGAAATCCCATCGGAATCTCGCTGTTATCCGACGGCCTTTCGAAAAATGTTTCTCAACTGGACTGCCCTCACTGAACTTTAAGTGTTTTCTGATTCGGGCGTCATATTAGAAAAGCATGTTGGATTTCTTAATCGCTGGTTACTTCTTTTGTCGATAGTCAATTACCTTAATTGCCTGCCAACTTTCCATCGGACTTCTCCTTCTCCATCCATTTAATCGGGATTTTGTTTATCCCCAATACCATCTGATTGCCGCTCCACAGGAGCAAATGCTTTCCAGAAACGCAAAAAAAAAAAACGACATTCCGATTTTCGTTGTGGTATTCCATCTCTGGCTCAACAAATTCAGTCCATTATGAGAAAATGACTTTCTTTCTGAAAAGCCAAAGACCTCGGTGGCTTTTCTTTGTGACCTGATCAACCGGAAAAACGATTATTTTTTACGATCAAAAACTCACCGAAATGGCGCTCACACTGTTAATGTCATTTCTTCGATTATAATTCGATAGTTCATTCCTTTGTTTTAGTTTTCTTGATTCTTTCTTTCTTTCTTCGACCTTTCAGATTCTCAAGAAGCACACTGTGATCCGTGTCATCTCCACGGAAGACGTTTTGCATCGAGGAGTGAAAAACCAGACGGCTATGGACAACAAGATGGTTTTGTATTTCAAAGTAGTCGGTGGGGAAAGAAATAAAAGTAAGTCAATTTATTAATCCGTTTTAGCCTTAGCAGTAAACAAAATATATTAGCATTTGTGAAAGATTTCAACAGCGCCATCTCCTGGGCTAAATTACAACAAATTAGAATTTCCCAACCTTTGATATGGATTCAAGTGGGAGTGGGAAAAGGGATGCCAGAAGCAAACAGATGGTGAAGAAAGCAACATTCACGTCTCGTTACCCTGGGGCAGGGAGGGACGGGAACAAAAATTTCTCCAACAAACCGGTGGTGCTTTTAGAGCAATTTGCATCGCTTCACCTTATTTTACAGGGGAGTGGGGGAGGAGGAATCCCGCTTAATAGTTGCTTCTGCTCGTGGCTTGTGGGAAAAGAATTCTGCCGCAATCTCGTTTGCATTGATCGCCTTTCTAAATGCAAACGAGAACGTTTAAGTGAAGCCCAAATAAAAACATCCTCGACTCTGGGAATGCTCCAGAGATGTCTTTGAATGGAGCCAACGGCATCTAGCGAGAGCAAAAATAAACCGAAGAATACAGTGGGAAATTCTCCTTCATGAATAGCAAACAGCGAAGCGGAGTATGTGCGATGGAAATCGCAGCAGTGAAATTAAGCTGAGTGTGGGCGGAAGTTGGTTTAAGTTTTGTTTAAAGGGATTCTCCAGCAGGTGACTGATTTCGATTGTGGGTAGAAACAACAGCGTGAATGAACTCTCCGAATTATCCAAATTCCTGTTTATCCTTCAACAGTACACGTAACTATTGTCAAATATATCGTGGGCCCGTTTTATATTTGCAAGTTGGAACCAGAGTACCCGGAGGGTACTCTGGTTCCAACTTGCAAACATAAAACTGGCAAACATAAATCCAACTTGCAAACATATCCAACCACCAACTTCAGACCTCACTCGACTAATTTGATACTTGAAATTTAAAAAAAAAAGAAAGAAAAAATAGTAGGACAACCATATAACAAATACCGTGTGTGCAGGTGTACAAGGCGAATAAGACGACCCTACCCCCCCAAATATCATTTCAAATGTGCATTTTGCTCTACTCGCCATACAATACGACCTCAAATGTTGCACTTACTGCCGACAGCTTCTTATACCTTGCTTTCAAATTAATACTATTTAAGCACAGCAATCACTGTGGTTCTTTCTTTAGAGTAATGCATGAGCGACGTTTCCCCATGTGAGGCAATCAGTAAAATTGTTTGTCACGTGTTTATTGCCACTTTTCGGTTTCGTATGTTTTAATTCGTGCGACCATCAGCAAGGTTTTGTTAAGATTTAAATGAAAAAAAAACTGAATGCTTGCCTTAATGAATAAATTGTATTAAATGTAAATATTTATATTCAAATGATATATCAATAAGCTAATCTAACAGCATATTAACAAGCCAAAAGCGTATTAGCACCCATCGCATGAACTGGACATAACACCGCTATGCAGTACATTAACGCACGAACTAGATGATGGCTTAACGCTGCTTGCCTTCACCGCGTTCCACGGATTTTGTACCAGGAGATGAACCCTGTTTCAGCAAAAATTTTTTCAAACTTCAAATATCGTCTTATACGCTGACATGTATTCGGTAATCACTTTTGCTCATATGTAGGATGACTTGCGTATATTCACTCATAGCTTGACTTCTCTTTCATTTCATATATCCTAATTAATTATATTTTCTTTATTTTGTTATTCTTTTCTACATACGTGCTTATACACAAATATAACAACACTAGCATATGCAACAGTGCGAAATTAGATGATCACTACCCTCAAGCCACAATAACTGTCTAGTGCTTTTTCATATTTGCATAAATTCTCCACTTCTACAACTTGTTGATGAAGGCCATTTCACGTATATTCAACGCAATAAATATCTTTATTCTAACTCACTTCATTTCTTCGCTATGTTCCTAATATACCCTCTAGTAGAGCCAGATTCATTCAAGTGCCCAAACTCCTACCTATCTTTTATGTGCCTTAAATTAACTTAAAATGTACATATATTTCATTCCAATGCCTGCTAGAAAATTTGATCAAATTACAAGAAACCCGCCGATTTTCATAAGTATCACGATAGAATCCCTCAGCGCACTTCGCTGAATAACGTCAAGTCTTTGATATTCATGGAAAACCTTGGAGAGTCAATAATGAGATATCAACCCGACTAGAGAACTGCATCACAAGTTTCCTTCCTCCGAAAACCGAAGCCCTTTTAATTAAACCTAAAATAAATCCAATTTAATACTTTTTAAATAATTTCCAATCAACCAAAATTCTGAAATGTATTTTGTACTTGTCGTTCAGGTACGTGTCGTTTAGTTGATGGGGAGGATGATGTGTATTCATTGTCCAACTAATATATTGTGGATTCGTAAATGTCTGGCCTGAGATAAATTCCATTGCAATACGAGACCACTACTTTGATTACTTGGGGAGTGAGGGGGAATAGCATGAGAAAGTTACAATTCTAGTCTCGACAGCAGGGATTCTGAATTATCTAACGCTTAGACCATCCACGATACCAATACAAGCTTTCGTTTTCATAATATAATAATAATAAATGCTACTGCTAATAATAATAATCTTAACCACAGTTTATTATCTTTAAAAAAATTACATGAATGCAAGGTACATTTTGTTGCATATTATTAAATTATTATGATAGGACAATGTAATACTATAATTAATGTTAAAATTAATAGCAATCCTAACAAAAACAATTTACAGTTACAGTTTTACATTGAAACAGTTAAACAGCTATTTTTGCATTTTGTCATTTACATTTTAATTTTACAATTCATTTTTATTCCCAATTCATATTAACAATCACTTTTTTCAAAAGACAAATTTCGGTGATTGCACCACATTTTTTATTATTCAGTTATACAATATACTGAAGTAATAATAGTTCCCGACAAGTTTCGTAAATCGTAGGATTTACATCTTCAGGGATAAATAATAGTATAACTTAAAGTTTAAACAACAGAATTAATAAATACAAATCATAACCGTCTGGCTATTCATAAACTCAAATAACAGAATGCAGATATAAAACGTTATTGACGTTGAACAATACTGGACGATGTCACGTGTTCTTGTTCTCGGTCATACAGTCCGAGCTCAGATTAAGGCAGATTTTTTATTAGAGCTGACCACACTTCATGGAGAATTAAACCTTGATTTTTATTGCATTGGATTGAGTTTTTCAGCATATTAGCAGCTTCTTTAAATTTTCTTATATAACTGTTCTTTTCTATGTATGACATCGTCGTTTTTTGCCAGAGTACATCGTGTTCAGTGCAAGTGGTATGGAAAGCAAGACCCGTTTTTTGTTCTCTTTTGTATTGGACGACTTTTTGGTGTTGAGCCATGCGTGTTTCTGCAGATCTTCCTGTCTGTCCTACATAGCAAATCCCGCAAGAGCAATGGATTTTGTAGACTCCTCGTTTTTTAAGATGATGATGAGGTGGTTTTGGTGGATGTAGGAATCTTGAGATTTTTTCCATAGGAAGGAAGGCTACTTTTATGTTGTGTTTGTTCATTAATTTGGCTAGCTTATCTGTAACATTTTTAATATAAGGAAGCGAGATTGCGTTTTTGTAATCCTGTTTTATTGTGTTGTTAGTTGAAGGCATTTAAAGGATTCTCTTGATGGCTTTTGTTTCATATCCATTCTGTTAGAGGATTTGTGTTAAGTATTTTAGTTCTTCATTACATCTTTCTTGTGTGCTGGAGATATTGTATGCTCTGTCTCGAAGAGTTTTAATTAAGCTTATTTTCTGTGAAGGATGGTAGTGTGAGGTTGCATTTAGAAATCTTCCTGTGTTGGGCGGCTGAGAAGGAGAGTTTATTTTCTTCATTAACTTCTAATAGAATATCCAGAAAAGGAAGTTTTTTATTTTCTTCTTGTTCTGAAGTGAATTTTATGGTGTTGTGCAAATTGTTGAGATAAGCTTTAAAATTGATATGTTCATCTGTTGTTCCACTGAATATGATGAAAATATCGTCCACATAGCGTAGCCACATTTTTGGTTTTTTATGGTAATTCTTTAGAGCATTGTGTTAAAATTTTTCCACAAATAGGTTTGCTAATACCGTTGATAATGATGAACCCATGGCCAGTCCTTCTTTTTGTTCCCAGATTCTGTCTTGATAGGTGAAAAAAGTATTGTTTATACAATGTTTAAAAAGATCTAAGATGTCCGGAGGGAAGAGGTCTTCTAGGATATTCAAAGTGTCTTGTCTCGGGACGTTTGTAAACAAGCTGACAATATCTAGACTTGCTAAGATGTCTGTTGAATCAATGTAATAGTATATTGATCCATCAGATCAATATGCTATTATTGATTATATAAGCCGCCCAACACAGGAAGATTTCTAAATGCAACCTCACACCACCATCCTTCACAAAAAATAATCTTCATTAAACATCTTCGAGACAGAGCATACAATATCTCCAGCACACAAGAAAGATGCAATGAAGAACTAAAATACTTAACACTAATCCTCCAACAGAATGGATATGAAACAAAACCCATCAAGAGAATCCTTTAAATGCCTTCAACTAACAACACAATAAAACAGGATTACAAAAACTTAATGTCGCTTCCTTATATTAAAAATGTTACAGATAAGCTAGCCAAATTAATGAACAAACACAACATAAAAGTAGCCTTCCTTCCTATTGAAAAAATCTCAAGATTCCTACATCCACCAAAACTACCTCATCATCATCTTAAAAAACCAGGAGTCTACAAAATCCATTGCTCTTGCGGGATTTGCTACGTAGGACAGACAGGAAGATCTGGAGAAATACGCATGGCGGAACACCAAAAAGACGTCCAATACAAAAGAGAACAAAAAACTGGTCTTGCTTTCCATACCACTTCCACTGGACACGATGTACTCTGGCAAAAAACGACAATGCATAGAAAACAACTGCTATATAAGAAAATTTAAAGAAACTGCTAATATGCTGAAAAACCCAACCCAATGCAATAAAAATTAAGGTTTAATTCTCCATGAAGTGTGGTCAGCTCTAATTAAAAATCTACCTCAATCTGAGCTCGGACTGTATGACCGAGAACAAGAACACGTGACATCGTCCAGTATTGTTCAACGTCAATAACGTTTTATATCTGCATTCTGTTATTTGAGTTTATGAATAGCCAGACGGTTATGATTTATATTTATTAATTTCTCTTGTTTATACTTTAAGTTATCCTACGATTTACGAAACTTGTCGGGAACTATTATTATTTCAGTATTTTGTATAACTGAATAATAAAAAATGTTGTGCAATCACCGAAATTTGTCTTTTAAACCAATTTGCCACAGAAGCCTACGCCTGCAATTACGTTTTTGTTAACATGCAATGTACAGTGCTAAATGAATTAATTTCACTTTTCACAATAATAATTAAAATAAAATAAAACAAAATTGACAGCAACAGTGAAGAATTAGACTTTGCCATTTTACAATTCTGTGCTAACCATGTGTACACTTGGGTACAATAATTTTGTATCACTTTGCTTTCACTTTTCATTACCTCTCAGAGAATAACATATATTTACTAATATTTAGCTATAATTTCTTACGTTATACTTTTCACTCCCAATATCTCTCTAATTTGCATAATGTGGAATTCATGTAACAGAATAATAACGATCACAGTAATCGCTTGCAAATGTAGTCACAGTTACGTAAGGTGGTTAATATGATTACATGCTGCATTTTACCTTTTATTATATATTTATTTATTTCCCTTTTATTTGGATTAAGGGGATATTAAATCCCACATTGTTTTAAAATCGAATAAGAAACTCAAAGATTGGAATCAGAGAGTTTCATGCCGAATATAGTATAAAAAACTATATAAGTATCGGCAAATACTAGCGTGAGCCAATGCAAGTAGTCCTAGAACGTAGTACAATACCGGGCAACTCGTTGCAAAGGTGGGAAAAGTTCTGATCGCTATTCTTGGTATTTTCCATAATATAAAAACACAATTCCTAGGAAATGTATTTAAGTATTTATTTCCCCTTTTTTATTTGACAAAGTATTATCTTTATCATATAGCTTTTACATTTAGACTATTCACATGTTATATTTTCGGTTTAGTAAAAAATGTTATACATATACTTTTTTGCATCAAAATTTACAACACGTGTTCTTCTAATTTCTAATATTAACAATGAAGATTACACGGAATTTTTGAATAATGGATCATTATAATAATAATATGATAATGTCTCATATAAATTACATACATATATTAATAATCATAATAATAATTTATATATATATAATACATTATACGAATAAAACAATTGTTCATAACAGATACGTGCACGTACATAGTATTTTTTAAATAATAATTAATAATTGTTTACAACTTACATTTTTATAATATTAACATTCGTGATTATTACAGACATTTCTGCATGTTTACACATTATGTATAAAATAACAATTTTTCTATTTTCATCGTACAGAGTATTTACATATTTACCATTAATGTATATTACACTTGATGTTCTGTACAATATTCTGTACGAAGATTAAGGTACATCATTTCTTTTCAATATTTTTTTTCTTTGGATACAAATTCATATACTTTTTTAATATCAGTATCTCCATTAATATTAAACACCGTACTGACTGTTTTGTAACATAATTTGCAGTCTTTGATTATGATGATTACGTGTAGATGAATGAGGCAAATTAATCCCACCTACTTCGAAGCTTGGGTTAGCTTTTAGGAAGAGAGTGGGATTAGCCTTCACTATTTATGTTGTTATTGTTACTGTTTATGCGATGTACGCATTGGATGTTGGTGATTTGTGATGTGTATGTTAGTGTTAATGGTATATTAACTTTATTGGTATATTTTCCAGAGTTCGTTTTTTAATGTTCTGTAGTTATCTACGTGTTTTAACTTTCTTGGTAGGTTGTTGAGTTGCGTGGGTATCTGATGTGATCTCACAAAAGAATCGTATGAGTTGTTGAAAGGTGTGGGGACGTAGAGAGTTGTTGTAGGTCGTGTTATACGATATGTGTCTCTGTTGTTTCGATAGGTGATGTTGAAGTAATTCCTTGTTAATATCATGTAGTGTTTCAGGTTTTTAATGCTCAGAATTCTGTGTATCGCCATGTGCTTGTCGGATATTGGTTTTTGCGTGTAAGGTGTCCAGATCACTGTTGACACGATTTTCGTATGTAATATTTCTAATTTTGTTAGGTGGCTATTTGATGTGTTTGCATAGACAGTTATACCGTATCTGAGTAGACATTCGCAGATACCGTGATATAGGAGGTTTTTATATTAGATTGAATAATGTATTTTCCTTGGAAGAGTTTCGCTGCGATGATCCGGAGTTTGGTATGTAAATATTCTATACGTTTTGTCCATTTAAGGTTGCAATCTATGTCAAGACCAAGGTATTTGCATGTGTTACAGATTTGATTTCGGGACACTGGCAATTTTTTTCTTGTTGTTAATGCAGCGGTATATGTGAGAATGTATCGATAATGGTGGGGGGCTGCATGATTCTCGGGTTGTGTATTATTAACATATGTGTTTTGGTGCCGTTGATTACTATTGCGTTGTTGTGATTTCATTTAGGTCTTGTTGTGCTTTGCAGAGAGCCGTGTTGATGTCTGTGTGGATTGCTAGTAGTGCAGTGTCATCTGCGTATTGAAATATTTGACTTCTTATGGCCATGTTATGAACATCATTAATGTATATGTTGAATAGAGTGGGTGATAATATGGCGCCTGGAGGAACACCGTGTTTTATTTGTATACTCTGGCAGTGACTTGTACCTATTTTTGTTACTTGTGTTCTGTTTGAGAGGTAGTTCCTGAACTATATATGCAGTGTTCCTCTTATACCTATTGAGTATAGTTTGGTGAGTAGTATGTCATGTTCAAGTGTATCAAATGCTTTGGTTAAGTCAAGCAGTATAAGGACGGCGTACTTGTTTTTATCGAGGACTTTCTTTATTGCGTCGGCGATGTCTTCTAATAAAGTGATGGTGCTTTTTCTTTTCTGAAAGCCGTATTGGTTTTGTGAGATGATGTTGTACTTCTGTAAATAGTTCTGTAGTCTGGTGTGTGTTATTTTTTCTAGAATTTTTGAAATGTCTTGTAGAATAGCTGTTGGTCTGTAGCTCTGATTATCGTTCCTTTAGTCATTTTTGTAAATTGGCGTAATTACTGCAGTTTTTAGTTGTTGTGGAATAATGCCTGTGTCGAATATTATGTTCACGAGCCTCAAAAATATTGGATTTATTTGTTCAAAGAGTGTTAAAAGATTTGTGAGTCTTATTTTATCTATTCATGGACTAGTCTTTGGTTTTAGCTCTAAGAGTGCTTCTATCGGTTCCTCTTTTGTTGCAGGATGGAAAATACATAGTTTGTTGTTGACTTTGTGCCTGTAGTTTTTATTTGTTGATCATTTGGTAGATTGTCTTTTTTGAGTTGTGTGTGATTGTTTATGAAAGCATGGTTAAATGAATTTTCTAGTTCCTCTTGGTTTGTATCCTAACCGAAAAGTTTTGCAATAAAATCTTGTGCTGAAGTTTTCTTTTTTCGAGTTACTAATTCGTTAAGTGTAGCCCATGTTTGCTTCATGTTGTCGTTATATTCCATGAATTTTTGGAAGTAGTAGTGTCTTTTTTTTGCCCTACGAATATTTGTTGTTAGGTTGATTTTTTGTGCTTTTGTGTAATGTTTGTAAACGTGTGTTACTGGGTAACTTTTTTAGTTTTTTCCATAGATTTTCTTTTACAATAATACTATTTACTACGTCACCATTTATCCGTGAATTATTGCCTGTTTGTCGCCTCGTTTGTGTAGGCTTTGTTGCTTTTTTGTATATTTCTGTGAACTTTAGTTGAAAATTCTCGTATAATGTTACAGGATCATTTATTTTAAGTAGGCAATTACAGTTTGTATTTTTTACAAGGTTGTCGACAATGCTCTTTAATATGATCGAGTTTTGTCGACTTTTGTGGCGGTGGGAGGGGGGGAGTAGGTAACGTAATGTGAGACAAAGTAGTGATCGGTAATTTTGACGTTAATTACTGATGATGTATATGTATGGATGGGAGCCTATTTGATATGATCAATGCATGGTTGCTTTAATGAAAATTTGAGTATATCTTCTCTTGTTGGGGAGTTAATGGTAGGGTTTATGTTCTACTGACTTAGTATGTGTTAGTGATTGAAGAAGCGTGGTCAAGAGTATTTATATTAATGTCTCCTATTAGGATGAGACTATGTGTGTTGTACGGGGTTCGATGCCGCTTAGCCATGTTTCTAATTCGTGAAGAAAACTGAGTGGATTATTATCTGAGGGTCTGTATATTGTGTTTATTGTGTATTTGATACTATGTTTGTGGTTATTTGTGATTTTCAAAAGTAGTATTTCTGCATGTTCGAAATGAGTTTGTTTTTCAGTCACATTGTATTTTTTTTGATAAATGCCACGATGCCTCCTCCTCTTTTGTTGGTCTGCATAAGTTATAGGTTTGGTAATTATTAATGTTGTATGCGTAAATTTCTGTGTCGTTTATTGCAACTTCGGTCAGTATTAGCGCATCTATGTTTGTCAAGGTTTAGTTGAGCAGTGTTATCAATGTAACCCAGTGTTTTTTTATACTTCTTATGTTTGTGTGCATGATAGTGAAGTCGGTATTGGTGGAAATATTGTCTGACCATTTTTTCAAAGAGTCAAAGACCTTGATGTTTATATTGTCTGACTGGATATGTTCGCTTATATTTGAGATCTCCATTATATAGTTTTTAAGTGATTTCTAATCTTGTTCTTAAAGATGTGAAGAGTTAGTGTTTTATATTGGGCTGTATAGGTCGGATTCTCTTGCAATTATATAAACTCGGGTGTTTTCATTCTTTCTCATAAATATCTGTGAATACTTAGTCCACAGGAACTTTTAGTTTTTCTCTTCCTTGCTTAGTATGAAAGATTTTAAAAGTATGGAGTCTAGTGTTCAGATATGTAGATTGGTGTTCGGAGTTTCTTGTTCAGTTAGGATCGATGTTGTCAGCCTTGTTTTCTTGCTTGCTGCAAGAATGGAGTCTCTAAAACTTCTCCTGGTAAAACTGGCGATGGTTGGTGCCGGTCTCTCTGTGTTTTTTGTGGGCCTCGATTAATAGAGGTGATGTCTGTGATTGCGACTTGAATGCCAATTTTGCTGCTGATCAGCTGCACTGTGTTGCTTAAATCTTCTGTCTTGTCTTTTGTTATTCCCTCAATTTGAAGATTTTTTTTTCTTTCTTTTTGTAGCATGTGCTCCATTTGACACTCGAGTGTTTTTACCTCTGTCTGCAATTCTTCATTTTCGCGCTTGAGTGTTTCTTGTGTTTCTATCACTACTGTTAATTTTGTCTTTATTTCTCTCACGTTTCCTAACATTTCTTCAAGTGTCATGTTATTGTACTGTATGTAATGCTCATACTCCTCGAACGTTTTGTTAATTTGTTCCATGTGTGTATTTAGAAAATCTTTAACCATAAGTTTGAATAAGTGTAAGTTGCCTGTAATTTTAGGATCAGGAAGGGACTTACTTTGATGTGTGTCATTGCCTTTCTTTGGTGTCTGTTCTTTGTTCTTCATTTTCTCAAGGCATTGTAGACAGCACCATTCGATCGTTTCGCGGCTCCTTTGCTTTCCATCTGCTTTATGAGATCCCAGAGCATTCATAGTGTTGTCTTCGGCCACATCCAGAACAATGCGGCCAGTCCCATTCGTCGCTTAATGGCTTATTGCACTTGTTACAGCTCATTATGCTTGACCTTCGCTGTCTCGGTGACCTTTGGACTTTCTTCCCTTTAGCTACTATAGTGCGACTTTTAAAATGGCAACTTCCTTTGATCTTTGCTGGTTGGTGACAGCAGTTCACTCTATTATTTTCAGCACACAGAATTTGGATATTACTTCGCCGATTTAGATAATTTAAACGTCCCTGTCTTCAGCGTGACTAGCAGAATTAAATAGCCACACTTTCAAATTAAAAACATGAATTAAAACCACTTTAAACCTATAAAAACGGGAGTAGCAATAATAGCGTGGGTGCATTCGTCTGCCTACACAGCACCCTCCATATAATAATAATAATAATAATAATAATAATAATAATAATTATTATTATTATTATTATTATTATTATTATTATTATTATTATTATTATTATTGTTATACACACAAAAAAACAATAAATAACCAACTGGTGTCATCCTCAGATAAGCTTACATATAAGCTTCGAGGATGAAAGCACAGAAATTAGTTCTCATCCAAGATGTATCATATATAACCAAATGCACGTAATGTACGTATCGCATGTAAACCAATGTATGTAATGTATATAATAACTGTAACAAAAGAATGCAATATAGAGTGATTATATCCATTGATATTGTATATATAGAGTGTAAAATTGCAAAGAAACATCTTTAATAATCATCATTATGAATATTATAATAATATACGTTGTAAACAGTTATTGTTATTATTATTATTTAAAAAAAACTTTATGTATGAGAAAGTATTTGTTATGCATAATTGTGTTCCTATAATGTATGTAATTTATCTGAGAAATAATAAAAATGTTTAAAATAATAATAATAATAATATATTATAATAATTATAATATAATAATTAGCATAATAATAATAGTAATATAATTAATATTTTTTTTAACATTTTATTATGTCTCAGTATAAATTACATACAATAATAATATTTACAATATTTACAATAAGGTTTATTTTATATAAACGACTTATTTATTTTTACAATGAAAATTATAAGGTTTACTATCACACAGAGTATCTGCACACACACAATGAAAAACATATTCTCTTTTCTGTACAGTACGAAAATTCGATATACAAAATGCAGAGTACATTTTATAAATATGAATATACATTTTTTTAAACTAGCTAAATTTGGATTGGCACCAATGTGCACACAATTCACGATACAATGCAGTAATGCAACATACACACACAATTCAATAATAATAATAATAATAATAATTTTTTTTATAATTTTTTTTTTTTTTTACATTTTATTATGTCTCAGTATAAGTTACATACAATAATAATATTTACATTATTACAATAAGGATTGTACAGAATTTTTTTTTTTATGTCTCAGATGAATTGCATACATAGTTGCTGTAGTAATTATATGTATATAATATTTATATCGCATTACAAGTGTGTATAACAGATACTTGCAAGTTAGTAATTTTCTTCCTCGAATCTTAGCAGAGCTTATCTGAGGAAGATAATAGGTGACAGAGGGTGGTGGTTTCATGGTTGTGTTCCTATAGTGGTCACAAGCCAGGTGTTGATTTTACTGTTTGTTGGTACGTGCTTGAAAGACTTCGACTGCTATTACGGTTTAACTTTTTTTTTGTTTTGTTTTGTGCAAATAGGGTTGGATTTAGACATGGTGTGTTTGTTTCTTTGTGTTCTTGTAGTGGTAGTTTTTTGAGAGGAGGGGTTGTCGTAGGTTTGTGTGTGTGTGTATGTGTGGTGGGAGAGAGAGAAACAGGAATTGCTCTAATTTTCATTCTCGCTATAATATTTATATAGTGCCTGTTTCAGCTCTCTGTATGTTCCTAGGTTTCTGTTGTCGAACGGCAGTTTGTTTATCATGTCAGGTATGTAGAAGTTTCGGGTGGCTTTGCCGTGGTGATTGTTGTACTTATATGTTATGTAGTTTGTTGACTGTGGTCTTGTTATTTGATATGTTGTTCTGGTTACTCTATATGTTGGGCTGTAGTAGTGTTTTAACATGACTGTGTAGTGGCGTAAGTGTTTCACCTTAAATATTTTGTGTTTTGTCCATGCTTCCTGCATAAGAGTGGGTTGTTCCCAGAATATCAGTTTTATCATTTTATCTTGCAACCATTGTAGCCTGTTAAGTCTGTAGTCTGTGCAGAATGCGTATGATGATTGCATATCTTAAAATGTTTTCACATAATGCTTTATAGATTAGTATTTTTATGTGGGTTGGGGCAATATCTTTTAATCTGTATAGTTTGCTTGCTATTATCCTAAGCTTGGTATGTAGGTAGTTTGTATGGCTATTCCAACTTTGATCTGCATCGAAGTGAAGTCCAAGGTAGCGTGTTGTTTTCACCTTTGTGATGGTTGTGATTTTAGGTTCTGCACTTTGTGGATAGGAGAATGAATGTTTGATAGTGAGATATTAAGTTTCTATGGGCACGGTTTGGGGGTTTTTGAATATCATTAGCTTTGTTTTTCCAGGGTTTATATATATGCCGTTTTCGGTTAACCAGTTAGTGATTTGATTGATGTCGTGTTGCATATTTTCGTAAGCGATTTTTGCAGTGTTGTGAATGGATACTATGGCAGTGTCGTCTGCATACTGGAAGATTTTACTTTTTAGGGGGAGTTGGCTTATGTTGTGTGTGTATATGTTAAATAGAATGGGAGATAGGACAGCTCCTTGCGGTACTCCACAGGTTACATGTACCTCTTTGTAATAATAATATAATAGTAATAATAATAATAATAATAATAGTAATAATAATATAATTAGTATAATAATAATAGTATAATAATTATACTATACTCAATAGGTATAAGAGGAGCACTGCATACATGGTTCAAGAACTACCTCTCAAACAGAACACAATTAACAAAAATAGGTACATATCACAGTCGGAGTATACAAGTAAAACACAGTGTACCTCAAGGTACCATATTATCACACACTCTATTCAACATATACATTAACGATGTTCATTACATATCCATAAGAAGTCAAATATTTCAATACGCAGATGACACTGCACTACTAGCAATCCACACAGACATTAACACAGCTCTCTGCAAAGCACAACAAGACCTAAACGAAATCACAACATACTTCCACCAAAAGGCAATTCTAATCAACGGCACCAAACACAGATGTTGATAATACACAACCCAAGAATCATACGTCCCGGATCACTATCGATACATTGTTACACATACCGCTGCATTAACAACAAAAATACCTGCCAATTTTCCGAAATCAAGCCTGTAACACACGCAAAATACCTCGGTCTCTATATAGATTCCCACTTAAATGGACAAAACATATAGAATACATACACACAAAACTCCGGATCATCGCAGCAAAACTCTTCCAAGTTAAAAACATTATTCCATCCAACATAAAAATAACTCCTATATCACGGTATCTGCGAATCCCTACTCCGATACGGAATAACAGTCTATGCAAACACATCAAATAGCCACCTAACAAAATTAGAAATATTACATACGAAAATCGTGTCAACAGTGATCTGGACACCTTACAGGCAACAACCAATATCCGACAAGCACATGGCGATACACAGAATTCTGAGCATTAAAAATCTGAAACACTACATGACATTAACAAGGAATTACTTCAACATCACCTATCGAAACAACAGAGACACATATCGTATAACACGACCTACGACAACTCTCTACATCCCCACACCCTTCAACAATTCATACGGTTCTTTTGTAAGATCACATCAGATACTCACGCAACTCAACAACCTACCAAGAAAGTTAAAACACGTAGATAACTACAGAACATTAAAAAACGAACTCTGGAAAATATACCAACAAAGTTAAGAAACCATTAACACTAATATACACATCACAAATCACTAGCATCCAATGCCTACATCCCATACATAAACAGTAGCAACAACACAAATAGTGAAGGCTAAGTCCCACTCTCTTCATAAAAGCTAACCTAAGCTTCGAAGTAGGTGGAATTAACCTGCCTCACTCATCTACAAGCAATCCTTATAAGTAAATGCATAAAATTGTATGTATAGTCCTCTTTCTCAAACTTAAAATAAAATAAAATAAAATAAAAATGAAAAAAAAAATTATACAAAAAATTCTGTATAATCTTCATTGTTAATATTAGAAGAACATGTGTTGTAAATAAATAATATAAACGCAAAAAATAATATTAAAAAATTTAATTGAAATCCAATGTAGGAATTGCAGCACTTAGTGCTGAACTCTGTAAAATTATAAGGTGCAATGTCACACAAGATGTTTATTGTAGGTATAAATATTTTAGCAATCAAAAAAAAAATTAGTTAAGGTATTGAGACTTGGAAGTTAATTGTAGTGATTGGCTAATGAGGGTTATTTGATTAAGCCGTGCTAATCCCACCTACTTCGAAGCTAGGGTTAGCTTTTATAAAGAGAGTGGGATTAGCATATACTATTTATGTTTGGTATTTTTTATGGATCGAAAATAGGTGTCGGATGCTGGTGATTTGTGAAGTGTAAATATGTATGAGAGCTATATTAATTGTGCTGGTATAGTTTCCACAGTTCGTGTTTTGATGTTCTGTAATTGTCTATGTGTTTTAAATTTTTGGTATGTTGTTGAGTAGCGTGGATATGAGATGTTAGTAGTGTTATAATAATAATAAGAAGAAAAAGATTGACTGATCTCTAAATCTCCATTTTATCATTTCAACCATCCTTATGAATTGGAACAGAGTTGATAAATTTCTAGTGAGAAGTGAGTGTTCACATTCTCATGGATTCAGTGAAGAAGATCCAAAGTGCGTGATGAACACTGGCATACATCTGTTTATCTCCAAAGTCGATATATATTTCAACTTCCAACCTTGTCGTTTATGGTCGGACGTTAAAAGATCAGAAGGATACACGATTTACACCCATAACACATTGACCTTTGCAGATTTAATTCTTCCTGCTGCAATTGCGAAAAGTAACCCAACCCCTTGCATTAAATTCTTCCACAACACCAGCTGAAGAGTTAAAAGAGAGTCCCATGGAACTGGTAATTCCTAATTGGTTTCTATTATTTTTAACCTCTTTTTACAATTAAAAAAAAAACAGTAAAAGATTTTGGATTAATTTTATTGCACAGACATCTAGTTAGCCATTAGTCCAATTTTGCTTTGGAATTCTTTAATTAATTATTTATCTACAACTAGTCATTGATTGTACTTTTCCCTTTCAGTACGTGATATATCAGATCAATGCTCTTTCCACAGGATATTCTTGTCGTCTATTTCTTGGAGAACAAGCCTATTCATCCTGATGACTCCAGACTTACATGAAATTTAGTTTTAGGGCGTACAAAGACATGAAATTACTTAAGATGTTGCTCAGTTATCCATTTCAATTACTGTCACTTCCCAGTTGAATTCCCTCTGATGCCTTCCAAGATCACGTGATCGCTTTCTCGGATGTGTTATAATGAATAAATTGCTTTGATATGAAATTCAAAATTCTGTTAACACTATAATATGTTCAGTTAAAAGTTGCTCAGATAAGAGGGTGTGCTGAAAAGTTGTTATAATCACCATGAAGGAATTGACATGTGACAAGGTTTTTATATATCCTAGAAGAAAAAGAACGAATTCTTACAATTTGATGAAACATGGGGGTTAAACGGTTTTAAGATGTGTTCTTCCTGGTGGTGATATCAGTTGCTTTAATATCATTTTCGTTCTTGGTGTTTATCAGAACTTTCCAGCCCCCATCCTCCTCGTAGCTTATTAATTTACTTTCCTCCAAAATGCACTATCTCTTCTATTATTAGTTCTTTTATTCTCCAGCAGTATTCTCCAATAATTCACATTAATACTAATAATAATACTTTTTTTATTCTTTTATCTGTTTAAGCAGGCAGGTCTCTGATATTATGACTTCTGGCTGCAATTCAGTACCACTCTCACCCCTTCAAATGTGCGTACCCCATGCTTATTATTAGTGGTCTGTTTGTTTCCATACTGACCCAACACGAGTAAAGTGTTGAATGAAGGGTTTCTCTATTAAGGGGATGGAATAACGAGTGCTCTCTCTCAGATACGTTTATTTGTTTGTTTTCTATCCATGCACTGCATTTTTTCATTTCCCTCTTTTGTTGTTGAATATTTTATGAATTTTGGTTTTCATTTAACTCATTTTTACAGATTTATTTCATCTTGTGTTCTGCTTGGACTTCGGATGTTGCACAACGTGATCTCAGTTGTCCACACCACAATTAAACCCATTTGTTTTATTTCTATTTTCAGCGCTCACAGTGGAGGGAGGCGGAGTAAATGCGACTGCCATTCAAGCTGACATCGGAGCCACCAATGGGATGATTCACATCATCGACAGAGTTCTGGGAGTGCCTTACTTGACGGTATACGAGAAGATAAAGAGCGATTCCGTTATGCAGTAAGAAATTATTTCTTTAATTTATTTATTTTTGTTACTATTCTCATTTTATTCTCATTTTATTTCATATAATTCTCAGTTTAATTTATTTATTATTCTTTTCATGATGCGTAGTAGTAAACGGACACGCGAGATTGATTTTTCAGAATGGTGCTGTTCAATGATATTCTTGGTCTGTATTTAAACCCGATACTGAATTTCACCGTTTCAGGTACCCTAATCAGCAAATCTATTTCGGTAGGCATTATCGGATACTTGCAACTTAATATGGCGGTTTTTGCTACAACTGATTGAGTAATTTTTTAACTGGCTTTTATATCTAAGAGATATCCTCGCCCCCCCCCCCTTTAGACGTAAAACTCTAAATATATTATATATTCTCTATTAATACTGCAAATCAAATCTTTCTGTTGGGCGGGCGGGAGTTTTATTTTATTTTATTTTCATATTACTGAACCCCCATTACCGGAACGCTGTTAGCCTTTAGGACATTGGTATCTGACACTGGGGGGAGGAGTGAAATTCATCTCCTACCTAAACACTATCACAGACATGCAGTAGAACAGCAACAACCCACCACCTTAGAACTACGTTACGCTGGTTTCATTTAGAGAGTAAGGAGAATAACAGATGATAGCTGACAGCTGCAGGCGCACTCTAACTTACAAGAATACTTTCAAACATCAAGCACTGTTAACCTAATAGCAAAATTAATGTTAACTTGTCATGTTAACCACAAAAATAAGACTGCCTAACCAATAACACATCCGTTCAAATTTTTAATACGGCACGGTGATTTTGAATGGAATACAGGATGGAGACCTTCGTTTAAGCAATAATTGTTTCGATGATTTGCCCAGAACGAGGCCATGCTAGGAGTTAATAATAGGAAAACTGACGTTTTCCACAAACTGGAAAATCGAACTGGTGAAGACAAGGTTCAAGGGCATTGGGAGGATGATGAAATTGTTTGGTATTCTGGCGGGAGAGCGATGACATACTGTAAGATGTGCAGTATGTCATCACTGCTAGTAGCAGCAGCTAATAGTTTGACATTTCATTCAGAGGCATCAGCGGAATTAGAACAGAGAAGCCAGTTTAAGAAAAATTGAGGTGGCCAAAGAAAAAAAAAAATCACTGTTTGGATTAACATCCAAACGGTGAGGTTATTTCCTCTCTTTTATGTGTATTCTTCTTCTTTGTTTTATGCTGTGCTGTTATAATCCAAGTTTGTTGATCGTCAATGTCATAAACGCCGATCTCCTCGCCATTCTCCAGTGGGTGAAAATTAACCCCTAAACTCAGTTCTGTCCCATTTCTCTGAACCAAAATCTCACATTACCTCTCCTTACTATTGATATTACGTAGATCAGCTCCTTCTCCTTTGGCTGACTTGCATCCCAACTGCCTTTGCTCCTACACAACCATAGTCGAACATTCATGGTTCAGTCAGTAACGGCGATGCCCTTAAGTTGAAGGATTTCGGTATGAATCCTGTCTAAGACGCGAAGAACCTTTATAAGTAGGATTTACAACTAACGGAGAATTGCCGTCTTATGTGCAACATGCCATCTTCTTTTATTTCATCTGTCTCTCCTTTAGCACGATTTTCTAGCATCGTTTTTTCCCAGCTGTTCAAGAAGCATATCAACAGGTTCCTTTCTTCCTTCTTCACCGCTCCATAGCTTCGCTAAGTGTTTTGTGACCTCATGTATGTGTGTATGTGCGTGTGGGGGGGGGGTAATTAAGGTATTAATTATATAATTATTGAAGTAATTTAAAAAAGGTAAGTTAAAAAACTTAAATAGTAATTAAGGATAACTCTCTGGCCCTCCAGAACAATTCCACTAATGTCGAAGAAAACGATCTCAATCCTTTTGCTATCTTGGAGACAACTCGATCTCCGTTCCTTGCTCTGCTGTTCAGTTTCAGCGTCACATTCGAAGCACCACCAATGATTCGTGATCAGTCAGGATACTCAGGAGTCAAAGAACGTGACAAGAATCGGGGACAAGTCTTTCTTGACACTAAATTTTCAGCGAAATTTCACGGACTACGTCCTTTCCGATATTTGTGCGATCGCCAGAATGCTGATTTCGCGATCTCCGTTGACCACCTCACAAATTTATTCCACGCTGTTTACCGGTTCGAACCGAGACAAACCTTTCTGGTCGTGGATCGTCTTCCATTGAATTTCTACCATCTCACAATCGTGTGAATCACTCAGCAACTCGTGCACGTGATCGACAGTCAGCGCAAATCATTTTTAAATCATTATGTGTAATATATATATATATATAAAGATAGTATATATATATATATGTGTGTGTGTGTGGGTGGGTGGGTGTATGTGTGAATTTTTTTTTACCTTGGGGATAATATATATTAAAATAATATATATTAATATATATATATTAATATATATTAATAATATATATTAATATATATAATCCCCAAGGTAAAAAACTTTTCACATCCTTATCTCATCCAGAGTTTCTTATTCAAAGTAAAAGCACCTTGTAGCAACTTGTATAGATAAAGTTCATAAGGCTCCGTATTACTAAAAACCTTGGTATTTCAGGGTCTAGCTACTCACTGAGGAGACCTCAAAAAAGGTTGAAACCGGTCTGGGTAGTGACCCCACCCATAATGCATTGCAGTATACATATTCTAGTGAGATGTGTTTTACATTATAGGAAATACTAAGAATAGTGATCGGAGCTTTACCCACCTTTACAACGAGTTGTCCTGGTGTTGCACTACCTTTTAGACTTGAACTACGTTCAGGCGCAAACTAAACTGTGTTGTTTACTTGGGAGAAGGAGTAAAAAAAAAAAAAAAATAAATAAATAAAAAAATATATATATATATATATTTCCTGGTGATATTTTGTTTTGCAGCACTGAATTGATCAATCGGGCTCAGCATGTTTTATTAAATCATAGGGTAATCGAATTTTAGTCTGCAACTTGTGTTGTTATTTCATTTTTTTTTTCGGTCGTGCTGTTCATCTCTTTTACGTGTTTGTGTGCGTTTCCCGCTCTTGGCTAAAATAATTCCTATCATGTGTTCCGAAGTTCTCCTGTTAAAGCATACTTGCGACTAATGCTGCCCTGATGGACGAAAATAAATTCTGTCATCATCCTGGCCAGCATCTTTCAGGGAGATTTTGGCAACTGCTGTAAACTCCGAATTCAAATACGAATTTTGGACTGAAGCTGCGTTTCTCGCGCTACTTTTGCCAGCAGATAACTCGAAAGAGACTAAAAGGCTTTGTGAAACAGCCTTTCTCCCTTCCTCTCCCCAGCGAATCGATTTACGCTCTTGGCAGAGTAGCCAGCACCTCTGAAACGAGAGTGAAGCCTGTCTGTTTAGCCCATCGGCTCGATTTGTTACAGTTTAACGACAGCCGTCACATCGACCTATCGACCTACGGCTGTTCATCCTGACAGTGCTGATAAGGAAAATAGTTTGAGAATCTTCCCCAACCCACCCCCAATTGTCTACGTGAAGAGGGTATTTATCTTGGACAGAGCACAAAGTCCAGATCAGAGTGTGAATATGCAAGTATGAGTGGTTGCAGAAAATTTGCTGCTTGAAAACGGAAGCAGCAAATGAATCGCGCGCGCGCACACACACACAACGAGAAGTAAGAAAAGATCTGCTATTTGTTTAACTTAACTTGCGACATTCTTAACCAAGAAAACTTTTACAGTGTGGTTTACTCCTTCTGTTTCTCATTATAATCACGAGGAACAAAGCATGATCCACAGACGATCACATGACAGGAAGTGACGCATCTTGAGGCAGTCATTTTAACTCTCCACCATTGTTGGTAAACGCGAAAATAAAGTAGAAAGTTTCTGTAGTTTGTTAACAGCGAAAATGGAATAGAGAGAAATGCTATTTTCCCGCAAAAGTTGATTAAATACGTCTAGAGAATCTTAAAACAAAATGCTGTTGCATTTTTCTCCATAGAATCGGAAAGTACGAAGGCTGATCGATAAGGATAGAGGACGAACAGTAAAATCAACACTCATTTGAGATATTTAGCAGCATCTCCTGGTACCATGTACCGGAAAAAGGAAGCCGCTAGTCTGAAGATGTGAGAGGACATAGAAAGGTCCGTTTTTCTCTTTCTTAAATCGTTGGATTGCAACGGGTTGATATTTCGAACAACAGTGGCACATTTCAAAGCGAAAATAATTCTTGCAATTCAAGAGGGTTAACACAATCAATGATTTCTATAAAATTAGCATTCGGCGCTGTATGCGAATGCGTCAACGTAATTGAGTGTTGTACGTGACAGAACAATAACCAACAGTTGCTTGGTCCTCACTTTAAGAATAAATAAATAAAATAAAATTTATTAAGTTAAATTCTGCTGATTTGTGAAAAACAAAAGTTTATTTCCTTATTTATTTATTTTCTCTTTCAGGCCTACATTCCAACTTGGTCAGCAAGATGATTGGAACGAAATCCTGAACGACAACGACAAGAACTTCACTTATTTCGTCCCCAGCAGACAAGCTTGGGAAAAATTGCAACTCGAGATGCCAACAGAACACAAGCAGTTGCATATGGGGCTGTACGGCTATCACGTGAAGAAGGTATGTTCATTCCTTCACCCCAAAATGTGCCAATTGTTATTTAGATTAATTCTTAAGAATAACTGTTTTAAACTTCAACAGTGAAGAATTTGTGCCGCTGTTTAAGAAACGCCATCTTGGTATTATTAAATAAAACGCTGTTTATTCAACTTACAAACTGCTGCTTAAAACTTGTTAACAAAGTGTGAAAAACTTTTCCTTAATCTGCTCATTATTAAAAGCTTAACTGAAAGTCGACATTTTAACTGAATGACGTCAATGCACGAACCGAAGCTGGGAGAAATGTTTGTTTCCAGTAGCACGAGCCTGGCTTTCGGAAACTTACAGCGCTTTCTTCCTTCGCTGCGGTGGTAATTAGAACTAAAATTAGAAGAGAATGGCTTTGCGAGTCTTAAAAACTGGATCCTCGCGTGATTATAACTACTTTGGAATGAGTTTAAAAGACCGCTATGTTTCTGCTATTTCTAATTCTAAACTGTAAGCAGTTTTGGAATAAAAAAATAAAAAAAAAAAAAAAAGAACCTTCACGTATGGCTATTTGCAAATGCAGATGAGATGTGTACTAACATGGTTATTCAGCATTTTCCCCCAAATACGTTATTATTATAAATTAGACAAAGCATGCCGAAAGTTGGTGATTATTCTGTAAATAACGATAATGAGAAATGATGGCGAACAATATATAATAAACCTAAATGCCTGTGTTCGTTTGTTCCTCTGAATCAGAAGTAAGGAATGCATTCTTAGTCGTACTTTAGGATATTAAACAAGAACTTAATTTTATTTTAATTTTCGAGCTATTCTTGTAATACTTGGAGATGAAACTGTAGCGCTAAGTATGAGTTTACGACCACAATCAGAATATTAATAAATTGCAGGAGAAGTTTCGTGCACTGTTTCTGTAATTCGAGAATCATTTAGAGCAATGTTCCCCAAACTTCCAGTATCCGCTTTGAAAATGATACTAACACCTACTTGCCCTCTCTTAGGAAGACGCAATTTGGAAGCCAATTTTAAATGCAAAATTAAATGCATTTTAGAAACAAAATTTTTGAAATTCAAATTATCAGTTTAAAAAAAAAATCTCTTCCCAACTGAACGAACGAAATCGTTTCTGTTGGGAAGAGATTTGTTTTTCAGCATCCACATGAAGAGGGTTCTTTTTTTTTTTCTCACGTGTGGCGGAATAATAGTTGGGGACCGTTACAATTTAAGATACGAATGATTCCGAAATTTAACGGAGAGTTCCGACCACGTGGTCCGAAAGCAAATGAATTATCAAGACATTCTACATCTTCAACATTTTTTAATGGTGACTCTTTTCTTTTTTTTTTTAAGATTCTAAATCGTCATTTGGTGATCGGAAAAGTATATTCTTCTGATGCTTTGGAAAAGGTATCCGAAATTCAGACGATCCATGGAATTTTCAAGATATTGCGAGGAACGAGTAAGTGCTTACAAAGAGTTTAAATTTGGCTAAGAAATTCAACGTGTACAATTACCTCCGTTCTCGACATCTGCTTTAGCAGGAACCGTTCGTCATTCTGTTGTACGGAAATTCATCGAAAGCCACTTTACCGAACGACAATTCATCGAAAGAGCAATTTGTCGAATAAACAATTAATCGAACAGCAATTTAACGAATGGAAATTCATCGAATAAACAATTCGTCGAACGACAGCTCATCGTGCGACAATTCCTAGCAAATGCAATTGATCGGAAAAACAAGTTACTGATAATTTTTCGATGAATTCTTTCATTTATCGAAAGATTCATTTTCTTGAAAACTATTGTTTTAAAGTGTTCAGCAAGAAGAATTAACGTCATTCAAGACGTAGACAACATGTGTAGATGGTTACCGAGAAATAATAATTATTAAAAAAAAAAAAAAAAACATTATTATGTAAGCGTACCTACCACTTCAATGTGTAGATAGCGATTTATCTCCAGACAAAAAAGTTTCTTCCACCTAATTTTTTCAGAACAAAAATGACCAGAATGAAATCAAAACTGACAATAATTAATATAGATCTGAATTTTAACATTTCCTTAAAATTCATTCAGCTACAACGGAATTATTAACATCATTTCGAAATTTCTTTACCAAAATTTTCTAATAAAAGTGATCCTGTTGGAACAAAAACTGAACCACAGACTTCTTGCGTGTTTTACAAATTCCGACATTTGCGCGTATTCCCACTAAGTCAGAGACTTATTGCAATATGAATGTTGACATGTTGTCCCTTTGTAGTCCCCAATATAGTTGAACTGAAAACTGGAACGGTCAGTTCGACAAATTTTTGTAAAAGGTTCAAATACCAAATCTTAATAAAATTTATTCCATATAACAGGTGTGGGTACAGACGTCACCATACTAATTCTACTATTACTACTAATAATAATAATAATCGAGTCTCCATAATTCAGTCGGTATAAACGAAGCCCTTTAGTTAGATAGACCTGAGTTCGAATCCCGTGCATGAGGCAAAGCATTTTTATCGGTCCTCTTCAACTGAAGGTGAGTTATCTGATCTCGATGGCAGGGTTTTACTCCTGGAAACTGGGGCGTTCCTTTCCGCAAGCCGTCCCCATGAACACACACACACACAATCTCCGGACATTAAACACTTACCTGATAAGGCAGACAATGGGAAACCGTCTTGTTCTCTAATTATTCCCTAGTAAAACAGAATTGCTACCAGACCAACCATTTGGTTTGGTGGAGAGGAGGATGAGGGGAATAATAATAATAATAATTTGATCCAATTAAAATGGCAGTTCGTTTTACAAAATACACTTCACTTTACATGCTCGATCAATCTTTTTTCGATGAACTGTTCATTCGATGATTTGTAATTTCTGCAAATTTTGATTTTTCGATGGATTGTTGGTTTTCGAGAATTGCATTTCGATAAATTATGTTTTCGATTAATTGCCATTCAATTAATTGCTTTTTCGATTACCTGTTGTTCAATGAACTGTTTTTCGATTAACTGTTTATTCAAGTAACTGTTTTTTCGATAAATTGACTTTCGGTAAATTGTCGTTTGATAAATTGTCGTACGATGAACTGTTCTTGGCGAATTTTCTGGATACCTGCCATTCTTCGAATAATCAGAATATTTTGGGAAAAAACGAAGGGCGTTTTTACTATTGAAAACTGAGTAAAAAAGACATTATGGGAACTACTTAATTTCATATTTCTGATCTTATTAACCCCACTTCATGGTGCAATTCGATTTCTGTAAATCATTTGTGACTTATTTTTGAATCCATGATTTTCTCTTGTAAACATGAATTAGCTTACTCTACAGCGATACCAGTATTTTTAAGGTCCACTGCTGAGCTTCTGTGTTTACCTCAACAAAACCTGGTGGCAGATACTTTCGTACAGAGATGCACTATTTATTATCAATGCATTTTACACAATTATGTCAAGTATTTCTCGCTTACCTCCTGATTCAAGGGATGTCATTCTTTCTGTTTTTCACTTCAGAGAAGTCTTCAATCCAAGGTGATACATTGCCAGTTTTATTCATAATCTTTTCTGTCATTGAATGTGGCTTGTGATATTCTTGCTTACTGAATTTAGGATATAAATATTTCCTTTCTAAATTTCACAGAAAATTTTACTTAGTTCCTTTCTGAGTGGCGATGCCATCTTTTCCACAACACTGAAAATCACATAAACTATGGCTATTCGTAAGAAAAAGATTGACTTATTTCCCTTCTCTAACTTCAAAGATTAAGGTGAGAAAGATACCTATATTCGCTGCCAGCAACGTCCTGACATGGATAGTTCATCTACCTATCAGAATACCAGACCATCCATCCCATTCTACCAACACCTTAACCAGCTCTCCTCTTGGGAGCTCCCACCATGACTAAGTCCACGCTTCCTTTTCTGCGGACAATCCTTCGCCCATTGAGACTGAATCATATGGCATTACAACAATAGAATTAATTCTTTCCATGATCCTATTACTCTTTCTGTTCTTCTCATCCAAACATCTGCTTCGACCGAATAACAAAAATAATTCTAACTAGAATAAAGGCATTCGTTTCTAATTTCCCTAAGAATTGCAAACCACTGCCAGCCATGGTTCTCCAAGCGTGTCAGACTGGTCTTATATATATATATATATATATATATATATATATATATATATAAGACCATATATATATATATATATATATATATATATATGTAGAAAGTATTTTTACCTTGGGTATAAATATGTTAAAGATACCAAGCAATTTTAAACCTGGTTTTACTCCATTTCCCAAGTAAGCAAACAGACTAAAAGTCAAGTTTGCGCCTGCAATTGATGCAAGTCTAACTGATCCCACAGGTAGTGCAGGACCAGGGCAACTCGTGGCAAAGGTGGAACAAGCTCCGATCACTAATCTTAATATTTACCCTTAATGCCAAAACACATCTCCACGAAGGGGATGTATGATGTTTTGTATTAAAGGCAAGGGGCCAATACCCAGACCGGGTAAAGGTCGAAGATTAAAGGTCGAAACCGGTCTGGGTAGTGGCCCCTTGCCTTTAATACAAAACATCATACATCCCCTTCTTGGAGATGTGTTTTGGCATTAAGGGTAAATATTAAGATTAGTGATCGGAGCTTGTTCCACCTTTGCCACGAGTTGCCCTGGTCCTGCACTACCTGTGGGATCAGTTAGACTTGCATCAATTGCAGGCGCAAACTTGACTTTTAGTCTGTTTGCTTACTTGGGAAATGGAGTAAAACCAGGTTTAAAATTGCTTGGTATCTTTAACATATATATATATATATATATATATATATATATATATATATATATATATATATATATATATATATATATATATATATATATATATATATCTTATTAAGACCTCGTTCGCAGTTCATAAGTTCTTTTCCTGTCCATTGACATTGTTGTACAGATGCAAATTCCACTCTGGATGTGTTATACGTACGTTCTCTGTTATCCTTGTGGCAATACAGGCTGCTTGAAATGACATTAATATACACATCAGTAAATTTGTTTTAAAACCAAGTGAAATCCTAATACTAATTTCAACTTAGTGTATATCATTCCTTACTGTTTCAAGTCTTGTATTTGAAGTAATGTATTAATTATTAGTTATTGCTATTACAGTGGTTTATCATTGCCGGGTTATTGTTAGGGGATCTTCAAACCCCAGTGTAATAATCCCAGTCGCAATATAAAAGAGATCCCTTGCGCAAAGTGTAATACTTACACCCCGTTTGCAGTCCATTGTTTACTATTTACATCTAAAAGTAAGATAGCATCACTAATTGTAGAAAATGTCGGAGTGATAGATACAAAGAATAATTTCTGTACATTATCACATTATTATTATTATTATTATTATTATTATTATTATTATTATTATTATTATTATTATTATTGTTCCGGGAAACTCCAAGGAGTCGACAGACTCATCGAGGGAGGCCCTAACATCATGTCTGGAACAACTATTCAACATTCACACAGTATCTATCATATCTTGCCTTGAACTCATTCACGGTCGTAGCACCCACAACAGACTCTGGAAGCTTATTCCACTCATTCACCACTCTCCAAGTAAAAAACCTAGCTCTAACACCCTTGTCAACCACGCTCTTGCCCAGCTTCCATGCATGGCCCCTAGTCCTTCCACCACCAGTCATATTTTCAAAAATATCTTCTGGATCAATCTTATAAAACCCTTCAGTAATTTGAATGTCTCAATCATATCACCTCTCCTTCGCTTATCGTCCAATTTCTGCAACCCACAATTCTTCAACCTATTCTCATAAGGTTCATTCCGCAGACCTGCTATCATCTTGGTCACTCGTCTCTGGACCCTCTCCACTTCCTCCACATCACGAAGAAACCCTGGTGCCCATAACTGGGCACAGAAGTCCAGATGGGGTCTTATCAAGGCTCGATACAGAGGAACAACAACTTGTTTGTCTCTGCATGTTAAAGTATTTTTCATAAGCCAAGTGATTTGGTGAGCTGTTTTAGTCGCTTTTGCAATGTGCCCCCTAAACTTCAACTCCCTATCCACCAGCACTCCCAAATCCCTGGCCTCATCAATCTTCTGGAGTACGGTTCCACCAATGCGATATACTGCTGCTATTCGTTTCACCCCAAAGTGCATAACCTTACACTTTGTCACATTAAACTGACATCCATTTTTCCTAGCCCAGTTCTCCAAACTATCCAAATCATCCTGTAAAATTTTGACATCCTGTGCACTCACAATTGCTCTACCCAACTTTGCATCATCAGCAAACAAGTGAACACTTCCTCTCAAATCTTTGACTATATCATTGATGAACAAATTGAAAAGCAGTGGTCCAAGAACAGAGCCCTGCGGCACTCCACTGGTCACAAGACGTCTTTTTGACTCCACTCCTGAATAAACCACTCTCTGGTATCTCTCCTTCAACCACCCTCCTATCCATCTTACCAACCTTATATCTATCCCCATCTGCTCCAGTTTACTGATTAGGGTTCCATGTGGTATCCTGTCAAAGGCCTTGGCAAGGTCCAGTAGTATCACTGTAAACCCATTACCCCTATCCAGTTCAGCCGTCACTGTGTTATAAAACGTGAGCAAGTTACTGAGGCATGATCTACCCTTCACAAAACCATGTTGTCCCCCATACAATATCCCATTTTCATCTATCCAATCCTGTATTCTTTTCTTGACTAATTTCTCTAAGACCTTGACAACAATTCCTGAAATGCTAATCGGTCGGTAATTTACAACAGCAGTCTTGGAACCATCTTTATGCAGTGGAACTATTTTCCCCTCTTTCCACCCCCTCGGGACTAACCCAGACCCGAGATTCAAATTAAACAAAATGGTCAAGGGTACTGACAATTCTTTAGCTGCTTCTCATACTACACGAGCTGGTATACCATCCAATCCCACAGATGTATTGACATTGAGGTTATGCAATAGACTACTCACCTTCACTTCATTCACCACAATTCCTGTATAATCTACTGGTTCATTCATTTCTGCAATGTCACCACCTGGATGATATATTCTTGCAAAGTGCTTACTCAGTAACTCAACTATATCAACTGATTCAGTTACCTCCCTACCATCGGCATTCTATAAAATCATTCTGCCATATACATTTTTCCTTTTACTTGCAACATATCGAAAAAACTGTTTAGGATTCTCTTTAGCCTGCATGGCCAATGTTCTTTCGTAATCCTTTTTTGCTTTTCTTACCACACTCGTTACCCTTCTGGCCCGCGCTTTATACTGTCCATGTGCCTGCCGGTCACCTTTCTCCTTAAATTTCCTCCATAGTTGTTTCTTTTTTTGCAGCTCAAGCTTAATGGTGTTATTCATCCATTTAACCCCTACTTGATTTATTATTCGGACTCTAGGTATACAGTCAGCCAATGCCTCCTGCAAACACTTCTTAACCACCTCCCATGCACTATCAAATTCTAGCCCTTGCAGTTGTATATGCCATGGCACTGAACCAATCAAACTCCTAAGCTTGTCATACTTTCCAGCCTGATAATTCCACATGTACCCTGTCTTAATTGTAAATTCCACACCTTTAGCCACCTCCCAAGTCAAGACCGTATGATCACTCTCACCGATTGGTGGCAATGTGGTCATATTCGTTACAGCCAAATCCTCAGATATAATTACTAGGTCAAGCACTCTCTGACCCCTAGTATTTTCCATTGCATGCTGTCGCAGATAGTTATCCCTTAATAACCGCATACAATCCAATTCCTTCCTCCCGTGTGTCCTCTCCTCACTCCAATCAATGCGACTGTAGTTGAAATCTCCCATAATAATCACCCTCCTTCCACTCATTTCTTCTAGTTGCTTGTGCATACTGTCATCACCATCTTTTCCATCACCTGGTCTATAGCAGCACCCAATTGTATATTTAATTCTGCTAGCCACAATCTCACACCAAATGGCCTCAAATGTGCTCTTTTCTCTATCCTGAAATTCACCTTCTATTCTCCTTGGCTGTACCTCATGAGCTATCATCAACAATACTCCTCCCCCCATTTTATTCTCTCTGTCATTCCTGAACACACTATACCCATCACATTCCATCCCACTAGCTATATCATCTACAGTCAGCCATGTTTCACTAATAGCAATAACCTGTGGTCTGGAAGTGCCAACCATGGCCAAAAACTCTTCCTTCTTGTTCCTAATACTCCTAGTATTAGTGTACATGAATTTAAGACCTCCATTAGCCCCAACCATACCTTGATGTCTTATATAACTATCCCACTCTGGTTTGTTGTCCTTATTTGCTCTAGCATATTATATTCATTCTTACATTCGACTGCCTCCCTAAGGACTGTATATCTACTCACCCCCCCTTAACAAATCTAGTTTCCCTGAATTTGCACATCCACTACATTCAGCAACACTTTCTCAAGTCTTCTTACACCGTAACCATTCAAATGCAAGCCATCCATCTTATATAGATCCTTTCGCCCATCAAACTCACTCCACACCACTCGTCATACATAACCCACCCATAAAGGCATTCGCAATTATGGCCCTCCTTTTAAACATTTCACTGTCATACCGTGGCAAAAGACTAATCATTCTAACTCTCTCACTCTTTTCTTTTGCTACCTCAAACAATTCATTCAGGTCTTCTATCATTTCCATTTTATCTCCTTTCAAATCATTCGTACCTGCCACAACAATCATTTCTTTCACCCTTTCCTTTTGCTCTCTAATAGACTCAGTTACATCCTTTATGGTCGCACCAGGTTGGTACGATTTTTTCAAATCCTCTACTAACACACCTCGTACTAACGAGTCTCCATACAGCACTCTATCCTTCATTTTGTTCATGTTCACATTCATACGCCTATTTTTCCTGTCATACCTTTTATTACTGGTTGGTTCATTCAGTCGACTTTTGTTCATGCACTCTAGCTGCTGTTTTGCCCTTTCTATCGCACCATTCAACAACGCGATCTCACTCAATGCATCTATCTCATCTTTTTTATTCTCTGAGAAACCATTAATACTATCATTCACACTTTCTACATTCACACTCTCATAATTCTCATGTACAACCTTGCCGTTTCTTGTCATATCGCTATTTTCATCATTCTGAAGTTTGACAAAATTATCACACTTACGATCCGAAATACACTTCAATTCCTCATTCTCCCTACATTTTCTATACACATTCAATCCTTTATTATCATCTATCCACACTCTGACCGCACTCCGCAAAGCGTACATTTCACAGCTAGTACACTGTCTCATTTCTTTTATACTACCGTTCTTTGATAAAGATGGCGAACCATCATTACTGGCCGCCATTTTCCTTCGTACAGATGCCATAATTATTGCAACGTGTTTTATCAAATAATAAGTTATAACACACCAAAAACACACAAACAGACGCACTAAAATACGCAAGGCAAACAAAACTACGCAATATTAAGTAATTTTATCAACGATAACTGAAAATAATACTTATCTCATCAGGAGCTTGCACGAACACTACACACTACGATATAACCTCGAACCCTGTCCCAATATAGAAATTACACTTGAATTTTCGATGGTCGTCAAGTATTTGCGTACTAAGTATGAACATGCGCACCGCACTCGAGTAGAGAACATTGCAGTAAAAATAAGAAATTAATTTACATAAATATAAAGAGTTAATAGGCTTCATTTCGGCGATATAAACATTATTTAAATTAAGGGAATATTAAATCCCACATTGTTTTAAAACAGAATAAGAAACTCAAAGATTGGAATCAGAGAGTTTCATGCCGAATATAGTATAAAAAAATTATAAAAGTATCGACGATTACTAGCGTGAGCTAATGCAAGTAGTTGTAGTACAACTACTACGTAGTACAACTCGCAGCAAAGGTGGTAAAGTACTGATCGTTATTCTTGGTATTTTCCATAATGTAAAAACACATTTCCTAGGAAATGTATGCTGTTATTACATTATGGTGGGAGGTCACTACCCAGATCGGTTTCAGCCTTATGAATAAGTAAAGCCGTCTCTAAAAATTCGGACGATCCCTAGGCCACTCAATCGTGGGCGAAAGACCGTCCATCTCAGCGTTGGCTCCACTCAGTGATGGCCTTCCACCCACCACCACCACCACAGAGCAGAACCGCTCATATTCTGAAGAAGAGCAATCACCGACAAAGCCCCTCACTGGGCCGTGCCGGAAAACACTTTCCCCGGAGACTCAAATTGCTCCCTTAAGGCAAAAACCTTAAGAGAGCGAACTCATAATAGCTCCCCACCGGTTTCAGCCTTTTTTGAGGCTTCATCAGTGAGTAGGTAGACCAAATTAATACCAAAGGGTATAGCGAAAAGAACTTATATACTCTGCTCTACGAGTTGTCCAAAAGGTGCACCCATTAAGCTACATAAATATAAAGAGCCAATAGGCTTCATTTCGTCGATAAAAACATTATTTAAATTAAGGGGATATTAAATCCCCCATTGTTTTAAAACCGAATAAGAACCTCAAAGATTGGAATCAGAGAGTTTCATGCCGAGTATAGTAAACTATATAAAAGTATCGGCGATTACTAGCGTGAGCTAATGCAAGTAGTCCTAGTACGTAGTACCTAGTTTTAAAACAACGTGGGATTTAATATCCCCTTAATTTAAATAAGAAATATATATATTTCTTATTTAAATTTGTTTTTATAGCAGAACCGCTTAAAAATATCGGGCCATGATTTTTTGTTGTTTCTCAACAGATAATTTTTTCGGCCAAATTAGTGACCCCGGTGGACAATTATAGAGAAATAACGGAGAAGATATTCCAAAATACATCTTACGACCTTCTTACTTATACATCTTACTTATTTCTGTGAAGTGAATGTTAATATTTGCATTGTAATGAATTGAAGGAGAGAAATATGAAACAGTTCCTTCTTTTGTGTCTTTCAGATGCGCTCAATATAATGTGGGAAGGCGAAAAAGCAAGCATCATCCGCCCCGACGTCGAAGCCACTAACGGCATCATTCACGTCATCGACCGGGTCATGATGAAACCACGGGATCTCACAAAATCAGGAGCTTCGGGACTGTCTCCTTCCTTGGCGTTTCTAGCTCTGGCGACAGCGAAGTGGATGCTGTAGTTTCACTAGCTGCCGCTTTTCTTTTCTTTCTTTCCAACTCACTCATCATCATCATCACCTCTGGAAGCATCGTTAATAAGGCGTCCCCTCGATCAGCGGGAGGTCCCTCCAGACAGCCTCGCACTCGCAAGGAACGCTGCACAAGCACACGTGGAAAAAAAAAGTACTAATAAAGATTTTTGCGCCCTCTAGCGACGAAACACGAAAATTAAACGAAGGAAGAACGAACGATGACGTTAGACCTACTTCCACGGTACCCATAATTCCTTTCACCTTTTTGCGGCTTTTCATTGTTGGCGTAGAGGATTTTACGCTCTGAGTCAGCTGTGCTCCACTGCCAATTCTATTCTGAATCAACCCCACGTTATTCCTCCTCCTCCAATCTATCTATCTTTCTCACTTCCTCTGCCTAGCTGGAGACTATAAATACATATAAATAAATGAATATATATATAAATAAATATATATAAATATATGCTGTAATATGTTGCGAGAGATTTTGTTCGTTTTGTTGTTACTGAAGCGTAGCATTTGTTCCCTGAGGGTGGTGGGGAGATTTGCGGGTTATCCTCTTTAATAAAGCTGATAGTTGTGTGTGATTGAATCGATAATTTCCAGTTCCTGTCGAGTAGGTTTCATCCGTTCATGAACTCTCACCTTTATGTGAACTTCGATGCGTTTTTTCGTGTTTGCTTCTCATTTTGACTTCCTCTAGAAAGCTCTTCCTCTATGAGTGTTTATCAAGAAGCGTCTCTTCCTGTGTGTGTGACTAAGGTAGGAAGCAAAAGCACGTGATATTCATTCCTTTAACCAAGGTCACCTTTAGCGCTTCATCATTTACAGAGGCGCTCAGCAGCGCCATCTTCAGTCCAACTTCATCAGCATACGAGCTACCTAGTCTTTGTCCAGTAAGGTTAGAAACCGCAAGACTCGATTTCGAGAATAGTGAGAAGGGGGGGTGGGGAAAGAGGGACGAAAACAAATGCACAGTTTTGATGAGAATTTCAAGTCGCTGGTGGAAGTAGCGAATCTCCATGTGGGCCCCTTGAAGAAGGCCCTTGTCGCACGTTGGCAAAATTACTCACACGCAATGATAATTGGCATGATTTGACCTCAGCACATCGTAATCCAAAAGCTCCGATCCTTCACCTCGTTTATGACTCTCTTTTGGCATCGCAGCCATCATTTTCCAGCCTTGCGTTTCCCCCCTGGCGTCAGCATCGAGTATTATATCCTCCGCTAGCTCATAATTAGTTTATTATTTGCATTTCTCATATTTCGAGCCTCACGTCAGCTTAAGTGAACTTCAGCACTAGCGACATCTGGAGGACATACACTGAAGCGGTAGTCTGGCAACCCCTGTATTGCAGCTGCTCTTCTCGCTGTCTGTCACGCATGCTTTGATCATTAAAGGGATTCGCCCGCGTATGTATTGTACGCGGAGAATCTTCAACATCGCATGACCTGGTGATTCGGGTATTTTAATTATTCTAAATATTATTTAGTGTCAGAAGTGTACCGTCTACTTTAAGGGATAATTGTGATAAATCATCCCCTAAGGATCAGTTGGAGTAGACCACTTCATTCAAGCTGGAATCGTATCTTTGTTTATGTCTTCGCCTAGTGATCAAATAGAGAACCAAGTCGATATCTATGACAGTGATTTCCTCTTTGTAGATGTCCGACAGTCTGACGTACATTCCATATTTTTATGATGTTAGTTTTAAATGGTTTGCAACTCATTAACTCCAGCAGATGAATTAAGAAACTCTTTAATATTAAAGAATCCGTAGTGCAGTCTCGATTGTTTTAGTGTTTGTTTTTCATTTCTCTCTTGGATTCTGGTTAAATCTTTTGAATTTGGCTGTTCAGTCCGTGCAGAAATACCAGTCTAAGTTACCAGAATTGGATCTGATCGAGTCGGAAGGAGGCCCCAATTAGTGCAGGACTGCCTTGCTTCTTAGTGAGTCCAAATTCGCCAAGCCTACTGTAGAATTGTATTAGTACAAATTGAGATTAATTGTAACTTAAGAGGCAGCTAATAGGGCTGTCATTTCTGGGGATCCGCAACTGGTGGTAGGGGAGGGCGAGAAGGGGCTGGCGGTTAGCGCCTTCACATACCGAACAAGCACGCTTGTAACGTGTGTACTTCCAACTTCGTGTCCCGCAAGTTCTGTGCATTAGACTGGTATTTTTTATCGCTGTTACCATGGCGATCTAGAAACTGTTTAGACAAACTCGACTGAGATGCCTTCGTAACCTAGGAAACGGCCCGTAATGAAATTCATCTTTTACGCCAATTTTCCACCGATTAGCTGAAACTCTACCCAGAGTGCAGCGTCACGAGAAAGAAACTGTTTCCACGGTAACGGCTTTCTGGTGACGGCGATGGAGAGGAATGCGACAGATGTACGTGGGTGTCACTGAGGGTCATTCGAGATGTATGTACGGAAAGAGAATAAAATGGATCCTGTGCAGTGTCTGCATTGTCTTCTGAGTGAGTTACTTGTGCATATACACACCAAACACGTACACAGTTTCTTGGAACAGCGCCCCCCCCCCACCCGAGCAGTCAGTGATAAAGGCTGCCTGCTATTGAGAAACGAAGAAGCTTAAAAAAGGCAAACCATAATGTTGTCCAAAGAATGTTTCCTTTATTTACAAAAACAAAGAGTCAAAAGGTTTCCTTTATTATTAAAGTTTTAAAACTTAAACGACATTTTAATTTAAAAAAACCATTTTGCCACACACACAGCACATTATTACAGCAAATTATTCCTCCTTCAAATTGCCAGCTGGTATTATTATTTTTTTTTATTATTACATGACACCTCCAAGTAGTCCAAAGACTCATAGAAGGAGAGCACCTAGTCTACAACTCTCCGTCTCCACCACTCAATCCACCAAGTACATCAAACCTAATCATCTACCCCAACGCCATCTACTGACCATCACGGCCACTAGTGTTTTCACAGACAATCACAAACATCCATGGCGGGATTCAAACCCGCAGCCTTTGGGCTGGAGAGCGGATACGCTTACCACTCGGCCAAACTTCATTACAGATGCCTTCGAAGCTAATCTAGAAGGAAAATGATTCGTGCTTAGAGACAGGATGTCTAAAGCGACTGTCATCATTGTTTGATGACGTGGAATTTACCACGCTATGGGCACCGACGCTTGCAAATATTTTGATCGAAAGTTCGGAGAAGAAATGCAATGGAGAAGAATTTAATGGGAACTGATTGCAATCCACCAGGATTCAAATCATTTCTCAGTGATTTCCTGTCCATTGAATTTCTTCTGTGAAGTGTTAATTAGGAATAGCAATAGTTCTGCGAAATGTTATTTTCTGGGAACTGTAAATAATATTTCATTCAGATTACAAACACAGACTTCCGAAAATTATTTAGAAACATTTACTTCTACTCTCATAATCATTTATTTTTATCGATGCTTCGAAACGTGGCTCAGTAATTTTAATTAAAATGTTAAACATTTGGTAGTTTAAATTTTCTTTATTTTGCAATAATTGCACCTTCTTATTATTATTGTAAAATTATGCAATCTGTGTAAATTTCAAATTTTATTTGAAATTTACACAGATTTTTACAGAGACTTTTTCTAAGCCTTTCTTCGGCAGTCCTTGAGTTAGTCGGTTATTTGCATTGCCAAGCAGGGTTTTCCCTGCTAGAAACACTCAGGTTTTTAACTCTACATCTACCGAGGAACTCACTATTTTCGACAAAACACATACCTGCTATTGAAGGTCGTCGCCAGATTAGATCGCGTCCTGATGCAACCAATTAAATGTCGCCCTGATCGATTATAAGACAAAAATATAAGAAAATCTCCAATTTTTTTTATTACAAGAGAATCATTAATGCAAAGCGATTACATAATGATATTAATCAAGTGTTTGCTCTACGGGGATATCGCACAATAACACTGTTTATAAGCTCTTCTAAAATTATTCCTGCTCTCTCAGAATGGTTTTACCACAAAACCGAAATCGAGACATAAAAAAGCAGAATAATTCTTAAAATGACGGTAGAATACTAAATCAGAGAAATTTAAATCGACGAAAATACGGCACTAATTGTATAAAGCTTGGGACTGATTAGGAAAGACCTTGGAGAATTTTTCATATCTTCCGAAATTAAGAAAAGGAAATGGTGCACACTAAAACAGAATACATTAGCAAAGCTCAGTATTCAGTCATATTACAGCCAAAATACTTTTAATTTTTATTTTACGTTTTGATTGCTACAAAAAGTGTATTTGTGAATCTGCATTTGAACTTTACATTGTAAAATATTTTGCTTATGTAATTATTTAAATAGGAAAACAATTCGGGGAAAACCCTAATTGTTTTCCCAAGCAGGCAGCCACTTTGCAGTGTTAGGTGTTTGCTTCAACATATCCAGGGATGGAAAATGTTTCGCGCATTTTCACAGCGACTTCTCCACAAAGACGTGGAAGTACGAATAAAAATCCAAAATGGAATTCGAAAGATACTTTGTGTTTTCAGGGTCATCTCTTCCCTTAACACTCTCATTTCCAAGCTGAAAATTGGAATTTCGTGTGGTGGCCAAATTTTAGTTTATTCTTTTATTTAGTTAGCGACGTCCACGCGATAACGCGTGATCGGCCGCCCGGTGAGACCTCGCATCGCGCGATATCGCGTGATTGGCAATGAACGTGTTAAGGGGAGAATTTTTCCATGCAAAATCAATTGGATTAACTGCTGTAGCTGGACTAGATAATGTAGTGTTTTAATATAAATTTACAAAAAAGTAGATCATAAAGTATATACTGGTTTCCATAAATTAAGGAACAAGGAGAAAAATCGCGATAACTCGGAGGGAAAAGAAGAAAAAAACGTGAACTCCAGGTATGTTATATAAAAAAAGTGATGCTGAGTCTAGCTATCATATACAAATGGGTGGAGCTGTTAGCAATATATGAAAATGAGCCAAGGCATAAAAGTGGACATTTTGGAGTGGATTTCCGTTTCCTGTCTCTGGAGTGAGAATATTTAGCGGATGACTTCAGGTGGCGAGCCAACCTAAGACCAGAGGTCAGCGAAAAACAGGAGGAGGAGGTATCCAGATGGTTCCACGAGTCATTCGGGCTTCAGAGACTGTGGACCAATTCCAACAGTCACAAACAGCATCAGGGAGAATACAATGAAGGAACAGTATTGGCTACAACAGCATTGGATGACCGATATCTCCTATTATCTGCTCACCGAAACAGGAGTTCTACAAAGAATCGGCTACGATCTGACCTCGCGTCTGCTATAGAAACATTGGCATGCAAGAAACATTGGCAACATTGGCATGCAACGTTTGAATGGGCGACTCCATGTCAACTGGACCAAATGCCAATGAGTTCCTTATTAATTATGGACGAGTCCTGGTTTGCAATACAAAGCGATACCAGTCAGTCTCTGAACTAGACAGAATCAGGGATACATCATCATTCCTCTAATATTCGTGAAAGGGATACTTACGATGGAGATAGTATGATGGTTTGGGGAGACATCTCGTTGGGTGGTACCCACTGACTTGTATGTGCTTCCGAGAGGAACCGAGAACGCTTCAACTTATAGAATTGAGGTCCTGGACTCCTATGTTTGTCCGTATGCGGGTGCGATAGGGAAGATATTTATCCTGTAAGACGATAAGGATCGTCCTCATTGCATCTTGAAGGAGATATTATCGTGCGTATGTAGTGGCCAGCCTCGTCTCCTGGCCTTCATCCTATTGACCATGTCTGGGATGCTCTCAAACTGTCCCCTTTCCCAAGGAATACAATACTGAGGCATTTTTCAAATATCAAGCACTTCGACTGTCCCACTTTGACCTCCTGTTTTAATGTCCCAATTTGTGACTGAATTAAACTATTTATTTACAATTTTTGTGGGTGTTTCTTTCACATCTCATATCGTACTGCTTTTCACAGAATTGTATAATAATTCCTGATACAGTTCTTGAATTATCGTGATTTTATCTTAATTTATGGAAACCAGTGTATGTAAGCAAAAAAGGATAAAATTTACGCACCAAGTAAACTAGCACACAGACTGTTTGCATTAATAAATTTATCATACGTTTTTCATTAATATTAACGAGTTTTTGTGGTTCAATTAATTTATTGAGAAAATGCAAGAAAATCCTACTAATTTATTTCATTTCCTTTAACATCTTTACAAACATTTGGTATCGAATTTCCTCTTTACTTTCTCAGAAACCAAAATGAAGAATTTCATAATTCATCATCAACAACAACTTCTGGTCCAAAAGAAACTGTCAGTTCAGGTTAATCAGCGCTCTCCAGTGTTTCTATCCTCCCACAGTCTTTCTTCATGGACACTCTTTTTTTTTTCTTATCTGCTCTCTCCACCTTTCTTAGTGTTAATTTAATCTTTCCTTCACCAATTTTCATTTCATAAATTCTTCTTGGCATTCTTTCTGAATTAATTTTCATTCACCTCTGAACCTTTTCAAGCGGAAGTTTAAAGCATTTCTTCGACTCTTTCTACTCTCAGTACATTCTTAATGTCCGTATTTTCTTGGTTTTAAATTGTCATTGGTTTACGGTTTTAAATTTTAGAAAAACATGCCCAAGTTAGCCGTGTTTAACTTAATGAGTCTCATAAAGAGGAGTGAATATTTCGCATATTTGGCAAGCGTACGTTCTAATAATGGAAGTTTAGATTAGGAGATGCTAAGTGAAAGGCTCTTAAGCGTATAAGTAGTCTTCTTTGAAAGACGTTGGAGTTCTCCCACTGAACTGTGTTTTGATTAACTGAATTTACTTTTTTTGTCGATTTTGTTTTATGCAGCAGAAATAGAGAGATCAACAAAAATTATAAATAAAACAGAGAAAATGGAATTGAACATTTTGAGGAAATGGTGTGAAAAAGAGAGATAAGAACTTTATATATTAAGCAATTTAATTCACTGGTTTGATACGAACTGTGTGATAAAATCATCACACAGCTTAGAGTAATCGTGATTTTTCTCTTTGTTCCTTAATTTATGAAAATCAGTGTATTAATTGCCATTTCCCATTTTATTACCCACTTTCCTAGACATTCTACGACTGCAAATATTAAACGTTTAATTTCAAAATCATCTCATCGATGAAAATTAAGAAATACGGTGCGCCCACATCAACCAGTTTAAACATCCCGGTCGGAGGCACTGCTTTCTTTGTCTTCTCTTCCATAGGCATCCCCCTAATCACCGAGGTGCTTCTACAAATCTTAAAATAGACGAGTGCGATGCAGTTTCCAGTGCCTTCCTAAAATTCAAATACATGGTTGTCCAAATAAACTATTCCTTACATTTAATTCCTTTCTGGTAATCACTGGATGTGGAGAGCGCAAAATTGTTATAAGCTTAACCATTCATATAAGCACATTCTTAATAGTGCAACTTTTAACCAATCGCACACAACATTTGAAAACAGAAACAGCATTTGGTTGGTAATGGATACGAGAATTATAAATTGAAAGGGTGCATTTTGCACCTAAATGTCCCTGTCCCATATTCCCGGCTATCCTCACGCTAACTAAAAATAAAAAATGAAAATCGATACGCACACACATGGAAAACCTCCTGGCCAGTCTCTCTAAACTAAATTAAGCTAAAAATAGTTTAATTTAAAACCAAAAGAAAGTAACATGAGAGAGAGAGAGAGAGAGAGAATCAAAATAATAAAATCGGTACTAACGCAGTTTTGTGAAAATCACCTAAAATGTGTCAAAGGGTAACATAAAGAATGCGAGATTATATTAAGATTCAGCAGTGGGCTTAATGAGTTGAATGTTCGTGTTATAATTCGATTCTGTAATACGAACATTTAAGTAGCATTGCTTCTTCGGGCTGCCAATCTTATGAGTGGCTTAATTCTTATCCAAATATTCCACGCTATTTAAATTTAACTACTATTGCGTCCTGTTAATCTGTGGCAACCTCACAATTAAGCAAGTCTTAATTCAATCCATTAAATGAGCAGCAATTAGTGTTTGAATACTAAAATGCACTTTTATCATTTATCAGCAAAAGGACTTCCTTTGAGGTGTGGCCAGTTTAAGTATAAAGCAAAAAAGACTATTTTTAACCCCTCTCCCGCGCGGTTAGTAGAATGTAGAACGATAAACCGCAAAATGATCAACGCTAGTTATTAAGGACACCGTTTTTATTTTAAAATATACTAAAAGAAGTTTTGTTCGTAGGCGGAGCAGACCGAGAGCCGCCTAAATGGGTACATCGTCGGTTTTACAAAGAAAAGGATGCAGTTGTTTACTGTAAACAACTTATCTCATTAATTAAGAAAGAATGTGTCTTAGGCAGACTACGAGATCACCTCATTAGTATTCCGTATTTTTTCTTTAATTAATTTAAATTAAGGTGATATATAACACCGAACAGCACATTACTCCAACTTCTCGAACAGACAACTTCCTCTGGTGTTCTGCAACCGTTAAAGTTTTAATTCAACGTCACATATTTGAGCAGTGAAGTAAACGTGTGAAGGCGTTCCCATGACAGCACGAAAAGGAACAATTGCATAATTTGATGGACATGAGGCGACGATGCTAATAAAATTTTTGAGTTTTTGTGCGCACGTGACAGAAACAAGACAGAACACGGGAAGTACTTGTCACATCACCAAATATAATATCTTAAAGGTGGAGGGAGAGAGAAAGGGATGTTTTCTTAAACTAACAAGAGGGCGTGACTTATGCTTATAGACGCACAACAGTCGAAAGTTTATTTTAAGAACGCGCTCAATGGTGAAGTTAAAATCGGACGTAATTCGTTTTTTTTTTTTTTCCCATTATTAAGAGACTTGTGTTTCGGGGAAGAAATGAAAATATATTAATAATAATAATGGGAAAAAACTGCTTAAAGAAAATCCAGAGCTATTGAAAAGTCTGGAATGGAGCTTTTAATTCTTCTCTTTGTAGCTGATGAAGAAAAAAAACTTTGTAAGAGAACATAATTCATTTTCGAATATTTTTCTTCGGGGAAAGCATCCAAGGTGACTGACCCCTCAAAGACTGGAGTAGCTCCGCTGTGGACTGTAGAAACAAGCAGAGGCTTTGTTAGTGTCAAACATGTTTAAAAAAAGGGCCCGTTGACAGCCTCTGGTAAAACAAACGCAGTGCGAGTAATGATGCCATCTCTCCATTAAGAAGCAAACGGATAGCGAGGGTGGAACGAAAACAAGTCCCGTCAACCCTCAGATCAACGAGTTGCGATGCGCTAGCAATTACTTATGTTTACATAGCACCGGGAATCTGCTGGCGGAAGGGATGGGGATGACGTCACACATGGGTTCATTCATCGGAACAAAATCAGCTGCGCTCCGATCATAAACGAAGGCTTCTGAGCAAATTCTGCTTCGTAAGTAGAAATCGAGTAGCGAAGTTCAATGAAATGCGTAAAGGGCAAGGAGGCATTGGGATGCCACTTACAATGCTTGTCTTTGTACTTATTTTTTTGTTTTGTTATTTTGTTTCGTTCTCCACCTACATGCAATTCATGTACGATTGAGAACAATTTCTGAAGAAAGTGCACGTAGTGCCTGCTAATAAGCAAGGATGCGTAATTTCGTCTGTCTATCCATTGGGAAATGAAAAGCTGCTCAGAAAATTTCGATTAACTTTATTTAGTATTTTAACTAGCATTTAGTATTATTTTTAGTTCTTAAACCTAAAATTCAACCCACAGCATTCTATTTTGTTAATAAGATCTTGCTAGGCCTCACCATTGTCTGCTCGCTTCACAAAACCTTTTAAATACTGTACATTTAAGAGATTTATTTTTCTGTTTTTTTCGGACTTCTTGTCATGTTTCTTTTTTCCCCATATTCTTATTTGTTTCGGATATGCTCAATACGTTTTCTTTCAAACTTCGATTAATTTTTCTAAGGTGAGTTTATGTTGTCATTAGTTTTCTAATTTTATGATAAAAACGTGCATCCAGATGTGCATGTCTTCATTCTGTTATCCGATTATTTATCTGATCTCACGTAGAGCACACGACTTTAAGAGAAATTTCTACGATTAAAATAAGTCGGATGATTGTGGATAATCTTCATTTTAACTTAACTTAAGGAATATTCATCTGCTTCTGGGCTTCCAGAGTCATTAGACCTTTGATTATATTTCCATCTGCTAAATGAATTTCTTCCAAATGAGTGAGTTGTCCTTCGTTAATAGCAAGTGCGTCGTGTTACGCTTCTCAGATTTGAATCTCGTGGATACGTGGCCATTACAAATGCTAACTTTATTGGTGAGTTAGTTTTCTTTTCTGTTAATGATTTTCGAAACCGTTTAAGCCATTCATACGCAAAACAAAATGTGACACGCGCTTTCGAGATTGAAGTTTGGCATCCTAGAACTGTTTTACTGAAACGAAAAGTAATCCTTTACAGTGTGAAAATTAGATGCAATAGTGATTCGCTTTGAATTGTCCCCTCTTCTGGTGTTAACTTTTCCTAACTTCTATCCATTCAAAAACACCAGTTTTTCTTCTATGACGTCATCAAGATATTTTTGCTAATTCAAGAAATTTCCAGATTACATTTTTTGCCTCTGAATTAATAAAGATCATTTTGTCGATTAGGAACTGACTCTTGTTTATGTTGTATTGGGTGGAGTTGCTCATGCTTTTTGTCAATAATTTAAGCAGTGCTAGTACAAATATTATTTTGATCGCTAGTTATTTGCTGAAGATCATTTCATTTTGTCTTTCATAAGGAATGCTCTTCCTGTTAATAATTCTTCAACTGAAGTTCTCCAATAAATAATGCACTTGGTACACTCCAATTGGCACGCCTCTTAGCTTGCTTCCGACCATTTCCGCTGTTATTTTAATGTATCTTCCACATATTTTTCTTAGTTTTTTTTTCCTCGACCTCTTTTATCTATATTGCATTTTTATTGTTCTTGTGCGTTATCCCATCGGTCTTTCCACAGTGCCATAATTTCCTTCTTCGACCTTCTGACCAAGCCTTCTGAATCATGTAGGAGGTTAGAAGGAATATTTGAACGGTAAAAAATTTGATTTCTGTGTTTGGGAATTTCTAGTCCGATATCATCTACTGCAGCTGCCTTTCTACATTTGGTATTTTTGTTAGCCTTTTCCACCTCAAGTATTGATATGCCCTCCTGTTTGCATTCCTCTTGAATGTTTTCTACATTGCTCTCTGATGCTTCTCTCATTTGAAATTTAACGTAATATTTGTATAACATTGCTAATTGAAATTGATACTTTAAAATCTGTTAATTAAAATATATTTCCAATTAAATATAGAAACATGGAAGCATCCCTACATATCCGGGAATACTATTATCATGGAAGAGCAATAATAAGGATATAATTCAATAAATTATTAAATAAATATGAGAATAAAATGTATGCAAAAATAAGAACGAAAAAAAATGAGAAAACACGATAAGCCATTAAAACAGTCTGAAGGGTAATCAGATTATAGAAGAAAGCAAAGTGAACGCTAGCGACGAGGCTATTTCTGTGAAGCAGATAATATTAGGCTCCTTGTTATTGATGCTTTAATCCCTTAGCTCATTTTTTATAACGGAATGCCAAGACACAGACCTAAACCAGGACCTGATAATGGCGAGATATTCTACTTTTTTTTTTTTTTTCATTTACAGATTCAGTAATTCATGAATGTGGAAAAGCAACTCAACGATTCTGGTAAGTTGTTCAAACAGATAACACTCGTTAAGCAGTTCGAACCCATTAAAAAGTACACAATAAAAGATGAAATGCGTCGTGTCTTCCCCCTCTTTTTCCTTTGGTTTTTTCCAGCAAGGAAATGGTCTACGAAATAAAAAAAAGTCCTGCAAGCGTTTGTGTTGTAAAAACTTTAATGACTCCGCCAGCAATGCATTTCTTTCCATCTTAGTGCGTGCTAATGCATTTCCCCTGCCATTCTTTCCCTAATTAATATTCGGAGCTACGCTGATGCGTTCTGCGAAGATTTATAGCTTACTTTGAAGGTAGAATTTGTACAGGATGAAGGAAAGGGTTGTCGAGAATTATCTTAGTAAGTCATTCTTTTAATAATAAACAAACTCGCGATGTTATCAATTATTCCAAGAGGGAGGACTTCAGTTAAAAAAAAAAAAAAAAAAACATTATCATTGTTTTTCTCGCAGTGGCCTCTGTGACGGAAATTGTCCATTAGCAGCACGTGCGATTTTTCAAAATGTGCTCGAAGACATTTTGCGATCTTCATTACTATATAATAAACCCTGATAATAATTATTTTGTGTTCAACTCCTCCATTATTCAGTTCATTTATTTATTTATTCTTACGGAAAAAGCAGTTACTACAGGTCAATGTCCAGACCAGAAAGCCAATCCAGAGCCTCATCTGTCACCTCGTGGATGTCCTGGAGGCCACCATCATGAAATTGGCGCCTTGGGCAGTCATTCACAATGTGAGTGATCGTCTGAGCCACAAGGAAACAGTCACAATAAGGGTGGTATGAAAGTAGGTAGCACATTTATGCAGTAGGTACTCACATCTGCCCTGGTTAGTTCTGCCTTCTGATTATTCAATGAGAAGGCAGAACACATGGGTCTCCTTGTCCCATTCAGTTACATTCATCTGCTGTGTCCAAATTCCGAAAACGATTCTTACATCTATGACCCTTCACAATTTCTAGGCAAAATACACCCCCCATCCAAAAAAAAAAAAAAAAAAAAAAAACTGAAATCTCCTTCTTGAATGACTTCGATGTCCACAAGTCTAACTAGTTACCCTTTTCCACTCAACTCACCAAGCCAAAGAGATGTTGAAGTATTTCTATCAGTAATGATTTAAATACAAGTCGTCAACATAACAACCAGAATATCTGACAATCCTATTCCCTCTGCCCAACACCTTTGATATCTTCTTAACGAGCTCTCCTGAAAAACATACAGTAAATGTCAGCCTTCCTCTCGATAACTTAGATCATAATCTTGTATTAGTTTCCTTTCGCAGACTTCCTTATTTCAATTTCTGTACTTTGTCATCACAACAGTGCCAAGTAGAATAATTACTGACTTGTATTCCTCCTTTCCACTGTCAGACTACTTTTTTAATCTCAAAATCCAAACATTTGCTCTGATGCAGACACAGTAATTATCCATGTTGAAGTGAATGTCAATCCTCACTCTGTTCAGAATTCCCACTTTCTGTCCAAACCATGATTCAATAACGAGTGTAGCCAGGCGCCCAAAGACGAAATTGAGCTTATCACAAGTGGACTCAGACAGGAATTCCAGCTTCATTTACAATTTGTACTATAGTCCACAACAGGTGCAAAACAACAATTTAATAAATCTATGTTACTTCAAAGGAACTAAATGCAGAAAACTTACTTCTTGTTCAAATGGTAGAACTGTCTCTTCTGGTCCCTTGCAAAAGCCATCGGCCGTAACTTTCGCTCCTCTATTCTTTCACCTTTTCTCAGCCCAAGATAGTGCTGAAACTACACCTAAAAATAAAGATAATCTCCTAGCATTATTCTTCTCTTCGAAGTCCAAGTGATAGTATGCCTGCCTCTTGTGGTTAATTTGAAGGAAAACATCAGACTTTAAATTACTTGGATGCTAGAAAATTATATTGTTGTCCTAATACTATCTCTCCCCCACGCCAAGTTTGCTCATATATATATATATATATATATATATATATATGCACATAGCGCATATCCATAAGGACATGTATAATACTTACATCTATTTCTAGAGTATGCAGAGTATTTTAGTAATAAAGTATGACACTTTTTGGCTACTTGGTCTGGCTCCCACTGATGAGACCTCAATGAAGGGTGAAACTGGTGTCTGGGTAATGGTCCTTCCCATAATGCATAAAATTGTGCATTATGGGATGCTAAAGCGATTGATGTGAAGTCATTAGCTTCTTTCTACAAGTAGTATAGTCATGATGTTACTTCACTGGCAAAATTTGTTTGCTTACACTTGGATAAAGGATTAAACCAAGAATATAATTTCTTGGTATCTTTAATTTATAGTTTAAACAGTACAAAATCTTTCAAAATCCATACTTTTTAGGGTACTATACTTTATTTATCATACTGATTGGATAAATTTTGGCTGCTAAGTAAATGTAGTTCTTTGGACATTTAAACGCAAATCGTCGTTCGGATAGAGGGGGGGGGGGGGCGTTCTTATTGGCATTCCCAAAAATTACAGCCTTCAGGGTTTTTTAAATAAAAAAAGAAATGTCAGTAGGATCATTCTCCCACAGCCCTAAACTACCCTAATCCCACGAAACTAATTACCTAATTTTTTCCTAATCTATACTGTCAGAGGATTCTCCTTAGCAGTAATTTTCGATGAATTCGTTTGGTCTTGGATGCAAAGAATCTTTATTAGGGTTTTTCAATTGAAGGTGAGTTAGTCAGTCTCATGCAGAGGTGGTAACGGTTTTCTCACCGAAACTCTTGTTTTCTTCCTGCAAACAGGCAAACTAGCCGGGAGAACGCGTCCAATTTACAAACAAAAATAGACATTTACCTTAAGAGTCTGGAAGTACTACAGATGATTATTGATTTTTGATATACTGTTACATTTATACATCTGTCTTCTCAGTGTATCTATAAGTATTTTGAAAACGAGACAGGCAAACGAAAAAAATGAATGGGAAGTTACTTTTTTGGAAATATATCGATGGTTAATCACAGTTATTCTTGTTCTTTCAAAATCCTCCTCTCTCCTTACCAAAAATGAAATAAAGGGATCAAAGGAAGCGGAATTTCACATATGCCTATGGAGGGCCGATAAGAAAAATTGCAAGTTAGTTTTGCGTGACTTTATAGTAGGAGATTGCCAATTATTTTGGGAGGAGAGTCCTTGAGAACACGAACAAATATAACGATACATCAATTTGTTTCTTCCGGAGATGAAGTGAGAATTGTCATGGAAACGAACACGGCTCGCCTCTAACAAGACTTCAAACAAAAGGATTTGATTGGCAAAAAGAGTTTGGTTTGGCAGCGGTAATTACCAGAAGGTTGATGTTCGGAAACGAATCTTCAGAAAAAGATCTTTCATCTGAATTCCGGAGAAGGAGATATTAATCCTTAATCTCATTACCGGACGTGACAGATGTGTAGATAAAGTTGAAACTTGTTATCGACCTGACCCGCCCCAGGCGGGGGTGAACGAAGGCGCGCGGATAATGAGGATGGCACTTTGTTAGCCGGGAAATTAGATGACAACGAGCGCGAGGCGAAAGGGTGTCCGTGTAATAAACCTTATTGAGAAGGGAAAGAATGCAATTATGGATGCACACAAAACAAACATTAAAAAAGCCTCCTGGACACCGCCTGAAATGGGCCTCATTACACTTCGAGTCTGGCACTAATGAAATATTCTGGACTGCACGCACTATCTTCTTTGAAAAATCCACAAAATAAAACCAATTTTGGACTACGCAATGGATTATTCTGAAAAGGGGTTCGTTTCCAATGGCAGAAGGAATTTGACAATCTTATCTCGCTGAAAGAGGCCATCTTGGCGACCCAATTAATTGCCGAAATGTTTCTTGCCGATCAACGACCAGGAACAGTCCAGAAATACCACAAATGACCTTTCGCTAGCGACTTGACATTTAACAAGTAAACAAGCAGAGCTCGAGCCAGCTGTCACTTCGAGGTTGCTTTTCGCACGGCGGTTGTCGCCATAGCAACCAACGGTAAACATCACAGGACGGCCAATTCCGCAAAATTTATGCTCTCCTCGTCCCAGGCTTACAGCTTTCCAGCAAAAGGGTCGCTCGTGTCTTCTGCGGAATACACGGGACGCACGTGGCTGTAGGTCACAAGGTTAACAGAAAACAGATCTGCTTCGTGTGCGAAGCAGGCATCTGTTTGTACGGAGCAGCGCAGAGTAAACGTGCAAGGATCGGGGTTAGGGAAAGGAAGTGGCTGGACCAACTTAATGAGTTGATTAACCTACGCTTCGAAGCAGCCTTCTATGCAGCGAACTTTTCCTTCTTTTTGTCAAATGTCGACGGAAATAGCGCACACGATGTGACATCCGAGGAGGAGGAAGGTATGACGAGGTGAACTCGGAGGAAATAATGAGAAAGTATTAATTAGCTCTGTGAAAACAGGCACACGTATTCTCTCTCTTTCTCTCTCTCTCTCTCTCTCTCCCTCTCTCTCTGTGTGTGTGTGTGGAGCCACAAGTTCGTTGAGTTTAGTACGACGGTTTCCATGGCGATCACGTGCGCTCCCTTAATTAAACAGCGAATTTGTTCTCTTGGCAGATACACACCATCGCTGCCCTTGCGGGCACCATCGGACAAGCAGATCACGTGACCCCTCAGCGATAAAGGGCGCCAGTTCTCAGCGACAAAGCGCTGCAAAATTTTAATCAATTTGCGTGAAGTGACTCCGCATAAAAGCAAAGTAATCCGTGGATTCAATCACTTTTGCATTATTTAATATAACGCCAGGCGGGCTAGTAGCCAAACACATTCATTTCCATTACAAAGCAGCGCCAACATTATTCAAATGAACTTCTCGTCTGCGTCCCCCGAAGCCTTCACTGGCAAAGTTTGTCTTAATCTTCGTTATCACCTGAATGAGAATCAGAAGAACGCGCTTGACTGGCATCTGCCTTCGACTTTGAAGGAACTTTATAGCAGAAGGAAAAGTCTTCTCATGTCCAACAACAATTCTCCCCACTGATTTTCTCCACAATCATCCCAACAAAAGTATAACAAGCGATCCCCAATAAGCATAATACGAAGAGCAAAGTTGTCCGAAAAACAAACTAACAGACTCAAAATAAAAATAGACAATAACAAGAAAGTAAACGAAGAATGTGAGGTTTGCTTCTTTGGTCTTTTTTGTAGACAGCAAAACCAGGAAATTATCTTCACAACTGACAAAAGTCGTCTGGTTGGTGTATAGTATATGTGCGATAAAAAAATCAACGCATCAAATGATGCCACGTTAAATGGGTTTTTTTTTCTTTGAAGTGCCAAAAACTTACCTCCTGTTTTACAGAGAAAGATAGAAGTTTAAGATGCCTATCTTAAACTTACAGGTAGCGATTGTTCCGATTGATTAAGCTGATGATCTCTTTCTCTATGGATCACAATTCTTATACAAGAATGGAACACTGGAACCAAGTCAGAAATGAGAAGTACAAACTTCTGAAGAAACAAATGGAATAGAAAGCGATTAAACACGCTAAACTCAAAACTCTGGAAACTGAAATATAAAACAAAAAAAAGATAATAACCGCGCTCGCATTTTGTTCACTTATTCCATCCAAGTGGAATAAGTGAACAAAATGGTTCAAGGATGTGCGCAACGTCTTCAGTGATCGCAGTAAACTTATCACTTGCCAGACGACAAAACTAGCGCTCAAGATCGGTGGAAATCCACAGTTGAAAAATTCTAATCTGAAAATTACTCTTCTGATGATTGACCGCAAAGAAGAGCTGAAGGAATCTTTGGTCATGCTGTGGACACGCCTAAGAAAACTCCTGAGAGAATTACTTTACGAAATATTTATCATCGCATCTTTCACAGGGGTGAAGGCGACAACTTTTAGTTATAGCGACTTGCAAAAACGCCATTCGGAAGGCGCTGAACCTTTCTCGATGCTTTTTAAATGAAATGAGATGGCTAATCTCTGGTGTGATGGTGGTTGGGATTTTCCAACAAAATGTCGAAGTTTCCATCCCGAAAGATCAGAAAAAACGAAGAGAGAGGTTTCGAAGCCAAAGATACTTTGGCCCAACATACGTGTGGATGTTGTTTTGGGTGTTTGTAATCACAGCCGAAGCAACTAAACTTGTCCGCCTGCGTATTGTGCCTGATGACTGCATCTGATCTTCTAGCCCGTCTGCCTGCTTTTCAGGATGGAAAAAGCCTGCCATATGACACCAGCTAACTCGCCTTCAGATGAAAAAATCCTTTATAAAGATTGTTCTCTTCCTAGATGAGATTCGAAACCAGGCTTCCCAATCAAAAGACGCCGTCTACCTGGAAGGAGTGAAGAACACAACAGAATAAAATACACCGTCTCTTGCATCAAACCAACTCTCGTTTCCTAAATAAGCGGGATTGACACATGGACAGTCGGTCACAAATTAAGATTGTTTTATCCAAACACTTAATGAAAATTAAAATCCCTTTCATATAAGAAGGTTGAATGGAGTCTTCAGTGCAGTTCGGCATCAACATAATTAAATAATTAATATAGAAAAAATTACATCAGACAAGAATGAGCACTCGGTCCAACTTCTCAGCCTGTCTGCAGAGAAAACCGAAAATATCAATAAGTTGAATTTTCGGTTTTACGGTTTGATATTTACGGTTTCTCAATAAATAAATCTATTGAGATGACAGTATTGCACTGTCATCTCAATAGATTTATTTATTTATATATTCGTATGGGATTTCCCCTTCATTCGAGTTGAGCTGAGTCCGGGGAGAGTTGAGTCCTCCTAATGAGGAATTATATATATTTTTATGACTGTAGTCCATGTGTGTGTGTGTGTGTGTGTGTGTGTGTGTGTGTGTGTGTGTTCACGGGGCCGGTTTTCCTGTTCTTAGGGGCGAAAAACCCGAGTTTCCGAGTGAAAAACCCTCTACCTCCGTATAAGACTGGCTAACTCAACTTTCAACTGAAGTTGAAAGTTGAAAGAGACCAGATAAAGGTTCCTCATGTCATGGACGAGAACCGAACCCGTGGAGCATGGAGTCTTTATAGCTCAATAGATAATAATGTCAGTGCTCTTTTTGCTGGAAAGAACCTGAAACTGAGTCAAAGAGCTTTTCCAGGAGGTAAATGCGATTCGTTGGGAGGGAGGGCTTTTCATCTCACAAAAAAGGTTAACCGACCAAAATAACACGTGCAGCTAACAAACATAATATACTTGTCGCATAGCCTTAGTTAGTTCGACCCTAATGCGAAGCGACCCAAACCGACTTCAGTTGATATATTGACCATTTCTTTGAAAACGCTAAAAAGACTTAATGTACTAAAATACCAGTAAAGATATTCAATAGAAGTATGAGGACATTGTTATTATATGCATCGATAAGCATACTAAATTAAATTGTTTTCGTTGCGTAATATATTAAAAATATTTCGACTGCAACGTGCATCAAATGATGAGTTACTTGAACAAAAGAGGCAAAACCGATTCGCCAGTAAAATAAAAGGGAGCAAGTGGAAGTGGAGTGGCCATGTTTACTGAGAGGAAACAGAAAAGAAACTCGAAAGGTGACGTTGACGAAGGAAGGAAAAGCAAAACAAGAAGGTCAAAAATTAATTAGCTAAGAAAAAAAAGGGGGGGGGGGGTTGCAGGATGGAGGAGCGACAGATGAAAAATTAGTTGCAAGCGTAGGAATAACTGGAGACGAGACAAGAAAGTTAAATAATTGCTAATGCTGATTAAAAACGATTTTAATCAGCATCAGCAATCGAAAAAAAACAATGCTGCCAACATCATCACAGGGAGAATAATCAATGAAATGAAAATCTATTCAAACAGTCTTAGTCCCCATAAGAGTGAAGCAACCACCAATACGTCTTTGATTGCCGAAACATTAATATACACTGTTTGGAAAGAAGTCAACTGACACCCCATGGGCAAGGGGCATCGTGTAATGTAGCGAGTCACGTGTTTATAGCTGGCATAAATAGGAGGGATATTATGCTCTCAAGTCGGTGCAACTGTGTATGGGTGAAATGGCTGCAAAAAGGGAATTTATGAAGTTTTAAACCGGCATTGCTATAGGATGGCATGTTGCAGGCCTGTCTGTTCAGCAAATTGTTGACAAATGTAGCCATCACAGGCGAACAATCAATGATACCACACAGAAATGGAAGCCAAGGAGTTAATTGCAAGTGCTACCGGCAATGGACGACTCACCACACTCACTGAACGTGACTGTAGGGTGTTATGAAAAACTAACACGCAAAAAAGCGCCATTTTAGAGACACATTGAATGCAGAATTCTGAGCATCAACTAGAACAGGAATCTGCACAATAACATTCAGAATCCAAACCCATGCTCATAACATTGAGCCTGGGTTCTGAATGCATATTACGGTAGGACCGCAATATGCAAGACCCCACATTACCCGAACCGACTATGTGGTGCTGACAGCGTGTAAAGTGGGAGTTTGGAAAGTTGTGTTATGGAGCGACGAATCATATTACCCCAATAGCGAGCAGATGGACGGGTGTGGGTGTGGCGGATGCCAGGTGAACGTCTCTTACCAGAGTGCGAAAACTATGAAATTTGGAGGTGGCAGTGTGATGGTCCTATTTTTCCTGGTTTTTCCTCGGACCTCTGTTTGTGGTGCGACGAACATTGAAACCCCAGAGGTATATGAACGTTTTGGACAATGCAATGCCTCCTTTTTGTGGCGTTTCTACGGAATCGACCATCCTCTCTTTCAGCACGACAATGCACAGTGAAATGTGGTGACGTTAATGTCCACAAACTTGTCTGGCCTCCACAAAGCCCTGATCTCAATCTCTGGAACATTTGTAAGATGAACTAGAGCGTCGTGTGAGGTGGTAAAGGGATCTCCGTCCCCACAACTGTTCAGAACCTCATTGCATGCCTACATGAAGAATGGTCCAAAATTCCCATTGATCGGTATCGTACTTTCCGCTACTCTCATCGCACCGAAAGGAGGTTTTACACCTTATTAAGGTGGGTGCTATGGCTGTATGTTACTGACACTATGGTGTCCGTTGATTTGTTTTCGAGCAGTGTATTTATTAACCCCGAAAAGGCATGTAATCAACACATCTGCCACATTTTTTAAAATAAAAATAACTGCTCTTTGATTGCTAGTTTTCTTTATTTATTATTCTTAATGTTACAGGTAAGAAAACGAGGCGTTATCTGTTATAAGTTTAAGAAATAGTTTGGGGGGGGGGTAAAACAACAACGGTTTATTTTCTCAGATGTGGAATGTCAGATGAGCTTGTTATGTGATTGCCATCGCAAGACAGCGGTCTTCTCCGTTTTATTGCAACTGTCGCCCGCCGTCTGGGTGTGGTCACTCATCGATACTTCCGATATAGGCAACAGGCATCGTCCGACGCATCTGACTGAAGAGAAAAAAAGACTTCTCTTTCGTAGCGATGCGAGCTGTCAATGACCGCATCTACAAGAAGTGGGACACCTCGATTATTTCTTTTTCTGTGAAATTCGTATATTAATAGTGCTGCCATCTAATGGGATGATCATGAAACGAGATATTTTCGCAAATATCTTAATTCTTTTAGCCCTACGCCTGGTACAGGAGCTTGAAACTCACGCTAAAAAATTATTATTGCAAGGGAAGTCTATTAAGGCAATAAATAAGATCCCTCTTTTCTTCTACTTGAAATTTTGTCGACGTAGACTTCAGTGTAAAAATCTGTGAATGTACTTAAGGTAAATGAAATTCTCCGCTATAATGGAGAATTGCCCGAAGATGAAACTGTTAACTCAAGTGAAAAAAAGGTGAAAACAAATCACTTTATATGTACGATCTAGGCCATTGTTGTACAGAGAAATATGGTGAAAGGATGCAGATTTTGCTTTAGCAGAAGAACACGCTGTCTGCCCAGAAAATTAGAATAATTTATATCATCTGCTTTGCATGAAACGTTTGAAATGCAATTCACATAAATGAGACAATCATCTAAGTTGCTTTGTGTATTTATCACGTTGTTTCAGCAACGCTGAAACAACGTGATCAGAACGACTTGGAATAAAATCAATGTTCTTATTATGCTGTTAAAAATGTGATAAAGTTCTACAAAAAAGATGCACAAAAATATTTGGAAGATGGAACCTGCCCTTCAAGTACTGGTACGAAACCGGCACACATCTCCAAAAGCTAAGGGATACACAAAAACGTGTCAAAGAAACTTGATCTACGATGCAAATCTATTGAATTCATATCTTTAACTGATTTGGACAATCAACAGAAGGTTCAACGGCAATTCAGTAACTCCCAAACATGTAATTTGAGTTATCCGTCGGTGAACTTTCGAATACGCACATGAAGAATGTGGCACGTGGAGACAAATATGTGCTACCCAGGTTGTTCATTGGCAGTGGTTAAAAGATTAAAAGTTTCAAAGTCAGTAGTTGAAAGGTTAAGGAGACAAGCTGGTCTCCCGCAAATGTTAAACACTCAAAGTCTAAATGAAGAAATATGCAGGAAGTTCTTGCAAAAACCAGTGAAAGCAGCGCCATCTGTCTCTCTGTCTTATTCTGTTCTTATTCGGCGCGTGGCTACTGCCACTACTTTAAAACGCCAACTTGGATTTTCCTCCCCTTCTGGTTACCGACTTCTCAACGCGGAACATTTTCCGTCAAGAAACTTTTTAACTTACGTAACTGTTTTGCACATAACACTCCAGTGGATGGCGGAAGAGCTCGAGATCAGCTGCCACGAAGTTTCTAATTATAGTCATTATCGAGGCCCATCACAGATATAATTACACCGATGCGCACCAGATGTCACTTGGTGAGGACATTACGATTCATTGTCTCGAGTTAGTGCGCGCCCACACACTCACACACATACGTGCATATTAGAGGGATGGCTAGAAAAGGAAATCTTCGAGGAATTACGTTATCGCGGAAACTTGTCCTGATGCAGCGAGGCAAAGTCTGATGAGAAGGGAGTCACGTGACGGGTCCTGCTAACATACGAAGGGACGGACTTCGCAGTTGCTAAGTTCGTTTGTTTAGCGGCTGTCTGTGTATATTCACACACACACACACACACACTAAAACAGTGCAGTTTACTCTCTCTCTCTCTCTCTCTCTCTCTCTCTCCTTAAACATATTAATAACAGAAACGTGTTGTTTTGTTATTCGCTTTTGCAAATACGTAACTGCTTCTCGTTCATGTTTTCCTGATTACACCCTCTCTCCTTCAAGAAAGAAGAAAATCACATAAACGCATAAAATATGAGGATACGAAATTCGAAGCACAGCGAAACGTTTCCTTTGATGTGTTTCACACTTCACACACTCATAGCCACTTACTGTTTCATTTTATTTTATTATTATCATTATTTTCTTTCCATGATAAAGCGTAAGTCTAATTATGAGAGTCAATTGTCTTTCCTCTCCCATAAACTCGAATTTTCCCCTCTGCCATATAAAATGAACATCAAGAACGATTAGTCAACACTTCTTGTGTCTTTCTTCGCTCTATCTTAGCTGACCAACCAGGCTGGGATGCTGGTGAATATGAAAACACTTCACATTATTACCGAGTCCTTGCTCGGGTCACCGCTGATATCATGTTAGTAACATTCGTTTAAGAACTTGATCAAGAGCCTTTCTTCTCCCAGTGCACAAGTAAAAATATGCACCTCCAGAAAAGGTATATTTTTATACTCATTTTTGTATGATAATCTCACCACTGTGGATAGATGCACATTAATACCAAGGAAAAACAAGACCGAGAGCGCAAGGAGACGCTCTGGAAACCAAACTGCTACTTTTTCAAGACACGTTTCCTTTGAGCAGGGCGTCGTGATAATGAAAGCAGCCGCATATTGAATAATATTTTAGGACAATGTTTAGTTTATTCACTTGAATGACTTTAAATTTTCGCCTCAGCAAACTCTGCTTCAGTTTTAAGAAAAGGAATAAGAAGTCTTAAGAAACTTGATCAAATGAATTGCCTGACTGACCTCTGCAATTAATACTACGAATGCCACTTGTAGTATTAATTTAAGAAAACTCATTCTCTAATCCGTTGTTCATTCTCTAATTTGCTAAAGCCTGTAGTATGCGTGTGTGGGCGGGGAAGAAGACATAAAACAAGAATCCTCTAATCTATTAGAAACCCCTCCTACTTCAGTATATTTCGATCAAACTTTACATTTGAGTTCTGGAACGAGTTGTGTCAAGTAAAACAAGCTCTAAGGAATGAAATCGAGTGTTGTCCGTGCTCGGCAAATGCAGGTGTCCCCGTAGCCTCTTCGGAGGAAGATGAATGAAAATTTCTTCGCTGTCACATGAACACGATGGAGTAATTCTCGCTCTGTTGAAAGGGAATCTCTCCCTCTCTCTCTCTGCGATCCGAATTTATTCCCTCGAGGGGGTGAGTTACAAAAGAAGAGCATTTATTCTCTCTCTCTCTCTCTCTCTGTTCGCGAGAAGTTTTATTTCCATCTTCCTCGTTGCTGTCTCCACTTCCATTCTCAATCTCGGCACTCGTGCAAGATTTATGCACCACTAGAGGGAGCTGCATCAGAATGAAATAAGGGATAAACACCACAGTCTCATTTCAGTTTCCCAGGCAACACATTTTTCCGTGATTTGACCTCAGACCTGTCTGATGGAGATTTCTTTTTTGCTTCTCCAACACACATTCACTCACACACACACACACACAGGATCCTCTCGTGGTGGCAAATTGGCTAACTTTTTGCTGCGGTGTGCGCTGAAGTATGGCAACTATTTATCCGCTGTTCATCTTTCTTGTGAAGACAGCAGAGATTGCCAATCTGTTATTCTTTCGTGCATGGATGGAAGGTAGTTTTATTGCCTCTGTTCCTGTCCACCATCTGTTTTCCGTGCCCTTCATCTGTCCTCCACAGGATTAGATGGGATTACCGCATCCTCCGAGAGCCACCTTTTATTTAAGATGGGTGCAAACAACGTTGGTTAAAGCGAAAACTTTTCTCCTCGTAGGCCTTCTGCGCTGTTTATGCTTTGTGCTCCAATGTAATCCCTAACATGTCGTCACTTTCTGTTTTTATTTTATTTATTTATGAATTATTTATTTTATTTCCCTTTTGGCTATATTTATGTTAGAAACTGGCAACTTTCGCAACTATCCTCGACGGAAATATAACTGCATGTTATACTAGTAACGATTGGAGTTAAAAGTGACGTCACTGCGTCTCATGATGCTCATAAGCAATAAGTCACCGGTTGTATACAGGAAGTGGTGTTCGTTTATGGTGTTTATTTATGGTTATTATTTCCTCCACTAAAAGTTTTATTTGAAACAAATAGACGAAATGTAAAGAACCGATGAACAAAAACCAAAAACCATCATAAAACAAAGTTTCATTTGGGACAAAAAACGCCTTAAGCAAATAAGTATTAGCTTAACTTCATCAGAGTTCACTCCTGGATCATCCCATCCAATTTGGGTGTACACAATGACCACAAATCGATGTAAAAGAATTATCTACAAATTACTTTTCAACAAATTAAGAAAGAATATTATATAAATTACACAATACTAAACGCGTATCTCCTAACCTTTTCTTATGCATTGATATATTGAGGAAGTCAATAACATGAACTTTGCAGCAAGAGATGGTGGCTTAGAAAATCATGCTTTGCAAATTATACAAGAGGATCCTAAAGCGGATATTCAGTGATAATCGAGCATCATCAGTAACTAATTGAATATTCCTCAATGTTAGTGAGGAAGATTTTTATGAGGTAACTGGATTAGTGTAAGTGATCAGTGAATTATCCTCAGGAAAGATGGTTATTCTTCTTTTTGAAATGCATCAAAGAAAACAAGGTATCCTGTAGACCATTTTACATAGCTAGCTGTTTGTCGAAACTTTAACTCCGAATGGAAATCTTAGAAACGAAAATGAATCTTTAAGAAAATATTAAGATTGTTTCTTGGCTAATTATACAGTCTTACTGATCACTAAAATATTACTCTCTTTGATTAATAGGCAGTAATTCACTTGAATATATTTCAATACGTTTTTGTAGAAGATTCAATGCATAATATTTATACCTCTGTCCAAAAAGAAACTGAACTTTTCGAAAATAGAAGAAACTAGTGGCGCCACTTGTTGTATCGTTTTGTTGTCGAAAGCGACAATCTTCATTAGTATTGTGTCAACTGTTTATGACATTTGTTTCATTAGAAGCCCAGTTACAGTGCCAAGTTATAGTGACAGTGTGTTTTGACGAACGGTGGGTCGTCACAATATTCATGCCGTACTCGACGAATTCTCGATATCAATCGCTTCAAATCTTCGAGATAAAACTCACCATTGACCGTTTGGCCAGGTGGACGAATTCTTTGTGGATAATGCCCTTGGAATCTCAGAAACAAATCAGCATTGTCTTTACTTTTGACTTCTCCATGCGACTTTTTTTCTGATGCCCCTCTTCTGGTGGAATCCACTCAGCACTCTGTTTCGGGCTCATACTCAAACCACCACGTTTCGTCACCAGTAACGATCGTTTCAAGGAAGTTTGAGTCCTTACTAGCGGTTTTAATGAGATCCTTGCAGTGTTCAATTCGATACATTTTTTGGTCGTCGGTCAATTTGTGGGGAACAAATCGCAAATTCAATTTACGAAGGCCAAACATTTGGTCAAAATGTTGTGCATAGTTGATTCTTGAATCCCCAATTCATCTTCAATCAATTTCATGGATGATTTCGGGTTTTCTTTGATGAAATCACGCAATCTTTGGATGTTAGCTTCGCTCAGTCCACTTTTTGTCGACTTTTCGTTGTTCTCAAGCTTCTCACGACAACTTTGAAATCGCTTAAATCGCTCATAAACTTGAGTATGGGAGAAGTATTCATTACCAAATGCTTTTTGAAGCATTTGATGCGTTTTGGTAAAACTTTTACCAAGTTTAACACAAAAGTCAATTACCAAAAGTTTTACCAAAAGTTTTGGTAAAACTTTTACCAAGTTTAACACAAAAGTCAATCGCAGCTCTCTGTTTGAAACTCTTTTTCCGACCGTTCGTCAAAACACACTGTCACTCTTGGCACTGTAACTCGGCTTCTAATGAAACAAATGTCGTAAACAGTTGGGACAACCCTGATGAAGGTTGCCGCTTTCGACAACAAAAAGATACAACAGACGGCGCCACTAATTTCTTCTATTTTCTCAACGTTCGGGCTCGTTTTGGACAGAGGGTGTATTTGTAACGAATAACACTTTTAATATATATTAACGTGATGTGTAATTTAACTGAACAGTTTTGTATATATTGTCTCTGTAATCATAACTGTCACTCGCTTCGTTATTTTACATATTTGTTGTCTATTTTACAATTGCAAAATATTAAGACTGAGTTTGTGTCTGATGAAGTTAGAGGACGCATTATAAACCAATCTCAGATGGATCCTATCGATCCCTTATGTTCAAATTGTAAGCATCCCAAAGCGCATCAGAAATAATGTTTGCCGGAGAAGGCACTTCGTTTCTTTTTCCTTTAGAACTTCTTTTACAAGCGATGACTTCCGCGTTCAATTAGAACACAGCGTAATTTCCCCAAAATGGCGATTAATCCAGTCTAATTTGTTGAAGCTCATCCATCATTAATGTGACATCACGGTTCGCAATGATGACGATTAGAAACCAGTCTGAAGCCAGTGATAATGATGATGAACCTCCTTCCCCACCCTGATACCACGTTAAGTGACGTCATATCCATGAGGAATTTTCTTAAGGCGATGCAAACTCCATTCTCTTTCTCCTCAATGCACTTTGCATAGTATCGACAACAAACGGAAGAACACTTAAGGGACTGCCTCCCCGCATTAATCCCGAACGCGAAACAGAGAAGCGTAACCACCACTCAAAGGCACTCATTCTAAACTGAGCTCGAATCGATAAGCAGCAGCAACTCGTTGGGGAGGAAGAAATATTGAGCTGTGTAGCCGGGAAATGGAGTAGCGACAAACACCGTCGCGGAGAATGAATAAATGAAGGGAATCCGAAGAACTTCCGGTTTAAAAAGTAATTACGGTGCGTGTCAACATACAGAAAGACAACTCCAACTTCTTCCTGTGTTCAGAAATTCACCGAAAGAAACCAAATAGAAAGTAATTTTGTGTTAACCGCAAATACGGCTTTCATTCCGTGAATATTTTGGCGGAAGACATTCTCATACTTTGAAATTAGATGAATCCGGCGAAGGTCTGTGTTTGACGTGAGTCAGGTCTGGTGGGTTTTAGCCCGTCTTTCTTCTCTGTTAATATTTCATCAATTTTTCTCTTCCCTCGGTAATCAGCACACTGAAAAATTAAAACAAAAACACTTCCGAACGACACACCGGCTAGCCACGATGATACCTCGAGCGGATGGATGCAAATATTAAGATTTAATCTTAATACTGTATTAAGCCTGCTTTTCAAGCGTGTGTGAAACGTTGTTTCGTTATTTCGATTTTGTGAAAAAATGTGCTAAACGGAATTCAAACCGAAGTCTTTTCAATCAAAGGGTGAGTCGTTCTTCCAACTAAATATATTTGGATAGGATTATAATTATATTTAAGTTATTTATAACGCTTCTGAGAGTTACAAATAACTATTGGATATCAGTCAGTCCCCCCCCCCTACACACACACACCCCAGTGACTGAGAAAAAGATTCTTCGAAGAACTGCTGTTAAGAATCAAAATGCGTGCTTTTATTAAGAATAGTCCTTTGAAGAATTCTCTTCTCAGTCACTGGGGTGTGTGTGTGGGGGGGGGGGGGACTGACTGATATCCAATAGTTATTTGTAACTCTCAGAAGCGTTATAAATAACTTAAATATAATTATAATCCTATCCAAATATACTTAGTTGGAAGAACGACTCACCCTTTGATTGAAAAGACTTCGGTTTGAATTCCGTTTAGCACATTTTTAAGAGAGTTCAGCTGAAGGTGAGTTACGAGATTTGGCTGAAATGACTTTGTTTTGAATGGATTCATTTGACGGACAGAAGTCGAAGAAGACCTAACAAACATTCATTTTTTTCGCCTCGTCGATATCAACAAGGGCAATCGTTTGTCATTCTTCATTTCCAATGTAACAAAAAATGTTTCTGTTGAAGTTTAACACACACACACACTCCAAAAATTACAGTCCAAACTCTTTCAAAACTGAGACCCGCGTAGAGTGCTTGTTGTCCCCTGCTTTAGACAGTCCAGTTGTATAATAGTGCGATGCTGGTGTGTCCGATTGGTAAAACACTGCGATCAGCGAAGTTTGCTTGCGAATTCCTTTGCCCCCCCCCCCCGACTTCGCTCTTTTTAGGGGAAACAAACCGTGAATTTTTCGGTACGACACGAACCATTTTCCGAAGTTCTGATGGCCACGTAAATGAGGGAATGTTCGATTCCAACAAATCGAGAACTTGAAGGTACGACAAGGGAGTCGCGGACACGCTGTTTATTACTAATGTGATCACGTTCCACTTGTACGACACGAAACTCTCCTTTCCTTTCTAAATGGGTCCCGCCGCACCCTGAAATGCACGCGAGGGAACTTCGCCCGCTTCACGACTTTCATGAACTCGATGTTGGTTTCATTTTACGTGTTTCGTGTCACCAACCCTTCTTGTGTCACCAAACGCATCGGCAGTCGTTAGTTTCTCCTCCCCCCCTCTACACACACAACTCATTTGCCACCGGTTGCGAGCAACCCTCTGCGGACTCTTATCTCTTTCTTGCACGTGTTCCTAATCACGATGTTCGGAGTTAAAAGAAAGGTCATCACGGATAAATCACTATCGACCACCGGCCCACTACATCACCATGGCAACAGCAGGTGTTCCTTAATCAGTGGTCTTCCCACACTCCTTCCCCCCCTCAGTCTGTAATGGTTATTTCATGATGGATCGCGTTCTCTTTATCATAATCTTGCTCTTATGAGCACTCTTCCCACCCCCACTGCAGTAAAAACGCGCGCTCATTACATCGCGCTTAACGATGTTCTCTTGTTTACCCAGCAAACACGGAGTTCAGCACTCCGAGCCATGTCACGAGGAGGCTTCGTTGCCATCACAACTCGCTGGGTTTCCCGTGCTCGGCTAAAAGTGAGTCTAATTGTTTTCGATGTCGTCGAAACCATAGGATGGGAGATAATCTTTGTCCTCCCCTCCTCTGGGAAGGAATGCATCCCTAATGTCAAATTAAGTACTCACAGCATCCGTCGGCGCAGGAGATTAGTGGAAGTCGCAACATCGTTAGGACTTCATTGATCCACCCTCAGTCGAAGTGAGTCAGCGAATTCATTTCGATTCTATCACCCTCCTCCTCCTCCTCTTCGCTTTGCTCTCTCTCATAATAAACGACAGATCCGCCTCCGCCTGGGGTATAGATCGGTCCTTAATGAGGTGAATTTGGGAAAGAGATACACCGATGGGCAGTGTCGCCTCGTAAGGAGGTGGTCTTGTAAATACAGCGGCAGGTGAAGCTCTTTAAGGAGTTCGGCTGTTTCGGATCCGAGTAATCTGGTGACCTCTTTCAAGCTTCAGCGACAGCGAATGAAGATAAATCAGATCTTCGCACCAGACAAAAGAGAATCTTCCAGAGCGCTCTGCTCGCATAGGGTTAAACCGTCTACGCCTTAGCTGAGACAAGAAACTGATCTCATCTCTCTCTCTCTCTCTCAAAGTTATTTTTTGTTACTCAAATTAAGTCACTCAAGAATTGTCTTCTCAAATTACTTTTAATGGAAGGATGTAATTTTCCAAGTAATATGGAAAACTAAACACAGAAAATCTACATGCATATAAAATACTTTTATAAAGCAAAATAAGTTATGGGAATCTTACTGGCTGTAAACATTACTCACTTGACCATGACTCGACCAAGACCCTGGCCTATTAAATGAAGAGCTTTTGTCTCTCTGTCCCACGCTAACCCAGCAGTATCAATTTCACTGGCTCATTCAATCCATTATGCCAATTATCGCAATGCTAACTGCCTGCCAACCAACTGACGCCACTTTCATGCAATCAATATAACAATTATGAGTAGATGCATTCTCCTCAAAGAGAAAACTGAATCCTATGAATGTATGATTTTGCCCTTTAAGAAAAGCCATCTTCTCAAATATAGCGATCATAGTCTTCCTCCTAAATTTCTAAATGTTTGCATTCGATACAACAACGATCAACACTCTGCTACCGTTCAATATCTGGAAATTAGCCAAAGACGGAGGTTGCAAAGAGTCACCTTCAGGAAATATTAAAGTACTTAGAGGCAGAAGGCTTCGCATGATTCAAAAGATTCCGTTTGTGTACGTCTATGAATAGTTATCAATTGCTTTCATTTTACACACGCACGCAAAGCATTGTGGTTAAAGCAGTCTGCTGAAACGATACGACATATTGATAGATCACATGTCAATACGAGGGAAGTCACTCATGCTGACAGTTGATCCATCAAATCTATCACGGGTATATTGCAATTGTTCCTAAGAAAGGAGTAACATGACTTGTGCAGTAACAACCGGATTAATTCTATCGTAAACAATCGAGAAAATCCCTTCTGAGAAATGGAAAAATCAACTCACCCATGGAGAGGAAACGGACTGTCTCAATAGTCCCAAAATAGTGAACAGGGTTTCATCGTCTCGCTTTATCGCCAACGGCGTTTTTTCGGCGTGTCATAAAAGAGAAAAGGGGACAAATTTGCACTACTTAAGAGGGCATTCGAATATATTTTCGGCAGTAGTTGATTTTCAACGCCAGGAGGAATCACCGCACTTCATTCTTATTGGTAGTTTGATTTACAACCTCTTTGCAGGAGAGAAGAGGAATTGTCATAAAGTGCTTTTTTTTTCTCTTATAAAACCGTTTTATCAGCATTGTTAGGCCACATACTTCGATAGACAATTTAAACTTCAATGGCCTTTCGACGATGAATTTTTTAAATTCGTTTTACTCAAGTAAAGACCTCATAATTAAAACAATACTTTAAATAAATGAAATGCCGGAATAGAGCTGACGAAAGTACTGCAGCAACCACCATAAATTGTCTCTTTTGCTTCGTGACTGGACAAAAGCCAGAGTACATTTCGAGTCAGAGTTAGTTTGTTTGCAGGAAATGATTATCACTACGGTGATAGACTTAATTAAGTTTCGCTTTATTTTTAGATCTCGCAGCAAAGTTTAAAAAGACTTTAAAACTCCAAAACTAGAGAGTGATACAGCAGAATGTAAACAAGTCTGCAGTTTAATTTATTCCCTAAAATTGACATCCATTAACAGGGGTTGGTTACCGAGTGTCAGGTTTGTCTGCAGCCAGATGAACAGAAGTCGAACATTGTATAATTTTGCCACAATTCATGATTTTTGCCAAAAACCTTCAAATATCTAGAGAATATCTAGATAAGCAACAAAATAACTAGGCACCCATAGTAAAATATCTACATTCACCTTCTGAGCAGATCGTTCTCATTCCGCTACGGCTGTCTGAATTAAAAAAGAGCGCTCGCCATCCAACATGAAGCCTAGAACAAGACTGCAAAAATAGTTCTTTAATCGGAGAAAGATCACCGACCGTTACAAATAACTACTGCGGAAAGTTGGTAGGACAACGAAAAATTTCGTAACTTTAGTCAAAATTTGTCGTTGTTTTTATTGTTGTTTTTACAAATCGTGCATGGTGGCTTCCCTATCATAGTATTGATGTTTATAATAACGAACGAAAAAAATGATTGTGTCAGCAAACACCATCTCCATTGATGCGAACATGGATGCCAGAATTTATTTGGGATACCTTAACTTCAGTTCAAACATTTTCCTAATAGTTCTTAACGTCTCACGCGGGATTCAAGCTGAGGTCTTTTCAACCGAAAAAAAAGGCAAATATCCTGACGAATGCGCTGAGCTTCGGAGACAGAACCACGCGAGAACTGAGGGAAATAATCTGAAAACAGCCATGAATAATTCAACAGCAGTTTCAAAAAAGCAGCGCGATAAAAGAAGTCGGTTTAAAAGAAAACTCTGAAGCAAACATTGACCGTCTCGAAAACGTTCAGCAAAAAAAAAAAAAAAAAAATCGTAGCTAAACTGCGTCGGGTTTACTTCACTGTGACATGTTATGGCTGCCTATTTCTACCGCATACAAATTGCGCATGCGTCATGATTAGTCTCTCCGTTAAGGGCTGCACTGCATGCAGCATTTTTGTCATTTGATATTAATGCGGTTCCTTTTATTGGGGTGTCTACTTCTGGATGAGTCATGAGCGTCGATGATCCTGGCGATCAGGAGTTCCTGCAACACGAGCTCCAAAAGCAATCGTATTGCTGAGGGTAAAACACAATTAAATGGAGAGCGGGTGCATTTCCAGTCTTTGTTGTGGATCCCGAGCTTCGTCTTAACAGCGGGGCCTTCGAAATGAAAGTGAGGCGATGCGCCTCTGAGACGGAACAGACACGACGACGACCATCCAACCGAGAACTGCTTAGTAAAAACATTGGTTAGCAGACGGGGTGAACGTGTTTTAATAACAATACCAAATGAATACTCTCAGGAAACCTGTTTCGACTCCTGAACGTATGAAGCTCGCATTTCACTTCCTTGAAACATTCGCCGCGTCCTTGGAAAAGAATTTCTCTTCCTGCACAAGCCTCTTAAGGAGAATTGGTTTGCAGTCGGATTTGATTGCGTTCTCATACTTCGGAAGAAAATGCCTCACAGACAAAAAGAAATTGTTTCTTCTTTTCCTGCCTTCTCTTTATTAATTATTTTATTCTGCGATGCCGAGAAATAAACGGGGAAACACTGCAGATAAGAGTTCGTAATGGCCGTGGGGATGTTTGTTCGCGAGTGCCCGAAGAGCATCTTCGCCAATGCTAAGTAAGGATTTTGCTATCTGGGAAGTCATTGAAAGGCTCGCGCTGTTATCTTAACACACAGTAAGTGGACACTGACGAAGTCGGATTATCTGAGTACGCCACATCTTCTACGAGCTCGTAATTGACTGCCTGGCCATGACGGAGATTGCACTGCCGTTCGGAAATGCTGCCCCCCCCCAACCTCCCCCTTTGAGTGACACGCGGCTTTGACGGGTCAAGAAATAATTCCTTTAACGGACAAAACGCACATGGGAATAGTCGAACGATAGCAGAGGAGCTTCCTTTCTCTTTCCGATAAAGTTCGGAAACCATTTCGCTTCTTAATTATTCCAAGCGCACAAAACGCGACTGAATGAGGGCAATCAGAGCCCCTTCGACGCGGCACAAAACCGCCTTGTGTCGCAGGAGTTGAACGAACTTTCGCATCTTTGAAGAGAAAAATCGATCTCCGCAGTGGGTCGATTTGCAGCTGGCACCATTCCACGTTCCCTCCCACCCTGCGTCACGAGGCCTGCAAGCAGACTTCCTTGCGAAAAGGGGTGGAAACGAGCCGGAATTAGCCGTTTTAATTGATACGTGCATCGACTATACCCTCGTGCCCAAAAGGTATTACTGTTAGCAACCCCGTGCAAAGAAAAAAAATGTTCAACAGTCGCCCTGAAAAATATCCCATTTTTTACTTGCCCGTGAACTTAACGATGCGTGGGCTGACTCTGACGGGAAGGGGAGGGCGACGTAATGACCCAAGAAAAGTTGTGAGTGAAATAAATTACTTGATAGCTTTTTTTTGTTTTGTTTTGCTTTGGTTTTTGTTAGAGGAGCGAAATCTCACACACGTTAGGCATTAGGTTCTTCTCCGTGTCCGGGGAAATTATTAATTATCGCCAGCCATGCGATCACCGCCCAAATATAGCACTCACTCGAATATGAGCCATCCGCTCCCTTGGTTCCTTTGTTTTCGTTGGCCTGGCTTCTCGTTATCCTTTATTTAAACGCGATTCGATTCCAGGTCGGTTCACGTTATGTAGACTCAGCGGATCCAATTCTCATTTTACCCGTTACTTTAAAAAATCGAGGTTTCGGTTCCCTCAATCAGACACCTCCCTGCTTTCCGTGTTTCGGCGTCGTTGCGACAAGGCACCAAAGTGCGCAAATGCATCCGTTAATGGGATTAATTAGAGAAGGTTCTGGTCTGAGTGATTTCTTTCGGCTCCGCCACAGACAAATGAGTGGCTGTAGAGATGCCGTTTGCGTAGATTAACACACGAAAGAGTCGGGGCTTAAAGCGCTTAGATAGGGGACCTGTTGAAAGTTTAATTGGTGTAGGAGATTCGTTATCGCATTACTTCATTGTCGGCGGCCATTAATGCAATGACTCGCTCACGCCCTGATGAGGTTCGTCTTTGCAAATTTAATAAACGCAATCATCTCCGTATTCCAGCTCTCCCGAGTGCACGTTCTCAGAAAAGTGACGGAAATCAATTTGTCAGTTGAAGAACAACAACGATCGATTTCGTGAAAAATTTTTTTTTTAAATTATGAAGTTACTCAATTTAAATATTCATAGTTCATGTCTTGCAAGTGAAGATGAAAACTTCGTCCATTAAACTTTCAAGACTGGACGTCTTCAAATAAGATTAAATTTCATTCCAAATTCAAAAATACGTTTAAAAATTTAATGAAAAATTAATACATTCAAAATAATTTTCAACTTGCAGTACATCGAGAAACTCAAGATACCAACTAAATTTTTAAAATTCCAAGCACGTTGAAAAAAAGTTTAACATAAAAAAACCTTCGCTTGAGAACGAATTAGCATAGATACTCGTAATTTAGCATATTTCTACTTGTAATTTGCTTCCACTGAGGATTTCGTATAAAACACGGAAAAAACTAGTTTAAGACATGTCGTCCAAGTGAATATAGAACCGCGAGACGTTTGCGTCATATATTCTTTCTTAATTGCATTACATCCCAAGAGGAGTCGTTCATTTGTCTTGTACTCTTCGCGAATCACTCATGTGATTTAACTAATCAAACGATCTGCTGATTTTAGAGTACCGGAAACGACATCTTCGCTGGGCTCATCTAAATGACATCCATATTTGAACGGTCCCTTGGCAAAGCGGGTCAACTCACCTGGAATATTTCTTTCACTTAACCGCGATCAACTGTTTGTATTTTAGAATCAATTTAGCGCAAGTCTTATGCGAATAAACATATGCGGATGGTTTATTAACATTCATTATTACGCCTTCAGAGGCGATCTGTTTCGATCCATTTAATCTTCTTGCAGTCGTGGTTACTGAGTGCTTTCATTTCACCAGCGGCGAAATTTATAATTCCGATGACATTCAAGCAGAAAACTTGCTTATTTAAAGTAAACTTCTTACAGTAAACTCCTCACACACCGGAAAACCCAGCTTCATAGGAACGTTGCTCAAACCATCATTAATACAAATGGACAGATTAGAATCTGTCCATTTGTATTTATATATATATATGCATTCGCTGATAAAGGAAGTGAAGTTCACATCTCGAACAAGTGGAACTACACCAGGATCATGAAGTAAGAAGGCATTTTGCCAAGTTTCTTTTTCTTTCTTTTTTTTTTTTTGTACTTCCACTCCTTTTCCTTCTTGAATTCCTTTCACGTAACTTTTGCCATTTCTACTCTGTGGAGAATGTCAATCGCGAGTTGTCTGTATTCCGAAGAAACTTACTGAAAGAGCGAAGAGGTCACTGTATCCATTATGGCTGCCCTAAACTTGCACTTCCCAAACATTCTCGAAACCTTTTTCTTGTGTTTGGAAAAAAAAAGTGTGTGATTGTGTGCAGTTCGTGCTCTACGGCATCCCCAGGCGAACGGAAGACACGGGTGGCTGCGATTGTGAGTTCAGAAAGCGACAAATTGAAAGAGAGAGAGAGAGAGAGAGAGAGAGTTAGAAGTTTGCCACTCGGTTTTCTTGTGAGAAATAAAAACTCTCCGAATAATGAAAATATTTCTAAACATGATAACGCAAGCAACGATGGGGTTGCTGTCATGTCGTCGCTAATGAAGCATGGAAACGAGGTGGGGCGAATAAAAAGGGCTAAACAGCGACAACAGCTCAAGTATTGATGTTATTGGTTTCCAGTTTATTATTGTCAAACTACAAGTAGGGGATGCTTTGTCAACGATAACCGATAGAGATACTGCTGTCCTACGGGAGCATATGTGAAAGGTGAAAGAAGGGGCGGTGATCTACTCGAGTCAGAACTGCAGTTTACCTCAAAAGGCAAACCGTGTTTTTTCTTGCAGCTTTTTTCTTTATCTGATCCGTCATGTTTACTTAGGAGGTTGAATTGATCAACGCTTGGGGTGTTAACTAATCTGGAGAGGAAACATTTGTTTGCGTTTATTTGAAGAAGAGTAGCAGTTGAAACGAGCATCCTTACAATAAGCGCTGCGGAGCATCTACAAAATTCAGCGGCAACTTCCCAAGGAACGTTCTAATTAAATGACTTGCCCTAATGATATGCAGTTAGCCTTCGCTCGGAACAGATTTCCAAGCACGTGCCGAAGAGGGAGGGGGGGAGGAGAGAAGAAGGTTGCATATGCGCTTAATGGGGTCTAATAAATATTGAGAAGAGAATTGATTTCAGTGAAGGCACAACAAAGGCGGAGAAAAGCTTTTTCCCCGAAGCACTTGATAAATAAACACGCAGCTTTACTTGATACACTCGTGGAGAATGCTGCCGACTTAATTTGAATACTTGAAACATTAAAGAAAGCATGTTACATGGAACTTATTACAGCATAAATAAAGGAGATGTTCATCTGTTCGGGCCGAGAAAAAGAATCAACTGCTAATGAGCAGCTCCCATCAGTTGCAGAAGGCAAATGCGCATATGGATAATGGATGTTGTCCTCCATACTGCCTTTTTTCTACCATCTTGTTCTGTAAATGTTTTCTGTTTTTCTTTTTCTTTACTGCACTGCAGACGGCATGTGGTTTTCATGATATGAAATGAGATGTATTTTATTCCACCGCAGAGAGTCCAGCTCTGCAGTGGTTCTTTATTTTTCTTTTTCATTTGTAGTACGTTAAGTTGTCCAGTGTTTGTTTGTTTACCTTTAAATTTTTTCGGTCTTCTCCGCACGAGTTTTCCTCAGTTTTGTTTCTTCACCGCACACGAACCGCCAACTCATTAATTCTGTTCAGACGTCCTTCTTAGTTTGTACCACGAGAGTCTTTTTTCGCGTATCTCTAAATGTGCAGCTTTTGTCTGCAGTTTTCATTAAAGCGAATTACCTTGCGGGGGCTTCGATAAAAAGATTACTATTTGTACCGCATGGTTAGCATTTGCGGCTTGCAGTAGACCAGGTTTTTTTTATATGGTTTTCGCTTGGCAAACTTGCAATTTTTATTTTATATTGTCTTCGCAATAAGGGAAAGTTCTCTTTTATTTCTAGCACACACACACGTTTTTCTTGCAAGCAATGCTCCCTGTTTATCGCGAAGAAGAATTTCTTCGCTCACTGCGAGTGATTTTATCTCATTTGCAAGTGACAGCTCAAAGCACCAATCGGATACCGCGATATATCAGACAGAAATCCCCATGCTACGGATCATATCTGGCTCGAGGGTTTATTGCTGGAAGAAATAATGTTGTGAACAATAGTGAAGCATTTTCTCTGTACTTTTGAAACTTGGAGTAGAAAATCAAATTTTCCATTTTATAATTAATCTGTTTCAGTTTTCTATCTCTCTATTTTTCTGCCTCCTATCCTCTGTACGCTTTCTTTTGGTAACAGCCTACTCTTGTCACCAAAATCGCTGAATCTCACATAATATTGACAAAGAGGATGCGAAACCTAACGGGGACAATTCATAGCAATCACGATGATCATATACATGGGGGGTCAGTTTTAGATTTCTTTTTATTCAGATGTAGAGCGACTGCCATTTTCAAGAAGAAGAAGTAGAACAGTTGTTTATTATTATTATCATCCCCATCACGTATAAAATATATTTATATTATACAATTCAAGTTGTACAATTCAATCTGCAATATTATATAATACAATTCAAGTATCACTATCATTTTCTGTTGGTACTTACATTTATTTTTTGGCTATTTATTTTGTTACAGTTAATAAATGTTTCCTTATATATACAAATAGAGTAAAATACATTTCGGATAGTTTTCGTAGTTTATAATAAGTTACTGGTTTTAGTTATAAAGTAAGTTGGTTTGTGTGTTTATGTGTAACCAAGAGCCGTAGCCATGCTGGTTACTAGAGAATTAAATTAGCTCGAAACAGTCACTGCGAGTTCAGTGACTGTATCTATGAGGACTCACCTTACTCGGTGTGATTTGATGTAAATATTAATCTATTAGTCTCCTAAGTGAATGAACTAGTTAGTATATTGGTACCTTAATTGGATATGATGCGTGAGTTATACTAATCCCTTATACTATTCGTTTAAAGTAATTGTCAACATTGTTGAGTCCCATGAGGTAGTCTCTCAATCTTTTTCTGAATGCATAAGATGAGGTTATAGATTTGATTTCATTTGGGAGTTTATTGTAGCTGCTTGTCGCCAGGTATGCGAAGGATGTATGAAAATTTTTTTTGTTTGCCTTGGGTCGAAACACCAGCGTGTTTCGACCGCAGCTTAATCCATAGTCTACATTATATACCAAGAAATTTTCAGCCTTCCTTTTTACATAGAACAGACATACAGATATAGTTTCTGAAGCGGTAGAATATTATGAATGGCATCCAGATCGTTGGTTGAATGTGCGAAGTCAGTAGTGGTTATGGCTCTAAATATTCTGTTTAGTATTCTTATTAATGGAAGCAGATTGTTGTAATAATCTCCACCCCAGCAGATAATGCCATATTGCAGTGAGGAATTTACCCAGGAATAGTATAAACATCTTAAGAATGCTGCATTTACAATTTTTTTTTAACATAATATATTCTGTTAATTCTGAACCTAAACTTATTCGTTAAGAAAGTGGTGTGGGAGTTCCACTTCAAATTGCTATCGATATGGAGGCCCAAATATTTGACGGTTTTTGTTTTTTTGATTAATCTACATTTACAATTTAGGATGTCACTACATTTCCTTTCATGCCATTTTATGGTTATTATACTGTGGTCTACCTTATCTGTTAACGTGAAGTATCTGGTTTTATCGGTATTAATGTTAAGTCCATTATTGCTAAACCATTTACTTAGTTTTAAAATGTCACTATTAATCCGAATTTTTAGATCTTCAAGGGTTGTTTCGGTGTATATTAACGTCGTATCGTTCGCGACGGACATCGTTTTGCCAAAATTACAATAAAGGCGTCTCGCTTCAGTTACGGTCTTCATAAAAGGTTTCGTTAACTTAACATCAGGCTAACGGAAAAGGAAGGGAAGGGTAAAAGGTCATGCGCATTGCAGCATAGACACGAGTGCAACGGTCATCATTCTTCCCACCCTTCTGACCTCCCTCTTTCCTTGTTTTCTTTCTCCAGAACATGTTCGCCATGTTTGATGACAACGTAGCCGACCAGCTCCCGATCAATCAAACATGTCCAACAATTTCTGCCACATCCCGCGCCTGTTGGTCTTCCTACATTTGTCCTGCAGTCCATTTTCCGTTTTCGTCCTTTCCACCAGCACGCTTACTGCCAAGGAAGGAAGGAAAGAGAAAGGGATCTCTTCGCGTAGATGTGGAATCTTTTCCTTTTTGCATTTTGTGAAAAGACCGCTTTGACTACTGTATATGAGAATTTTAATTGTACGAGAATTTTACCCAGGGGGAAACAATTTGTGTCCCTCACTTGATCGTGTACGTCGAATGTCTTTCGATTCAGAAGACGGTGAACTCTTTAAGCAAAAAAAAAACGTTCAAAATTCTTATTAAACCATCGGAGAGAAGACGATTATTGAAAATAGAAGAAAAGAATCAAAATACCTCCTTCAGGCCAAATTTATCCATTCTTTCAGAATGGATAAATTTGAAGATAGCGAATAGTCCCTTAGCGATCAAAGCATCAAACCGAATGCAACAAATCGACATCATAATACGTGAAGGTCTCTATCATCTTTAGAACCAACTTTTCATTGAAATCTCCACTAAACTCGGCAGATTGTGATGAATACCGACAGACTCTCTCAGTGTTTGAATCTTCTAAAAATCATTTCATCTTTCCTTCCCAAATCCCACTGAATTCATTTTAAGACGCAGAGGACAGAAAAAGGTTGAACTCTTCGGTAATGAACATGAAACGGTCATCACATAATGTGGTCTTATCCTCAAAGGTAATTTCTAGACTAATATTTCCTCTCAATATACTGTACTAATTAAAAAACACCACCACCTTTATTCTTACTTTGTTCTCAAGTAAAAACGAAAGCGTCTCCTTGCAATTTAATCTGCCTTATTTCTGGCTGAATTGTCCTCAGAGAAAACGAAGTTTTTTTTTAATCTTCTGTTATTATATTTGTCTGTTTTTGTTCCTTATTATTGTACTTTTAATTTGGTAAAAATTTAATGTCTGCTGTGATCATAACGCGCTGTTGCCATGGAGACGAGATGTACTATTAGCCTGCGGGCTTCTAGTTGCCACTGCACTGAGTTAATGTTGAAAGTTCTGGGCACAGACCAATAATGAAAAGAAGGTCGTGGAAGTACAATGGGATTTCGAAATAGCTAAAAGAACAGTCGTTAGAAACATTTTACGTCTCCATTTCTTCAAGAATTTATAGGTCTAGTCACGACCATTATCTCCGATTCTAGAGAATTCTATTTCTCTACTTCAGTTGCAATTCATGGTTCCTGTTAATCCGAATGCCGATATTTTAATCAGATTCCGTGTAACTATTTTCATTTTACCCTCAAATGGAGGTGACAAATTTCTAGAAGGTAAATATTTTAATACTTACTGGAAGAGTAAAATAATAGCCTAATGAAGCACGTCCAAAGGTTATTTTTCTTTCTCGTAGTGGTATTTTCCAACTTGTTTCTGGTAATTATGCGCGTTGTAGTCAAGTCGTATTTGGTTTTAGTAGGGAGAGGGTCTTGTGTCCCTTGCATGGCGCAGCAAATAAAAAAAAAAGTTGAGATGCTGTGCGGGAGGTTTTTGATGTTTTTTACCTGCAAAGACAACTTCACGATTCAGCTGCTCATGAAGCCTTGCGATAACGCAGCCCTAACGACAAACGTGTTATGTTGGTTCCAATATAACTCTCGTTAGCCGGCCCTTCTACTAAACTTTCTGCAATCGATCGATGTGTTTCGGCAGCTGTAGGAATTCAGCGCCGAGATTAACACGACTCACGACTGTCATTCTTTCCTGCAAAAGCGGAAACAGAGAATACCTGTTCTCTGCTTCCTGTGCAAGCGCTGTTTCCTGTCTAACTGACGATCTCCAAGCCCTTAAAAGGTCTCTCTCTCTTTCTCTCTGCAAACCCTTCGCGGTCCCAGCCTAAATCCACATCTCGCAGTGACCCTGTCAGCTTCTTCCGATAATGTCGAGAAGTTGATGCTTAAGTATATGGAAGTTCCTCCGGTTAAAGTTGCGCACTACAAATACCAGGATGTCTTCGTTGACAGCAAAGATTTCCACGAAGCTGGCATGCCAAGAAAATAACAGTGACTTGCATTTTATTCAGCGCAACGAGTGGAAGAACACAGGCTTAGATACATCGGACACAACTAAGAATAAATCGGAATGAATCAGTGGAAAAGAAAGCCATAGCATTCTTAACTTGCAGGTACGCATGCGCTTATAAATATACTAGTTTAAAACTGGATATTAAAAACACGAAACTTTTTCGTATTGATTTTTTCCTGTATGCTTTGAATGCATTTCTCTTTTCTTCTGGCATTGAAACTGTTAAAATTAAGGATAAAAAGTAGTTGTGTTTTGAGACGCTAAAAAAGTTTGAAAGTAACGTGGATCTTACAGGAATGTAATCTTCGCTATTAGAGTTGCCTCGGTATTGCACTTAAAGAAGACAAGCTCTACCTCCAGTCCGTATATTCACATTTTAAATGAAGCATCAATGGCGTTACATTAGCCTCGAACTGTTAGAACTCGGTAGAAAAGACGTCAAACTTTACAAGGGCAAAAAAAAAAAAAAAAAAGCCTTTTAAGTATTATGCAATCTCATGTTCGTAAGCTACATTCTTTAATTAGCTTGCTCACAAATAAATCAGTGAGCTTGTGGCTCCATCTAACGTTAAATTCATCAAACAACTTTTCTGAAAAAAAGAAAAAACGTGCCATAAATTCTTAATTGTTTTGTAAGCCGCACAGACGAGGAAAAAAAAGACCTTGCTAATTTCCTAAATGGATTACCAGTGAGTAATAAAAAAAGAAACTCCTCGCGAGAGAACATCAATCAAAATTAATACGTAATAATTTACTTTACGTAACAACACGGTAAGTTGTGTAACATTGAATTAATTTCTTAGAAAATAAGTCGCTGCATAACTTAATCTACACAAAACACGCGAGGAAGGTCATAAATTAGCGTAACAATACTTCCTTCCTTCTTTATGGAGGAATAAATTAGCGCGCATCAAATGAAGTCCCCGTAATTACAATAATTAAAAATAGCCACGCGCCGTTTTGCGCTGAACAATAAAACATTTAATTACTGCTGCTTAAATTTACAATTTCGAATCGTGTTCTGCGTGATATGCAAATTATACGAATGTATATTCGAACACTGAATCGAGTGAGGGCGAAGGTTCCAGCAGGTTCAGCTGCGTTACTGTTTTTAACATCTTTCTATCCACACGCGCACGCACATACACATCGGATAAATATTTGGCTATTTTGAGTGCTGAATGTCAGAAGAAAAGTATTTGGACGAAAAAGAAAGTACTATGAAGAAGGAGAAGAAGAAGACACGTTCTTTCAAGTGCGAACTTCCGAGATATTATTAAGAAGTTGAGGTCAAAAGTCGGAACACTTTTAACCCCGCCGTTAGACGGCGAAGATCGGCGAGCGGAGTAAGTACCCTTGTCACGCAGAGAGGAAGGGGAGCGGGCCACGAAATTTAATAAACATGGAGCTTAAGAGCTTTGGTTCGTGAGCAAAAACCAGCAAACGAGATTAGGTACGATTGTGCACCCGCGGCACGGAACGCGCACTTCTATCGTCGGAGAACTTACAGAATCCTGCGCATGTTAGAGGTGTCGTATCCCGAGGGGAGATAAATCCTCACGTGCAAACACCGCACGTGAGGATTTGTGCGCGGGGATGGGAGTCGTAATGAGCCCGTAATTCGCTTATATGCCACTAGGTGGCTCTTGCGTCATCCCTCCACCCGACTACCTAGAAGAGTTTAATTGGACTCGACGCTGTCAAACCAGTGTTTGAAATGTCTTTTAAAAAACATGCGAAACTAAGAATAAGTTGTGCGGAATGAAAATAATACAAGATGTTCTTCTTTTTAGGAGAATCGTTTCCGTAAATCCCGCCCACAAAATTGAACCCTCTCCCTTAGTATTGCGATTGGTTAAGGATTAGGTAATCTGGAAACTTCTTCTGGAACGATACGCGAAGCTATTTGAAGCCACTTAAGCCTCTGATAAGCAGGTCCTTCTGATAATACTTGCTAATGAAATTCATGCAGCATCTAAAGACATTCAAAAACACCATGTCCGGCGCAGATTCGAGCCACCTTTACTGCTGCCTTTTGATTTGACAGTAGCTCTGTCCACTTGGGCAACAAGGCCAGCAATTATCAAGAGGTTTTAAATAAGAACAAGCCCGTCCATTCTTGAATACTATTCTTCAGAATTTTTACACATTCGTTCCTTTTTTACGCAAGGTTTTGTGTATTCGTATAATATAAGGGACTTTCGGCTCTTGCCTCTTACTGCGGTGAGTTAGGCATTTATGGAAGATCCTAAAGTGAGAAGAAACTATTTTACCAACTTTAGCTACGCTAAATCTATCCATCTTTCAATTTATTGTTCAGGTTAGTCAGCAATTTACTAGCTGATCAGGGAAGCTCTAAGAGTGTGCACTAGAAATTGAGAACGCTTTATATTCATCGATCGCACATCTGAAATTGTGCGATCACAGGGGTTTTTGGTTCCTCCCATTGCAACTAATTGCCCCCAAAAATGGCATCCACTCGATAAACGAAATGCTGGAAGAAACGATAAATCACACGAGGCTGCTGAAGAATGCGAAAGCATCAAACTGTGGGAAGAAAATCACGAGCTAGCAGTAAACACGTACGTGTGGTAAAGGCGAAGGGTCACAGCGCCTTTCTTCCTCGCAAATGCACCGCGTTTCACGTCACACACAACGGTTCGAACTCTCAGAGCTTTATGAAGACTAACTTCAGTCAGGCATTTAAAACGCCAATTCTCCTCCCCCCTCGCCACTAATAGTTCTGCCGAAGATTCAAATAAAGACGACTCGAGAATTTTATAATCCATGAAAGTCGAGTTTCGGTCTGGTTTCTGTATACTGCTCTGCTCGTTTCCATGACAACACCTCGAACAATACTGGGCCGATGCAACGAGGGTTTTGAGCCCATCGACCTGCGACGCCACTTCCAACACACCTTCGATAAGAAATCCCAAACCCCTCACCTTCCGCCAGCTCGGTACCCCAATGGGGTTGTTAGGAAGAGACGCGCACTCAAAACATCTCGATGTTGCTTATCGTCCCATCTCAGCGGTCGTTAAGCCTCGGACGATCCCCTCGCAAAAGGGAAATGCAAATTTAATGCGCACTAGCGGCCCTTTCCGAGGTCATTTGCTGCTATCAGCGCGTGCGATGCGCTCTATCTCGCTCCCACTAATGCTTGGTGAATCGTCGGATGCTCCTTTTCTGCTCGGCGTCACGAGCTAACCGGCAACACACCTTGGGCTTCGTACATCCCCTCGACAACTGTTCTCCGGTGGAGTGATGGAAGAAACGCAAATTTGGGAGGCTAATTAGGAAAGAGCGGAGAGTAAACAGAAGGCGGGCTGGCGATAAATCGCGAGTGTTACGAAGCTCGTCCTCACCCCTCTCAAGTGTGTTGACAAGGCAAAGAAAGCGGAAAAGAAATGACCCGAATCTACTTTTACGGCAGAAAGACTCCTCTAATTAGTGACTTAATGAGCTCGAACATCCATCACCATCAACGTGGCATTCGAGGACCGTCGGATGGGGGAATAAAAACGCTTTAAGGAGACCATCGATCTGTTGATGGCAGAAATTTTTGGATGGTAGAGGGCGCTGATAGCAGGCGTCCATTAGGAGTCTGCATAAACGAGAAAATGGTCCGTAACGTCGTTCAAAATGACCTCGTCTCCTCCCACCTTCTTCTTTTTCGTTCGGTGATCCTTTGGTCATGTGACTGAACTGCCGTTGTAAGCGGGCAACAGCTGCTTCCTTCGTAGCTGAACGGCGGGGCTCGCGAATGTTTTACAAGAACAGTTTCAGTCGAAACTGCGACGTACACTGTGCATCCGGAGGTCACATCATTAGCTAACACTCAGACTTCTCTCGTCATCTGCGAAAAGTTTCCGTTGATTTTGAAGACCCGCGGCGTTCATTATCTGAATTTCAAATGAAACGCCGAGGGCTCCTCCTTCAACTGATGGCATCGTTCTGCAGGCTGATTGTCACGAGGATTCGTTGGCGGATGATTAGGCGTGGGTTCAAATTTTCTGCCCTTTTCACGAGCGTGTTACGGATGATGACGTTTAATTGATGTGCACTGTCCGGCTATCTTGCAAGCACTACTTTCAAATCGGATCTTTAAAGTCAAGTAAAAAATAAAATTGAGAACAACCAAAACCGGTTACCGAACTCAGGATCGAAAACTTTTACTGGTGGTCGTGTTGAACTTCTCTTTTCACTGGACTTCTGAGACTATCTTACATTCGTGTAAGCTGCAGGATCTTTGAAAGAGTTCTGTATCAAACAGAACACTCCTCTTTGCATATATGTAAAGTCTGAAATAGCACTGGTCAAGGACCAAATGTGCATCGAATTGTACCAATTTTGAAGCCAGATTATATTAACGATCTCCCGTATCCTGAACTTCATCTAAATCTATTAGGCTCTTTAAGAGAAGCAGAACTTTTTGATCTTAGAAATCTCCTTAAAATTCATTATAGTGCAGTGTAAAGAATATGATTTTTTTTTTTTTTTTTTTTGGCCATTGAACTGTGATTGGATAAATATGGGAGAGGCAGAACACGTCAGTGCATGAAAACTGGGCGAAAGCTGATTACCGGAGTTACCAATGGTCTTTCGTTATGTATATGTAACTTTGGAACAACACTGGGCTGTACTGGTGCCTTTTGTCCACCACATGAATCTGTTCTTGCATTATGGAGATGGCTGCTTTAGGCCTCGCTGGGAAGAGTCTTCCTAGAGGGTTCTACGTTTCTATAATATACAGACCAGACAGAGATAATCATCGTCACAGGGGATTCAGTGTTCTAATGATTAATGTGTAGTTTTAAAAACTTAAGAGCACAACCTGATCACACTTAAACTAACATTGCTCTTTTGACAGAAGTGATCAACCTTTCGATATACCATTGTAGGTTCACTAGATGGCGAGGAAGACAAACGTAAAGAGGTGCTCTATCCTGCGTTTAATTTATTAAGCAGAGGGAGGGAGGGATAAGAACTAGTTATTTGGACAGATGAATTACACTCGGGGTTATTGGTAAGAGGAATAGAGAGTGTTATTTCTGAATGATTGCGTATTATTTATTTCAGAAATATTTACTGTACATAACACAAATAAAGTACTCCTAACATAAATATGGGAAGAGATACAAACCCTTTATGTGTATTGCCTTTACAAACAGATAAATTGCTTTTCAGCATATAATTCTGTGAATAAAACATTCTTTGTTTACATGAATTCTATAAACGAGTTATATCTCCTATCTGTTTGTCTCGGTGAAACCACTGAAGAAAAAATCACTCCTTGAATTTTGATGCCGAAATGATTTCATTCTCTCTCTCTCTCTCTCTCTCTCTCTCTCTCTCTCTCTCTCTCTGTCTCATAAACGTGACAGTCTTTCTTGTCATTTCTACGTCTAGGGAATTTCCATTTCATATGTAAACAAACATCTCTCAGCATTTTTTGTGAGCAGTTGTCGTAACAAAATATTTTCCAAGTATTTTTAACTGAGAGCGTTTTATTCACTGGAGACAAGTAACTGCATGTTATTCTCACTCTTTCTGTCTATTGCATCTCGCTATTTTTCTCCTTTGTCGATCTGGTGTGGACTTTTCCGCTCAACTTCCTTTCTCTGGATTTTTCTCTCCGGTAAACATTACCCCGGACATCCGTTGGCTGCTGTAGCTAAACTCGAGCACCTACCGGTGGAGTTCCGCACAGCTTTATGATTTCGATTAGGTCGGCATCGAATCTCGTGCGTTTACTTGCGCGTCACTAACAACAACAAAATTTGTGACAGCGAGGATCTCTGCGCAAAGGAAGATAGCCTGGAATCGAGCAAGCAAGAATGCACTCTTAAAACTCCATTTTCTCTTATGATGATGCCTTCTAGGCGAATGTTTTTGTACCAGCTGTTAGTGGACAAGAACTGTCCTTCGCATCTGTTCTATGAGTCATTGCTTGAAGAGAGAGAGAGAGAGAGAGAGAGAGAGAGAGAGAGATCCAACACCCGAATAAAAATTACAAATGTAAAAAATAATAAAAGAATTTTTCTTTATTATTCCCCTTTAAATCAGTCTTCACTGCAATGCATGCAGAAGTGCAATACAGTAAATGTTTAAATATTTTGTTTTACAATATTGCTTTAACAGTATGTTTATTTTTAAATCAAATAAGAAAACGGCTTTCGCTACGTATGGATGCTCGTACAGCTCATGCCATTAATGGACATGGATACTTCCATCCTGTTACTACCCGCCAAAGGGACGAATACAGAAATGAAAAACACTTCCGATTTGAATTGATTAAAAGAACACCAGTGTAAGAACCCAACTCAAACGAACCGTATAAAGGGAATCAACTTCTCCAGGCCAAACGCGAGCATTGGATTTTTCTGGTATCGTTAATATACGACTACTTTTATCCCCTCTTCTCCCGTTAATGTTCATAGCTAAGCAGAATCGTGAACTCCTTGTATTTTCTCAGTGCTGCTAAAAATAATGAAATTCCGGACATTAATCAAATGCAGCATGGCTCCGGCAAATCGCACACAACAGCTGTCTGGGCAAACGGTGTGAAATCGAGTCCCTTGATGCGATATCGTCAGCTGGATCTCTCTCTGCATTTTGTTTAGTCTCCCCGTCGTTCCACCTTGCAGCATAAATAAAAGTTCGCACACACTCCCGAAAGATAAAGGCGAGGTGTCAAAGAGAGATTACTTGCAGTGCCGACAGGGATTAATTCCTCTTTCGCCTCATTACATAAACACCAGAAAAACATCGCAGCAAAAAGAGGGCGAAATTGTAACTTCTAATCACGTAATTATTATAAATTACTCATAAATTTTGATTCGGGATCAAAGTGGGGGTAAAGGGACGAAAGAACGCAGGGAAGCTCCTGAAATGCTCGTTTAAAATTTCCAAAGAATCACGTGACATCTAACGAGCTGTCTTGTAACAAGAATGCCAAGCAGAAGTGTTGTTGACGCAGAGTTGCTCATGTGAAAATTTAAAAGTATACAGAGTAAACTTAATTCTTCCTCCTCGAAGTGTATGTTGTCACCGGCTGTCAATTCAGTTACAAAGTTGAGGTTGTAAAGGATTTAAAAGTCATCTTACATCTCTTCATTTTTCCAGATAAAAGTGATTTTATACAAGCCGTCGAGGGATGATTAACAACACTTGCAGTTAATCCATCCAAAAATGATTCTGAGTACTGGAGATGCACATCTAATGGAAATAACGTTTAGCTTATTCACTTTTGAATAAACGCTGAATATCTTCGCAAAAGATCGCATGATTTCAAATGCAATATGCAGTATTATGCTTAATTATTTCGGTGTGGAATCTTTGATTCGTAATGTCATCATAATTCAGATAAGAAATTCTCGTCACACTCTGCAAGAATAATCCTACAGATTCTCAGCTCTTCACCCTGTAGCGAGTAGCCATGCAATCTGATGGAAAACTACAAGAAAAAACTTCGTGAACCGAGTTGGGAGCGAGGTCTTCCCGCTAAACACTTTGAACTTCTTTCGGTGTTATTCACGTATCTTCGCGACTCCAACGTGAATTTTATTGGGACGATTCCTGTTTTTGTTAGAATATGAAAGCGAGAGAGAGAGAGAGAAGATGCTCTATTAGTAGAAACAGTCTAAATAATTCTTGAATCAACAAATCTTCGTGCCAGTTAATCCATAAGGTTTCATTCCAACCTTCTCTCTCCTGGGAGTTTGAAACTGCAATTTATTATTAGACATTTATTGTAATTATTCTTAAAATACAGGGTGGCCATAAAATAACTTTCCCTCTTTGGAGGCATCAGTAGCTAAAACCAATAAACGGAAAGATCAAATTTTATTTTGAGACTTTTGAGGGCATGGGGAGATGAATTCCGCGAAAAAAAAGATTTACTACCAAAAGTCGCCGATAGGGGAAATTTTGGCGCTTGCGGAGTCGAAAGCAGTCTGATATTTGCAGTAAACGCAGGTAAAAAGGATTATGCAAATTTTACTGTGCGTACGTGACATCGGTGCCACCAATTCCACTTAAAAAGGGATTGGGAACGTTCAGGCAGTTATTCGAATGACTGACGAATTGTGCTCAATATGCGTCCTACCTTGCCTCTGCGTCCTTTACTTGTTAAGTTGTTTTACCTTAAACAGTGCAATGCCGTAGCGGCCCTTCGGAAATTTAGAAGGCTTAATAGTCTGCATACGGGTCCTATATCAGCTGTAGCACTGAAAGCTATGATTAAGAAGTTTGAAGAAATTGGATCACTAGGAAGTTAGACCGGGAAGAGGACGGAAAGCAGTGCAAGAAGAGACAGTAACAGACGTTGCTACTGCGGTGTTCGACAACACAGGGACTAGGGACCAGGGACCGAAATGTTATTATTCCATTTTATCTGCTTTTAATGTAATTATCCGCTTGTTTTCGGCTCCGCCAGCGCCAAAATGTCCCCTATCGTCGACTTTTCGTAATAAATATTTTTTTTTTTTTCGCGGAAATCATCTCCTGCCTTTGAAAGTCTCAAAATAAAATTTGGTCTCATTCCGTTTATTGGATTTAGCTACAGATGCCTCCAAAGAGGGAAAGTTATCTTATGGCCACCCTGTATTTCATTAAACAAAACAAATCAATTTCTGCGGATGCGATCATTTTGGGTAAGCTGTATATTAAACTGGAAAATAAAAATGGATTTATACCATGAGTAGTCATTGAGTTGAAAACAGGCAAGTTTTCTGCATGTTTCCGCAAACTGTGTCGAGTTAGCACCTGCACGGTAACGTAGAGCCAGAGTATTGTCGTAATGAAGGAGGTTCGTGGCTGTTCTGTAACTTAACGTAAGGAGAATTGCGTTATCCAGAATCGGTGCCATCCGTCCGTCGTCCTTCTGGTCACCACAACCAACCGTTCAGCTCTGTAAAGCATTTCCGTGATGTTTGCCACAATCCCATGGCTACACCGAAGGGTCAAGGGTTTGCGTGATTCGCCGTTTCATAATGCGGCTTCTCCCAGCATTCGTCGGGTTCTTTATGTTATTATAGTCCGCTGCCATAGTTGACCTAATTGACATGCATGCAACTGCTCTACCTCTTAACTGTGTAGCTCTTTAGAAAGTGTCCTGATCGCTTCCATTTCGGCCTGCTATGATCCCTTTACCATCCTCTCTATATACCTCCTTTCTGTGTTGTCTGATGATTGCTGACAGTGTTGTCCACAGTTGATTTTGAATGATGCGGACTTTACCACATGTCAGAAATGCCAAAAACATCCATAGATTATAATCCTTGGTGACCTTTGTACAGCAATGCCGACGCCGTTCTCCTGGGTAGACTTCTTCCCACTACTTGTTGATAAGTGGACATGAACATTTTGTCTCATTTCTCAGAAAATAATAATTTGTTTATGGTGAACATGGTTGTATTTTTCTTGTCCTTAACTGATATTCTCCTCCCCCCCCCAACGTAGTTCTTAAAGCTTCCAATCCGGACTCCGTGCTATCTAATCACCCTCTTTTCGCTCTTATTTCCTCATCTTATGTCTCTATAACAATTACAGTATGACCTCGTAGATTACGCCAACTCGATCTCTCAGTGGAGAGTGTTATTTCGTCTTTTCAATGTACAGGCGATGGCTTCGAATATCTCACCGGAGAATGTCTTTAGATGTTGATGATCTCCTCTATAGGTGAAAGACTATCACTCTGATGTGACACGAAATAGTATCATTCCTGATCTCTTTAACAGCATTTCCAGTGGATGACCTACATTTATTCCTTACATTGTACTAAATGTGAGATAATGACGGCTTGTTATAAAACTATCAAATCCATACTCAAGAAGAGACAATTCTTTGTTTTTCTCTTTCTGGCGCTATGAAAAGGAGTTCCATTGCAAACCAGCAAGCATCATCAAGCCATATCACGATGTAGCCGTACTTAATGCATGTCACTGTGCGTCACACTCCAGGCTACAACTTTCCCACCGTCCAATGTGAGTGAGCTCTGCACCAACAACTGAAAACCAAGCATTCTTTGAAACAGTAATGTTCTACTTTTATGCTGCACTCCTTTCACAGAATCAAACTATGGATTTCAAGACGTAGCGCAATGTTCTAGCAAAAGCTTAATGGATGCTGAACTCCTCGTTGGAGAAGTTATGGAAGAAACGCACCTTTCCCTTGAGCATGCGCCTGTTTTTTCCGTTGGTTCATATCATTTTGCTGACTGTTTTCTTGTTTTGTCACCATCATCGTTATTCAATCCTTTAATCATGGCGGCTGCAACCAATTCTAGACACCCTGCGTTTTCTGGAGAGCCTACTTTCCACCGAATACCTCGATGCACTAATCCGAAAACGGTCACTACACTCTTATCCAATACATCTAAAACTGTTGATTATCGCTAAAAATTCTTTCCCATATTCTTACTCCCAAAAAGTGAGGCATGCTATCTCTGTAAATATACTTTGATAATCTCGTTGGGATGACAATTTAATGCAATTAATGAACCCACGTGCTAATAAATTACTGAACCCGTAGATGCTTTCAGTGGAGTTTGATCAAAGACCCAAAAGGCATCGTGGTTTATAGCTGAAAGGGAATCAATCATCACACGCACTCAACATGTAAGCCAAACAGTTAAGAACTTTCTTCGGTGTTGGTATAGACTGAGTTGATCGCATTTCCCGACAGGGAAAAGAGCGACTTCCTTAAGGATTTAACCGTTCCCACCTATTAAGTTTGCTGTCATTTCTAGGGCGAAGAGTGTTCACCACTCGCACTTAAAGGACATCCTCCGAACTCGGGGGAGGGAGAAACGGAGATGACGAACACTTGAGTGTGCTGAAATGTATGGCACGGCAGTGTACTTAATGATCGCCAATGAAGCGAGCGCTTTCTCCCCGCGTGCCCAATAAATCAATTTCTACTTGAGGATCTCGTCTTTCATTGCCGACATCGATCTCTACTCTTTTCGTGAGATTTTCTTTTTGTTCCCACCTTTTGTTTCGGTTTGCTCTCGCAGGTAATACTTTTAATATCGCAATAAGCGTGACCAACCCCATCCCGCCCATCCTTGCGGAAAAAAAACAACAAGACTTTTTTCTTCTTTTTTTTCTTTGTGCACAGAGGAACAAAAGAGGTCGATGCGATGAAGCCGATTAGGATGCAGAGAAGAAAGAGGCAGTTTTCACTAGTTCTAAGCAACCACCTCATTAATCCATCTTCTCTCTCTCTCTCTCTCTCTCTCTCTCTCTCTCTCTCTCTCTCTCTCTCTCTCTCTCTCTCTCTCTCTCTCTCTCCCTGGGACTGAAAATGCCGATTACGTGGAGGCTCTTCCTGCAACTCAGCAAAGAACTTTTGTTCGTGGGAGCGCGACCAGATGCCGCCTCCTCTGAACCTTTTCCGATGATCTCTCTCGCGGGTGGGAAGTTCATCAAAACTTTCCGCCAAGCAACCTGTATCGACAGTTATAAAGAACACTCCGCTTCCACGAACTTAGTTGTAAAATCGCTATTCCTATTCATGCTTCTTCAGACGAAAGAGGGTTAGTGAGCAGTTCATTGCTCTCTCGTGAAAAAGATTCCGAAGGTAAAAATAATGATAAGTTTCTTTAATCTCCGCATCATTTTTCTAACCATAATCTGAATTAGGGAGCATCATTGTGCACCAGTCACCGCTTAATACCAACCAACGCCATATATTATCAAATGCATTGGAACTTAAAAACCGTGTGTGTGTGTGTGTGTGTGTGTGTGTGTGTGTGTGTGTGTCGTGAAAACGGCTTAATGTTAAGCTGTTAATTAAGAAGACGAGTGATCAGTCGCCTAGAAGGATAGTGATGCGTTGACAGCTCTTCAAAGAGGATTTTAACTACAAAGCTTCCTGTTTTTATAGTTTTTTTTTTCAAGTTGATAGCTTTACTCTGTTAGACGTGATCTCGGATACTTCTTATCCTGATATCTTTGTCTAAATTACCAACTCAGATTAAACACGATCCTTCTTGTTGTGCACTTGTTCATGCTCGGTTGAATAAAATGCTCAACAGAAATATTGGAGTTCGGCAACACCCAGCCCCAAATAAAATCATAAACACCACTAAAGATAAAAAATGCGTTGAGACTTCTGATCAAACACTTCGTCTACTGTTTTGCATAATTAGACAATCCGTACTCTTCTACAAATGCAGAATCACACGCATTGCTTGATGTAGAGCGAGCACTGAGAAACTGAAAAGTTACTTTTCAGTTTCTCAGTGCTTTTCTGTGATTCTAAAAGTAGAGTTACGTTAAGGAGCACACAGAATTCCACTGTTTCTTTTTCTAATTGTTCAGGCCTTAGGCTACTTATTTGCGAGCAGTACTCAAAGTGAGGAGAAATGTCGAACTAGTCGTTTCGCTCAAAGTTTTAAGGAGTTCCCTGTCAATACTGTTGGAAGAAAATTCCGTCAATCAATTTATATATGCGTTCGTCCCTCAGAACTCTCTTATATCTGAAGGGTGGTGAAATTGTGTTTTAAATTAAAATAAATTAAAATACAAAGTAAAGAAAGAAAATATGCAAATTTGAGGCCCGTAAAAGAGATGAGTGGTTCGCTCGAAAGTCATTTCAATCCCGTATGCCAAGAAATGAGTAGACGGGAAGAGGCTCAGAGGAAAATGAGAGTGGGCAATCTTGTATGTGTTTTCCCTCAACCCAATGATTAGTGGGGTAGAAATGTCACATCACTAGGATGTGGGATCTGATCAGATCTGTGGGATCTGACGGCGATGAGTTCGCCGTCAAATCCCACAGAATACGCATTTTGAGGAAACGCTAACAGTCACAAGCAATCCTATAAATGTCACCAGAAGCACAAAAGCCTTTTTAACAATATCGAATACACATCGCTGACAGGTATGGGCATCGGCCGACTGTGGAGCAATGGAAATTGTGCCTGAGGATGGAGTCACATTGCAGGTTCCCCCTGGAACACTTTTTGTATTTATTTTCTGAGCACGTTGCCCTTAACAATAAAGTTTGTATGTGGCCGTGTAATGGTGTTCGGTTGCTTTTCGCGTATGGATCGGGTCCGTCAATTGGCCACAGTGCATGGGATCATGACAGCTACGTTAACGCTGATGTTCTGAATGACTGTGTTTCCGACATTGTAACAATTTTTGGTGTTGCCCTTACACCATTTAAAACGATAAGGTTCCTCGGTATGATTTCCTTCAAACCTACGTTGTGAAGAGAATCACACAGTGATGCTGCAGTGCCCAATAAAGACCCGTAAGTTGAATACGATAGCACATCTTTGAGGCAAACTTGAATACAAAATTACGGAACTGTCGAGATGAGCACTGTTTAAAAAGACATAATGGAAATCCACGAACACCCTATTTTACTGGAAATTAACAGGACGTCTCCCATGACGCATCTAAACACTCGTGGCCAACCAAAATATTGCAAACTCATCATTATTATCATCGTCACCATCATTCGATGAGTACCCTCATGAAATTTTTCCAAGCAATATGACAATGTAGCTAAACTCTTATTAGTTTTTGATCAAAAGCTTTTTTCGGAATTTCTCTGTTGTTCATTTTATACACTGCTGTCCAAAACCTAAGAACGAAAACTATTTCTGAATATTACAACCGCAAATTCAGGCGAATCAGCTTGTGGCAATTTCTATAATTGAATATCTCGCCTAGAAAATGGCCACACATTCAATTTTTCGAATTGCGCATCAAGGGATCGCTTGGTAGAAATCAACGGAATAAAAGGTAAAAGGCTGCGCTAAGTGAGTTTTGTTCGAAGGAAACGCATTTCGTGAATGAATACAGTTGCAAACTTGGACGTCTTGATGTCTCAAAGACATCGTCTGCATGATTTCAGGCGGGGATCAATTATTGGAAAGCTTGAAGAAGATCACAAAATTACTAATATTGGCAAAACGTTTGTAATTGTACATAGCATTGTATCCTGGCTCTGGGTGGTGTTTCAAACAATGGAATGTGTTTCGTACATTTACTCAAAGGTCTCCCTCGCTCTACCACGGAGCACGAAGACAAATATTTGGTTATAACAACCAAATATAATCGACGCATGATAGCAGATCAGCTAGCAAGTCGGCTCCATTCAAGCAGAGGGACTCGTATATCTCGACAAATTGTCGCAAGATGTCTGCATCAAGTAGACCTTACACCCAAAGGCCTGTAGTATGCATCACTGTAACTACAGCTCATCATAGAGTAGGTTGTATGGGTGTTGCATCCATAAAATTTGGGCAAGACACCAATGAGATAATGTACTCTTTACAGATGAGAATCCTTTCAGTCTTTCCTCGGATTCTAGATGACACTTGACATGGCTCAAAAGTGGTACTGCTTATCATTGCGAGAATGTTCTTGAAAGGGGTAGATACGGCAGTACTGTGGTCATGGGGTGAGGAGGCTTTATGCTCAATAAACGACCTAGCTACAAATGCTGGAAAAATGGATTTTAACTGGTGAATCATATTGCAACGAAGTTCTTTAACGTCACGTTTGATCGTTCCGTAGTACTGTAGGCGAAGAATTAATTTTTATGGATGACAACTTGGGATTTACTTGGGATTAAAAGTTGATAGGAATTGAAGCTGGAAACCGCATATCACCGATGTCGTAAATAAAGTAAGGACGATGTTAAACAGACTGTACTAATTAAACGGATTCTTAAATGTAAATATGCTAAAAATATTATATTCTGCCTGGATTCAATGCACACTACAATATGGTATATTAAGTTGGGGAGGAATCCATCGCGCTAATCTGACACCTTTAGTCTCGACTCAGAATAAAGTAATTAAAATATTATCTAGAAACAAATATAAGGATACTGCAATGCGTAATGAATACACCATACGAAACATACTACCCATTAGATGTTTACACTCTTATAGGGTACTGCTATTCGTAAAAAATGACAACGAATACGTAAATATCAAACAAGACACTTTCCTTAGTAGACATAAGGGCCTAAAATATTTAGTTCCAAAAGCAAATAAAGAAGTAACACACAAACATTATATTTATTTAGCGCCAAAAGTATTCAACACACCTCCTTTAACAATAATAAAAAATGAAACTAACCCAAACAAATACAAAACTCTAATCAAAGAGTATTTATTTTCCCACAGAAATGAGGAAGCTCTGGTCAAAATAATAACATAAATGATTGTTTTGCATATTGATATTACGAAGATCCTGTTTGAGCTGTAAAATGTAAAAAATGTAAAGGCCATTTAACACATTTGGTGCATTGTATTCCTAATTAATGTTATGCAACTTTTTCTGTATATATTAGCATGTTTCCTGTGATTTTATGGTTATTATATTATAATAATATGTATATTAGATGGATGTACATGTGTTTATTTAATGGTAATACATTACATAACTTTATGCATATCGTAACCTGGACCAGCTGCTGCTCTTAGGTTACACATATTATTGTCAAAATTATTATTATTATTATTATCTGAGACCTCCAAGTAGTCAAGGACTTATCGAGGGAGGCTGTAAATTACCCAACCCAACTATCACACCTTCCCTTAAATCTATTTACACTAGATGCACTCACTACCCGTAATGGCAAATTATTTCACTCACTCACTGCTCTCTGGGAGAAAAACCTAGCTCTTAACCCTTTCTTGACTGAGGACAACCTTAACTTCCATGTATGCCCTCGTGGTCTCTCCCCTCCTTCCATATAACGAAACGTTTCATCATTTCAAATGCCATAACACCCATTCAAGTTTATAGACCTCTCTCGTATCACCCCTCTTTCTCCTGTTAATCAGAGTCTGCAATCCACATACTCGCAATCTGTCCTCATAATCTAAATCTCATAATCCGGATATAATCTTTGTAACTCTTCTTTGCACCGTTTCCACAGCTTCCTTATCTCCATGGAACCCGGGAGACCTAATCTGCGCACAGTAATCCAAATGTGGTCTTATCCAAGCCTTATAAAGAGGCAAAATTACTTCCTTATCCTTACATGTCAAGGTTTGCTTCAATATAGAAATTATTCTCTGAGTTGTATTTGCAACTTTTGCTATGTGACCTTTGAACTTTAAATTGTTAAATGATTTTGTAATTGCTTAATATCAGTAGCATCCCTGATTGCCCTGCCTATCTTCGCATCATCAGCAAACAATTGCAAATCTGATGATAGACCCTGCTTGATGTCATTAATGTATAGATTAAACAATAATGGCCCAAGGACTGAATCCTGAGGTACATCTCTGGTTACCTTAAATCTGGCAGATTCACACCCATTGTATACTATTTTTTGATATCTGTCTGTCAACCATTACCTGATCCAAGTCAACAGATTATGTTCCAATCCCATATTCTCCCGTTTATACAACAGCCTATCGTGTGGTATTCTATCAATTGGCTTAGAAAAATCCAACATTATCATAGTGTATCCGTTCCCTTTATCCAACTCGGCCGTAAAATTGTTATAAAATATGAGCAAATTGCTAAAACATGACCTTCCTTTAGTAAACCCATGCTGTTCCCTGTATAGTATAGAATGCTTGTCTACCCATTTCTGTATACGAGTTCTTACCAACTTCCCTAAAATCTTCACTACCACACCGGAGATACTAATAGGTCGGTAGTTAGACACATCAGTTTTTGCACAACCCTTGTGCAATGGAACTATCATACATTCCTTCCATTACTGTAGAATCATTCCTGAGCTGAGACTCAAGTTATACAAATGTGTGAACGGCCTAGCTAATTCAGCTAGGCCGTTCACACAGATGGAATAGACAAGCATCTATTCCATCTGTCCCTATTGACAAATTCTTATCCAGGTTATGCAAGATCTCTTCAACCTCATTTTCATGAACCTCTGACTCTTCAACCAATGTACTAGCGTATTGTATTTGTACTAGCATATGAAGCTTAGAGTACAAATATCCGTCTGTCTTTCAATATTACATCAAACCGTACACAAGCAATGGAGATACTTCTGAAGACCGTGGATATTAATCGAATCGAGTGGTCAGCACGCTCCCCAGATTTTGATCCCATAGAACACGTTTGGGATGCAATAAGGAGTTGCACTGTTGCTTGAAATTCCTCCCCAGAAAACAAACAAAGCCTTATTCTTGCTCTGAAAGAGGAGTGGGCCAGTTTTCCTCAAGAACACTTGAATCACTTGGTGCTAAGCGTGGTATGATGCGAAAGCTGCATCGCAATTGGGGAAGGTGGCATATTCCACACTGATTCCATAGTCTCTCTCTCTCTCTCTCTCTCTCTCTCTCTGAATAGTTGTCTGTAAGCACTGGACGTTAATTCCTTAGCTGCATCCTTAGAAAATTTGTAACTTTTACCGCAATTTAATTTGTAAGAAATTTATAACATGTTTTGTGTAATGTAATGTATTAGTATGCTGGCAATAAATACATGTCCACATCCTCCTTACCTTTTGGACACCAGTGTATAAACAATTATATTATGATGGTGCAACAAGACAGGACGACGCATTATTAATTTCTTTTCCAATAAAAATATCATTATTTATGTCCTTATCTTTATCCGTTCGTTTCCTTAATTTAAATCTCGAAAAACGAGTAGAGGTGTTTCTGATGGATCTAAACTAAACGATTTTGTTTAGCATCATACAAAGAAAACAGTGCTTTCTTTATCTTCCTGCATACGAGACACAACTTCTGGAGAAGGCACGTCATTAAGAGACACAACATTGGTCTTAGAACCTTAAATTCCTGCTGGTATTCCTAACAACTAACAACCTTAAATATGTTGTAAGCCATTCGCAAAGAAGAAGAAGAGCATAACCATCATATTTAGGTGTTAGTCAGTCCTACAAGCTCATACATCAGAATTAATTACGTCTTCAAAATTTCCAGTGCTTATTGCGACATTATAATATCGGGCGTAATTTTATTATTCATATGCGCTCATTTCACTGTGACGTCGGTCATGAACGTTCTATCAGCAGCCAATCAGGTTCGAACGTGTTTAAAATGGTGCACTGCATGGTAGTCTATAAAGGGGTCTCCATCTAACTTCGCAACATATTCGGGCTAATCCGTATCTACTTATAAAATTATCGTATTTTTTCTTTTTTTTCTGTCTGTTATAATAGAGGTTGAGAACACCAAGAATGATCTTGGAATATTCATGCCCCTTAAACTCTGCAGATATGCTTTAATAATTTTAAGAATAATTAGTTATTTTATTTTATTAATTATTATTTAATTTATGAGCATGCGGTTCACGATTATTTATGTTTTTAGAGATTATTTCCGTTTTAACTCAGAAGATGACGCCACTGGTAAGAAGATGGATGTCTTCACTTGTCAAGCTACCGGACGTCTATTCTTTCCGATAGTTCTGTATCCTTGGCGTAGCGAAGTATTTGTTTAATCATGACCTGTCATTAAAGATGCCAATAATTTATGACATAATGACATCCCTCATAAAATATTCATGGGATCATTTTGCAAACATCTGAGCGCCGCTACCGTTCTGCTTGCAGGTAATGATCGTTTCCTTGACGACGAACTTAACTGGTGGTGGAATCAGCGGAGAAATCAAGTGACGTTTCTACTCGCTTATGTTCTTGTGGTACAGTCTTACACATTTCCCAAAACTTTAGTGCATAAATTATTTTAAGCGATTTCATTCGGTCATATAAAAAATTCCATCATAATGCGCACTTATTACAAAATGATTTAAAGGGTTATTTGGTGCTGCCATCTGTTATCGGTTACCAATAGTTGCACAAAAGTGTTCGGTAATATTAACTTTCTCTTTGTCAATATAAAATTTCACGTAAAAATTTTCTTTTCGAATTTCTTCTCTTCTCTTCCCACTCTCTTTATGTGGTTTTCTTCATTTCCTTTATTCCCTAATAGTATCATTATTTTTAATATTTTGATTAACGATATATTTCCATAAATATGTCGTTTTTTTTCTTTTAATTTATTTAGTTTCACCCGTCCCATTTTCTTTTCAAATTCTACCAATCTGCAGCAATTATCTCTCTAAATATATTTGATCTCTCTCTCTCTCTCCATCTTTAGTTCCATATTTCCCTCATTTTTTTTACCTTTTCTTTTGGCAGGAGAGATAAACTGTAGTATCTCATCACCTGGCGATTATTTTACAAAGATGAGTTCTTTCTTCTAGAAGATCTGGCTGGGAGTAAATTTTACAGAAAAATCAGTTTTTAAATTAGTTTTACTTTCAAAATGTTAGACTCGAGTGGGTGGTGCAGCAAAACATCTTTCGTATATGAAAGAAGATAAAGATCTATCTTCTAAAACCCGTTTCCGCTTTTGAATAGAAATGTAAATTTCTGGCTGCAAAATAAACATTTGTGACGTCATGTTGTCATGGAAATGAAGAATGCTTCCTATAAAAGTTTTTAAAAATGCAAAACTAGTTGAAACGCCTTCAGCGAATCCAAGGTTTGCATATGCAGTCTGTCTTTATAAATTCACTCACCTTTAGTGTAGAAGAAAAAACACAGGAAGGTTATTTCAGATGAAACATTAAAAACCCATGGATCAAAAGCGGCGTTTTCCTTACTTTGATCTCGTGTTAATCCAAATACGGCAATGGCAAATATTATGACATAAACTTGAAAGGTCTCTATGCTAACCAGTACTGAACACTATTGAACTTCAACACTGTGCCTTTGAGGCAAACTTAGAACATTAGACTGTGCCTTAGAATTCGGGACTGCTCAATAATCTACGATGCCGAAGAAGAATGTCAGGATATTCATAAGCAGCTATCAGTAGCATGTATTCATCCTTACGTTGTCTGTTGTTGACGGAAGTAGATTTTTTCCCCAAAAGTCCAAATTTTAAATTGATTGCTTCGATTTCTGACTTATTAACCCGTCACATCTATTCCTAGAGACAATTAGGTGTCATCTGATTATAAACGGTGATATACGATGTCGAGAGTTAAGACATGGAAATGCCCCAACCTACTAAGGTCATTCTATTTTTGGAAACGCGTCTTGCCTACACCCGCTGAATAGCCATTTCCTTCCTTCACGCAGCACTAGTTTCTGAGCAGAGCGGTTGTTGCAAAGAGATGCACTGCCTGGAAACAAGTCAGCGGACATCATAGTGTGAGGAACAAACAGCCATAGCGCCCACCTTAATACGATGTAAGCCCCCCTTTCGCTGCAATAACTACAGCAATCCTACGGAGCATACTTTCCACATGCGATCAATGGGAATTTTGGACCATTCTTTCTGTAGGCATGTAATGAGGATTTTTGTGGAGTTGATTTCCCTTGTCTTCACCGGACGCTCCAGTTCATCCCACAGAAGTTCAGTAGGGCTGAGACCAGGATTCTGTGGAGATTAGGCAAGTGTGGTGACGTTCATGTCTAAAACCCACACAGTTAGAGCAGCAGCCTTATGATAAGATACATTGTCTTGCTGAAAGAGACAATGGTCACTTCCTTATAAACGCCACAAAGTAGGAAGCATTGCATTGTCCAAAATGTTCACATACCTCTTCGGAGTTAAATGTTTTTGGCACCAGAAACAAAGATCTGAGGCCAAACCAGGAAAAACAGGACCATACCATTAGACCGAAACGTCCGAATTTCATAGTTGAAGAAAGGCATTTCGACGGGGATCATTTACATCCACACCAGTCTGTCGAGTCGGTAGAGGACAACATATCGTGATTCGTTGCTCGATATCACAGCTTTCCAAGCTTCCAAATCCCGCTGTACATGCTCTTTACGCTGCTGACGACGACGCTGAATGTTCGTTCGGGTAATGCATGGCTTGCATGTTGCGATCTTACCATAGAAACCCATGTTGGGAACCTCGGTTCTGCATGTTTTTGTGCAGATTCGTGTTCCAATCAATGCGCAGAACTCCGCATTCAACGTGTCGGCCGTGGAATTGCGGTTTTACATATTATCATTTCGGAGCACCCTACACGCACTTTCGGTGAGTGTGGTGAATCGTCCGCTGTGGGGGAGCACTTAAAGTTGACCCCCACTGTATTTACATCTAAGTATGGTATCACGGATTGTTGACTAAAGATGGCCCAATTTGTGAACAGTTTGCCCAACAGATAGGGATGCAACGTGGCATTCAGTCCAAACGCCTCTCTCAAAGTTAACTTCTCCCAGCCATTTCACCCGAACACAGTTGCGCTGACTTGGTACATCATATTCCTTCAGTTTATACCGGCTATAAATAATTGACTCGTTACATGGTCAGATACACCTTGCCAATGGGAGTATCCGTTGACTTTGTTTCCAAGCAATGTAGTGGGAAGTCACCTAAGAGCAGTTTTTGGACTCATAGTCTTTCACGTGGAAGTCAATCATCATTACAGTTTCATATAATGTCCGTACAAAGCTGAATGTGTGGTTTCTTTGAAGGACGCATTTTTATTTGGATCCCTCAAAAGGTTTTATAAACTTTTCGTATCGCGGGAGAGTTTAAATTTTTTTTATATATTTCTTCAATTTTTTATCATTTTCTTTATTTCGTAGGGTGATTCAACGGCGGTGAGCCCCTGTTACAAGGAGGTACTGCACCACCTCAATCCCTCCCTATTTTTATCCGGGCTTAGAACCGCTGACAATTCAGACTGGAGGGATCGTCTTAGGTATTCCTGAATGTATCCTTGTGTGTTAACGGGATCGGTTTGCCTCCTTGCGGGATGAAAAACCCCAGTTAAACTGAGTAGAAAAACCCTGCTGTCAATGCCCAAGACCGGATAACTTGGCTATGGCTGAGGAAAATCCTTAAGCCCCTCACGTCGTCGACGGGAATCGAACCTAGGACTCTCCTTCCTTAGGCATATGGTTGCGAAGCGCATAGCCATTAGGCTAACCGCGCAGAGAATAATTTTATATACTTTATTTATTTTTACTTAGCTCGGAAACTCTTCTCTTGAGACCGAACAATTCGTCTCAGGCCACCATTAGGTGTCGCTGGGTCACACACAGGTTAATGAAACTCATCTACCACCTAAAGACGATGACGTACATCCATGACCACGATGGGATTTGAAATCGCACACTGCTGATTATAGAAAGCGGATACGATAAACTCGAAGCCAACTAGCCCGTTTAAAAATTGATTTTTGCGTTGTGATTAACAGCGGTCTACCAGACGTCGCTGAAGATACCATTACGTTTTCTCTCCAACTTCTGTACAATATTTCCAATGAACGATTTTAGGAGTTCCCTCGATGTAATGTGAAGAGATGTACATTCACTGCTGCTGATTTTAAGTGTTCAGAAGCTAGGTTTTACATCAGACCTTCCTGAGCCTGTGTTATTAATCCATTTATACAAACATTGTACTCGCAAATTTCTATTTATATGCTTTGTACTTGATGTCTGGAATTTTCTCTGGAAATGAGAATATTGAACGCAGAATTATAAATACGCATATATGAATAGTTGAAAATGTCCTGGAAAGAGGATCGAAAACTATATCAGTACGTAAAACTGAATGGATATAAACAGATAGCCTTAGCAGTGGTAAAAGGTATAAAATCTTCTCAAAGAAGAACTATCTAAGTTCTTCTTTGAGAAGATCTAACGTACTTGAAGTTCTTGAAAAGATCTAACTTTTTTATTGTACTTTCAAAGGAAAACGTACTGGTCTGTAAATGCCTGTGAAACTGCAGTATGGATATCGTTGAAGAAATGTTCTCTAAATGATAACAAAAGTGCGTATGGAATATTTTTGAATGACTCTTTGTTTGGTAGAGTGGCATTGGCTTCATGAAGATAAGTAACGTTTTTCATCTGTAAAAGAAATGAAAACTGTGTCAGCTAGCGAAGGATATTACAGTATTACAGCCTTATTAAAATATTATAAACGATACAAAGTATAACACAAAATTAGAAAACAGAAATTGAAAAAAAAAGATAATCAAAAAGGAAAAGGAAAACGCAAAAATAGTTGGTTGCTTAAAGAACCTCACTGCTGTGGGAGGACATTATTCTATAAATCGCATAAGATTTCAGGAAATCTTAAAATGTTTGCTATTGGAATGAGCATTAAAAATTGACGTCTATTAATCAGTTAACCAGTAACCTCGATCTGTGTTTCGGTCCGCATGTTATACAGATTTAAACAGTATCCCCCACGTGCTGTTTATTTATTTGTTATTCCTACTCTGAAACTTGCACACGCCGTTGTTTCTTTCCCACACGAATCAGCAGTGAGGAAGAGGTGGAGTTTTACAGCGTTGACACCGCGAAGATTAGTTTGCACGAAGGGGGAGGAATGCTAATCCTAATGGTTAAACTTTCAGTGGAATGAGAGGAACAAACTTTGTTTCAAAACTTAAGAAGTGTTTCTTTGTTGTGCTGCCTAGGAAGACGAAGCAGAGAAAAAATGCACACTTATATTGACCTTTACAGTTTTCTCTCTCACCTAAACAAAAACGGGCAAATTTAATGCAGAGATCACGTGTTGTTTCTACTACATCCTGGTAACTTTAGGAGTATAAACAACTTACTGTTGTTTATATTCCTACAGACGTTTTTCCCATCTTCATTTTAAAATTAGATGAATCGTCTACTTGTCTATTGGGGATGTGTATAAAGCATGTCGAGTAATTAGAAATTATTCTAAATTTTAAAGAGAAGAGTCGAGAATTTCATGTGGGTAGATGCAAGGTGTTTGTGCTCAGACTAACAAGATCACCGATGAATATTTTATAGGGAACGTGTGAGGTCATTTTCAAGGATCATTTAGGCATTCGTCTTGCTTACTTAGGTTTAGGAGAAAAAAAAGTTGCTGTCAAGATATCTTGCTCAAACAACAGTTTTAAGCTTGTGACTGCTCCTTACTAATCATATATTTGTGCTTTGTAACGCCAATTACTTTTTTGTCAGTAGTTACGCGGCTCAGTGGCTCAGTCGAAAGATGCAGCGTGTCCTGCTTTTGTTTGTGCGAATGGTGTTCAACTGAACGGAATATTCTGTATACTGGGGAATCAGCAGGACTTTTCCTTCCAGAAATTCGATTTACTTCTGCGAAAAAGGACAATTGATGGGAGTATATGTGCAATTGATTTTTATAAGTTTTAATTATTACAATACACCTATTTATTCTTCACAATTTCACAACACACTTCGCAGTGCTCGGTCCTTTTTTGCTTGAAGATCACCCAGAACCAATAAACGCTACACTCTGTGCCATTCTTCTGTTAATAAAAGGACAGTCACTGCGGATTCTATTAAAACACAATGATCTTTTATTTATTTAGGAGGAGGAGAATCTCATTTCACTTTACCACATTTACACTTTTCTCTTTACATAAAACACAATTGAAAAAGTATTTGTACACCTTACGTGCCATGCAAATTTCGGATTCTACCACATGCATATATTCAGGGAGTGTCTGTATAAGTCTGGTAATAAAAGGTGGGATGTGCTGCATGTTTTGCGCTGTACTCAATGTCAAGATAAGACTTTCGACTTAACTGACCGACTTCTAACGTGGGATAGTAGCTGTGTGTCACATCAGTGATCTTTCTGTTCGTGATATTGACGTCCGTCTTATACCGAAATCCACTTTTGTTTTTGTCATTCGTTGATGGTGCTACCACAATAAGAAAACTCCCTGGGAAGCCATCGATATTTAATGATCGAGATCGGCGAGTACTGTCTCGGAATGTTCGAGCATCCCGCACGTCATCAGCGACAGAACTCGCAGTCAACCTGGGAAATGCTGCAGGAACATCTGTCAGCACTAGAACTGTCTACAGAGAGTTGCCTACCTTAGGTTTACCACGGAAGAGCTGCTACGAACAAGTCACATATGACTCTTCCCTTCAAAGCCAAATGACGTTTGACCTAGTGTCTTTCACCGTTCGTGGACTGTAAAGTATTGGGAAAAGGTTCTGTGAAGCAACAAACTGCGCTTTCAAATGTTTCATTCTGATGGTCGTGTTTGGATCTGGAGATTACCCGAGGAACGGTTCCCGCAGGACTGTATCATTCCAACTTTTAAGTTTGGTGGAGGCTCGGTAATGGTATGGAGGATATTTCATTTGGATGGGGATTGGTCCATTGATGAACGTGCCCAAAACCATGACGTCTGATTGCTACCTGGACATCTTGGACAACTTCATGTTTCCGATGCTGTGGAAGTACTTCGGCAGTGACTGTTGAATATTTCATAAAGAGGCATTGCTCCATGCCATACTGCACTGCGCGTCCGAGACTGGTCTCTACCAAACAACTTTGAAGTATTGGACCGGCCGGCTCAGAGTGGAGACCTCAATCCCCATCGAACATCTTTGAAATGAATTGGAACGCTGAATTCGCTTCACAGCAAAGATTTCCTTTGCAAGGGGGAATGGAAGAATATTCTTGTTGTGGAATATTCGTATCGGAAATTGGTTGAAAGCATTCCCCGAAGGGTAGTTGCTGTCATTCAGGCCAAAGGTGGTGCCACTCGGTACGGGAAATGTAGTTAAAATGCACTTTTGACCACAACTGATGTGTAAATAATTTTGTCAACATATCAATATACTTTTGTCCAAACACTTTTGTTAATGATTTTTCAGAAATCGCTATGAAATTCTCAGAAATATTCTCAAAAATTTTCCTCAAAATTACTCTGTTACTTTGTTTTTGCTACTCTGTTTCTTGTATGTACTCCAATGCTGTCAGATCTTATATTTCGGTCTACTACGACACTTCTTATATCAATCCACCTAGATAACTGCCTTCCATCGGAACATTTTCCTGTCATTTCTGCATTAAACACCTTTTACTGACTTCCATCCCATTCTTTGTAAGCGATCATACTATCGGAGCTTATCTCCGCTAGCACATAATGGAATTTCAAGTTACATCGTAATGTCTTTCATTTTACATGATGGTACTATTTCCATCAGTACCCTCCTCTTTCTCATTTGTTTCTAGTATTTGATCAACCGTTTTATTTTAAACATTACTCTTACTTCCATAACGTGAAACTGGTTTTAACACTGTGCTGCCTGCTTCTGCAATAATTTCTCTCTTATTTTAATACATGTTTTTCACTTCTCTTCCCAATTTTTCTATTCTACTATTTCAAATTTTATTTTCCACATCACTAAATTGTATATAAAATGACTGAAGTGTTTCATTTGTGTTTTAGGATCTTCCTTTAGAATACAGTTAATATTTTTCTTGTTCTTGACTGTTTTTATAGTTTATATCTTTTCATTGCTGATTTGAATTTTATACCATGAGTCTTATAGATTTTAAAACTGAATCCTGAAGTCATGTGGATTTATTCTTCACTTTATTCAACTGAATACAATAAAGAGCTGCGATTAACATCTCCAAATTTGACATCAAGTTTAATGTCGCTCCTCTCCTTCATCATTTGATCCATATAGTGGATGAATATAGTGCGGAAATGGTGTATATCCTTATCTTACATCAAACCATCTTCCTGCACCTCCTTCAATTCTAACTGGCGACTTAAAAGTTAAAGATGGATTATATTTCTCTGTTTACAACGTTCACTCTATCCATGCATTTGTAACGTTTTGAGCATACTTTTTCTTATCACCTTGATCTTTCCAGATTAATAAGACAAATGCGTATTCTTTTTATAGTTTCATAATTTCTCAACTATTTTCGTAAAGTATTCCAGGTAATCCGTATTTGGTTGACACGACACGTCTAATTCTTCAGCTAGTTTCTCTTCCATAATTTTCTTCCTTCTCAAGTAAATTTTAAGAACTCTTACCTATAAGACTCTTACCTATAATTAGTGATTCTGGCATTGTTTTCTTTTTTTCTTTATTTCTTTCTTTTTTTTCAGCCTCCTGAATTTTCCAATGCAATTACTGTAAACTTTTTATACATTTTCTTCTTCCATTTTTAAGAATTTCTGGTGCAATAAATCTACTCCAGTTGCGTTTTCCACATCTCAGATTTCTGATGGTAATTTTTCTACCTCGAGTATTGATACGTATTCATGATTTTATTTCTCTTGAATATTTCTACAACTGTTCTGGTTTCGTTTTATATTCTTTCGTGAAGTAATAATCGAGAAATTCAAAACACATTTCAGTCTTCAGTCTGAAAAAAGTTTATCACCTCTGATTTCTTTTACATTACGCTTTTTTCTCTCTTTACTACTTTTTGCTTCCTTCGTAATTTTCCAAGCACATTCGACATGCTTTCTTCTTTTCCAAGTCTCCTTTCTTAACTTTTAAAGCGACCACAAGTCAGAATTTTTCTATCCTTACAAACAACTTTACCTCATGCTTTCCTACCTGACTCGATCAATCCTTTCTGCGGAAGTTTCTACTGAGTCTCTAAAGATTGTTTCTTCTTTAATACTGTAACTGTAAAATGTCTGAAGTTTTGTTTTAAATTTTCAAACTTTTTCGAGTTTTTCTTTATCGGAATTTGCATTTGCAATTGTTATCCGCTTCTCCAGTTCGTCTTCAAAATTTATGATCCCTTTGATGCCATTAAAATCATTCTAAATATATTTTTTCGAAATGTATTCATTTTTCCTTCTTAATACAAAACGTAATCTCTTCCTATTTCTGATCTTATATACAGTCTCGTCAACTGAAATAGCGTGAATATCACTAAACGTAATCACTGAGACGTTTCTTTCTTGTATCTCCTATTATGGGAATCTGACGCCTGGGATTCATTTTCTATATCGTTCTTTAGATCTCCTACAAGGAAAACATTTTTTTTTTCGTTATGTCAAATGCATTCTATAAGGATTCGAAAAATTCCTCCACTTCTTTCTCAGTAGAACCTTCGGTGGTAGTCCCGTCGCCACCCATTCAATAAGCTGATCATCGTATTTAGTATTGAATGATATAGCTGTCTTAAGATAGTACAAGAATTCTAAGGAAAACTGTACAGTAAAGATGATAATGGCATAGTAAACTCATACCTAAGAAAAAAAGACCACCAATCCTACGAGAAGTAGTTTACCCATGATATAAAAAAGTGAGCCAGGGAAAAGCCTCAGGAGAAGACGGAATTACTGCAGACATCTTTAGATGTTGCTAGTCTAGAGGTAGAGACAATATTTGCCCAACTATTTACTGAGTGACTTGACGAATGCCAAATTCCCACGGAGCGAAACAATGCTACAGTGATTCTTGTGCATAAAAAGGACCGAAAAGACCTGATAAACTACAGACTTATTAGCTTCTTTCCTGCAATTGAAGTGTTCATGGAATATTGTCGCGTTCTATCTTTACTCAGCCACGTGAACAAGCAGGTTTCAGAAGTGGCTCATGCAACATAGATCACATGATAGCACTACAAGAACTAACAGAGAAGTCCAATAAATAAAGACTCCCACCTTTTTTGGTCTTCATTGACTAGAAGAATGGATTCGTTTCCATAAGCACATCGGCAGCCATTAACTCTCTGAAGTCTTGCTCCAAAGATTATAACTACAGTAAAATTTTCTCCAGTATCTATGAGAATATAACAGCAACATTCAGACTTTATGAAGACATACAGCCTGTCAAAATTGGGAAAGGAATACGGTAAGGAGACACCATATCATCAGAGATTTTAATACAACACTACAGAGTGCTTTTCTAGGAATGAATTGAGAAGGAAAATTATTCAAAATTCATGATAAATCTTTACCCAATTATACTTTTCAGATGACATCGTTATTTTTGTAAACACTCCAACTATAAACTTGTGAGTTTAAGCGTTGCTAAATCTATAATTGGTAAATGTATATTTGTAAATGTATAACTATATAATTATTAAATGTATAACTGGCCTGGTAGGCTACTTCTGGTAGCAACTTCTGTGTAAAGAGTGCTTCCAAAAGCTACGTTGTTTAAAAAAATAACGAGCGATACTAGTTCGAATTTGTATTAGAAGTAAATTGTGGTGTTAATGGCCTTAAATATAAGTTATTTTGTACGGCAAATTACATAACATCGCAAATGGCACTAATGCAAAGTCCAATAATGGCGTCCAAAACATCATGTTCAAGGAATTCAACTAAAAAGATAAAATGTGTTGAAAATGTTATGAAAGCGAGTGTGAGAAATGCTGATCAGTCGGTAAATTGAAGTATCAGGAAACATACGTGACACTGTGTGCGAAAGATAGTATTGAGACGAGGGATGACGACCAAAAGAATAGTAGTATGAAAGATGCGAAGAATGAAAGTTAGCTCTAATGAGAGATAGCGCGCTTATACGAAATTACCAGCTGTGAATCATATTGATGAAACTGTGTCCAGTAAATTGATGAAACCACGGATCTGAGTGTGCCAGTGGATCGACAGTTGAATCGTCGTTTTCTTTATGAATCTTAGATTCATAAAGAAAACGTACCTCTTCGTCCAATAGTTGATGGAAGATCCTCGCCCATGTACTTACTAGCAAAGCATCTGGCAAAAATTAATGAAAGGAACAATTAGACACACAGAGACCTACATTAAAAACTCTCAACAATTTGTAGAAAAAATCGAGAGTATTAAAATATCAGAAACGGACATTATGGCTAGTCTTGATGTAGTGTCCTTATTCACTAACGTACCGATCGTAGAGGTGGTTAACATTCTGAAAGATCTTTTCCCTCAAGACATCACACAGCTGTTTCATCATTGCCTGAAATCAAATTTCTTCAAATTTAACAACACTGTATACAAACAATTGGAAGGACTAGCCATGGGTAGCCCTCTGTCACCACCATGCGCAGACCTTTTTATGGAAAAACTTGAAAAGGATATTCTTTCCACCATTGTACCAAAACAGTCAATTTGGTGGAGATATGTCGATGACGTGTTCATCATCTGGAAAGATACCATGGAAAACCTTCTCCTGTTTCTGAACAAAATCAACTCACTACACAATAAGATCAAATTCACTTTAGAACTAGAGAAGAACAAAGAACTTCCTTTTCTTGACAACCTAGTGAGGAGAGAAAATAACAATTTCCAACTGTCCATTTACAAGAAACCCACAGATACTGGTAGATATCTACATTATTCGTCCAACCATCATAGATCACAAAAACACAGCATCATTCACATGCTCCGTAATAGAGCCTTAAGGTCGATTTCAAAAGAAACAGATGTGCAGAGAGAACTGTCACTAATAGCTAACACTCTATCTCTTAATGGATACCCTTCTAACATTTTAAACAAATGGCTATTTAAAGACAACCTCCAACAACGTGTTACGGTGCCCCAATATGTGTCCACAGCTGTCATTCCATATATTAATTCATTTTCCACAAAATTGGCGGGAATGTTAAAAGCTCATAACATCAGAGTGGTTTTTAAACCAACTACCATGATCAGAGAAGTCTTAAGATCACCCAAAGATGAGGTACCTTTCTTCAAATGTCCTGGAGTATATGAAATTCCATGCACGTGTGGCCTTTCTTACATTGGTCAGACTTCTAGAAGTTTTGAAATAAGACAGAAGGAACATGTGGGGGATGTCAATCATAATAGAATCATCACATCTAGTTTAGCTCATCATTTCTCAACATCAAATCACGTTATAGATTGGAAAAACAGTTCTATGCCTTACATCGAGAATGACTACAGATACAGAACTTTAAAAGAAGCAGCTGTGGTATTACGCACAGGCAATAATTTAAATAGAAATCAGGTACTATTCTTAAAGACATATGGAAAAATCTCATCATCTCTCTCAGTTCGACAGAACTACAATATGCAAAAAACTACACAACACGTGGTCATGTACCGGAATCTGACGGAAGCTTTCGAACACATGCACGCCTTCAAACAGATTGATCAAATGTAACGGCCTAACAGTTACTAAAGTGTATGTTTTTAATGTAACTTAATGCATTTGTTTTCACACCAGTTCAGCCTTGAAAATGCTAGACAGTGGCTAGTGAAACTTGTTGGCTCTTTGTATATTTTATCATTTATCTTCTGGTCTTTTAATAATAAAAGTTCTTTATTTTAATACATCAGACCAAATATGTACAATTTATAATTAACACAGATGAAAGTTTTCAGAACAGGTCTGGTGGATGGAGAACTAGGGACAAGATATTTTGCTTGGAGGGTGGCGAATGAGTAGAATTGGTTGCCAGAGTCTGCTGTGAGTGCCATGTATGAGTTCGAAGCAAACTATGATAGATATTGTGTGAATATTGGAGAGTACTTGGCTTAGCGTTTAGGGCTTCCGTCGATGAGTCTACTGGATCCATAGAGTTGCCCGTGAAAGTAATTATGTACACAGATTCAGAATTTATAGACTATAGACACTAACAAAAAATAAATTGGCAATAAATTCACATTGGTAAGGATTTTACAGGCAACTATTTTCTGATGATGCAGAGGTAGGTAAGATAATCAGGTATGTGATGATATGAGTGCTTGCAAAATCATTCGAACGGGCTGAAATTGTGGGCATGGGAAAATGGCTAAATGTAAAGTCAAGCACTTTGATGTGATTAAATATCCAATCTCATATTATATTCGTGGGATTATGCTAAAAGAAACGGATCAGGCTGGGAATCTTGGAATGTTAGTAGATAGGAAGTTGACGTTCAGGAGCCGAAGATTGAAACGAACTTTCACATGTGAAGATTTGGATGTCATTTTGCCTCTTTACAAGGCTTTGATAAGACCTCACTTGGACTACCGTGTGCAGGTCTGGTGTCTCCTGCTTTACATGGTGATGTTGGTAGTGAACAGAGTAAAGAGGAGAACGTTATAGATGATGTCGGGATTGTGGAATATTGATTATGGAGACAAACTGAGAATTTGTAGACTGCAGACACTAGCAAACAGGGGAAAGAGGGGGTGATGTGATTGAGACTTAAACTTCTGAAAGATTCATGAAGAATTTCAGTTGATAGAATTTTTCATTTTATGGAGGGTGACGAAAAGACAGGATGGCATCCTTTAAAGCTGAGAATGAATGCCTCTAAGAAGGGGGTGAGGGCTAGATTTTTCTCTCACAGGGTGGTGCGTGATTGGAATGGATTGCCATTGGATGTTGTGGTGCAAATGGTGTGATTGAGTTCAATAACAGGAATGATGATAATAATTATGCCAAGGGAATTCAAAATTCAAGCCTTCATCCTCATTAGAGAAGGGGAACTTGGTGAGAAAAATAAAATTTCTTGAGAATGAAAACATGAAAAATATTTCCACAGCCTAAAACTATTTTTAAAATTCAAGACTTACTATTGTTACAGAATTCTTTCAAGAGTCGCTGAGGAACCTCCATTAAAGAGTACGTGAACGTAGTCATTAACTGTAGCAAAGCATGTACGAGATTCACAGATCTATGCAAAGTCTTGAACAAAATAATTCCCTTTATCCTTTCTAGGTTTCTCACAGATTGGACTGGACTTCAGCATTCTCACAATCAATCTGCGAAACTGATTTTGATCTTCTTCTATAGTTTCTCAATGGCCATTTTAGAGAAAATAAAACATAACTGCCTTTATCTTTCACTCCATCATCACGCTTTGTACATGGTGATGAAAGTAAAATAAATGCTAACACTGTAGAAGTTTACCAACGTACATGTCACATATCCATCCGGCTATCGAACACCGTTTTCCTGCTTTAGACGGTGCGCATAAGAAAGTTAAAATCATCGTGCGATAATAGTTTATGAGGTCGACTTCCTCCACTTTCTTTCACATAAGCTTTATTTCTGTTGCATAACTATTCATGTTTGAAAATTAGAAATGGTATTATCAGTAATTTTCATGCTTGTCTATAACTCAGTTAAGACACTTCTATTCACAAATCATAGCTTCTAAGGCTGTGCTCCTTTGGAACGACCACCAAGCTTGTAAAAGTACACTACCCATACCCCCATATCGCGGAATAACTTTCATCTTTATTCTCAGCCTTTCAATGCACTATCATGTGGAAAAGGCCCTAGTGTTTGACCAAATACAAGGGCCTTTATCACATGCCAGTGCAGAAAAGTCTTATTTCCATTAGGTGGTGTGTGTGTGTGGATTATTGGATTATCTAGCAGACACGAAGTAATCAGATTTAAAAAATATAGCTTAAGAAAAATATTGCATTAAGCAGAAACAACCGAAACTCATTTTATGATATAATTCTCTCTCTCTCTTTCTCTTTCTCTTTCTCTTTCTCTTTCACTCTCTATCTATCTATCTTTCGTTTCTCGTCCTTTCTTCATTTCTTCTTTCTGTTTGTTACTCTCTCTCTCTCTCTCTCTCTCTCTCTCTCTCTCTCTCTCTCTCTCTCTCTTTCTCTCTCTTTCTATTGTTAGTTCCTTTCCTTCTCTCTTTCTTTTTTTCATCCTGTTTTTCCACTTTCTTTTTCTCCTTTCAGCTTCTTCTTTCATTCTGTTACTCTCCCTCTTTCTTTCTTTCTATCTTTCTTTTCTTTTTTTCTCTCTTTACCTTTCTTTTTTCTTCTATCTTTTTCTCTTCTTTCATTTTCTCTCCTCCTCTCTTTCCTTTTCTCATGTTTTTCTATTTTCTTTTTCTCCTTTTTTCTTTCTTCTTTCCTTCTGTTACTCTCATTCTCTGTCTTTCTTTTCTATTTTTCCTTTCTCTCCTTCTCTCGTTCTCTTTCTTTCTTTCTATATTTCTTTTTCTCCTTTCTTTTTCTCTTTCTTCTGTCCTTCTCTCTCTCTCTCCCTCTCTCTCAATAAGAGCTTAATATAGTATGCAGAAAGAACACTATAATTAAGCTATCTTATCATATTAATGTGTAGCATTTCGTAGCTGCTTCTCTTCGGCATGGATAATTCAACATTCGCCTAAAGAAGAGCAAGGAATTTTCACTGGTTGAAATCAGTCTGGTATGTTGCAGGCATGAACTGAATAAGTGAACCAACTGATGAAGCTAAAGGAGTTCAATCAGTGATCAGGGATCCGTCGTGATTACCACGAGTTTATACGATACGATAAAGTAGTCGGTTAGTGGAGATGAATATTATTATGAATTACAAAAGTTTTTTTTTTTATCACGAGCAGTAAAAATATAGCTGTCATTATCGAACGGCAGAATCCATTCTATTAAAAATAGGCTCTTTACATATACATAGAAACATGTGTATGTCTGGTGAACTTCCATTGATCTGCCATTCCCTTTACAGGTGTACGAAAACATTCTAGGAAACTGGAAGCAGTCGTGTTCACCACACTTCGAAAACCCTGGAGACAAAAGAGACCTTCAACGTTTACGTACACGCCCACCATTAGCATCGCCATCAAACACATTAATCCTCTATTTTCTCTGCCAACCAACAAGTAGCGCAAGCTCGGCAATCAAGCTATCTCATCTTGCGTCCATTTGTTGCTATGTCAACAATCAAAGCCGCGACGCATTTCTTCCTAATGGCAGTTTAATCCTCTTGCTGTATTCTCGAAAACTTGTGACTTTATCATCATTCTTAGATTCAATCTTTCTCTACAGCGGTCACGTCCGTCTGTCTTGTTAAAGATCGTGTATTCTTGTACCTTCTAAGAATATCCGTGCTCTTTCAGAAGAATTCTATATGAACAAATAAGAAGTGGAACGCCACCTTAGTTGTACAGCTGAAGTGCCAAAAGTAATACTTCTATAAAAATGTTGGCTTTTGTTTAAGCAATCAATTAACTCGTAATCTTCTTATATACCGTGTAAAGGTGCATGCACGCCTACGCACCCCACACACACACACACACACACATCAGCATCATCACAATTATCTCCTTTAAGAAACACTTCTGTATGTCCCGGTGATCATCAGTCCTCATGTAAATCTGGATTATACAATCATTTTCATACAACGGAAATATGAAATAAAATAATTTTTATGTTCATTTGAAACAAATGTTTTATCACGAATCTCCTTAATATCGTTTCGTGAATAAAATCTTTATATTAAGATATAACTAATTCATTGATAATCACGTAATCCATTCTGTTCCTTTACTTTACTCCATTGCTTCTCCTTACGCCTATTTTTGTTATGTGAGTTGTTTTGCGGATATACGGAAAGCAGCAACGCAGTCTAAATCGTAAATTGCGCATTTGGTTTAGGCGGGTGTCCATATTTGCAAGTGCATTGCGCCACCTGAATGTATCGCCGATACATTCAGGTGGCGCAGTTACTGGCGTAACTCATTCCTGAATGAGTTACGCCAGTAATTCATTCAGGAATTTGAATTTACGTTCTTCTCCTTCTACGTGTCAGGCCTACTGAACTGTTGCAGGGCTTAACTTGAGCCCTTCTAAGTCGTGCCTGTCCCGAGGATGACTAGCCCTATGTCTCCCTGTATGTCCTGTGGCTGTAGCTCGTGAGTTCACGGGACCAGTTGCTCGCGGAGGAAAAACCCCAGATACACTGGGGAGAAAAACCCTGAAGTCCACGCCCAAGACCGGCTAACTTGGCTATGTCTGAGAAAGATCATTAAGCTCCTCACATCGGCGATGGGAATCGAATACAGGACACTCCTTTTCCAGGCAGATGGTTGCGAAGCGCATAGCCACTAGAACAACGCGCGGACTTGAATTTATGTTGAGAAATGTTATTTTACGTGTAATGTATTTCAGAGATTTATTCGGCGAAAAATATGATAACTTAGTTAACAACACTTTCGTCAGTGCTTAATTAATAGCGTATTGTATTTGATCGCGGAATATTAAAAAATAAAATGGAAAGAAGATACATAATTCCAAATAAGTTTTCCTTTGGTCAAGCTGTGATTATCTCATCAAAACCAAACACTTAAATCAGAATAATTTCATTTCTAGTTACTGAAATTCCTCAGGTGTCTTTTTAAGGGAATAATGACTAAAATGAGTGCCCTGAATAATTAATGCATGCATAATATTTTTATATTATTTCTAAAAAAAAACCTTGATAAAAACAGTGCAATTTATATACTTGATGTTGCCATTAATAATAATCACGAGTATCTCAAACAACAACAAACTAGTCCTGCTGTTGCTTTTACATCACCTAAAAGATTAACACACCTGACGGAATGAGAAGAGCAGAGGGGGGGATGGGAGGGGAGGGAAGAATATATTGAGACCAACACGCAAGCTAGTTTTGCCTTCCTGATGAATGTTTCCTCGCGAGACTCAGGGTGAAGTAATCACAATCCAAATGAATGCAGGCTAACTGCACGAGCACGAAGATGCCCAGGAATTAGGGAGCCAGCCATTTGATCACGTGACAGCAATCAGGGGGATAAAATGCGCGATATTTTGGCTTAATTAGGAGTCCATATTTGCAAGCGTTTGCAAACTGCGCCCCCTGGTTGTAGCTGAGCTGCGAATAACTCACGAGGGAATTTGAATTTGTGTTAACGACAGCCAAGGTGGGGTGGCCACATGCTAATCGCTGATAAAAATTGAGCTCTCTCGAAATTATTGGCATCGCCATTAGCATTAAACATTCATTTTCTTCACTGCGTGATGAAAGGTTCATCGTAAAATATGCAAGACTGTAGTGTTTCTGAATGGTTAATGATGGTAAAGAATTGGTCCACGGATGGGTAGGGGGCGCTAGCAAATGTGCTTCAGATATTTATTAGGCGAAAAATATGATAACTTAGTTAACAACACCTTCATAAGTGCTTAACTGGTAACGTATTTGATCGCAGAATATCAGAGTAAAATAAAGAATAAGATGTGTAATTCCGAATAAGTTTTCCTTGGTCAGTCTGTGACGTTTTTTATTCGTTGAACGGTCAAGTTGCGTAACGAAGAAAAAAAAGAAAAGAAAGGAAAGCGATAACGTTTTATTCTACTGATTCCCAATAGAAGAGCATCTTTCGTCCCAAAAATATACGAAGAAAGAATCTTCAAAGGAGGTGGACCTGAAGGATTAAATTAAACGTGTATCCTAGTAACTATATAATAAGTCACTGCAGACATTCTGAAGTTACTTCAGTTTTATTCCACTTTCTTGTCAATTCCCGAAAGTGAGTAAGGGGAGCAACCGAAAGCCCAATATCCGCAAAAAAAGAGCAACAGACATCAAAAGCTACCCACAAGAGAATTCCGACTGGTATTCCATGAATTCTCTAGCATGTTCCATTCTGGTGATGGCGAAGAAGTTGATAACTGGATTCCTGTAGATCCATGGCTCGCTAAAAATGATTCTCACTTCAGCCATCTATCTATCAGTCACCACAGAAAAAAAACAGTCGTGAAATGTCCCAGATTTGGTAAGGTCAAATATAGATGGTCTTCCCATTCTGTTGAATCTTCTGCATTAGCATAAAAGATAATTTTATTGTCATATAACGTTCTACGTTTCGAACTGACATTTTTTCCCAAATGGAAAACAATCACTGTTCAGTATGTCCATTATACTTGAAAAATGGCGTCATCTCTGCTGTGGAGATATTTTAGGATGCAAGATTTTGTTAGAGGGACCAAGGCGCTAAAGCATAGAAAAGACATTTAGACTAACAATGGGACCATTAAAAACCTAAAATTAAATTCGCTACTATAGTCGTTTATACTTGGGCTAAGAAAGTTTCATTAACTCCCTCATATGATTATGAGTCAATGAAATCGACTTTGTCCAGTATTTGAACCGTCAGCGACACATCCACTTCTAAGAAACCCATGAGACGGTTCGCGTCATCTCTGACTTATGCCAAGAAGAAGAACGTCATTGGCAGTGTGAGGTGCGAGGGACTTCATTTAATAGGAAGTGCTGCCCTCTATTTCCACGAGTACCCTGGGACTCCACAGTTTTATTGGAACTCTGATTATGCGACATCCGCACACTCCATCAATCCCTGCGTGTCGCTGCTTCCGTGATGACCCCTAATGATGTTGGCATAACCACTACATGTAGAGCAAACACAGTCCACGCCGCACTTTCCCAGAGGGAAGTCGGTGGGGTCAGTACTCGGCTTTTCATCACGACACGGCGTTTCATAGTTCCTGGAATCGCCACAAGAGGCAGCTAATGCAAACGAAGTTTCCGTGACTTCCTTGTGTGCGTTTCTTGTCTCAATAGCAACTACACGATACCGGAAAATTGGATCGTCAAGCAGCCCCGCCCATAACCCCCCTTCCTTCGCCCCCTAGCATTGCACTTGTCGCCAGGCTATCAATCATCAGTCCTTTGTAATGCAGCTATTGATTTCCGGAACACAAAACACCTCGAAATTACGCAAAACAAACTACGACATTCATAGTTTCTATCTTGATTCTCGGAATTTTGGCGTTGTGTTTAAATTTTCCATCCTCCTTTTCCACCAACTGTATACACACACAACTCTGAAAGGCAGCTACAAGACGGCAGATTTTTTTTCAGGACTTTCAGTGCATCAAAGGTCAGAAGGAACATAAAAAATAATTCGATAAATAACCGTCTAGTGATATAATGGAAGCTGCGAAAACTCCCAGTATATATATATATATATCCCAAGGAGCGTACAGGTAGATTCCTTGTGTTTTCGCTGTTTTACCGTTCTCATTATTAAGCCAGAGGTTTGCTTCTTGTTGGAAGATGTGATGGAAATAAGAAATGATCTGCTAATGGCGAGAAATATTTCTAATAGAAGTCCTTTTTAACGATTTTGTTAGAAGAAGCAAAATCATAAAAAATGAATCTTTAAATGGTAACACTCCCAACCAACGTTATGTAGACATTTTTTAAATGTGGATCCCATTGTGCAAGAAATTGCACAAATGATAGCGCATTGGTATCGTTCGTGAATATAAGGATTAGATAATTCGAAAACTCAACTCTAGCAATCAAACTTTTCTAGTGACTCCAAATTTACAATAAGCAAGATAGTTGGCTGCCATCATACTAAGAATATTATCTGTCAATTAAATACAAATAACCATGTTACAGTGAGATTAGGACTCACATTCTGCCATTCCACTCCATCAACTAGCCTGGCAAAGCTCTTTAAGGAATTAATATTATTAATATTTAAACGATCAGAATGTGTAGAAAGAAGTGATCATTCGATCCATTGAACACGACAACCGGCTTAAATAAAGAAAGTCACAAATGAACTTTGGACTTTATTATTTGTTCTCTGGTGTCGTAAAGAACTACACGACAAATATTCGTCTGCTTATCCAATATTTTCTTAAGAAATTTAAATTCTAGAAATTCTTACACATCTCTAGAATTCTTAGTAGATAAGTCAGCAATGACGATACCCCTTGGGTTAAAAGACCTGGGTTCATATCCTTTCAATTTCGCGAGTTTACAAGTGAAGATGAATCAACCAGTCTTATATGGAAATGGAAACTTTCTAGAAGAAATTATTTATTCTAGAAAGTTGGATTTCCATCAAACAGGCCAACAGAACACACGCAATTCACATACATAATACACTGCCTCATAGGATGCACTTCATCGGCTGTAATTCAGAACTATTCTACTCACCACATCATTTATTGCATCGGAACCTAAGGATGTCTTTCTAAATTGCTGGACGTCACAGTTCTTTATCTAATATCTGTTTAGTTTTTATTTTCAAATTTTCTACGTAATCAAAACACTTTCCTCAATTAACCAAGCTAGATTTATTAAAAATTATCGACTGAAGAGTAGAAAATGTTGTTTTGTCTTTAAAATGTTTTTTGGTTTTAAAAGATATCTTGTTTACCAGTCATCAATATAAATATTATACACTATGAGAGATAAACAGATAATCATCATTCGCCTATTCAGAAGTGCCTCGATGTGCCGGGCATCGAGTTCATGAGGTTCCCAAAATATTCCACAGCAACCATTCGTGCAATCAGATTTTCTGGTGATTTATGGTTTTCAATAACATGCAGTTCTTGAAAACAGCGAGAGAGATATCGTTGTTGCAATTCCTGGTGACATGTACACGATCTGGTTGGAAAGATCGATTGCATACAAATCGAATAGTGAGTATGCACGAGCACAGTTGGTCTTTCACGCTGTTTAGATGTAACATTCCACTGCGCCAATGTCCTTCCTCTCATGATATTAAGAGTACCAATGGGGTTCAGCAGTCATGCCAAAGATCACGCAGATGCTACAATTTTCCTTTTGGTGAACAGCGCCGAAGTTGTTGTTGTTGTTATTGTCGCCATATTCTTTATTTTTCCTCTTTCATACAACAGGCATCAAGATTTCATTACTCCATGAAAACTTTCTTCGACTTTCTTTAGTGTTCCAGTTGCTATTATTGATACCTCGTCCATCTAAGCCGTCTGCTGTATACACGTGGTGTCTTCAACAGTTGGGGCTTTTAATTCCTACTTTCTGACAAGAATAAACGAATGGTACTTTAAAATCTTCTTTCATAGTTGTACCTTGCACTCATTTAACCAACTGAGGATATTTTACGATATTTTGGATATTTCCTTTGCCTCCGGTGTTTGTGATCTGTTTCCGTCCCCTTCCCGACTTTGTCTAAATGTTTATTTCTGTTTATGACGCTATTTTCGACATACCGACACATTGGTGCACGTGACTACCCACGCAGGGAGGGTAAGATTTCCGAGCTACGCATCTGCTCGTCTGGCTCCTATTTTCATTTCATGTTTGAAGTCACTTCACAACTTGTTTCTTATAAAACATCCACTCGAACGCATATATTGTCTCCCTGAAGCATTCTCTCCATCTGTAGAGTATCGGTGCGGAGATTATTGCCAGTTGTCGTTATTCGCATATTAGTTAAGGCCAGTTCGTATTTAAGATCGTCTCTAGCACATCTGCAAGTGAACGCATTTACACTTGAAGCGAGAAAGAAGAAGGTGTTACTGACCGCTTGGAAAGGTATATGAAGCAGTTTTATTGTAGACAAATACGTGGCCTTTAATTCAAAAGGCCTGGTCAGAGGGTCGAATTCCAGTACTATGACAGATCTAATATAAGAATGGAGCTCTCGTAGTGGTCATCTATAAAATGTGAAATAATGAGATAAGACTGCAGATTATCCTCACTGTTATTCATCATCTACATGGATCACATGAAGGAAACTGGTATTAAACTTGACGTCAAAACTGGCGACGTCAGTCTGAGTTCTTTATTTTATGCACATGATGTTCTACTTTTAAATAAATCCTGTACAAGGCTGCAAGATTCCCTGACTAAATTGAATAACTGTTGTAATAGGTTTGGTAAAAATAAATAAAAAGAATTAAAAAGACGAAGACAACAACGAAGATAGGTGGAAACATTGAACACATCAACGGCATCCTAAATGGAGAACCTATAAAACATTTTAGATAATTTTAGACACAATTTTAATGCAAGTGTCAGAAGGCCTGGCATGAAATAAAACAACGGAATTAGTAAAGCTGGTATGGTAGGAAGTCAACTGAATACATTTATATAGCATAAGAAAGAAAATACTAAATTAGCTGTATGCAAGACAGTGCTTAAACTAATTTTATCTTATGAAACTGAGAGCTGAATTAGAAATAAAACACCTTATAAGAAACTGAAGACCGCTGATGTAAGAGTTCTGAGAAAGATTATTGAAGTGAGCAGATGGCATCAGTGGAAATATCATATTAAAAACGAGGATATTATTAATATTCAGGAATGTGTTAGCAGAGCTAATCTAATGTCAACGTTTAAACATGGTATTACTTAAACAGAATGGGCGAGGAAAGATTAGCAAAGTGTTCTTTGCCAGGTTGGCAGGAAAAAGACTCAGAGGAAGATAAGTTTTGTGTGGATTGATACCGTAAAAATGTGCCTTAGAAGACAGAAATTTAAGATCTGATAATGTTGGCGTCCTGAGAGGTAACAGATTGATTTGCAGGAAAATTGTTGATAGGAAGTTACTAATGCTGTAAGTTTTTCATTTTATACTGTCATAATATCTTATTACACTCCTCCCTGAGGGCACACACGCGTATGTACAGCGCATGTGATTTGATACGATAGTCTAAACCTTTTTGTATTATAAAAGTGGTATAACTCTGGTACGAATGCCGTTCATCAGAAGCTTTTCAACTTTGGAAAATTAAATGATCTCTTACTTAGGTAAGTCTGGGGTTAACCCAGTGGCTATGCTCTTCTCAACCATATTCTTGGGGAAGGAGTGTCCTAGGTTCGATTTTCGTCGACGACGTGAAGAGCTTAATGATCTTCCTCAGCCATAGCCAAGTTAGCCGGTCTTGGGTGTGGACAGCAGGGTTTTTTCCACAGTTTATCTGGGGTTTTTCATTCCACAAGCAGGCAAATTAGCCTAAACACACACACACATGGATTACAGTCATGAATCTGGAGAACCAGATTCATGACTGTAATCATGAAGCTGGTCATGAATCTACAGTCATGAAGCTGGTTCACCACTCCTCTGCTGCATCGCCCTTAGGGGATGCAGCAGAGGAGTGGTGAAACAGCTGCATCAATACACTAGGAACCCCTCATTAGGAGGGGACTCAACGCATCCTACGACGGACGAGGATAGGATAGATACATTGCTTAGATAAGAAGAACACACGCAATAAATAACCATTACATTCCATGCAGACAGGATGAGACCATACTTATATTTGAAGTGACTTGGTCGTGACTTTTTTGAAGATACCACAATAGTTCGTTGGCAGTTTATTATCACTTAATCGTATCACATGAAGTAATTTCTCTATGGTGTGTCTCATCTCTTTATCCTTTCTGTATATAGAATCCAAAGGTTATTCTTCCGGTCTCTGTATGTAGGTAGGATCATATCGCTGGTTCGCTGGAACTGCATGTAACATGAATGCATGTGAGCAACGTCATATGCTTGACCACTTTTTGTAGCCGTTGGAAATGAATTATTACTTCACACAAACATTTCTATATCAGAGTTTTGTTGTTTGGTGGAACTGTTTCTAATTTGAGACGGTGTTGCTAAGATAGTGCTTAATTTCTTATAAAGTTAGATTTACGTGCAGACCGAGATATTTTACTGTTGCAATTTGCGTAATAGCAACGCATGATCATTTTTCCTACATTGCTGTGGTTTGTTTCAGCAAATTACTGACTTTGCAGCAGATGGAGACTGCATTTGAAAACTTTTAATCAGTATCACGTGAAGTTTTCCTCTGATGAGGTGAATGGAATTGTGGAACTAATTAGAAAGTTGATTTGGTTATTTATATCTTATGGTATTTGATCTTCGCTTTCCAAAACTTGGCATTGGCTACAAACAGTGCACATCTCGTATTTGATTATGAACATGAAGCAGTTTCATGCAATTTTCTGAATAAAGTTTTGGTTTAAATCCACAGAAGTGTAATAGGGTTTCCCATGCTTTATTTTACCAAAATGAATATCGTTTGCAGGTTTGCTCTAATCAGGATATAGTTTTATATGTATGACATTTTTCGCTGATAAGATATATGGTTGAAGTCTGTTTGATTTCTAATTATTAACAACTCAAACTGTAACAGCAAGAAACCTGAATTTCACACCGAATGTTGTGAATGTTGAATAGAAGTTTTTACCGTTGTCAGGATTGGGTCGATCTTAAAATGACTTTACTCAAATTTCTTGCAGATTAATGTAGCGATACTTTGATGAGATTAAAGAGTTTTCTAGAGTAATATATTGGAATAATACATAGCCAATAATGACTCTAAAAACAGTCTATCCTACTGATAATGACTTTTATATAACATATTGGTTTTCTACCATCTAATCATGTTGGGGGGCGCATGGGAAGGATAGGATAGGAATCCTGTGAACGGCTATTCAAATTCTCCTAATCTTAAGAAATACGGTTTCATTAATCTACCAAAAATTGGAAGACAATCCTTTTAAGATCAACCAAACAATTGTGAAAATGACTTGCATATAAAATTAGAGGGACTCCAAATCAGTACTTTTTGTCTTTTGTGCGTTTTAGCATTTAAATTGTTTCATATACTCAACGTCACGTTTAGAATCTTGTGGTTGTACTCCGAAGATGCTAGTTTTGAACTCGGCGAAATATATCAGTTATTAAATATCTTTACATGATTTATTGTTTTATGTTTGTAATACGGTGTAAAAGAGATGAAGAAGCATGCAAGCCTGCCAGTCTCTCTATCAGCAAAGTATGTGTAACTCTTGTCTGTATCTTTGTATCATAAAACGGATGCTATTATTTATTTATTTATTTATTTTTACCTTTCTCCCTTGAAATTAAATATTTCTGGAGCATGTTGTCAAATATTCTGAGGTGAGTATCGATCTTTATGGAAGGCAGGTTTTATGTATCGCGGTTGGAATTCGTTTTAACTCGCATTTTATCAATTTGTTTGCAAACATGATTATAATTAGCGAAAGAAATTTCTTGTCTTTTATTTTAATTTTCTTGCTTTCGTTAGGATATCTTCTGTCTCTATTTTATTTTCGAATCTCTCCATTATTTGCCTTGTTATTTCATCTTGATGTTCTGTTTTATTTGCACTGTTCCCTGCTTTAGTTGATCTACTTCTAATTTTAAAATATTCAGTTCTATAGAAAGTTCTTCATTTTCTTTAACAAGTTTAACTGCGATATTTTTAAATTATTATAATTGCTTCGATCTTCCAAACAGTCTTGGTTGTTTTTTTTTTAGTTTTTTTAAACTTTAAAGTTTTAATTAAAACTGCGATAAATTCTCTACTTGGGCGAACACTTGTAGATCACCGTCTTTTTCTAATCGGTTGTTGCTGTTAACGAGATATCAGCGAGTGGATAACAGCTGAGTCTTCCTTCCTACGAACATTGAGTTGGAATCTCACCACTGTTGTGGATGTTTGTGAATGCCGTTAGGTTGTAAATGAATATCCTCGTCATTCCGGAATGAGACAGCAACTCCATTTATTGGAGACTTTAAACTTGTCTAGTGCAGAATTTCCAAATTATATAACCCTTACCAACTCTCCGTATTAAGACATACTACAGCTTCACAGGAGTAAGATTCGCATTATAATCTTATAGCATTATAATACTTTACACCAAATTATGCAGTTGTGTTATAGGTTTACAACATTTTGTGACTACAATTTACATATCAACTGTTTCTTCAACCATTTGAGCAGCATGTATTGGAACATGAGTGCCACAGTATTTTCCTTCCTGAATAAACCGAATTGCTCAACTAGGAATGTTTAGTTCAAGTACTGTGGAAGATACATCGAATTTGTTTAACACATATTGGGGAAGTCGCCTAGGACTTCTCCTGCTATGTAAATGCTCCTGCATATATTTGAACATCACGTTTTACTTCATACAGCGAGTTAAGCTATGATCAGCTGAAGATAACCACAGGTCGGTTGCTTTCGAAAAGTATGATGCTATAACTTAAGAGAAAACCTATAAATCATATTTTGGGGTGATATGTATGCTGTACATTTACTGCTATAAAATCAATAATCTGCAGAGCATTGTCTAAAAAAGCTCATCCAGTAAACTCCAAACCACACACACACACACACGCACTAAAACCTTTCTAATGGACCTAAAAGTAAAACCTGTAATTTTCCGACCATTAAATTGTCTGAAAGGGATAAGCCACTTTATTGCGCAGTTTACTACCCAACCAGCTGCTGGATTTAGTTGTAGTTTTTTCCCCATCAGTTACCAATATATCAATTGTTGTTATCATGGCAACATCTATTGCTGATATATCTATTCTCATGTTAACATACCTAAGAGAACAATGCGTGAATGCCAAGTTTGCTATAAATGACCGAAGGATGGATAATTTTCCGCATCCTTGCAACCCAGACGTTATTAGGTTTGAGTACCAATCTCCAAGTGATTAGATTTCATTTCTTCGAATAGCTGCGAATGTTTCATTATCTGGAATTAGAGTTTGGCGTTAGCACCCGCAGAGGAAAGGGATACAACGTCACGTGATATCCAGAAAGAACAGAGATGTTAAACTACAGATCAAAAGCTGCATGAGTTTTCTGAAGAGCTCGGTCCTCCCATTAGCAGCAAACGTTGGCGAGAGAATTAGTTACACAGTACGATATAATTATATGTTTTGTACGTGTAAAATACTGCAAAACGACATTAATAAATCTCATAATGCATTAAACCAGTTATTATCTTACTCGCAATGACGCGGTATTTGCCCTACCCTAAAAATACTGTTTCAGATCCTCTTTCTCAGCTGAAGAACCTTCATTCAAAAGTAGAGATGTGTGTCTCATTCGAAAGTGGCAGGAAGATTTCATCCGTAAACTGAAGTTTTTACTCTCTCAGAACAGACAGATCGGTCAGACAGCACATCCCGTTACCAGACAAAATGAAAGAATTTAGCCATAAGACAAAGTTCTCGAGAAGAAAAAAAAATGTTTGGAGACATTTTTATAATGAAAATATTTGTTTTCAATTCCAGTGAGACAAAACTCGAATGAATAAGAAGTATAGAAACCGTAGAACTACAGAATTCTCTCTCTCTCTCTCTCTCCGAGTTAAGGAAATTGTGCTTCACAAATAAAATAAATACGCTACTCGTTCCTCATTTTCATTAATTTCTTTTCAGTGTGATTTTACTTCACATATTTATTGTATAAAGTTATTACGAAATGATCTCAATATCTGTCAAAATGCAAAGATAAATTATGTCTTCTTTATAAGAACGAAATAAGTAAATTAAAACTAACAAGATGAATGAACAGTTCCTTAAGTATTTACGCTTTTGCGCTTGCTCACACAATTATTAAAAAAAACTTCGGTGTATGACTAAAAAGGTCATTGAGAAATCTGAAGTTATTTCAGAAGAAATCTGATGCTCGTTCGTATAAATTAATTTCATACCTTTCAAATAAAATATAGTGCGTTAAAAATTAACTTAAACTCACAAAATATTCCAGTACCTTCGTCAGTATCTTTCTTTAACTGCGTGGTTGTTTATTTCTTAACTTTAATTCTTCAGTGATGACATTAAAGCAAAAGATCGAAGTTATTAATTGAGTGAGCATGCGCTGAAATGCATATGATTAGGGAACCGTTCATTCATTTCGTTAAATTATAATTTTCTTATTTTGTTGTAATATGTTTATAATTAATATAATAATAATAATTATTATAATTATAATGATTATTATTATTATTAATTATTTATAATTATTAATTATAAATTATAAATAATAAATTATGTAATTTATCTGAGACATAATAAAACGTTAAAAAAATTTTAAAAAATGAAATTATTATTATAAATATAGTACTGCATTCATCATCCACTACTGAATATTTTTGCTATTATTTTGCTAGGTTAATGATAGTGTGCTCCTTGGAGTGGTTATTCGTAATTAATTGCAGGAACCTGTGGTTTTTGTACTTGTACCGATAAGTAAAACAACGCCTGGGTGTCTGCAATAACATTGTCCATAACGAACTCGTGACTAGATTGTGACTAGAATGTGAAAGATGTTGTGAAGAATAAGAAGTTATTGCACCTCCTGTGGGGTACCCACTTCCGGAAGCAGCTTTCCTTTCCTAGTAATTCATGGGTCTTTCCATTACTGCAGATGTACGGCCATCAGACATACGCAAGATTCCTTTCTCTCCCTCTTTTCTTCTCAGTGTGTTCTTCTTCTTCCCCCCTCCCCCATGCGCTCTCCACTGACCAGTAGACGATCTTCTCTCTTCTCACCTGCGGAAGACTGGCAGCGATGACGCTGATTAGGCCAACTGTTGATAACAATATGACATTGCGTCCTGCGGCTCGCTACATTACTTCACCTGGTGGTCGTCATTGCGCGGAATACTTTATAAAGGTGATCACCGCCTGTTCATCACGCATGAGAGTAACAATGGGACCGCAGTCGTGGCAACACCTGAGAACGCTACTGGCCGTAGTCGGGCTGACCCTGACCTGGTCCATCGTCGTCGATAGCGGAGGTAAGAAAACTTTGTTTCTCTTTTAGACTAGATGCACAGAGTGAGCATGACGGTTTCTCCACTTGTAATGCAAAAAACTCATGTCGCTGTGCCACAAAACGGATATGAGATACGATACGCTCCATTAAAATCATGCGAAAAAGAGCGATAGCAGTCGATATGATGAGGGAAGTCTTATTGAACTCCGATAATGACTGAAATAAAATTCATAATGTAACCTGATGAACAGCAGAGCGGAAAATCTTGTCAGAATTAATCCACATCACCCATAAAATGATTGAATAGATCTGGACGCACATAACAAAAAAGGGAAAGATGATAAACATGATTTGGGACATTTCAGACAATATTCTTCGATATGGCTGTGCCAGTAGTGGTTTTATAAGGCTACAGTAGCTATCGATATTTCATTACACGCTTCTAGAAAAAGAAAGAAAGCGCAGTATAAATGCGAACTTCATTCAGATACTGCATTATATTTTAGTGTTTTTCAAATGTTTACAGCATACATTCCTCTTAGTCTATTAATTTCTTACTTAAGTTAAGTACAATATTTCATATTTCATTTGGCAATAAAGTAATCTATACAGCTGTCATTAAATCAATTTCGTTCATTAAAATAGTTTTAACTAGTTCGAGTAATCAGTTTTTAATCATGAAGAATTAAAGAATTATTATTCTTATGTAAGTTCTGTAAAACAGTTCGATGATTTTTAATTTGTTGTCTTTTATAGATGGACCAATTAAATCTTCGGAAAGGAGAGGATAGTTTTTAGTTGTTTTCTGATTTTGTAATGTTGAGAAAGTTATTCCGCAGAAGAAGTGTCTTCTTTTAGTTTTAGAGGACGAATAATTGGTTTGAAAGTGGATTAGCTTGAAGTAAGTTCCCTAGGATTAAAATTTGAAGCCGATCCAGTTTAACTAACCACCTCGTATGTCTGTCTTAATGAATGTCATGACTGCCTTAACTCCCCTCATCAATACAATAATGTACTTTTTACTGGTTTTCGTTGCGCATTATTTTTCAAGTGAGTTTTACCATGACACTTGTTCATGACACTTGTTCAGCTTATACTAAGTTAGTATCTTGTAATGTGGATGTGTTTATGCAACGGAGAATAGGAAAAGGAAGGATATATTATATCTGAAAACATGTTGGTTATATTTCTTGCAAGACACAAAGTTATAACAAAGCACGAAAATGGGCAAACAAGAAGAACACGTATTGTTTGTTGGAGTTTGGTCGATATCAGCTAGATTCGTAGGCATGTATTAAAAGATTTAAAGTGATTTTGATAATTCTTCTTGTGGGGAGCCTTGCTTTAGCTACACGGGGATCAAGATTCGGGTCTCTTATCCTCAACTTCCTCCTTCTTTCAGGATAATTCTTTACATACGCCTTAATCTTCCAAGTCTCCTGTTACCATCTATAACCATGTCTTAACTCATTAAATCTTTCTCATTCTCGAACCTCGGAGTGAGAAAACCATTTATCCCTTAGAATCGCATAAATAACTTGAAGAATCTTTAAAAGAAGCTCTTTAAAGGTTTTAAAAGCGCCTTTTTTAGTCTTGTATCATATGCTTGTGGCGGGTTTCTCCTCCGAGAAACTCGATGTGGTTTCAACCTCCAAAACAGACAAATCTGCGAAAAGCACACACCCAGTTGATTAGCAGACATACCACACTACACTCCGGCCTCGTAGCCTGTCCGATCAGTCATAATTCTAAGCAGCAACTCTTTCTTCAAATATCTTAGCTCTATTAAAAATTGTTTGATTTCATGTCCTAATCTCCTAATGGAGATTCCGTGTGCGTCTCCAAGGACTCCCTGTTCCTACTCTTTACCAAAGCACTTTTCGCCCAGTTATGTAATCCAAAAGAAGGAGTTATATCTTTCTTTTCTTTTATTTCTGCTTTCTCTCAGATGCCATAGACTTCGTTTCTCAATCTTCCGAATAGTTAAAAGGAAATATTCTCTTCGTCGAATCATATCTTGCACTTCAATGGAATCTCTCTCTCTCTCTCTCTCTCTCTCTCTCTCTCTACAGATTCTTTCATTTCCCTGTTCACATCTCAAGTACTTTTTCCATTGCTTCTCCACAGTTATTCATCCGTTTCCACATCACATTTACATCCTGACTCCCCATAACTCAAAATATTTCCTGCCTTTTTTTTTCTCGAAATACCAACTCATTCTTTTAATTTAGTCATTTCATCCTCCAATTCTTTTAACTGCACAGGAGTTTTAATTCTCAGATCCAACATATGATGTTCTGTAGTCAAATTCTTCCCAACTTAAGTGTTCTTACATGTCGCAACTGAAAGAAATCTGATCTGACGTACTCGCTACTTTAATAATTCAACATATCATTTGTTCTTTTGTCGAAGTCTACATTTACTGTTGGCAAGTCACACAGTACTGAAGTTTATAATCTCGGGTTTCACGCCTTTAAAGTGTCAACCACTATGATTCATTTTATATCTTACTGTGGGTTTTCCTCCATGACCATTAAAGTCATCATCATCATCATGCGTTTCAAGGATTTAAGTCTAGCACGGCCTGTTCCGGTTAGAAATCATCGTTGAATCGTTTAAGAGGACGTCCTGGTTTTCTTTTTCCTAATGGCTTGTACTTTAAGGCTTCTTTTGGTAATCTTTCTGTTTTCATTCTTTGAACGTGTTCCATCCATTTATGTTTATATTTTTTAATTTTTTCTATTACTGGTTCTTGGTTTAATTCTTTTTCGAATTGAATCGAATCGAATTGAATGACCATTAAAGTATCTTGCTATAACAACACCTCTGTTGAGTACTTTTCAGTAGGCATGCAATGAATTCCAAACGTCCGTCTTAAAATAACCTTATACACATTAGCAATCACTTGGTTTATGTTTTCTTTCAAACATATAACTAAACATTCTGAAGAAATATCCACTCACTCAGCACCACTTTCCGTTAAGGTTCCATCGTTCCAAGCCTGTACTCTTATCGTATACACCTCCCTATTTAACTGCACTCGGCTTCAGTCGTGGTGGAATCTTAGACTGTTTCTCGCCAAATGTACGGAAACGTAAACCTTCGCTTCTGGAATAGCCTATTGTCCCGAAGATTTAATTCAGACTCTTCATGATTTGCAAAGTTTTTAGGTGCTAGTTGCCACTTGACACAAATTTTTCTACTTTTTTTTAATCTGGCCTTGGAATCGGCAATGGCGCATTTAATGAATTGAGAATTACTGAATGCTTATTACAATGTCCAGAAAATTATTCGGAGAAAGTTGATGCACAAAACATACACCAATGATATTTCATTCTATTAGTTATAATCTTATTCCAAATTTCGAGAATGACCAATTCATCTCCTTATCGAGTCAAATGATCAGAGTACAGATGAGCACGATCTCGAGAATATGCTCTCGATATTTTGAAGGAATTTGACCGAATATTTCACAAATATCTTCTGAGCAAGGCCTACCTGAAATATTTACTTGTTATTACAATTCAGCATTTAATTTTCTGATTGATTATTTGCTGTTTTCACTCCTTCAACTTCATCACCATAGCCTTGAAGAGCTGCTTGTTCATCGCTCTTCTGTGCATGTCCATGTTCTCTTTTCATTAAGTGCCAACTCGATTCTTAGTATTGCAATCGACAGTATTTTGCACTTCTCTTTTCACTTCCTTGGTAATGCAAACTATACGCTGCAAGTTCATCGAAGATAAATTCCCAAAGTGGTAAAAAAGTTAATCTGGTCAATTTTAATTCTTCTAAGCCTAGTCCAGTGTTAGTTCACAGCTTGGTTTACGAAGGTGCGTCTTTGCTCTGCATAGGTGAATCTCAGCTATAACTTGAATGTATGTGAATGTCTTTAGCTGATAAATGATTTTTATCACCAGCTCTGCCTGTTGGAGGTTTAATGATTCTTGAAGAAGTTCAAACCAGTTGAGTGGCTTCAAGAAGTTCGATATTTGAACTCAGTATTTTCGGATTACTTAACCATTATTCCACTGATGATACTCTGAGTTTTACAACCTTTCGTAGATTGCACAACCATAAAAAAATTTTAGAGGAATATTTAAGAAAATAAAACTTAGAAAATAGCGTTTCTAATCTACAAATCGGAAATATCGATTGCAAAAATCATAAGATATCACTGAAATATAGTAATTGTAATTAAAAACACGAGATGACGACCGTTGTTTTCTATTCTCATGCGCTGTCGTCAGCTCCTACTAGGGATCTTCCTAATCGTCCTGCAATGAAAAATGTGGTGATTGGCTTCCAACTAATTTCCAATGTTAAAGCTAGAAAGTACCACTAAAATAATAAAAATACTTTTGCTGTTTGTTTAATTATTAATATATAGCATCCATACCTTCAGCAGTATCAATGAAGGTGGACGTTTTCAGTTCTCGCTCTCTTTCACATGTTCTAAACTTATCCAGTTCAAAACAGAAAGGGAACATTACTCTTAATAAGGTTCCTGAAGTCTCTGCCGCAACATGTTTGTGGACAGTGCGCAGCCTGACTTTCGTCTTCTTCTCAAAATTTGGAAGCATGAATGTTGCAATCCGTTACCACCAATTTATGGTCAAACTGATCGCACTAACTGCTCATCCTCTTCTTTGATCCTTAACGATTTATGGAAGCGATCACTATAAAGAAAATATATAAGATGTTTTGAGTGAGGAAAATGTTTGGTTAGAATTTCTTAAATGCGAATCTCCAAGATATTCTTGATATCTTACAAATCTCACTTTTATTTCTTTTAACATGCCAGCTTTAGACCAAATCCAATCAAGAAGCTATGGATTCGCATTCTACTGTAACGCGTTTGTGAATATCTTTTTGTGGTAAATGACGTAGCACTAAACAGTGCGTGACGGCATTTCCCCATGGATCAAATACCTTCTAGGGTGCGAGGACGTTTAATAGCTTTTCAAATGATGTCGCGTTAGTTGGTTTTGTGCGAAGGGAATAATGGTTTCCTCCCAATTGGGAGGAAATTTATTTTGGAATTTACGTCACAATAAAATGATAATAATAATAATTCCTTTGTCTTACTTTTGATAACATCCTCTTCATCGGAAAGGACTAGTCAGACTGTTTAGAAATACGGCAGAAGCGACTGAAGCTATGGGCCAGTGTGTATCTATGCTAACTGCGCGTGTTCCTATGGAGGAATAGTTTGTCGGATGAAAAACCAAACTTCTTTCTGTGGCTAAATTACTATCCATTTCCTATAAGAATATTTCCTGCTTTCTAGGAGAGATTCTCCATCAGGTGTTTACAACCAAAAGGCATAATATTGACTGAGTTATCGAGCTTCTTTACCTGCAATAATCATCGCTTTTTTTTTCTAAGCTCGCATATAATATCTCTCTTTGTTTTCTTCTCCAATAAACCGTTTCGAGTCTTTATCCGCGTTTCTCGCTCCAGTTCTCTAATTACAAAACTATCCCATTCCTTCAACACATACCGGCTTTAGAAACGTTTACTGAATACCGTATTGGACCCCCTTTAACCAGAATTATACCACATATGCGGCTTGGCATAGATTCCACAAGGTGCTGGATTTCATCTCCGTCTACAACCTACCTGGCTTTCTCCAGACATCCCTTTACTGGCCACACTTGATGGAAGAGGACTGTGCTCCACGATCTGTTATTCTAGAGCGTTCCATATATTTTCAATGGGGTTCAGATTGGAACTTTGTGGTGGCCAGGGAAGAGCGTGTGTTAGTCGCCGCCATGTTCGCTAAACCACATGCTGAACAGTTCTTGTTCAGCACCCACAATAAGCCCTTCATCGAATCCGAAAGATGATACCTTCTTTTTCCCATTGGGATCAATACTATTGACGATTACTGACCCGCAGCATTCTTAAATAGTTGTCTTGAACACGTGGTGACGCACGTGACTAAGTATTTCGCATATACGTTGCGTAAGTGACATTGAACTTCATCTGCATGAAGGTTTCTGATTCAGTGGCCGCAGTGTCTACCTTCTCCTCCGCTACGATTGGTTTCTGTGTTTTCTATCCTGATTATTTTCTACATATTTTCAGGTCTTCTATAGAAACATCATTTGAATTCCGCCATTTTTTTCTGGAAAACAATTATTGATAGCCCACTCGCGAATTTTCCTCCTTCCAAGAAACTATTATTATGAATTGCTTGTTAGGAAAACGTTTCACTACTCTCTCTCTCTCTCTCTCTCTCTCTCTCTCTCTCTCTCTTCGTCTGTTTTAAACTATCGACGTCATCAGTATACAATAAACTAATAAAGTTTCATTTTTGGAGAGAATTCATCAAAACACGCGATTGGTTGAAAGTAGGCTATTGCACAGAATAATGGATATAGTTGTTTAGTTAATGCAAAATATCGAAATCATCTTCCTATGAAAAAAAAACAACTCACGTTTCTAGTACGAAAAAACATAGCCACCTGCGTATAAGAGTAGTTAACTCTTAGAGTTTGTAGTGCAAGTCCTTCCAGCCAAAGGGCAATGCTGTTCTGATTGCTTTGCAAAATAGATACTCCAAGCAGAGAAGAATCCCTGAAACAAAAACAAAAAATCATAAAATCCCATTTTAAGAATAGTAAAGAAAGGAACCTCGGAGCAATAATACGTATTTGATGGTTTTGAGATGATTTCGTCTACTGGTTTTCCCTTCCAATTGTTTCCTACTGTAGTGAATTTGCAGGCATTGTCCACAAAGTATTCCTGGTGAGATTGTTACAGGGTAGTTCACCATTGCTTTCCCCAAACCCACAATTTTATCCAGGCTCGGGACCAGCATATGACCGGGACGTATTAATGACTGTAATCCATGTGTCTTCACCGGGTCAGTTTGCCTGTTCTGGGGGACGAAAAACCCGAGTTTCTGGGTGAAAAATCCCCTCTACCTCTGTATAAGACCGGCTAACTCAGCTTTAGTCGAAAGAGACCAGATAAAGGTTCCTCACATCACTGACGGGAATCGAACCCAGTCTTTTCGAACAAAAGGCTTCGTCTATACTGACTGAGCTACGGAGGCTCATGTATTCTTCAATAAGAACAATTTGAGGACGGAATAATTTCCAGAATGAAAGGATAATATCATTTCAAATATCAATTAGTGTGCAGAGACAAAAAAATATCTGTCAAAACAGTCAGTGTAGTGCAAATATTTATAAACATACATCGATTTTTGAAATGCTAGCTCAAGAAGACCTAAACAAATTAGATTAAAAAAAAATGGTTCGTTTTATATTAACATCGAGATCTGAGGAGTCAACTTTCTTGTGGATTCCTAGGAGAAATTTGAACCCATCCACTCTTTTCAATTAATTGAAATTCACAACATTAATAACGTGTCTCGATGCCTTTAGGAGGGATCATTCCTCTAGTGTGTGTGTGTGTGTGTGTGACACACACACACACACACACACACACACACACACACACACACACACACACACACACACACACACACACACACACACACACAGACGATAAAGTTCATCTGGTTACTAAAACTTTCGCAAGCATCGATGATCTAGTGGGCTTTTAATCCGCTGCACGGTGATTGTGAAAACGAGATGCTGTCAATTCAGCTATCCAAGCCAACATTTACGCTTAATTCAATAATTTTTCATTTCTTTGACGAAAATGTTTCCACTTGTATATTTATTTATTTATTTATGCTTATGGCTACATGAATACTGGTAAGTGAAGACTACAATCACAATTTCCAGAAACAAATGAAGGAAATCTTAACAAATAAAAGTTCATTACATAAAAGGCACAACCTGCTTTCTAAGTCTTTCCTTTTTTAAAAAAAATATATAAAGAAAAAGTAACTAGTCATAATTAAGCCAGGGACAATTATCATCCTGCTGCACCAAGTATGACAAGGCTGCATGTTCTCACAACACTTCACAACATAAAAGTAGCTGTATCCGAGGTTTAAGTAGAGAGCAGTTGTGTCTTGTGTGAGAAAACATGATCCATTAGAGGAGGCCCATTTCACACTCTATCATCATCTTCTAACATGAGGAGTTCTGCTGATACTGTGACGAGAACTATGAGAGTAACTACGAGAATAACGTCTTTGTGATGAGAGACCTGACTGTGATCTTCTGTTTCCTCCATAACCACCGCCACCATCATACCAACTACAGGTCAAGGTCCAGGCTGGAAAGCCAATTCAAGGACTCATCCGTCACCTTGTGAATGTCCGGTAGGCCATCACCGTGAAATTGGCGCCTTGGCCATCGTACACAATATGAGTATTCGTCTGAGCCACGGGAGAACAATCACAATAAGGGTGATCTGACAGCCCCCATTTATGTAGGAGATAGCCTCATCTGCCCTGACTAGTTCTGATCCTGTTTATGGATGACCAAATCTTCCTAGCAAGATCAAAACCACGCTGCGGAGCACAGGGATCTTCTACCAGGAAGCCGTTTGCTGGGAGATTGTTGGACCAGTGTTCTCTCCATATGTCAGATATTGATGGCAGCGCAGCTGAAGAGAGTTCGTCCATAGACCAGAGAGGCTTTCTGGATTTGAGGCGAAGACTAGGTGGGTTTATGAGGGTCTTGTGTAGGGGTAGGAGTGGGTTGCTCATTGCTTTATTAAATTCCTTAATCGAGGCTTGTCTTCTCCGTGTGTGTGGTGGAGCAATGTTGGATAGAACAGGCAGCCAGGAAATAGGGGTGCTTCTCACTGTCCCACTAATTGTGCGCATAGTAGAGCTCAGATGGGTGTCTATAATTTTAGTGTGTGTACTTCTTTCCCAGACAGGGGCACAATATTCTGCTGCAGAGAATGTGAGGGCTAGTGCAGACGACCTCAGCACTTCTGCACCACAATCCCAGGTTGTACCAGCAAGCCTTGAAATGATGTTATTTCTGATTTTAATTTTATTGGAGAGGTTGATCATGTGCCTTTCATAGGTTAGGCTTCTGTCCAGGCTCACTCGAATGTATTTTGGGTGAGGCTCGTGTTCTACCATTTTTCCACAGAAGGAAAGGTCGAGTTGTCGATTGTCTTCTGCATTGTACAGGTGAAATACTGAGGACACTCTTTTCGTTGGATTTTGTTTCAAGTACCACTGCTTGAAGTACTCTTCCAGGGTGTTCAGGTCTGTATTCAAGGTTGATTCTTGGTTGGTAAAGGAGGTGGATTGATGTAAGATCGCTAGGTCATCGGCGTACATATACTTGCTTGATCTGGTATGAGGTAGATCATATACATAGATGTTAAAAAGTATAGGGATAACATAGAGCCCTGAGGAAGACCGTTGTGAAGGAATCTGGGCCTGCTCTTTTTTCTGCCAATATGAACCATCTTTCTCTCGGAGAGAATAGATCCAAAAAGTTGTAGAGTTTTTACACTTTATAATATTTCCTAGTTTTAGGAGGAGGCCCCTGATCCAAACAGTGTCATAAGCAGATGTTAGGTCAATTAAAGTGGCTCCAGATTTAAGTTTCTTTTGGAAGTCTGTTTCAATTTGAGTTATCAGGGCCATTACCTGGTCACAGCAACTTCTTCTTGGCCTGAAGCCAGCTTGGTCAGTCGGGAGTACTCTTTCAATGAGTGGTGAAATTTTTTTAAGGAGAATTCTTTCAAAGTGCTTAAGGTGGTGCAAAGCAAGGAGATAGGTCGTAGGTTTTGCACTTCATTTGGATCTTTCCCTGGTTTGGGCACGGCAATTATTTTGGCTTCCCGCCACAGCTTTGGTAATTTACCAGACATTATGATTTCTGAGAAAAGGGCAGCCAGCCATGTTTGGTCATATTGACCAAGATGTTTTAGGAATTCAGGGAGTATACCATCTACTCCTGCAACTTTGCCATTCTTGGGAAGTTTTAAGGCTATTTGTACCTCTTACCGAGATATTGGGTGTACGAGTTCGTCTTCAGGATTTGTCTGATCCTGAAGGGTTCGTCTCTGGTTCCGTCTTCAGGATTTGTCTGATCGAAGCTTGTACAGCAATTTTCCTGGTAGAGCTGGGATGAATCTTGGAGGTTTTCAATAAATGGTTAGCCATTTGATCAGGAGTTATCTCTGTTGTTTTGTGTGTTGTTGGCTCTGCTCCACCTAATTTTCTCAAAAGTGACCAGCTTCTCCGACTAGATGTGACGAAGTTCACTGATGGTTGAGATCCATCTTTCCTTTCTGTTTTTATCCAGAGTTGATATGAGCTCCTTAGCAATAGCTGGATCTTCAGTTTCCTCGTATTTGGTTAGGAGTTCCTCACTTTCTCTACTCCAACATGGGATATATTGTTTTCTGTAGCCTCTATGGATAGAGGCTTTTGCTGCAGATTTGAGTAGTTTAAGAAATCTAGGATAGCAATTAGGAGTGGGTGGAATGGCTCTAATGGTTTGCTCGATTTGTTTCTGAAATGCAGACCAGTTGGATCTGCTGAGATTCCGTTTAACGATTGGTATTCCGCTGTTGACTGGGATTGATGTTCCTATCTGTATTAATGTAGGACGATGTTGACTATTAGGGAATCTGTTAAGGATGGTTCTGGTTGATGAAAGAAGGTGGTGGTCGAAGCCTTTAGTGACTATGCACAGATCTGAGGTGTAGGTTCTGTTCCATCTGGCTGAGTAAAGAGTGCCGTCCTGCATGGCATCATAATTCAAATACAAATTATATGTATCCATTCAGTTTGCTAGATTATTACCATCCCGGTTGTTAGAGGAATAGCCCCACATGGTGTGATGGGAATTGAAGTCACCAACGTAGATAGCAGGGTGAGGAAGAGGTCGGTCCATCTGATTAGGCCAGGATTGCGATGGAGGTTTGTAGACATTATATATGGTGATATTTTGAACTTTAATACCTATGGAGTATTCTTTATCAGGAAAACTTTGGGTTATATCCTTGAGACCAGGCCGGATATAGGCTAGGCCATGCTTGAGGTGGCAGTCATAAGACACGAGAATGAGTCCTGGGATCTTTAGTCTACTGAGGGCAGTGTCAGGCACATGGGTTTCCTGGAGAGCCAAGACATCAATTGCTTTATCTTTGGCTATTTTGCCGATGACTTCGGCTTTGGATTTAGATATCCCTTCTATGTTTAGAAAACATATCTTGAGGTAGTGTTGATTAGGGGACTGTAACATAATTTTCGAAGTTTGCCCTCCGTCTAAACAAGCTACGCGATCCTTGTTTTTCCGAGCGACGATCGAGCCGGCATGGAACTTTTTAAGTTTTGTATTCATCATAATTGTAAGTAGTTCAGGAGGCTTGGAAACCTTTGGACGCCTTGTTTGAGACATTAGCTTCATGTTGCCTGTGATTCATCTCCGGGGCATCTTTTTTCTGAAGCACCAACAATGTATCACAAGGCAACACTACTGGTGGGGGGGCACAGGAAGGCAGTCTCAATCCCCCTCCATTTGTATATGAAAACACGAATAGAATTATGATTGATTATCCATATTAAAAGTTTAAGAAAAGGATGAAACCTTCTTTATGTTAGCAGAGTTTATTCAGAAAACTGCAGACAAAATTAGTTCTTAATAAAATACATAGAGACGTAAAGGATACAGGTGTAAAGGCAAATGGTGTAAAGGGTTTCACCCTTTTCAGATTAATTCCAAACATAGCGAGTAGCGTCAGACATATAGCGCAACCAATTCAGAAATGTGCATGAAGAAGCTGAAGCTGAACTCGAGATTTGATTAAATGGCCAGAGAATACAATGATCTTTACACAAGATACGGAAAACCTCCTGTTGGAAACATAATGTATCACTTCATATCCACGCGTGGTGCAAATGCAATCTGTGCATTGTGTTTCGAACTTGTGTCCATGAGAGACGCTTAGCGCACGTGCGTGATAAATATGTATTTCTGATCAATGGCTGTTCACAATGAGTGACCTATTACTACTCATTGGTATGCAAATATCGTCTCCCTGATCTGTTTTGTGTTCCCTTCTGTCATACCCTCAATCTGTCATCGTCCCTAACAAGGTTCCAGATCGTTAAAATCGATCACTTCCATCACAATAACACACAATCAATTGCTAATTGAATTGGACTCGATTTCTATCATCTGAATGTGTTCGTGTGAATTATCACTCTCTGCATTCGATGTTTCAAAGAACCTGCTGCGAACTCGTTTGAAAGTTGCCAAACGCACCCATTTATTTAATGATGTGTTTCGGTCTTGTTGTCAGACAATATATAAACGCTTTTCTTTCTAAGAGCAGCGATCTTTCGGTGATAGGGCTCCAATTGAATCAAACGCTGTATCGTTTTTAATGCGCAAGTTGAGCAATTTACAAATGAAACAGCGCAGCCGGATATTACGAAATCACCGAGTACACCTACAGTGATGTAAAAGTTACCTCATTATTCAGTCTTTGAAACGTGTTCCACAAAACTGGAATTGTGTCGATTTGGTCTCTTTCGATACTAAGTTTATGATAAAATGTCTTGATCCTATTTGAACAACTGGCAACAAAAGTAACATGTAAAGAATTCTACTTTTTATTCTGCGTATCGGAACATTCTCTCTCTGTCTATGTCACTACTCATATAAATTTTCCTATCTAGAAAAAGTGAAAAGAAAATCTTTCCACTATTCCTAGAGAAAGAATAAATCTTTCTCCAGTTCTATTTGCTTTCTAGTTAAGCCTCTTACGTTCTGGCTGGAAATATTATCTTTTTTTTTCTGATACAGTGCTTCTTGAAAGACATCTTGTTAAACGTAAGGCGTTTAGTAGTTGACATATTTTTAAAGTTACGGTTTTTACTAGTTCACGTACGTATTTTTGCAGTTTCAAGCATAAATATCAAATTGTGTTAGAAATGACGATGCACGTTTAATGAATATTTCATTTAATGTAATAAAATATGTGTTCATTTTTTGTTGTTACATTACTTTAGTTTATGTTTTTGTAGACTAGATTTATATATCTTGATAAAGCTGACTCACGCCTGTGAATCTTTCCATGTATATACTCGGAAGGGGTGGGGGGGGTTGATTTAAATTAAACATTGCATTACTAAACTTGCCAGTATTGCAACACATAGCCTGTGAGTCTTTGCGCAACTCTACGCATTCGAGATTGCATAGCATATGCTATCTCGATTTTTAAGCGTAATAACATTCGCAAGTGGGGATGTCCTTTGGTTGAAAAGACACTGGTTACAGTTTTCTATTACGCTAGGGTTTTAAATAGAATGCGTTAACAGATGCAGTAGGCTTATATCTCTCCCCAAAATAAGAGGAGCCTGTGTAGCTCAGTGGATGTGTGTTTGCACAGCACAACGCTTGACCGCACGAAGGAAGACTTGGTTTCGAGTCTAGTCGAAGACTAGAGGAAATTTTTCTAATCATTTTTTCGACCGGTTCCCGGGTTAGTCTATCTCTAGCAAGGGAAAGTGGGTTTTTTCCTCCGGGAAACTTGGGTTATTAGTCTCGTAAACTCAAGAAAATCGACCGTAGAACCCACATTATTTCAGACATTAAATATATTGTGGTAGAGCTAGGGACCACGAGATGGCGGCACTTGTTAAGCCGTCCCTCTTCATCGGTGGCTGCTGTAATTAGTGATAGACATGGGCCAGCTATCTCTGATTGGCTGCCAGTGGAGATTGAACTGCCCATTCAGTCTCAAAAGTTAGATAGGGCTGAACGGCCTCGCCTATTCCCTATACAGAAATAAAAAGGCGTTAGCTGATTTTTTTAAAAGAAAGGAACCAGCCACTGAACACACAAATAGACGTGACACTCTAGCTCTTCCTTATCCTAGCAAGAAGGTTTACATGAAGACAAACGATTTCTTAGCTTGGCCTTGACTTATCATTGAATTTAAAACTTTAAGGGGAACGTCATGAAATTGCCGAGTTGCAGGAGAGAAACACCTCGTTCGCAATTTTATTATTATGTATTAATATAAAAAACAGTTGATTATCATGAATTGTTTAGTAGTTTAATACATATTTGTAGTTTTGTAGGATTGAATTTGGCTGGCTATTTACCATCACTCCACCATTAAAAGCATGACGTGAATGTTAGAGTTTAATGAGCAGATTTTCTTGAAGCTAGCGGGTTGTTATCGCAATGGGGAGTCATTTATTCGTGAAAAAAGCAACATCGATGTACAGAAGTTAAAAGCGTGGAAAGGCCATTGACATTTGTTGTAAACAGAGAAATTTAATATTAAAATATCTTCGAGAGTAATGTATTAATATAAGGGTCCATCGTGGAATTTTTGGACAAACTATAATTAACAAGTGGGGGAAAAATGTTTTAATACTTGTTTTCAGGATTCACTGAGGCTGGATCGGCTTTATTGAAGTTAATAATAGCGACTTAATTTCTAGGGAAGAACAATTTGATTTCAACTTCTTCAGATAGCATTTCTTTGGCATCTCTTCTTAGTGTTATCTGACTCGACATTTTGTGATAGATGGTGACAAAATACGACTGGGACTTGGGCGAAATACTGTACTTACAGACTAAAACGAAAAACTCAGTGTATAAGATCTTAATTTATTAAATTGTTCGAATGTAGATGATCTTCGGATAATTTTAGTAACATGTTACCAGATAATGAGTGAATACAAATTAATAAACTATAAACCGAAAAGAGTTTTAATAAGTAAACTAAATATGTTCAGATATTTTTATACAATTTAAAAGCAAATATGTTATTGCTTTGCAGGTAGTTGTCAGCAGTATGGTCACTCATGTCTGGGAGGTAAGCTTACTCCATTTAGATTAAATACATAATGTTATTAAGTATCGTCTCTTGCAACATTGTATTTAATAAAGGACAGGTCTTACTGTGAAGTGATCTCCTCTGTGAGATAGTTGGTTCCTTTCTAAAGATATCTCATTAATTGATTCTTAATTGATACTTATTTTTCAGTTCAATTTGAAATAACGCTATTTAAAATTATAGCGTTAATGAAAATTGATTCAAATACATTTAAAGTTGTAAATTATCTTAATTCGTTAATTAATACTAATTTGTTGTATTTCACAATCATGGCTTTCACCAAATCGTCCTCCATTAAGACAGGGAGGATTCAGCAACTGAGATTCAAAAACCATTTCAAACTTTGATGCGCTAGCAAAATGAAATTTCCCTGAACAGATCAACAAAGTTATTCGTATCAGAATAAATAGTTTAATTCTCCACTTTGAATTGAATGCAAAAAAAAAAAAAATTTCAGCTCTATCTGACATTTGGAGACTAAGGAAGCAGTTCAACTTTGCGCCGGTAGACAATGAATCGATCGACAAGTGTTGCCATTTCGTAGTTCGTGATCTTATTGCATTATTATTATTATTATTATTATTATTATTATTATTATTATTATTATTATTATTATTCACAACATACTTCCACCAAAACGCAATTCTAATCAACGGCACCAAAACACAGATGTTGATAAACACAACCCAAGAATCATACGCTCTGCATCACTATCGATACATTGTCGCACATACCGTTGCATTAACAACAAAATTATTTGCCAATGTTCCGAAATCAAACCTGTAACACACGCAAAATACCTCGGTCTCCATATAGATTCCCACCTTAAATGGACAAAACATATAGAATACCTACACACCAAACTCCGGATCATCGTAGCAAAATTCTTCTAAGTTAAAGACATTATTCCACCCAACATAAAAAACTCCTATATCACGGTATATCTGCGAATCCCTACTCAGATACGAAATAACAGTCTATGCAAATACATCAAACAGCCACCTAACAAAATTAGAAACACTGCACAAGAAAATCGTCTCAACAGTGATCTGGACACCTTTCACGCAAAAACCAATATCGACAAGCACTTGGCGATACACAGAATTCTGAGCATTAAAAACCTGAGACACTGCATGACATTAACAAGGAATTACTTCAACATCACCTATCGAAACAATAGAGACACATATCGTATAACACGACCTACAACAACTCTCTACATCCCCACACCCTCCAACAACTCATACGGTTCTTTTGTGAGATCACATCAGATACCCACGCAACTCAACAACCTACCAAGAAACTTAAAACACGTAGATAACTACAGAACATTAAGAAAACAACTCTGGAAAATATACCAACAAAGTTAAGAAACCATTAACACTAATATACACATCACAAGTCACTAGCATCCAATGCCTACATCCCATACATAAACAGTAGCAACAACACAAATAGTGAAGGCTAAATCCCACTCTCTTCATAAAAGCTAACCCAAGCTTCGAAGTAGGTGGGATTAACTTGCCTCACTCATCTACAAGTAATCCTTATAAGCAAATGCAGAAATTTGTATGTATAATCATTCTTTCTCAAACTTTAAAAAAATAAAAATAAAAATAAAATTAACAATTAAAAAATTATACAAAAAATTCTACTTAAATTAAGGGGATATTAAATCCCACATAGTTTTAAAACCGAATAAGAAACTCAAAGATTGGAATCAGAGAGTTTCTTGCCGAATATAGTAAACTATAAAGTATCGGCGACACTAGCGTTAGCCAATGCAAGTGATCCTAGTACGTAGTACAATACCAGGGCAGCTCGTTGCAAAGGTGGGGAAGTTCAGATCGCTATTCTTAGGTATTTTCAATAATGTAAAAACACATTTCCTAGGAAATGTATGCTGTTATTACATAATGGAGGGAGGTCACTACCCAGACCGGTTTCAGCCTTATGAGTAAGTAAAGCCGTCTCTAAAAATTCGGACGATCCCTAGGCCACTCAATCGTGGACGAAAGACCGTCCATCTCAGCGTTGGCTCCACTCAGTGATGGCCTTCCACCCACACCACCTAGCAGAACCGCTTAAATTCCGAAGAAAATCATTCACCGACATAGCCCCTCAGCGGGCCGTGCCGGAGAACACTTTCCCCGGAGACTCAAATTGCTCCCTTAAGGCAAAAACCCCAAGGGAGCGAATTCATAATAGCCCCCATAGCCCCCACCGGTTTCAGCCTTTTTTGAGGCTTCATCAGTGAGTATCTAGACCTAATAACTAGACCTAATACCAAAGTGTGTAGCGAAAAGAACTTATGTACTCTGCGGTCGAGTTTTCCAAACAGGTGCAACCGTTAAGTTACTTAAGTATAAAGAGCTAATAAGCTTCATTTCGGCAATGAAAACATTACTTAAATTAAGGGGATATTAAATCCCACATAGTTTTAAAACCCAATAAGAAACTCAAAGATTGGAATCTTTGCCGAAATGAAGCTTATTAGCTCTTTATACTTAAGTAACTTTACGGTTGCACCTGTTTGGAAAACTCGTTCGCAGAGTACATAAGTTCTTTTCGCTACACACTTTGGTATTAGGTCTAGCTACTCACTGATGAAGCTTCAAAAAAGGCTGAAACCGGTCTGGGTAGTGACCTCCCTCCATAATGTAATAACAGCATACATTTCCTAGGAAATGTGTTTTTACATTATGGAAAATACCTAAGAATAGCGATCTGAACTTCCCCACCTTTGCAACGAGCTGCCCTGGTATTGTACTACGTACTAGGATCACTTGCATTGGCTAACGCTAGTGTCGCCGATACTTTATAGTTTACTATATTCGGCAAGAAACTCTCTGATTCCAATCTTTGAGTTTCTTATTCGGTTTTAAAACTATGTGGGATTTAATATCCCCTTAATTTAAGTAATGTTTTCATTGCCGAAATGAAGCTTATTAGCTCTTTATACTTAAGTAACAAAAAATTCTGTTTAATCTTCATTGTTAATATTAGAAGAACATGTGTTGTAAATACATAATATAAAGGCAAAAAAGTATTATTAAAATTTTTAATTGAAATCCAATGTAGGAATTACAGCACTTAGTGCTGAACTCTGTAAAATTATAAGATGCAATGTCACACAAGATGTTTATTGTATGTATAAATATTTTAACAATCAATAAAAAATAAAATATTAAAAAAATAAAGATAAAAATAAATATTGTTATTATTTTTATTATCTGAGATCTCCAGGGAGTCAAGGACTCGTCGAGGGAGGCTATAAATCATCCAAACCAGCTATCATACCTTCCCTTAAATTCATTCAAACTAGATCTACTCATTACCCCTTTCTCTCCCCACCGTCCATATAACGAAAAATTTCATCAGACGATATCTTATAACACCCATTCCAAAGTTTATAGACCTTTATCATATCATTCCTCTTTCTCCTGTTAAGACCTTTCACATCTTTATCCCTTTGTAATCCGGGAGACCAAATCTGCCCACAATAATCCAGCTGTGGTCTTATCAAAGCCTTATAAAAAGGCGAAATTCCTTCCATATCCTTACTTGTCAAGGTTCGCTTCAACATCGCGATTATCTTCGGAGTTGTATTTGCAACTTTTGTTATATGAACTTCAAATTCCTATCCACCAATACGCCAAGATCCTTGCCTTTTCAGTTTCTTGTATCATAGCTCCACTAATATAATATGCTTCTGGAAATCTAATCACGCCAAACTGCATAACTTTACACTTTCTGACATTAAACTGATAGTCATTTCATCCAAATTTGCAGCCTATTCAAATCAGTTTGTAAGTGCTAGATATCAGTAGCATCCCTGCCCTGAATGCCCTGTTTATCTTCATATGATCGACAAATAAATTGCACATCTCTTGTTGGACCCTTCTTAATGTCAATGTATAGATTGAACAACAATGGCCCAAGGATTGAACTGTCCGAACACGCCGACAATTCATCGCGGGAAAATTGATCGCCGACAATTCATTGCGAGGACTAATCATCGCGAGAAAAATTCATCGCGGAGAAATTTCATCGTGGAGGAAAATTCATCGCGGATATATGTGAAAAATTTCCCATATAAGAATTTTTTAAAATACCTTTTTAAAATTTTATTCTGATATTTCTTTTGTATGATGATACTGTTTTTTAAACATTAATTTACCCAATATCACATAATTTAATGGGTTATATTTATCAGGAAATAATATAAATGAGGAAATATACAAAATTTGCTCATTTGTAATAATCACAATTTAATTTCAGTATCGGAAAATTAAAAATTATCTGTACAATTAGTTTGGAAAAATAACGAATTCAAATAAAAAGAAGGTGCACACATGTTATCTAGCAGTAGTTGTGTGTGTGATGGTTTGGAAGGGGAGGGGGGGGGGAGCTATCAAAGACTAAATACAATTTTAAATCTATTATGAAAATTCTGGAATTTTCATTTTGACCTATGCATGTTTCGAATGATAACTGTAGGAAAAGTATCGCTACTTCAAAATTGCAGAAAATATGTACATAACAGTTGACTTCATAATTGCCGTTTATTTCAATGTGTAACCAGATATTCCAGGAAGCCGAGAAAGTTGAAGTGCGAAGAACTACAGATTACGTTGTAAATATTATATATTATGTGATATAATTCAAGATTTATGTATGATTATCTATAAGGTAATATCGTAAAAAGAGCGAACCTTCACGCAATCCGCGAACTAATTTTCTAAGATTATGAATAAAAAATAAAGAAAATAATTTGGAACAGATGGAGACTGCATTTATTTTAAGATTCGGATTTTTATGAATTTATAAAATAATTGTTTGACAAAAATAATTATTTGAATCAAGTTCTTAGAGAATAAAATGTATTGGCGACCAAGATAATTAGCAAAAAAAATAAAAAATAAAATAAAATAAAAATGATAGTGGCATTGTTCTCCAGAGTGATACAATCTTAAGTGAAGAAATCTGAAAGGATCTCTTATTTGCACTGGCATTAATAACTATAATTATACGATAAAACAAGTAGCAAAAATAAATGTAACTTGTAGGTAATATAATTTAGATTCCAGTTACCGAGCAAACGGCAAGCAACTGCGTTTCTGGCAATAGGTAACTGAACGTAGCTACGTACGCGAGGTAATCTGGTTAACTGTTCTCGTCAACGTGAAGGATTATCGCACCTTCTATTGGATATGACAGTCAAATGCATTTGATATCCATGTTTTTTCAACAGGCGGTATGACTCGTATCCAGAATTTGCTGGACATATATATACGGGTGTCGCTGTCGAAAAAATTGCAGCTTAGGTCGCATGTATCGGAGAGATATATTCATTACTAGTATATGCTGAAATGCGATAAAACTTAAAAAAAAAAAAACTACAAATATAATACATGATGGTTATTTATTTTCAGTTATTACAATCTAGAAATTATTAAAAAAAAAAGAAAGAAAGAAAAAACACAACTAAACCAGTACTATATTGACATCGGTATCTCTCAGTTCACGGTATCTCTCAGATACAATTTACTATCAAATATCACACACCTCTACATCCCGTCCGTTAAACCAAACGGACTTCAATTTTGTAGCGAATAACGCTTTTAGCGAATTTTTCTGCGATGAATTTTCCTGCAATGAATTTTCCCGCGATCAATTTTCCTGCGATGAATTATCCGAGCCGCAATGACTTGTCGGTGATGAATTGTCCGTGAACCCACCACTGGTCACCTTAAATCTGGCAGATTTGCACCCACAGTATACTACTTTTTTTATATCTGTCTGCAGCCATCCACCGAACCAAGTCAAGAGTTTATATTCCCATTCCATAGTCTCCAGTTTATGCAACAGCCTTTCGTGTGGTATCCTATCAAATGCCTTAGAATTATTTAACATTATCATAGTGGATCCATTTCCTTTTTCCACCTCGGCCGAAACATTGTCATAAAATGGGAAGAAATTGCTAAAATATGACCTTCCTTTAGTAAACCTATGCTCAGTGGTGAGCTATAAGGGGCTCGCGGGGATCGCGCGAGCTCTTTGTTAAATTTTTCTCAAATTTGCTAGCCCCTTGTTCTTCTTGTTTAATAATCTTGTAGAACTAGAAAATACCACTGCGGAATGTATACATGCTACTTTAAATTCATATGGATTTTCTGATAACTACATAAAATATCATTTCATTGCATTTTGTCCTGATGGAGCTAGTGTAATGTTAGGAAACAAATCAGCTGTTGCAATCAAAATTTTACAAAAATTTCCCAACGTTGTGATTTGGCATTGCGCTCATCGTTTACACTTAGCATTAGACGATTCGATAAAGACATTAAAGAAATAAATCATTTTGAAATATTTATGGATAAAGTATATGCTTTTTATCATCAATCACCAAAAAATCAACGAGAATTAAATACGATTGCAAAAGACCTTGGTATCGAAATTTTAAAGATCGGCCGTGTGTTTGGACCACGATGGGCAGCTTGCAGGTTACGAACGCTCTTGCTGTGTGAAGAAATTACCCAGCTTTATGCAAGCATTTTGCATCGAACAATAAATCTAAGGGCTTTTTAAACCGACTTCTCAATTTGGAATTTTTAAAAGATCTAGCATTAATGATTGATTTCCTACAGGAGTTATCATATCTGTCAGAAGCTTTACAAAGTCGCAATATAAGTATTATAAGGGCTAAGTTAGGCTTTTTTTTTCTTTTCTTTTTTTTGCTCGACGATGCGAGCCCTTTGTTAAATTTCCAAAACTCATCACTGCCTGTGCTGTTCCTTGCAGAGTATAGCTTGCTTGACTACTAATTTCTGTATGTGAGTTCTTACTAACTTCTCTAAAATCTTCACTACCACACCAGAGATACTGATAGGTCGGTAGTTAGACACATCGGTTTTTGCACCACCCTTGTACAATGGAATTATCTTACATTACTGCAATTCCTGTTGTATCATTCTTAAGCAGAACTCAAGTTATACAAACATCTGAAAGGCTAGCTAATTCAGCTAAGCATTCCTTTAGCAAACGGTCTGATATTCCTTCATGAACCTCTAACTCTTCATCCAATATAGCTGTAGCACTGTGCGCCATGTTGCATACACCTGGTTGATATATCTTAGCAAAGTGAGTACTCATTAACTGAACAATCTCATTAGTTTCCGACACTAGAGTACCATCTGCATTCAGTAAAGTTATTCTTACACATTCATTCTTCCTTTTGATTGAGGCATAACGATAAAATTCTTTTGGATTGCCTTTAGCTTGCATGGCCAATTTCTTTTCATGCTTCAATTTAGCTTTCGGCGCAATACTGGTTACTTTTCTGGCCTGCGCTTTATATATTTCATAACTCCTCTCATTCTTATTCTCGCAATATTCTTTCCTCATCGTCTTCTTCTTGTGGATCTCTTGCTTAATGAGGTTGTGCATTCATTTCACTTCCAACTTATTTATTCTTCGAACACTAGGGTGCATTCAGATACTGCCTCATTTAAGCTTTTTCAAAGCTTCCCATGCATTGCTGAGATTTTTCCCATTCAGTAACTGATCCCATCGGATCAAAGATAATATTCTCCTAAGTTGATCATAATTTCCAGCTTTGAAGTTCAGCATGTAACTTGTTTTAACGGAGCTTCAATACAATTAAATACTTCCCAAGAAAGCACAGCATGATCGTTGTCACCAACTGGTGGTAAAATTGCCATATTCTTAACAGAGATCACTTCTGACGCTATGAGCAAATCCAGTACTCTTTGATCTCGAGTTCTTTCTCTCATATGCTGCTTGAGAAAGTTGTCTCGCAACAATTAAATATATTTCTGTGCATTCTTATCATGAGATTTCTCACCTATCCAATCAATTTTTGGATAATTCAAGTCATCCATAAATATTATTCGTTTTGTACCCAAAAACTAAGTTGGCGATGTATTTCTTCATCCCCCGCAACTGAGCCTTCAGGTCTGTAACAACACAACCACATATGTATTTCATTTTGCTAGCCTACTCTTTACACCAGGTAGACCCAAATTCACCGCTACACGGGACATTGTTAACCTCATTGTGTGCTTACGTTTTTATCCTAACTGGACGTACGTCATCTGATATCATCAGTAGTACTACTACTACTCCTCTTCTCCTATCTCTTTTGTCGTTCCTAAGAATAGTATACCCATTGCATTCGATCCCACTTACCATATCTGATTCTGATAGTCAGAATCAGATATGGTAAGTGGGATCGAAGTGGGTGCATTAGTGACACCTGACTAGGCCACATCGTATTCAATAAAGCATCGAACTCAACTCTTTGTGTCTGATGCTCCTGGCATTTGTGTATAGACATATTAAAGTAACATCTAGCCTATTCTTATAATTAGATATGCAATGTATTTGGTCTTGTTGTAGAACTTACTCTTTTCCCTCCAAGACATATTCAAAAGGTCCGGCACCAAAGCATATTTTTCCACCCCTTCGCCACATACATAACCATGTTCGAAGACATTCATATCTTTACCACGTTTGTATACCATAGCTGAACTTTCGCACACGTTTTACCATTCCTCCCTTGTTGATTTGGTTTCCCTGCAATATGTTACTGCTTGAAATAGTATGGGTTCTATGGTCGATTTTCTTTAGCTTAAGTGCCGAAAAACCACAGTTTCCAGTATAAGAAACTTTCTTGTCTGTGCCAGATATAATGCAAAATCTTGATAAATCAATAAATTTGTTTTAGTTCCTCTAATTTCTATATAGGTTTCCAACGTTTAAAGAAATATGTTGGAAAACTTTAAATATTTGGTTTATTCCGTGCAGGTAGTCGAGATGGCTCTCAATTCTTTCTATATTGTGGAAGAGACGTAGACGAAGATTTCTGTGGTTAAGCAGTTCTGTAGGTGGTTTTCGATATTGACACTGCATTGTAATATAAAGAGTTTACAATTAAAAATACCGACAGGTTTCGTGCTTCGTAAGACTTACATCATCAGGGGTAATGGTACATAAAGGTTTTACACAACAAAAGCTTATTGACAATTAATTACACATATTAGATGTTTTAATAACCTCACAGCTTTTAAAAAATTGAGAAACCAGAATACAAATGAGATATTCGTTACTGTATGCGTGTTGGAACATTGCTAGTTGTTGTCATGTGGTTCACGTGTGCTAATCCGAGATCAGAGGCAGTTGAATTTTGGATGAACGCAGATCATACTTGATGTAAAATCAAGCCTTGATTTTTCTTGAACTGTGTAAGAATTCTAAGCATTTGTGCGGCGTCTTTAACGTTTCTTGTGAAACAGTTATGTGACATTTTTGTCTGTTGCCAGAGTACTTGATGGCCAGTACTGTCTGTGTAAAATGCTAAACCTGATTTGTGCTCCCTTCTTTTTTCGACGTCTTTTACATGCTCAGACATGCGGATCTCTCCCGACCTTCCCCTCTGGCCTACATAACAAATGTCACAAGAGCAATGAATCTCATAGACGCCTGGTTTTTTCATGGGGGTGATGTCGCGGTTTTGGTGCATGTAGGAATCTTGATATTTTTTGTAAAGGTAGAAAAGCCACTTTTATGTTGTACACGCGGAGCATCTTACCCACTTTGTCCATGAAAGTTTTGATGTACGGCAGCGTGATTGCTTTCTTGAAATCTTGTTTAAGTAAGGGAGTTGCAGGAGCTGTATTAAGAGTATTGAGTTTTTTTGATCGTCTTGGGTTCGAAACCATTAAGTTCGAGGTTCTCTGCCAGGTAGTGTAATTCTTCATTTCTTTTAATCGGTGTGCTAGATATACTGTATACCCTGTCTCGCAAACTTTTAATTATGCTTATTATTTGCAATGGATGGTGGAGTGGAGCGGTATTTAAAAATCTTCCCGTTGTTGTGGGTTTTCTGTATATGGAGAAGGATAACCTTTTTTCCTCTTCGTTTACTTCAAAAAGGATATCAAGGAAAGGTTGGATTATTTTGTGCTGTTCTAGTTCAATAGTAAATTCTATATTGGGATGCAGGTTGTTTAGATAATCTTTAAACGCAGTCAGCTTTTCATGTGTACAACTTTTATGTACGATTATCCCTGATGAAAGTCTTACGACGTACTCAACTTGTGGGGTTTTTTAATTGTTTATTTTTAATAAAGTCTTTATATTAATATGTGGTCTCAATACCGAAAACTACCTACGGCATCTCTTGCACAAGTTTTCTCATCGAAGAAGTTTATTTTCATCCTTCCATTTCATTTCCCAATCTTTTAGAAACTAGAAACGAATAAAATCGGCTTTAACCAGCATTTCTTTGAAATTAGCACCTCTTCCTTTATGCCACACCTTTTCTCATCGCACACTTTTGTACGCCCTCAGCATTTAGCAGACATTTGCAAGGATTGAATATCATGTCTGTCAATTTTCAGGTTAATCTAACATCTTGAAGTTAGTTAGATATCCTTCAAATTTTATTTCCTGTATGAGTTTTGTGAATGGAGAATCGTTTGACCACATAATATTTTCATTTATTCACATTGATAAAACTTTCGACTTATCCCTTCCCCACCACTAACGTTCGAGTCTTTGTCTTTGTTCCTCACTTTCTGCATTCCTTGTAAACTCTTTCCAATGTTCTACTTTTCAAAATCTTCCAAAGTTGCATTTTGGTTTTATTTCGTTTCGCCTGTTTACTCTTCGTTGGAAAATATATTTGCTCTTTTTTTTGTATACAGTCTTTCTCTTTCAAAAATTTTTCAGTCTCATCTGCATCCGGGAGAACCTCTCTCACTCAATTATTACAAACAAAGTCAATTACAAAACGGGGTTTCCGCTAGGAACTTTATTTCCATGGATTTTTAGAGTACTTTTAGAGTCACTCTCTCTCTATTTATATATATATATATATATATATATATATACACACACATGATAATAATTTTGCATCCATTTATTTTATACTGAATGATTATTTCTTCCTACAAGATGGCAATTTGCTCAGATTTCTCCAACATCGAAAAGGAGAATTTTATATTTTATCTCCCTCGTTCGGCTCTTTCATTACTTGCAAGAGAATTTGGAAATTTCAACACACATTTAGAACCACGCTTCAACCTGATAATGAATTTTTATATGCAACATTATACGCAACTTTCGCAGACGAAAACGTCTCCTTACTAATTTCCCAAAATCTATTTGGTTCAGGTTCTTCTTTTATTTTACATATTTCCTATTCGATCCGTTAATAATCTCGCATTTTCTTATATTTTAGGCATTTATTTGCTATGTTTGTCCATTTTCCTAATCGTGTGTGAGTATTCGTTCTTAATTATTCCAAATAACGGAATTTTTCTTGGCTAAATTCAATTTCTTCAAGAAATTTCTCACAGCCTTGTTTCTGCTAGTAACCGAATTCCCTGTAGTAATGCAATAAACTGCAAATTTATTTTCTTTGGAATCTTCTCGTTCAGTAAATTCACACACGCACACACGCACACACACACACACGCACACACACACACACACACACACACACACACACACACACACACACACACACAGATTTTCCCTTCGATCTGCAAGAGTATTAATCTTATCGAAAAGATGGAGGACGTAAACTTCATTAATATTGTGTGGCAGTTAATCAAATCTCTGACTTCTTCCATTGAAACGTGCGTTCTTGGTTTCACATTTACTTAAATCTGCAGCGATCATTACTTTTTTTTTGTTCTTGTTGTTTTGCCAATCCCTGCGTTCAGATTAATATTCCTGCTTGTTCTATTTCCAAATTTTCCGACGAGGTCGTATTCATCGGTACCAAAATTCTTTTCCCTTTAGTTGGCGTTCTTTTTTCTTATATTATTTTCACGACGAAGGCCTTCAATAAGCATTTCATTGTCTTCCTCTTTCCATTTCGTATCTAGCGTTATAGCATTTGTTTTCTGACTGATCGAGATGCCTAATGTGAGCCGATACAAAGTTGTTCGAAGGTTTAGGAGGTGAATGACATTTATTAAAAGGAATTGCGGGCTCGTTGTTTTCCTCTGCAGCATTTGTGTAATCGTAAATTTAAAATAGGCGATCTGATTCCACTTGACCTCTTCGAACATTAAATAAATCATTTCATTCAAAGTGGGCTCTTAGAAGAACCCATTTAGCAGAAAACTCCTTCGTTCTGGCAGCTGGTTGTGTTTTTTGACATCATCAGGAAGTCATTTTAAATCAATTAGACAGGATTAAATCGACGCCATTGTGCCTGCTGAATTCGATGAGTGGCATAACCTTGAACGTCGGAAAGGAATGCGTTTGAATCCTGACAAGTACACCACGAAAACGTTTTTAATTGTAGTTTGCTCTCTTTTTTCCTTCAAAGCAGAGCTAAATTACGCACGATATTCTCTTTCAAAATGTAATAAGACGATGACTTTCTGATGTGCAGAGGACTGTTTTATTTTTCTGCATTGCGCCGCCCTCGGGTAGTCTGGAGGACCTCGTGATATTGCCCTTAGTTACAAAAATGGGGACGTTCGATAACGAAAGCATCTTATAGAGAAGATCTTTCTTTTTTCTTAACGGAAAATGCGTTTGTCGCTCGTCACGGTTTCTACTAGTTTTTACCTTAGCAGAAAAAAAAAGAAAAGTTCAGATAAAGAATAAAACAAATTCAAGCACCGCAATGTGACTCAATGAGTGATATTTTCCATTAAGCAACCAATAGTCATTTAGCTTATTTGGCAGAATTAATATTGTGGTATAAGTTGAAAAAAATGTTTTTCTCACATGCGAGATGCATCGTTTAAGACGTTGTTCATTCCGAAAAGAAAGAAAAGGAAACATAAAGTAGTTACTCCCACAGTATCACACAGCTTTTCTTTTATTTTGGATTTCTATAATTCTGGATTTTATCCAGAATTCGACATTTTCATCCCCTGATAGGAAGTGATCTCCTATATCATTAATTTTCGGATATTGTTTGCTACTTCGTCAGGGATCGCTGACACAACTGGAGACTCCTGCTTTGAATCTTGAATTCTCCAAAATGGAGAACTTAGTGCCAACAAAGTGAAATTATTTTGAATAAGAGATGAAACGTGTAACATTTTGCGCCACTGTAAATGAAATGACTGATGGACAGAAGTAAAAGAGTGGCAATATGGGAAAATTCACGAGAAGCCTGGTGACAATAATATATTACAGGTTACTAATTTGTTCATCAGTGATTATGAAAATCGTTATTTATGGGGAAATATTCAGTTGTTTGCCAATGATCTGATGTTAGGAAGAACGATAGTCAATGACAATGATGGTGTGATTATTTTGATTTCGTTATAAATGGACTGGCAGGATGAGCAAAGGATAACGGCTACTAGTATAACGTCGCAAAGTAAAGGGTCATGCACGTTGGGACGAAACGATTATCAGCTGTTTACTGCATTTGCTGGAACTTAACTGCAGGAAACTGATGAGATGGATTAGGGAGTACTGGCGGTTAGGGAGTTAAAGTTTGGAGAGCATATTGAGAAGGTGGGAAAAAAGCTCGCCCTATCCTCATAGGCAGAATGCTCCCAATGAAGATAGCTCCAAGATGTATTGTTTACAAAGTTTAGTTGAGAGGCGGAAAAGGGGGACTTGATAGGAACATATAACTTATTAAAGGGTTTTATAAAAACTAAGACAAAGACTTTTTTTGCTGATGAATCTTTGACTCCATGAAGATGCTTGAGAAATAAATATAATAAATGAACATTCTATCTTAATCACAAACAACTGAATTCCTTAGAAATACAAATTATCTTCTTTTTTCTGTGTGTGTGTTTGTGTAGGACATGGGAAGAGAAGCGAAGTCCAGCAACCAGCATATCCCTTACAGTACATTCTGCAGGCGCTGAGATCAAGAGATCGCCTTCCAATAATGTACGATTCCTCTCCACCAAAAAGCAGCGAAACGCGAGAGCTGTTGGATTTCATCTCGTCAATTCAAGAAAAGAGGAAGAAATAATTTGAGGCTTTTCATATTTCCAAATCCTGTTTTCAGAAATTAATGAGAAGTATAATGATTTTTTTTTGTAAAACATACCAACGGTTATTCATTTTGATTATAATGTAAGCATTTAAACTCAGAAATGAGCAAAATCAACGATATAAAGAAATCCGTTCACTTGCTAATACACTTTCCTCTGTTCGACATTCGATCGACTTCTGTATTTATAAAAGAAATAAAAAAATTATTATCACATTGGACGTTGACTTCTGTTTACAACATGATGCGTGCGTGCGTGCATGCGTGTGTGTGTGTGTGTGTGTGTGTGGAAACCTTTTACGCCTAAACAGACAATTTAAGAAAATGTTATCACTTTTGCGATCTTCATCAAAGTTAATCTCTCAAGGTCCACTGGAAGTTTTAAATACATTATTTCGCACATTAAATCTCACAATGAAATAAAATAATATACATCATAAATATTTATAAATGATTATACAAAGCAAACTCATTTGTGCTTATAACAGGTGAGGGGAGAATAATGCGAGGAAAACTCTGCTAAGAAGTAAACTAAACACGCTCAAATATGTCTTTATTTATGCTGCCTTGATTTGAGCAAAAGACTGTGATCAGTAGAGATCGACTATGGAATTATATGTACTCCATTCTCTTCTCTTTCGGAAGTCTGGCATTGAAGTCTTGTAATGGATATTCATTGAAATAAATATTTACAGTAAATCTGTGATAGTAGGTATTAATTTTAAATTTTAAATAAAAATGAAATACCGGAAATATTTTTCCACATAAGGCTTAGCAAATGGTAAAAATATTTTCCCATTATTTTATAAACTTAGTCCTTAATTAGAAATGTTTTAAAATTCGATTTACACTTTAGAATTAAATTCAAAAAGTGGAATCTAAACATTTTATTTTACCTGAAATGCAGTTAAACGAGCTGCTTTAAATCAGAAATGGTTTAAATTAAATAAGCCTTAAAATATACAAAACTTTGAAGGGCAATTAAAGTTACACAAAAAACAAAAACAAAAAAATTCAAAACTTGATTTTTGTTTTCTCAGTCACATCGATTTTTTTCCTTATTTATCAATTGACATAAAGATGCGCTAGATTTCTTTTTCTATTTTGTTATGTAAGTCGAATGCATTTTAAAGTTATTTTTATATGTTTAAGAATTACATGAAAGTTTTTTCGATGTTTGTACCTTTAATTTACATCAGCAGGAGCAGCGTCGTGTATTGTTTTTTTAAATCAAATATATTTAATATAAAAATGTTCTGAAACTAGGGTTCGCTGTTATTATTATTATTATTATTATTATTATTATTATAAATCAATAAAAAATTATCAATAAAAATTATAATTATCATTAAATATATTTATTAATGATTTTAAACAACGTATATACCTTTTAAAGCATTTAGTACTCAGTTTATTTCAGCTTCAGTTATAGTGAAATAAATAATTTCTTATACTCAGGTAAAGCTGTTGTATTTCTATATCGCTTACTTAACATAAATAGCCTATTTTACACTGACAAGTCTATAAAGTCTATAGCGCCATCTATAAAAAGAAGAAAAAAAACACCACTTCTTTCAATCGATGTATTCTTTCCGTGAACTTCGCGTTTGCCATCATTAACCTTTCCGCTTAAAGTCGATTAACTTTTTACTTAAATGGATTTTTGTTTCGCAACAAACAGCGGCGACATCTTCCGAATAGAACTAGTGTAATTCGAGTAGTTATTGATGGACACACAACGAAACTTTGATGTGCACACGATACATCCGTGTAGGTGCGCTTTTCGATTTTTATTCGATCGTCCTTATTAAGGAGGATCGAAGCAATTATTGTAACTCATTAAAGAAAAAAAAACTGATTTTAAAATGAATAAAAGTTGTATTTCGTTTTCAATCACTTTGGCGCACCAAACGAACAATTAAATTAAGTCCGGATTTAGAAAAGGACTGCGCGCCATCTGTTCATTTTTGTAAAATACTTGTAAACAAACAAATTCTGCTTTTTAAAAGCATTTCTTCCAGAGAATGCACATGTTCAGCCATATAGTTATAATCTATATAGCTTACGGATACCTTAATAGTTGAAAGTAAGAGGAAAATTTAAATTACTAAATGCCAGACTCAATAAAAAAAAAAAAAAAAAAAGAAAAGAATTATAAAAAGACCGTAAAGGGTTTTTCAGTAGTCGAGTATTTTAGATACTCGACGTATCTAAAATAATTAGAAAATACATTTCATGTTAAGCTATAAAATTACATTATTCCTCTTCACTGCAAATCACCGCAAATCACCATCGTAATTTGGCTTCCGTTTGGAAAGACCTAGGTCGGAATACTGTCTAGACGAAAACAACCATTGCAAGGTCTTGTTACAAATGAAAGTGCATATGCAGAAATAGTAGTGTTCCCCACATTTCCAGAAACTCGGGGATTTTGCTTCCTTCAAAACAAGAAACCCCTCAAGCAATAGATGCAATACACTTGCATATCTGACTTACATGCTCTAGTTGTTTCCAACCAACTACCAAACGTAAACGCTGAATTTGTCACATTTTTTAACATCGTTGGATAATAAAAATACGCAAAGGTTGGTCAAACTTGTAATTTCGAGACATATGCACAGCTCCAGCTAGTCGGCAATTGCATTTTAGCGGCGATGTTGCTACTCCATTTTCCTCAGTCTGTATTTTAATAATTGTCAAAAATTACCAAGCACTACGAAGAGGTTCAGTGCGATGACACTATTGCGATATGAATTATCACTATATAAAATAAGTCAAGTGCAAAGCACATTAGGAACATAAAATATTCCCCATTTTTCGAACTCCATAGAGCATGTCTTCAGAAGGCATTCTGTAGCAGACTTAGCTTTGATGCGATCGCATTCTAATTAATTGAAATGGCCATAGCAACACACTGTGGAAATATAGTATGTGAAAGTATTCTTACAGAATTCTTATCTCCGATTTCGTCTGTCCAACGAATCACAGGATTCCCTCACCACCAAACTCAAGGAGGATATCCAAAGTTAATTCTATCAACACCGTACTTCAAGGTATAATCGGCATCGATTCAGAAATAATAAGATGTTTGGCAATGCTACTCCCGTGATCTATTTGGCCAGTATCTTTTCATGCAGTAATAAGAAACATGCGCACAGAATTTAAAACTATCGCTGTCCTATCCTAACCTACCTAATCCTATTCTATCTTGTCAACTGCTTTCAGAAACTTCTCGAACAGCGAGAAGTTTCTGAAAGCGAGTGTTGAAGAAGATCGCTGCAGTTAGCAACCATGAAAAAGACACTCAGCGAGACAAATATGAATATTCTCCTAAAACCAAATATGAACATCTTTCTTCCTTCTTAAATCAAATATTACCTAAAACTATGAATCTTGAAAATGAAACGAATCTCAGTGGAGTGTTCGAACACATGGTAACTGAAGTAAATCCGAGCATCGTAAATGTGTTGGATATTTCAAAAAAGCTTAAGAAGATCCTAAAGCAAATTACCTTATAAACTTTTAGCACACATGATACTGTCCTATGTATTTCAGGCAACTAGATCAGTTGTTTCTTGTAGTTCTGAGTACCCCTTCCTCAGAAAAAAGTACCCCCCTTCAATGCAACATTATGAGGAAACATTGACAATTATCTGTGTAAGTTATCCTCAAGGTGTTCACAGTTCTCTTCTCCACTGTGCTAGGCTGCCACTTGGGTGTAAAGGAAGAGGTGCTCGCTCTCACTCTTTAGATTATAGGGAATCTCAATTGGGTGTCATAAGAGAGCGGATGAATAGCTGCTGGGAGTGGACTCAGAGGACGATGACGCATTCTTCGAATAAATATCAACGTATAGGCTGACAGTAGGTGTCGCTATTTCCTGATAAACAGAATTGTGGTGGCTCCCACTATCAAAGAGTGGCAGTGTGCTTTAGGAAAAATTCAGCCTCTTAAAATTGAGGCATTACTAATGAAAGATATAACCAAAACTCGCCTATTCGCGAAACAGCTCGGAAACCTTCCAGAATGAAAATAGGAAATGACTCGATACTCTTCTTCTCTATATTTAAGAAGTTAAGACAGCGAGAGAGAGAGAGAGAGAGAGAGGAAGAAATCTGAATCTCTATAACTGAACACATCAGAAATCATCTTTGAGTATCTTTCACGTTTGTAAAGCACAAACAGTAAAGATCAAGAGTATTGATTAAAATGAACATTACCACACCAGTTTGGTACAAACACACACAATACGAGCAGCGCATAGTGTGATAGAAGCCTGTTTAATGATGCTTCAAACAACAAAAAAAAAGAATCTTCATCGCTGTGTGGTTCCAAATCTGAATTCAATCAGAGTTATTTAGGATTGCACTTTCTAAATTAGGACCAGCATGGAAAGAGAATTGAATATCCTGTCTGTCCTAAAAAGTTATTCATTTCTAAGACTTTCATTTCTTTCAACATTTCAGTCATTTTATGTGATGGCCAAAATTACTGAAGTATTTGCTTCTGTTTCCCTCCTCAAAAAATAGCTTACAAAAATGCAGTTTAAGATTTCCTTTTTTTGTGCGTAGCTAAATACTACACTGCTGCTTCGTTTGTTTTTATGTATGTTGAGGGAGTTGCACAGTAAAGGAATGCTAAGAAGCTGTTGATCCTGTTTTAATAACGGGTGCAACAGACAGTGGATGGATGATCTTTGAAGTACCTACCTGTAAGTTAGACACCACTCTGCAATATTGCATGTGTGAGATAGACTTGAATCTGTAAGAGAAAGCTCATCTCAGAAAGATCATTTTTCTCCTCTAGGCAGGACTGAAAATTTTAGGAAAGTTTTAGCTGCACCACCACATAAGTGAGCAGAGTTAAAAAGATAAACAGATTTCGGATATGTCCAGGGTCAGTAGATGGGAGGGTGAAAAATAGTATCTTGAGGCGAACAGAATGCCTAGTTTTACAGCTTCCTCCCAATTTTTAGCATGGGAGGAAGCTGATCATATCATTGTTTTTGCGAGGAGAGTATGGAAGTAAATGCCGGTCTAAGAAGAGAGAGATCTCATGCTGACTGGTGATTTGTTTTATTACTTTATTACCAAGGATCAGAATAAAAAGCTGAGAACTGTTTTGAAAAAAGGCGGACAGAACTGTGTTTTGGTGGAATTGAAGGTAATCAGGTTCTCGTATTTAAAGATGGTATGGAGATCATACCATTCTTCACTAGGGAGGATCGATAGGAATTAACATACTTTGAAAAGGAAGATGCATGTTTATCGGTTTGTTTGATGTGTACTATCATCAGAAAAGTAGTAAATAGTATTAGTGGCCCTTATGTATTAGGCCGTTTGTGTAGAGGAGAAAGAGGGCACGTAATACAACTGTGACCTGAGGCAATCCTGCATTTGGTGAAAAAGTTTGAAGAGAGGACACCATTTGCCGTGATACAAAGAGAACGACCAGAGCGAGAGCGAATGACGTGAGGGATAGTTTGCTCCCCAATTACAGATGGTGGAATGTCATTCTAAAGAATAGCAATTTACTGATAAAACCCCGATGCTAAATGAGATCAGATGCTCTGGAAATGTAAAGAGATACAATCCATGCTTCTCAAGTTATCGAGAAATTTATGAAATTGATCAACTTCAATTCAACTCTGAACTGTTTCCGAACTTCCACTCTGATATCATCCAAAAACCTCATCCTCATATTGAGTTTCATGAATGATAACAGTGAAACTGTAATTTCTTCACTTTACCAGAATATGTGACTATAAATCTGCCAGAATAAAAAAATTAGTGATTTTCTCTCACAAAACGTATGCTACTCTGCTTACAAATCACTTCTTAACATAATGCAAAGTGGTTTCTTCATTTTCTGAAAACAATATTTATAAGTTTATTTTAACAAATATTTCCTAAACTGATGCACTACTTTCCGTGGATCTGTTCAGAAATACAATTCAGGATTCACCACGAAATAATTTATATATATATATATATATATATATATATATGTTAAAGATACCAAGCTATTTTAAACCTGGTTTTACTCCATTTCCCAAGTAAACAAACAGACAAATAAGTCCAGTTTGCGCCTGCACGTAATGCAGGTCTAGCTGACCCTGCAGGTAGTGCAAGACCAAGGTAACTCATGGTAAAAGTAGAATAAGCTCTGATCACTAATCTTAATGGTCTTGCACTACCTGCAGGGTTAGTTAGACTTGCAATACTTGCAGGCCAAACTTGACTTGTTTGTTTGCTTACTTGGGAAATGGAGTAAAACCAGGTTTAAAATAGCTTAGTATCTTTAACATTTATAATACCCAAGGTAAAATACTTTTTACATATATATATATATATATATATATATATATATATATATATATATATATGTTAAATATCAGAATCTTAAATAAAAAACTAATGAAATATTCCGAAAACTTTATTCTAGAGGTACAAAATGGATTCAGAAAAGGACGATCATGTATAGACCCAGCCTTCTGCCTAAAATTAATAATAGAGAAAAGTAGAGAATATAATTTAGAAACACATATTGCATTTATTGACTTTGAAAAAGCATTTGACAAAGTTAAAAGAAACATATTAAAAGAAAGACAAATACCAAATAATATCCTAAAAGCTGTCACAAGTATATGTGAAAATAATCAAATACAAATAAGATTAAATCATGAGCTATCATATACAAGAGAGATAAACCAAGGGGTCCGACAGGGATGTCCCCTCTCAGCAACTCTTTTTAATATCTACTTAAATGAAATAATAATAAAATGGAGTAAAAATTTACATCAAGGAATTAAACTTTCACCTACAGTTAACTTAAACACTCTCCTCTTTGCAGACGACCAAATAATAATTACAAATTCTGAAGATAACTTACAGAAAGCTATTTTAAATCTAAATGAGATATCCAAAGATTATGGTATGATAATATCAACGGAAAAATCAAAAACTATGGCCTTTAAAAGGACAAGATCCAGCAAGAACTAAAATAGTATTAGATAACAAGATCTTAGAACAGATGAATTCATTTAACTACCTAGGATGTATGATCACTTATGAAAATGAAAAAGATATAAACATAAAAATTGCAAAATATTTAAAAATAACAGGAGTAATTAACTCTATATTTAAACCAAACCTAGTTCAAAAACAAACCAGACTAAAAGTATACAATACATTAGCCCTACCGGTCTTAATGTATGGAAGCGAAATCTGGACAATAAAACAAAAAGACAAACAAAGATTAACAACAGCAGAAATGAAGTTTATGAGAAAAACTGCAAAGTATACCCTATTTGATCACAAAAGAAACGAAGATATGATGAAAGAACTAAACCAAGAAACAGTAATGGAAAAAATTAAAAAATATAAACATAGATGGATGGAACACGTTCAAAGAATGAAAACAGAAAGATTACCAAAACAAGCCTTAAAGTACAAGCCATTAGGAAAAAGAAAACCAGGACGTCCTCTTAAACGATTCAACGATGACTTCTAAGGCCGGAACAGGCCATACTAGGCCTAAATTCTTGATAAGTATGATGATGATGATATATGTTAAATATATAATTGACTTATTTGTCATATATATATATGACAAATAAGTCAAATATATATATACATATATATATATATGTATATATATATTTTTAGGAAAAAAATTGAATGACTAGAACCGAGATTTAATTAAAAAGTTTTTAATATAAACACACTACTAGTTTCGGCCTGTAACAGCCTTCTTCAGGTGACATTATAAAAGAAAAAACACTAAACATTGAGGGTTAAAAGACTATGAACAACACAGACAGTCTTTATACATAATTAACATTAAAACGTTGTAGTTGTATTTGAAGCTGTTCTCTCGTTTGTTGCATTGTTGGGAGAGTGCGTGCTTGCTACATCACGTGGACGCCAGTACATGATTACAGCTGAATGACTATCTGGGAGGTTGTAGCTTAAGTTGTTATTTAGATGAACAGGATTGAAGATGATTTCTCCCGATTCCACAATTTTTCTCTCTATTTCGTCACTGCAACGGAAGATGTTTGTAGATTTTTCCCAGCAGACTTTGTGACTTTGGTTATCATCATTAGGATTAGCCGAGAAGAGGATATGACTTGATAATGCACTTGCTCGCTGTCTCTTGTAAGTAATGTCTCTCATGTGTTCTTCCATACGCATTTCGACAGATTTGTCTGTCTGCCCGAAATAAGGAATATCGCAGTCACATAATATTTTATATACGCCAGGGTATTTGAGTTGATGATGACAAGGTTTTGGGTGGCTAATTAAGGAACGGATCTTTGGAAGTGGAGTGAGCTAACATTTTTTTGGATAACTTGTCCTTGAGTAATGTTAGGACTTCATCTGTTGGGACATTAGTGAACAAAGAAGTTATGTCCAAGCTAGCCATGATGTCATTTTCATCAACTGTAATATCCTTGATGTATGTAACAAATTCTGTAGTGTTCTTGATAAAGGAAGGTGATTTTCCTGAAAAACTTTTGAGGTATTTGGCAAGGTATTTTGAAAGATTGTATGTAGGAGAATCGATACCTTCTACAATTGGGCGTAACGGGGTCTTCTCTTTATGGATTTTAGGAACACCATATATGCGAGGAATTAACGGATGGAGAGAGCGTAGAGATAAACGGACGTTTCGGGATAATTCAGTTGTTGTTTTTAATAAGTTGTTTGTACGATTTTGAAGTTCACAAGTTGGATCTCTCTCAAGTATTGAGTAGGTATCATTATGTAGTAATTCAATCATTTTATTCTTGTAATCTTCGGAGTTCATGATGACTGTTGCATTTCCTTTATCTGGAGGGAGGATGATTATATCTCTGTTGTTTTTTAAACTTTTAATAGCTTTGCGTTCAGTTGAAGTAATGTTGTCTGCAGGTGGTTTTGCGTTATTGATAATAAAGATTGATTCAATACTTAGAAGGCTTGCATCTTGTGGAGGGAGAAAAGAAGCAGCTCTTTCTATTTTTGTAAGTAGTGTTTCCTTTGGTATTAATTTTGGAGAAGGAATGAAGTTTAGACCTTTACTAAGGATGCTTTGTTCTACATCTGAAAGTATATAGGAGGATTTGTTGATAACGACTTTGTCAATATTGATGTGTGGTTTTGAGTTCCTATTATAAAGAGATTACAAAATAATAGGTACTCAAAACCACACATCAATATTGACAAAGTCGTTATCAACAAATCCTCCTATATACTTTCAGATGTAGATGTGGTTTGAGTTCCTATTATAAAGAGATTACAAAATAATAGGTACTCAAAACCACACATCAATATTGAAAAAGTCGTTATCAACAAATCCTCCTATATACTTTCAGATGTAGAACAAAGCATCCTTAGTAAAGGTCTAAACTTCATTCCTTCTCCAAAATTAATACCAAAGGAAACACTACTTACAAAAATAGAAAGAGCTGCTTCTTTTCTCCCTCCACAAGATGCAAGCCTTCTACGTATTGAATCAATCTTTATTATCAATAACGCAAAACCACCTGCAGACAACATTACTTCAACTGAACGCAAAGCTATTAAAAGTTTAAAAAACAACAGAGATATAATCATCCTCCCTGCAGATAAAGGAAATGCAACAGTCATCATGAACTCTGAAGATTACAAGAATAAAATGATTGAATTACTACATAATGATACCTACTCAATACTTGAGAGAGATCCAACTCGTGAACTTCAAAATCGTACAAACAACTTATTAAAAACAACAACTGAATTATCCCGAAACGTCCGTTTATCTCTACGCTCTCTCCGTCCGTTAATTCCTCGCATATATGGTGTTCCTAAAATCCATAAAGAGAAGACCCCGTTACGCCCAATTGTAGAAGGTATCGATTCTCCTACATACAATCTTTCAAAATACCTTGCCAAATACCTCAAAAGGTTTTCAGGAAAATCACCTTCCTTTATCAAGAACACTACAGAATTTGTTACATACATCAAGGATATTACAGTTGATGAAAATGACATCATGGCTAGCTTGGACATAACTTCTTTGTTCACTAATGTCCCAACAGATGAAGTCCTAACATTACTCAAGGACAAGTTATCCAAAAAAATGTTAGCCTTGCTTACACATTGCATCAGGTCCGGTTACTTCAAATTTCAAGATAATATATATAAACAAAATCATGGACTGGCTATGGGTAATCCTTTATCTTCTGTTCTTGCAAATATTTACTTAGAAGATTTTGAAACCAAGGCTATCTCTTCCTTTATTTTAACACCTAAAGTTTGGAAACGTTATGTGGATGATGTCTTCATTGTCTGGAGCCATGGACATGAATCCCTTATGGTTTTCCTCGAACATCTCAATAGCCGACATCAAAGTATTAAGTTTACTGCTGAGCTTGAAACGGATAATTCCTTGCCTTTTCTTGATGTCAAACTGACTCGCTCTTCTGCTGGTAAACTAAAAATATCGATATATAGAAAACCCACACATACCAACAGATATCTGCACAGTCAATCCCATCATTTCCCTCCTCATAAGCTTGGAATAATTTCCACCTTGGGACATAGAGCTCGTTCTCTTCTTGATGATCCAAATGAACTGCTTACAGAAATAAACCATCTGAAAACTTCTTTCGAAGTTAATGGATATTCCAAGAAAATCATTAACAAATTCCTTCTTAATCCTCCCAGACATCACTCAGAAGAAACAAATAGATTCAAAAGCAATATATCTATTCCTTACATAAGTACTGTTTCACATAAATTAGCAAAGGTTCTAAAAAAATACAATATCAGAACCTTGTTCACTCCACTTCCAAAGATCCTTAATTAGCCACCCAAAACCTTGTCATCATCAACTCAAATACCCTGGCGTATATAAAATATTATGTGACTGCGATATTCCTTATTTCGGGCAGACAGACAAATCTGTCGAAATGCGTATGGAAGAACACATGAGAGACATTACTTACAAGAGACAGCGAGCAAGTGCATTATCAAGTCATATCCTCTTCTCGGCTAATCTTAATGATGATAACCAATGTTACAAAGTCTGCTGGGAAAAATCTACAAACATCTTCCGTTGCAGTGACGAAATAGATAGAAAAATTGTGGAATCGAGAGAAATCATCTTCAATCCTGTTCATCTAAATAACAACTTAAGCTACAACCTCCCGGATAGTCATTCAGCTGTAATCATGTACTGGCGTTCACGTGATGCAGCAAGCACGCACTCTCCCAACAATGCAACAAATGAAAGAACAGCTTCAAATACAACTACAACGTTTTAATGTTAATAATGTATAAAGACTGTCTATGTTGTTCATAGTCTTTTTACCCTCAATGTTTAGTGTTTTTTCTTTTATAATGTCACCTGAAGAAGGCTGTTACAGGCCGAAACTAGTAGTGTGTTTATATTAAAACCTTTTTAATTAAATCTCGTTCTAGTCATTAAAGTGTTTTCCTAAAACTATGTATGTTACCGAGTCAATGATCATTCTGTCGTATATATATATATATATATATACATAAATATATATATACATATATATATATATATATATATATATATATGTATATATATATATATATATATATATATACATATATATATATATATGCATATATATATATATATGTATATATTAGTTGTAATTGATGAAGAGTTGTTGAGTAGGTGCCCTCCCTCGATGAGTCTTTGAACTCCCTGAAAGTGTTACGTAATAATAATAATAATAATAATAATAATTACAAGCTTGTTTAAGAAAACGAGTATTAGACAGATGTCACCTCTGTTTGACAATTTTAACTGCAGGCACCTGGCAAAGCCATACGTAGAAGGACATTCCGACTTGTTGCAGTGACGCTTATCATCTAGGAAATAAAAAGACAGGCAGCAGTTTCTCTCTTTCATGATAATCAAGTGGCAGATGCCATTCTTTGAATGTCATTTTAGAAATATAAAGTGCGCATTAAGGATTACAAAAGTCGTAAGGAATTTCATTAAACAATCCAAATTGCACATTAAGAATTACCAAATTTTTTGTTTTAGATGGCTCCATGAAAATTTATCGAAAATCGTTTATCGAAAGACAGTTTACCGAATGAGCAATTCATAGAAGGACAGGTCATCTCATCACAATTTCATCGCACTGATCGAAAAGCTAATTCACCGATAATTTTTTAATGAATTCTTTCGTACTTCACCGAAACATATTTTCTCGAAAACTGTTGTTTTAAAGTGATCGGTAAGAATATCTAACGTCAACAACGATGTGGACAGCATATGTAGATCGTTGTATAATATATGTAGAAGCTACTTCATCGTGTAGGCAGTGATTTAAAACGAATTTAGACAACGATCTAGATAACGAATTCGGTTCTAATTAAATCTTTTCGCAACAAAAATCATCAGATTGAAATACAAACTGATACATTTTAATATAGATTTTAAACATGTAAATTTGATCCAGCCAGAGCGAAATTGCTAATATCATTTCGAAACTTCTTTTTTAATAAAAGCAATCCTGTTGTCACTAAAACGGAACCACGGAGTTCTTGTGAGGTTTGAAATTTCGACATTTACGCGCATTCCTCTAAGTCAGAGAGTTACTACAACATGAATCGTTGACATGTTGTCCCTTTCTAGCCCCGAATATTGTTGAACTGAAAACTGGAACGGTTCGTCGACAAATTTTTGTAAAACGTTCAAATACCAAATCAGAGTAAATTTCATTCCATTTAAGAGGTGTAATGGGGGGGGGGGGGTTGCGGACATCACATGCTATTGCTAATAACAATAATGGATCCTCCGTACTTCAGACGGTATGAACGAAGCCTTTTAGCTAGAAGGACCTGAGTTCGAATCCCGTGCATGACGCGAAGAATTCCTATCGGTCCTCTTCAAATGAAGGTGAGATATTCGGTCTCATATGTGGGTGGAAGGATTTTATTCCTCGAAACTCGGGCGTTTCTATCCACAAACTGTCCCCATCAACACACACATATATCTCCGGACATAAAACATTTACTGGATAAGAAAGACAATGAGAAAGCAAGCCAATTGTTCTCTGATTATTCGCTAGTAAAATAGCATTGCTACCAGACCAACTATTCCGTTGAATGGAGAGGGGAATAAGGGGGATAATAATTATATTAATAATGATTTTTTACATCATCTTTTCAATATTGTGTAAGACACACAAAATACAAATAATACATATACTGACTGAAAGGAATATCCCTCAGAAAATATTGCCACACACGTGTTCATTACATACATAAATCGAATATCACGCTAAACCTTCAATTACGTCAAACGTTCAACCTATAAAAACTGCAGTTCTCTTTGATAAATACACTTTATCACTTCACGCCTTATGATTCATTTTTCGATGAAGTGTTCATTCGTTGATTTGTAGTTTTATGCTAAAAACGAAGCAACACTCATGGATGGAGAGTAATTGTCATATATAATACGTTATTGTTGATAACTTTGTTGAAATGCGTATAACAAAATTACGAATTAATGCGATTATACCACGTTGCTTTATATCATATGGCGTTGAAAACTACTTAGTGAATTTTCACTCCTTACTGAAATATCCTTCTTGGTTATAATGAAATAAAATAAAATTGCAGTATCTCGCGTGACAAAGACATTCTCCTGCCCCAGTAACTGTTTCCATTAACGTTCCAGCTTGCTGCATGTAGGAAAAGGGAGAAACGTGGGTGGAAGTCTTTCTCCGTGGCTGTCATTAAGAATGACTTTCGTATTTCATAACAGCAGAAGGTTTAGCAGAACTTTGATGCTGACATGCACACCTGTAATCTGACATCTCGTTCTTCTGCTCGCAGTCTTCCTACAATTGGTGACCATCTTGTACAGAACATCTTGTAAAAGGCGGTTGATCTTAATTAATAGAACACGAACGTAAAAATGGAGCCTAGATCGTGGTCACTGATAATACTGCTGATATTAATCGAGCAAATTTTGAACTCCCCAATTGAAACGGATGATAAAGATAAAGTTTTTAATAATGAGTAAGCAGGCCGTGGCTGGTTCTTATAGATATTGTTAACAACACAATACGAAATGGGTTTCTTTTGTAGTTTAAATATATGATATCGAAATAGAGGCTTTAGTTACATTTCCGATAAGTCACTTTCTCTCTTGGATTCCTAGATTAGTACTATGCCTTGAACATGAAATATTATTTAGAATAAGAACCCTGATTTTAGATTAGTGTTATCATCATACGTTATGCATTCCAATGGCGATATTCGTGTTGAGACCATAACCAAAACTTAAACCAGTTTGGGAAGTTATTTTCATCACTGTAGTGTGTCTTTGGCAATATACACCGTTTCGTGCCACAATCCCAGAAACTTGGGTTTTTCGTCCCCTAGAACAGGCAAACTGACCCTGTGAGCACACACACACACACACACACACACACACACACACGGATTGCATTCAGGAGTACTTAAGAGACGGTCCCTCCCACCCATAGGCCTGATTCTTCAGCTATGCCGGTTCCGAGCCCTCGTAGAATCCGGGGGAGGGAGAAATGAGCTGGTGCCGTACCTTCCAGTAAGGGGCTCACGGTCCTTGTATGTACATGTCTTCTCAAATCCCTTTCTTTCTTTCTTTGTTTTCTGCCTTCAATAACTGAAATACTTTAAGAGCATAATTCACTTTCAGAGATTTCCCCAGGTCATAACTTCCCTTCCTGTCTTTTCTTTTTCACCAGTTATTCTTTTCTTCTTTGACAATTTTTCTCGTATTACTAACAGTATTAACCACACTCGTACTTTGCAATTAAACTCTCAACTAACAAGCAACCGTGTTACCTAACCGTTAACCACCAACTTGTTTTTTCTGTTCCAACGAGAAATGAGATCACGGCCGCCTCAGTAAGTTATTTAAATTTATTCTAATCGCTTCATTCTTAGGAATGCTCGATTATATATGACCCCTAACTTTTTATTAATAAATTATTTATTTTATTTTTTTTATTTTATTTCATATTTAAACCCTGAGTTAACTTCCTTCTTAGGTTGACAGTTACACTCCAAGTAGATATTTTCTTAAAGTGCTGATCTTCACCGAATCCAAAGTTGCCATACGGAAAACAAACTTAAAAAAATGGGTTCTTGAGAATTTCAACTCGTCTAAAATTTTAAAATGTAACAAGCTTTAAAATGTAAATTTAACGTATGGTTTGAAAATCCAACACTCCGGTTCTATTTTCTTCTGACGTTTTAAGTCCAATGGTCACTGACGATCAAGTAACTTGTCCCATCTTTAGTAATTGGTTAATCGTATCTTTATGGTGTGCTTTGACTGCCAATGCGTTTGTTCTTTGGTCGGTTTGTTGCTTTTGCAAGGGAAGAATCCGTCCATCCCAGTATGAAATTGGATAATTTGTCTTAAGATAAAAAGCGTTTATGAAGACATTATAAAATTTCTGTTCGTAAAAAAAAACAGAAACATTATAATGTTCTTATAAAGTTCACTTTCACAGATGGCGAGCAGAATAATAAGAAGAGGAGAATTGATTGAGATGAATTAATAACTCTGAAATGATTATTGCACACGCACACGTATTGCATGCATTCATCATTAACATCTGAATTTATTCCATCGACTACTTCTTCAGTGTAGTACACACATCCAATCTTGTTTACTATTACTGTGTTCACTGGACATCCACAGATGCCGTATGGTCACTCTGATGCTCGGTAAAGTGCCATGCCAGGCCTCACCATGTAGTCCTGTTGTTTGCTTTTCTGGCGACCTCAACTCTCTGAAGATCAGTCACTCCAGACCCATACCCTCCATCCATCTCAATGGTGGTCTATCCATTCTTTTTCCAGGAACTTACCTTCTGTTACTGTTCTGAGAAGTCCCTCCCTTCCATCCTTGTTTAACAGAACATTAATTAATAATTTTAAACCTTTCTGCATTACATGTATTTTAGTGTAATTGTAGTTTTCAGTTCGATGGCTATTTGGTTTTATGCTTGGTAAAATTGCACATGGAAACCTCGCAATATTTCCCGATATCTTATTCCATCAGCAAAACTTCCGTGGCTCACAATCGACACCCCTCGTCTCTTTGTCCTTAATTCCGTGGAACTATTACTCAGCAGCTATCTGAAGAATGGACAGTTCAAATCTTCACTGAAATCTTATTGTTTAAAATCTGATGAAGGCAGAGAGGCCTTCACCATATTTTAAAGGCTAATATACCAATCCTAAACACCTTTCTCCCTCAATGGAAAGTAGTCAACTTTTAAGTGTGTTCTGTTTTACGCTAATGCGCATACCCTTACTGTACCATGTCAGCTTTGAAATCAGATCCGAAGGAATAAGCTAATTAATACCTTATGTCTGTAAAATGCATGTTTTTATGGAGGGTTTGTCTGCCTTGAGGAATGAAAAATCGAAGTTTCGAGTTCAATATCTTCCGTTTGGTGGCTCATTGAATTTGATTATAAATGATGATTTGTCATCATCCAACTTCGTTACCAATAAAAGGTTTCGGTTCTATTGGCTATTGATTTCCTTCTGTATGTTAATGATTAGCATCTGAATTGACATCTCTTGCACAAGTTTTCTCATCGAAGAAGTTGGCAGTCATCCTTCCATTTCATTTCCCAATCTTTTAAAAACTAGAAACGAATAAAATGGGCTTTAACCAGCATTTCTTTGAAATTTGCATCCTCTTCTTTTATGCCACACCTTTCTGCCTGCACATGCTTTGTAAGCCATTCGCATTTAGTAGACATTTGCAAGGATTGAATGTTACGTCAGTCAATATTCAAGTTACTCCACCCAACTACATCTTGGAGGTTAGTTAGATATCCTTGAAATGTGAATTCCCATATGCGTTCTTGAATTGAGAATCGTTTCATCACAGAATTGGTTCATTTATTCGCATTGATAAACCTTTGGACTCCCCTGAGATTAAATTCCATTTTATTTTCTTTTATCGCTTAAAATTCAGTCTTCTCTTTCTGCATTCTTTAGAAGCTCTTTCCAACGTATTACTTTTTAAAATCTCGCAAATTTATGTAACTTTGGTTTTATTTATTTGCACGTGCTTATGCTTCTTTGGAAAATATATTTGCTCTCTTTGTGTAGTTTTTTTCTTTCAAAATTTATTCAGTCTCATCTGCATCCGGGAGAACCTCTCTCTCTCTCTCTCTCAATTATTACAAAGTCATTTACAAAACGGGTTTTCGGATAGGAATTTTATTTTCATGGACTTCTCTCTCTCTCTCTCTCTCTCTCTCTCTCTCTCTCTCTCTCTCTCTCTCTCTCTCTCTCTCTCTCTCTCACTCTCACACGTTCTGACAATAATTTTGCATTCTAGAATATTTCTTCCTACCAAATGACAATTTTTTCAGATTTCTTTTTCTACATGGTACATCGAAAAGCAGTTTTATATTTTAACTCTCCGTTCGGCTTTCATCAATTAGAAGAAAACGAGCATTGGGAAACTGGAACACGTTTCAGTCTGATGATGATTTCAACAGGACCTTCGAATATGCAAAATTTTACCCGTTACGAGAAAGTCTCCTCCCCGATTTCCAAAAACTCATTTGGTTCAGGTTTCAAGAGTTTCCTCTTTTTCCATTGATAAGAAGTTTGACGATATTTTAATTTCTTTTATTTTACATATTTCTATTCGTTCCGCTAATAATCTCGCATTTTCTTATATTTTAAGCATTTATGTGCTATTTTTGTCCATTTTTTCCTAGTCGTCTGTGAGCAGTTTTTCGTATTTATTCCAGATAACTGAGTGTTTCTTTCTTAATTTCAATTTCTTCAAGAAATTTCTCACAGCCTTGTTTCTGCTAGTAACCGAATTCTCTGTAGTAATGTAATAAACTGCAAATTTATTTTCTTTGGTGTTTTCTCGTTAAGTAAATTCACACCCACACCCATACCCCCCTCCCACACACACACACACACACAGAGAGAGAGAGAGAGAGACTATTTTTTCATTCCATCTACAGGAGTATTAATCTTATTGGGAAGATGGAGGTCGTAAACTTCATTATTATTGTGTGAAGGTTAATGAAATCTCTCTTGCATTTAAACGTATTCTTAGTTTTGCATTTATTTAAAACAAGCGATCATAAATTTGTCTATGCCTGCTGTTTTTCTGATCCTTGTGCTCAGATTAAATATTCTTGCGTGTTGTTCTATGCTCAGATTTTCCGAAGAGGTCGTATTTGCGTATTTATCGGGACATGAATTCATTTCACTTTAGTTGGTGTTCTTTTTTTTTGTCACATTATTTTCACGACGAAGGCGTTCAATAAGCATTTCAATGTCTTCCTCGTTCCATTTCGTCTCTAGCCTTGCACCATTTTTTTCTGACCTGACTGATCGAGATGCTAATCTGAGCCGAATCTGTTATACAAATTTGTTCGAGAATTCTTTTTCAGGAGGAGAATGACATTTATTAAAAGGAATTGCGGGCTCGTTGTTTTCCTGTGCAGCATTTGAGTAAGCGTGAATTTAAAATAGGCGATCTGATTCCACTTGACCTCTTCGAACATTAAATAAATCATTTCATTCAAAGTGGGCTCTTAGAAGAACCCATTTAGCAGAAAACTCCTTCGTTCTGGCAGCTGGTTGTGTTTTTTGACATCATCAGGAAGTCATTTTAAATCAATTAGGCAGGATTAAATCGACGCCATTGTGCCTGCTGAATTCGATGAGTGGCATAACCTTGAACGTCGGAAAGGAATGCGTTTGAATCCTGACAAGTACACCACGAAAACTTTTTTAATTGTAGTTTGCTCTCTTTTTTCCATCAGAGCAGAGCTAAATTACGCACGATATATCGCTTTCAAAATGTAATAAGATGATGACTTTCTGGTAGAGAGAGTACGGTTTTATTTTTCTGCATTGCGCCCCCTCGCGTAGTGCGAACAAAGTAGATTATTTTGAATATTAGATGAAACGTGTAAACTTTAGTGCCACTGTAAACTAAATGGCTGACGGATCAGAGGTAAAAGAGTGGTAATGTGGGAATTTAATTAAGGAAAAGTTTGCTGAAAATAGCGTACTGCTGGGCTCAATGCGTGGCTATTATTTTGTTCCTCAGTGATGATGGAATTCGCTATTTAAGGGGAAATATTGAGTTGCTTGCCAATGACACGATGATAGGAAGAGCGATAGTCAATGAAGATGTAGAAATTATTTTTATTTCTTAATAAATGGACTGGCAGGTTGAGCAAAGGAAAACAGATTCTAGTACGACGTCCTAAATTGTAAGGTCAGGCACGTTGGCATGAATAGATTACCAGCTGGTTACTACATTGCTGGAACTTAACTGCCGAAAACTGATATGACGTATTATGCAGTTCTTGTGGTTAGAGAGTTAAAGTTCGGAGAGCATATTGCAAAGATTCGAAGAACAGCTCATCAGATTATGTTGTTGATGAAGAAGACACTTACAAGCAGGGAAAGGGAAGTTTTTTTTCCTCCTTATAATGCTTTGTTATGGCTCCATCTGGAATACTGCCGACCGGGCGAATTGATTCCATGGCGGATAGAAACGTGGTGGCGAGGGTCCAGAGGCAGGTAACAGTTTCTGGATCATCGATTCGCCCTATCCTCATAGGAACAATGCTCCCAATGAGGATAGCTTGAAGGCGTGTTGTTTAGAAAGTTGAGTTGACAGGCGGAGAAGGAGAACTCGATAGGAACATATAACTTATTAAAAGGGTTTTATAAAACTGACATAAAGACATTTTGCCAGTGCATGGCAGGAAGGGAGAGAACAATTGATCACCCCTGGAAACTGTGTAAGAGTGTAATTAGAAAGGGTTAGAACGAGACGTTTTGTGGATGATGGTTAAGAGATTGCAAAAACTGGTTTTTAATGCTGCGTGGGTGAATGGGTCCGAGGAGACGTATGATAAGTATCGTGCGAGATGGGTAGATCTGACCTTCCAAGATAAATCCATGATTTTATGGAGATGCTTGAGGAAATAAACATAATAAATTAAAATGATATCTTAATCACAAACAAATGAATTCCTTATGAATATAAATTATCTTAATTTTGTGTGTGTGAGCAGGACATGGGAAGAGATATCAAGAGCACAACAAGACCTAAATGAAATCACAACATACTTTCACCAAAACGCAATTCTAATCAACGGCACCAAAACACAGATGTTGATAATTCACAACCCAAGAATCATGCGCCCCGCACCACTATCGCTACACTCTCATACATACCGCTGCATTAACGACAAAAATACCTGCAAATGTCCCAAAATGAAACCTCTAACACATGCAAAATACCTTGGTCTCTATATAGATTGCTACCCTAAATGGACAAAACATACAGAATACCTACACACCAAACTCCGAATCATCGCAGCAAAACTCTTCCAAGTAAAAGACATTATTCCATCCAACATAAAACAAACTCCTGTATCACGGTATCTGTGAATCCCTACTCAGATACGGTATAACAGTTTATGCAACACATCAACCTAACAAAATTAGAAATATTACGCAGGAAAATCGTGTCAACAGTGATTTCGACACATTACACTCAATGACCAATATCCGACCAGCACATGGCAACACACAGAATCCTGAGCATTAAAAACCTGAAACACTACATGACATTAACAAGGAATTACTTCAACATTCCCTATCGAAACAACAGAGACACGTATCGTAGAACACGACCCAAAACAACTCTCTACATCCCCACACCCTTCAACAACTCATGTGGTTCTTTTGTGAGATCACATCAGATACCCACGCAACTCAACAACCTACAAAGAAATTTAAAACACGTAGATAACTACAGAACATTAAAACACGAACTCTGGAAAATATACCAACAAAGTTAAGAAACCATTTACACTAACATACACATCACAAATCACCAGCATCCAATGCCTACAGCCCATGCATAAACAATAACAACAACATAAATAGTGAAGACTAAATCCCATTCTCTTCATAAAAGCTAACCCAGGGTTCGAAGTCGGTGGGATTAACTTGCCTCACTCCTCTACATGTAATCCTCAGTATTAAAAAAAATCTAAATCATGAGTTTACACTGTATATTTGTGAGAATTAGGAAATATAATATTTTAATTGCATATGTGTAAATAATGTTGTGTAATCACACTTTCTCAAGCTTTGTAAAATATAAAATAAAAAAGTAATCTACAACATGTAATATTATACAACTTGTGTAACTCTGAACTATATAATTAAATTATTACTGTGATTGTTATTTTAAAAAATAGCAAAAAAACTATGTTATCATCATTATATATAGTGTTGAACCTAGTAAAATAATATGTTGAATGTCGATCAAGGTGATCATTGTATATATTTAAATATTTGAGAGATCAATAAAAAATATATTACTATTATTTTTTTAATTGTGTTTATGTATATAGGCTGTATTACAATTGTGGAAAAAATGCACATTTATATTTTTAAAAAAATTGGCTGTACTCTACGTTTTCTACTGAACAGAAATTGTAATACTATGCTTTATTGCATATATGTAAATACCCTGTGTTATTAAAACAAAATGTTATTACAGTTAAAAAATCATTGGTATTGGCCATATTTATATATTATTCACATGAATGATCATATTATGTATGGACATGTTCCTATTTTGTAAAACTTTGGAAAAAAAAAAACTTTAAATATCAACATGCAATGTTACAGTTTTCATTGCAATGTTAACTTTAACAATAGTACGCGTAATTTATGGCAGTATTATAATCGTAACTAATAATACATGAATTGTCCTGTTATAGCATTTGCACAATATGCAAATTATAATGATATTAATTAGAAATTGTTCTTGAATCACATGAGAAAATGTTATATCATTGCTTAAATTCTATATCATATGTATGCAATTTATCGGAGACAAAATAAAGTATTAATCTATTAAAAATATATATATTATTTCAAAAAAATAAAGGATCAGCAACACTCCTGGAAGATTTCACAGATCTAATAAATGCTGCATTGGATAAAAACGGAATAACATTAGTCGTTTTCATTGACCTAGCAAAAGCATTTGACACACTAACACACAAAACCTTGTTAACGAAAGCATACACGAAAAACAGGAAACACATCACACACATATAGGATCCGCGTACAACAAAAACATACCGGTAGCCTGTGAAGTACCCCAAGGAGCTGTCCTATCTCACATTCTATTTAACATATACACACACGATATAAGCCATCTTCCCCTAAAAAGTAAAATGCTCCAGCACGCAGACGACACGGCCATAGTATCCATTCACAACAACGCAAATATCGCTTACACAAATTTGAAACACGACATCAATCAAATCACTAACTGGTTAACCGAAAACGGCATATATATAAACCCTGGAAAAACAAAGCTAATAATATTCAAAAACCCCCATAGAAACTGCCGATAGAAACTAAATATCTCACTATCCGACATTCACCCTCCTATACATAAACCGCAGAAATAAAATCACAACCATCACACAGGTGAAATCAACACGCTATCTCGGACTTCACTTCGATGCTGATCAAAGTTGGAATAGCCATACAAATTACCTACATACCAAGCTTAGGATAATATCAAGCAAACTATACACATTAAAAGACATAGCCCCGACACACATAAAAATACTAATCTATAAAGCATTATGTGAAAACATTTTAAGATACGCAATCACATCATATGCATTCTACGCAGGCTACAGACTGAACAGGTTACAATGATTGCAAGATAAAAAGATAAAACTGATATTCTGGGAACAACCCACACTTATACAGGCAGCACGGACAGAACACAAAATATTTAAGGTGAAGCACTTATGCCACTACTCAGTAATGTTGAACAATTATTGAACAATTACTTCTGTCCAACCAATAGAGTAATCAGAACAATATCAGATAACAAGACCACAATCAACAAACTTCTTCTTCTTCTTCTTTCACTCTGCCTTATCCCATGTTAAACGGGGTCGGCGCATCATTCTTTAACCTTCCTCTTCCAAGTTCTCCGTCCAGGGCATCCTTCGGACTCCATCCTTTCTCCCTAAGATCCTCTGTCATCTTATCCCTCCACCTGAGCTTGGGCCTGCCTCTTTTCCTCCTTCCCTCCAACTCCATATAATCCACTCGTTTACCAACATACTCCTCACCCTTCCTCTCAACATGTCCAAACCATCTTAGCCTACTTTCTTGTATCTTCTTGCCAATTGGTCCCACCTTAACCGTCCCTCTGATTTAGTCATTCCTTATCCTGTCCTTCTTTGTCACACCACTCATCCATCTCAACATCCGCATCTCCGCTACCTCCATCTTCCTCTCCTGTGCCTTGGTTATAGGCCACGTTTCCGCACTATGGAGCATCGCCGGCCTCACCACCATCTTATAGAGCTTTCTTTTCCTCTTACAACTCCTTCTCTCTTGTCACACAGGACCCCGCTCATCTTCCTCCAATTCATCCAACCGCATGTTATTCGGTGCTGTATTTCCTCATCCAGGTCACCATTTCTCTCGACAACCGACCCAAGGTACTTGAATTTCTTCCCAGAAATTAGCCTTTCACCCTGAAGTCGTATGACGATATCCTCGTCACTCCCAGTTGACATATATTCAGTCTTCACCCAGTTAATTCTCATGCTGCTCTCCTCCAATGCCTTTCTCCACTCTTCCAGGGTATTTTCAAGCTTCTCTCGGGATGATTCGCATAGAACAATGTCATCGGCAAACAGCATGCTCCATGGTGCCTCTTTCTTGACATCCTCCACTAGTACATCCATGACCAGGTCAAAGAGGTAGGGGCTCAGAGCTGACCCTTGGTGTAGCCCTACAACAATAGGGAACCCTTCTGTCATGCCGACACTAGACCTGACCTGAGTTTCTGTTCCCTCATACATCTCTTTCACCAACCTCACGTACTTCTCCGACACCCCCTTCTTCCTCATACACCTCCATACCTCCTGCCTGGCCACTCTGTCGTATGCCTTTTCCAGATCTATAAACACCATGTGCAGATCCACTTGCATCGCTCTATATTTCTCCATCAATCGCCTTAGCGCAAATATTGCATCCGTTGTCCCTCTTCCTGGCATAAATCCAAACTGCTCCTCACCAATTTTCGTTTCCTGCCATAACCTTGCTTCAATTACTCTTTCCCATATTTTTAATGTGTGTGACATCAACTTGATTCCTCTATAGTTGCCACAGTTTGAACATCTCCTCTTCTTTTGTAGATTGGGACGATAATGCTTTTCCTCCATTCCTCTGGTATCTTTTCCTGTTGGGCTATTTTACACATCAGTTCCCATAACATATCCACGCCCTCAATGCCCAAACTTTTCCATACTTCCCCAGGTATCTGGTCTGCTCCTATAGCCTTTCCATTCTTCATTTTTCTCAGTACCCAAACCACTTCCTCTCTACTTATGTCTTGCACCGGTCTCTCATTTACCTCTCCATCCTCGCACCTCTCTCTTGGATTCTCCTCATTTAGTAGTTTTCGGAAATATTCTTTTCATCTTCCTCTGATTTTGTCCTCGTCTTGTAATACTACTCCTGAGGCATCCTTTATCTGCTTGACTGATGTTATGTCTTTCGAGGCCTTATCTATGGCTTTCGCTATTCTCAACAACTGAGCTTCGCCACAGTTTCTCTCCAGTTCTTCATAAACCTCATCAACTGCCCTCGCTTTCGCCCTTGCCACAGTTCTCTTTGCATTTTTCTTTGCTAATCTATATGCCTCCTTGTCGGCTCTAGTTCCAGTCATGTCCCATTTTTTCTTTGCCTCTTTCTTTTCCTTGATCTCCAACTGCACCTCCTCATTCTACCACCATGCCTCCTTATCCTCAGGTGGTCCCTTCCCTGATGTTATACCAAGCACATCTTCTCCAATTTTTCTAATATTCCGACTATTAACGTCCCACCATTCTTCCACATCCTCTGGTAACTTCATTTCTTTCAATACCTCTTCTTTAAACTTATTCCTTGGTCCTTCCTCTTCCAATTTCCACCACTTTATTCTCCTCTGTACCCACCATTTCCGTCTATTCTTCTTTTCCCCTTTTATATCACAGTCTACCACAACCAACCTGTGCTGTGCTGCTACACTTTCTCCATTAATCACTTTACAGTTTTTCACCTCCTTGAGATGTTTCCTACGGCACATAATATAGTCAATCAGATCGAAGGCCACAGCATATTCTATAATTTTTTTACCTTCATTTCTTTCATTACTCCTCCAACCTCCATGTACCCTTTCGTCACCACTTCGTCGCCTTCCTACATGCCCGTTCAGATCTGCTCCAACGATCACTCTCTCACCATCAGGGATTCCCATTACTACTTGGTCAAGTTCTCTCCAGAATGTCTCCTTCTCCTCATCATCACAACCTACTTGCGGGGCGTAGCCACACACTATAGTAGCCACACTTCCTCCCATCTCAAGCTTAACGCTCATAATCCGATCATTCTTCCGGCACACCTCGTAGACTCCACTCTTTAGCTCCTTATCGATGATAATTCCAACTCCCTTTCTTCCCTTCTCATCCACACCGCCATAAAACAGTTTATATCCCTCCGCCAGCTCCTTTGCTTTATTGCCTTTCCACCTTGTCTCCTGCACGCACAAGATCTTCAGCTTCCTTCTTCTCATCATGTCCACTATCTCCCTACTCTTCCCATTTATCGTATCCACATTCAGCGACCCGATTCTTACTTTACACACACTCTCTTTCTGTTGGACTCGCTTCTTTAGCAGAACCCGTCCTTGGTTCAGTAGCCCTAGCCCACTTCTCACAGTCCTCGGGCGACAGAACTGCGCGTCGCTTACGGGGGACCCCTAGCCGTGATCCTTTCTCTGTTATCTAACATTTCATCCTGGGTTTTGGCATGGTTTTTTACAGCCGGATGCCCTTCCTGACGCCAACCCTCCCCATTTATCCGGGCTTGGGACTGGCACTGAGAAGACTAATTTGCTCTCCCCAGTGACTGGGTTACAATCAACAAACTACACAACATATAAGTACAACAAACACTATGGCAAAGCCACTCGAAACTTTCACGTGCTTGACATGATAAACAAACTGCCGTTCGACGACAAAAGCCTAGGGACATACAAAGAGCTGAGCTATATAAATATTATAGCGATAATGAAAATTAGAGAAATTCCTCTCTCTCTCTCTCTCTCTCTCTCTCCTTTACACACACACACACACTAAACTTATTACAAACCCCTCTCAAAAAATACTACCAGAAAGACACAAACAAACACACCATGTCCGAATTCCACCCTACTTAAAAAAAAAGTTAAACTGTGTAATAGCAGTTGAAGTCTTCCAAGCACATACTAACAAACAGTAAAATCCACTCCTGGATTGCGACCAGTATGGAAACCACGAAACCACCGCCATCTATAATCTTCTTCAGATAAGCTCTGCAAAGCTTCGAGGAAGAAATCATAAATACCTCTCAAATAAACAAAAGAAACAATTATTATTATTATTTATTTATTTATTTTTAAATTGTGAATATGTAAATAGGCTGTATAATAAAGAGCTATGATATTGATACTAAAAAAAATGTACATTTATATTTTAAAAAATCATTGTACCCTACATTTTGTACTGAATAGAAAAACGGATAGTGTATATACATGTAAGTACCCTGTATGATGATAAATAAAATGTTATTACAGTTCAAAAAGAATATTATTATTTATTTTTTGTTATTATTATTATGAATATTTCTTAATGCTTTTAAACAACGTATACATCTCTTCAAGCATTTAGTATTCGATTTATTTCAGTTTCAGTTATACGAGTAATGAAATAAATAATGGTACTTTCGTATACTCAGGAAAAGCTATGGTATTTCTACATCGCATACTTAACATGAAGATGAAGTTTATTTTACACCTACAAGTCATTTTTCATTTGTGTTATTCTAAAAAACGAAAAAAAAAATATTCCACTTCTTTAAATCGATGTATTCTTTCCGTTTGCCATCATTAACATTACCCCTAAATGGATTTCTGTTTTGCAACAAACAGCAGCGACATCTTCCGAACAGAACTAGTGTAATTCGAGTAGTTATTGATGGACACACAGCGAAACTTTAATGGGCACACGATACGTCCATGCAGGTGCGTTTTTCGATTTTTATTCGATCGTCCTTGTTAAGAAGGATCGAAGCAATTATTGTAACTCATTAGAAAAAAAAAGTTGGTTTTAAAATGAATAAAAGTTGTATTGCGTGTCCAATAACTTTGGCCACACCAAACGAACAATTAAATTAAGTCCGGATTAAAAGAACTGCGCGCCATCTGTTCATTCTTGTAAAATGCTTGTAAAAAGCAAATGCTGCTTTTTTTAGAAGCACTTCTCCCAGACAGTTCCCATGTTGAGGACTACTTTATTATTACAGGTTTACAGATACCTTAATAAATAAATGTGGTAGGTAAATTTGAAGTATTAAATGCTAGAATCGATTAAAAAAAAGGAATTATAAAAATCACGTAAAGGGATACTCGACGTATTTAAAATAATTAGAAAATACATTTCATGTTAAGCTATAAAATTGCATTATTTCTCTTCATTCACATAAAAGTTGTTAGGCATGATCATGCCTTGTGCATCTCTTAACGAAGATGCCTATAGTTGGAATGATATTAGAAGAAAGGGTCTCATATGTGAGTGCCGTAGTTTGTCTTCCTGTATTGCCCTGCATAGCACAGCCTATTATCGTAAATTGCCTTCCGTTTGGAAATAACTAGGTCGGAATTCAGTCTAGACGAATAGAACCATTATAAGGTCTTATTTCAAATGAAATTGAGTTCATATGCAGAGATAGCAGGTTCCTCCTCCACCCCCACCTTTCCAACCAACTAATAGACGCAAACTGAATTTGTCACATTCTTTAACATCGTTGGACAATAAAACTACGTAATGGCTGGTCAAAGTTGTAATTTCGAGACAATCGGACAGCTCCAAGTGGTTGGAAATTTCATTTTAGGGCGATGTTGCTACACCATTTTCATCAGTCTGTATTTTAATAATTGCGAAAAATTACCAAGAACTACGAAGAGGTTCATTGCGAAGAAACTAATTGCAATAATACGAATTTTAATGGATGAAAACTTCATCCGCATTCTACTTTTTATTATGCTCCCCCTCCTTCTGCCGTTAATCCCTTTACGGCGATTTTAGAGCCATTGACGGATTAACTGTGGTGGAGCAACTTTTGGTCACTTGGATTATCCTTTGCTGTCCTGTGATAGCATAATTCACTCGTATGGCGCATTCTGAACATGAAATGTCATCATCTGTCCAACTGAATATGGCATGTCTTCAGAAGGCATTCTATAGTAGACTTAATGTTGATGTACATCGCATTCTACTTTATTGTAAGGACTATAGCAATACACTGTAGCTATAGAGAATATGATTTTTCCAGATTTCTTATCTCTGATTTCTTCTGTGCAACGAATGGCAGACTTCCCTGACCACCAAAATGGAGAAGGTGGAGATCCAAAGAAAATTCCATCAACACCGTACTGCAACCTATAATCGGCAACCACTCACAGAAACTACGAAGTTTGGCACTGCTAGCCTCGGTTTTATCTACTTGGCCTGTCTCTTTTCATGCAGTAATCAGAACCATGCTCTCAGATAGAAATATAAAAAGTTCGCTGTACCTGTCTAAGCCTATTCTATCTCGTCAGCTGCTTTCTCGAACAGCGAGAAGTTTCTGAAAGCGAGAGTTGGAGAAGATTGCTGCAGTTAACAAGAATTGCGGTTCTGAGAACCCCTACGTCGGAAAAAAGTACCCCCCCCCCCTTTAATAGTGCAACATTATGAGGAACGATTGACAATTATCGGCGTAAGTTATCCTCAAGGTGTTCACAGTTCGCTTCTCCACTGTGCTAGGCTGCCACTTGGGTATAAAGGAAGAGGCGTTCGCTCACTCTTTAGATTATAGGGAATCTGAATTGGGTGTCATAAGAGAGCGGATGAATTGCTGCTGGGAGTGGACTCAGAGGACGATGACGCATGCTTCTAATAACGAGCAACGTGGAAGGCTGACAGTAGGTGTCGTTATTTCTTGATAAACAGAATTGTGGTAGCTGCCATCTATCAAAGAGTGGCAGTCAACTGCTCAAGGAAAAGTACAGTCTCTGAGCTTTTCCTAATAGCATTACTAATGGAAGATTATAACCAAAACTCGTCTATTCGAGAAACAGCTCGGAAACCTTCCAGAATGTAAATATGAAATGACTCGATATTCTTTTTCTCTCTATTTAAGAAGTTACGACAGAGAGAGAGAGAGAGAGAGAGAGAGAGAGAGAGAGAGAGAGAGAGAGAGAGATCTGAATCTCCATAACTGAACACATTAGAAATCACCTTACGGTATCTTTCGGGTTTGTGAACATTACCACACCATTTTGGTGCACACACAACACACGCAGAGCATAATGTGATAAAAGCCTGTTTAATGATGCTTCAAACAAAAACAAAAAAAAAAAATCTTCATCGCTGTGTGGTTCCAAATCTGCATTCAATCACATTTTTAGGCCTGCACTTCCTAGCTTAGGACCAGCAGGGAAATAGAATTGAATATCCTGTCTGTCCTAAAAATGTATTCATTTCTAAGACTTCCCTTTCTTCCAACATTTGAGTAAATTTATGAGATGGCCAAAATCATTGAAGTATCAATTCTCTGGAAATGTAAAGAGATACAATCCATGCTTCTCAAGTTATCGAGAAATTGATGAACAGCTAAACTGCAATTCAACTCTGAACTTTTTCGGTACTTCTCTGGAACTTCCACTCTGACACCATCCAAGAAACTCATCCTCATATTGATTTTCATGAATAATAACGGTGAAATTGTAAAGCTGGTTCAAATACCTTTATTTGAACCAGCAAAAAAAAAAAAAAATATATATATATATATATAGAGAGAGAGAGAGAGAGAGAGAGAGAGAGAGATGCTCTCTCTCTCTCTCTCTCTCTCACACACACCTGCTTGCTTGCAGCTTGTGGAGAATAACTGGCCTGGGTAGCCGAGTGGTTAGCGTATCCATTCTTCACCCGCAAAGCTGCGGGTTCGAATCCCGCTGTGGGCATGGATGTTTTTGAGATGCTATGGAAGTACTAGTAGTGGTGGTAGGGGTAGATAGCATTGGGGTAGTTGCGGTTAGTTGTGGAGAGTCGTACAGTAGATGCCCTCCCTCGATGAGTCTTTGAACTCCCTGGAGGTGTTGCATAATAATAATAATAATAATTACAAGAGTTACAAGCTTCTTTAAAAAAACGAGTATTACACAGATGTCGCCTCTGTTTGATAATTTTCATTGTAGGCACCTGGCAAAGCTATACGGGGAAGGACTTGTTGCAGTGACGTATCATCTGTGAAATAAAAAGATAGGCTGCAGTTTTCCTGTTTCATGAAAATCAAACAGCAGATGCCATTCTTTGAATGTCTTTTTGGAAACAGAAAGTGAGCAGTAAAATTCTCTCAACATGAATCATGCACATTACGAATTCCCAAAGTTTGTGTTTTAGATTTTTACTTTTGTGTTTTAGAGGTTCCATGAAAATTTGTCGAACACCGTTTTTCGAAAGACAATTCACTGAATCGGCAATTCATCGAACGACAGTTCATCGCACGATAATTTCATCGCACTGATCGAAAAGCTAATTCACCGATAATTTTTTAATGAATTCTTTCGTACTTCACCGAAACACATTTTCCCGAAAACTGTTGTTTTAAAGTGATCGGTAAGAATATCTAACGTCAACAAAGATGTGGACAGCATATGTAGATCGTTGTATAATATATGTAGAAGCTACTTCATCGTATAGGCAGTGATTTAAAACGAATTTAGACAACGATCTAGATAACGAATTCGGTTCTAATTAAATCTTTTCGCAACAAAAATCATCAGATTGAAATACAAACTGATACATTTTAATATAGATTTTAAACATGTAAATTTGATCCAGCCAGAGCGAAATTGCTAATATCATTTCGAAACTTCTTTTTTAATAAAAGCAATCCTGTTGTCACTAAAACGGAACCACGGAGTTCTTGTGAGGTTTGAAATTTCGACATTTACGCGCATTCCTCTAAGTCAGAGAGTTATTACAACATGAATCGTTGACATGTTGTCCCTTTCTAGCCCCGGAAATTGTTGAACTGAAAACTGGAACGGTTCGACAAATTTTTGTAAAACGTTCAAATACCAAATCAGAGTAAATTTCATTCCATTTAAGAGGTGTAATGGGGGGGGGGTTGCGGACATCACATGCTATTGCTAATAACAATAATGGATCCTCCGTACTTCAGACGGTATGAACGAAGCCTTTTAGCTAGAAGGACCTGAGTTCGAATCCCGAGCATGACGCGAAGAATTCCTCTCGGTCCTCTTCAAATGAAGGTGAGATATTCGGTCTCATATGTGGGTGGAAGGGTTTTATTCCTGGACACTCGGGCCTTTCTATCCGCAAACTGTCCCCATCAACACACACATATATCTCCGGACATAAAACATTTACTGGATAAGAAAAACAATGAGAAAGCAAGCCACTTGTTCTCTGATTATTCGCTAGTAAAATAGCACTGCTACCAGACCAACTATTCCGTTGAATGGAGAGGGGCATAAAGGGGATAATAATTATATTAATAAAGATTTTTTACATCATCTTTTCAATATTGTGTAAGACACACAAAATACAAATAATACATATACTGACTGAAAGGAATATCCCTCAGAAAATATTGCCACACACGTCTTCATTACATACATAAATCGAATATCACTCTAAACCTTCAATTACGTCAAACATTCAACCAATAAAAACTGCAGTTCTCTTTGATAAATACACTTTATCACTTCACGCCTTATGATTCATTTTTCGATGAACTGTTCATTCGGTGATCGAATTGTTATTTTTCGATGAATTATTTGCTTTCGATAAATTGTGTTTTCGATTATATGCCGTTCGTTGAAATTGCTTTTTCGCTTATTTGTTTTTTGGTTCATTATTTATTCGATTAATTGTTTTTCGATAATTGTCTTTAGGCAAATGGTCGCTCGATTAACTGTATTTCTATGAATTTTTTCGGTTAATTTTCTTGATGCCGTTTAAACTGCTAAGAATAGCCATTCACTTGAAAATCAAGGGATAGCTGTGGTAAACGGAGGTACCATTGCTGTGCACTTCATTTGACTGTTTTTATTTCTAAGCCAATCAATGACTCCTTCATTCATTACTTCTTAGCTGAAGATCGTTAGGAGACTATGAAGAAGGTATGGCTGATAAATATCAATGTTGTTATTTTTAATGAAGATTTCTGAAGGAATCTTTGGTTTTTATTGTTAATGTTTATAAAGAAAACAATCTCTGAAAGATGAAATAAAACACTCCTTAATGAACATCAAGGAGCGTGTTATTTCATTTTTCAGAGATGTTTCTCTTCCCACCTATTCCATTAATGGGCATCATCGGACTGACATTTTACAAACTTGTTTTAAGCCAAAACGAAGCAACACTTATGGATTACGTCATCGTCGATAAAATTTGGGAAATGTATATAACAAAATTATGAATTAATGCGATTATACCAAGTTGCTTTATATCATATATGGCGATGAAAACTCCTTAGTGAATCTTGGTTATAATGAAATAAAATAAAATTGCAGTATGTCATGTGACAAAGACATTCTCTTGTCCTAGTAACTCTTTCCATTAACGTTCCAGCTTCGTACATGTAAGAAAAGGGAAGATAATGACAAGAAATGGGTGGAAGTCTTTCTCCGTGGCTGTCATTATGAATGACTTTCGTATTTCATAACAGCAGAAGGTTTAGCAGAACTTTGATGCTGACATGCACACCTGTAATCTGACAGCTCGTCCTTCTGCTCGCAGTCTTCCTGCAATTGGTGACCATCTTGTACAGAACATCTTGTAAAAGGCGGTTGATCTTAATTAATAGAACACGAACGTAAAAATGGAGCCTAGATCGTGGTCACTGATAATACTGCTGATATTAATCGAGCAAATTTTGAACTCCCCAATTGAAACGGATGATAAAGATAAAGTTTTTAATAATGAGTAAGCAGGCCGTGGCTGATTCTTATAGATATTCTTCGCAACACAATACGAAATGGATTTCTTTTGTAGTTTAAATATATGATATCGAAATAGAGGCTTAGTTGCATTTCCGATAAGTTACTTTCTCTCTTGGATTCCTAGATTAGTACTATGCCTTGAACATGAAATATTATTTAGAATAAGAACCCTGATTTTAGATTAGTGTTATTATCATACGTTATGCATTCCAATTGCGATATTCGTGTTGAGACCATAACCAAAACTTGAACCAGTTTGGGAAGTTACTTTCATCACTGTAGTATGTCTTTGGCAATATACGCCGTTTCGTGCCACAATCCCAGAAACTTGGGTTTTTCGTCCCCCAGAACAGGAAAACTGGCCCTGTGAGCACACACACACAAATGGATTACATTCAGGAGTACTTAAGAAGCTGTCCCTCCCACCCATAAGCCTGATTCTTCAGCTATGCTGGTTCCGAATCCCTTTCTTTCTTTCTTTGTTTTCTGCCTTCAATAACTGAAATACTTTAAGAGCATAATTCACTTTCAGAGATTTCCCAAACTTCCCTTCATTTCGTTTCTTTTTCACCAGTTATTCTTTCCTTCTTTGACAATTTTGCTCTTATTACTAACAGTATTAACCACACTCGTACTTTGCAATTAAACTCTCAACTAACAAGCAACCGTGTTACTTAACCGTTAACCACCAACTTGTTTCTGTTCCAACGAGAAATGAGATCACACCTCAGGTCAGTGAAGTACTTTTGATGCTTCAGATTAATCCTCATCTTTCTGAAGCCAGTCAGAAGAATGTATAGTAATTATTTTCGTGTTTAAAACAATACGAATATATCTCAACATGTTCGACTTTAAATAAATAAATAGGTGTGTGTGTGTGTGTGTAAAATAAGTTACCTAAACTTATTATAATCGCTTCATCCTTAGGACTGCTCGCACCCCTAACGTTTTATTTATTTTTTGTTATTTATTTTTTTTACTTTTATTTTCCATTTAAACCCTGAGTAAAATTCCTTCTTAGGTTGACAGTTACACTCCAAACAGATGTTTTCTAAAAATGCTCGTCTTCACCGATCCAAAGTTGCCACACCGAAAACAAACTAAAAAATAATGGGTTCTTGAGAATTTCAACTTGTCTAAGATTTTAAAATGTAACAAGCTTTAAAATGTAAATTTTAACGTATGGTTTGAAAATCCAACACTCCTTTCTATTTTCTTCTGACGTATTAAGTCAAATGGCCATTCACGGTCAAGTAACTTGTCCCAGCTTTAGTAATTGGTTAATCGTATCTTTATGGTGTGCTTTGACTGGCAATGCGTTTGTTCTTTGGTCGGTTTGTTGCTTTTGCAAGGGAAGAACCCGTCCCTCCCAGTATAAAATTGGATAACTCACCTTAAGATAAAAAGCGTTTGTGAAGACGTTATAAAATTTCTGTTCGTAAAAGAAACGGAAACGTTTATAATGTTCTTATAAAGTTATAAAATATAACACTTACAAAATATAAGAGTAATATTTTTTATTAACCTCTGAAATATTTACTTATATCAATAATCATCTTGAGTGACATTCTAGACATAGACGGATATTCATAGACATAGGTATAGACAGCAGAATTAGCGAAGCGGTATGGCAGGAAGTCAATTGAATAAATTTATATGGAATAAGAGAGAAATTAGTCCGAACACTAAATTAGCTGTATACAAGATAGTGTTCAAACCATTTTAACTTATGGATCTGAGAGCTGGGTCAGAAGTAAAACACTTGACCAAAGACTAGAAACCGCAGATAAGAGAGTCCTGAAAAAGATTAAGGGCATGAACAGATGGCATCAGTGACAATGTTATTTTAAAAACGAGGATATTAGGAAAGAACTTGACATACTCAGCATCCAGGAATGCGTTAGCAGAGCTAATCTCAGGTGGTATGGTCACTTAAACAGAATGGAAAAGAAAGATTAGCAAAACAAGTGTTCTCTACCTTGTGTTGGCAGAGAACACTTGTTTGCAGGAAAATTTACTGAGGAAGATGTAGATGGATCTATACAGTAAACAGAGCCTTAAAATACAGAAATATAAGATCTGATAATGTTGGATTCTTGACAGGAAACAGACTGATTTGGAGGAAAATTGTAGATAGGAAGTTAGTAATGATGTAAGTTGTTCATGTAGTACTATCATATCCTGTACACCCCTTGAGAGTACATGTCAGGAGTCTGAATATGGTGATGATGATGATGATGATGATGATTAGCACTTTGTGGTGCATATTATGGTTCATTTTCTACATTACATTTCAATAAAAAATATAATAATATCTTTGCTTATATATTATGCATTTACAACACGGATTTTTTGTATAATGAATAACTAATGTGTGTTATAAGAAATTATATTTATTGCAATAAGTTTTATAGCAATAAATATAATTATTAAAATCTAATTTTATTCAAAATTGGACAGCAAAAACGTCCAATCCAGAAGTACTGGAACAAACGGGAAAATCACATGTACTTTTAGATACCATGAAAAGAAGAAAAACTGCTTAACTTGGCCACCTATTTCTTAATGAAAAATAAAAGATACTTCAATTGATTATAAAAGGAAAAATAAATGGAAGAGGAAGACAAAGAAAACGAAGAAAATTTTGACTTTCAGACGGTTTACTGGCATGAGCTCTGAGGGACTGAGGATCGCTCAAAATTTTCCAAAGTGGTAGCCGATCTCCAATAGGAGATGATACTCAAAGAAGTATAAATCTATTTATGAATATTAGTTTATTCATTATATAAAAATCTGTATATAATCTGCATTGTTAATATTAGAACGATATGTGCTGTTCTAACGTTATATATAATCTTATTATTATTCTTTCGCTATGCCTTATCTCGTGTTAAACGGGGTCGGCGTTCACATCTTTAATCTTCTTCTTCCAGATTCTCCGGTCCAGGTCATCTTCCGACTCCATCCTTTCTACCTAAGATCCTCTGCCACTTTATCCCTCCATCTGAGTTTGGGCCTGCCTCTTTTCCTCCAACTCCATACGCTCCATTCGTTTACCAACATACTCCTCACTCCTCCTCTCTACATGACCGAACCACCTCGACCTGCTTTCTCGTACCTTCTTACCGATCGGTCTCACCTTGATCGTCCCTCTGATGTAGTCATTCCTTATCCTGTCCTTCTTTGTCGCACCACTCATCCATCTCAACATCCGCATCTCCGCCACCTCCATCTTCCTCTCCTGTGCTATAGGCCACGTCTCCGCGCCATGGAGCATCGCCGACCTCACCACCATCTTATACAGCTTTCCTTTCCTCTTACAACTCACTCTCTTGTCGCAGAGGACTCCGCTCATCTTCCTCCAATTCATCCAGCCGCATGTTATTCGGTGCTGTATTTCTTCATCCAGGTCACCGTTCCTCTTGACGACCGACCCAAGGTACTTGAATTTCTTCCTTGAAGTTAACCTTTCACCCTGGAGTCGTATGATCATATCCTCGTCACTCCCCGTTGATGTATTGGTCTTTACCCGGTTAATTTTCATGCCTCTACCATCCAATACCCTTCTCCACTCTTCCAAGGTCTTTTCAAGCTTCTCTCGGGATGATTCGCAGAGATCAATATCATCGGCAAAAATCATGCTCCCTGGCGCCTCCTTCTTAACATCCTGCACTAGCACATTGATGACCAGATCAAAGAGGTCATCGATGTACTAGAGTTGATTCCTGATGGAGCCCTACGACAATGGGGAACCCCCTCTGTCATGCCGACACTGAACCTGACCTGAGGTTTTTCTCCGTCATACATCTTCTTCACCAACCTCAAGTACTTTTCCGACACCCCCCTTCTTCCTCATACATCTCCATACCTGCTGTCTGGTCACTCTGTCGTACGCCTTTTCCAGGTCTATAAACACCATATGTAGCTCCGTCTGCATCTCCCTATATTTCTCCATCAATCGCCTTAGCGCAAATATTGCATCCGTAGTCCCTCTTCCTGGCATAAATCCAAACTGCTGCTCACCAATTTTTGTTTCCCGCCGTATCCTTCCTTCAATTACTCTTTCTCATATCTTCAACGTGTGTGACATCAGCTTGATCCCTCTATAGTTGCCACAATTTTGAACATCTCCTCTTCTTTTGTAGATTGGGACGAGGATGCTTTTCCTCCATTCCTCTGGTATCTTTTCCTGTTGGGCTATTTTCCTCATCAGATCCCATAACATGTCTACGCCCTCGCTGCCCAAGCTTCTCTACACTTCTCCAGGTATCTGGTCCTCCCCCCACAGCCTTTCCATTCTTCGTTTTTCTCAGTGCCCAAACCACTTCCTCTCTACTTATGTCTTGCACCGGTCTCTCATTTACCTCTCCATCCTCGCACTTCTCTCTTGGATTCTCCTCATTTAGTAGATTACGAAAATATTCTTCCCATCTTCCTCTGATTTTTTCCTCCTCTTGTAGCACTAATCCTGTGGCGTCCTTTATCTGCTTAACTGTTGTTACGTCTTTCGAGGCGTTATCTCTAGCTTTCGCTATTCTCAACAACTTAGTTTCACCGTTTCTCTCCAGTACTTCATAAACCTCTTCAACTGCCCTCGCCTTCTCCCTTGCCACAGCTCTCTTTGAACTTTTCTTCGCTAACGTTATATATAATATATACATAATAATGCAGTCATTTATGACAGAATAAGGTCAGATTGCTCCCTTGAAGCTATGACCATCAAGCAAAAATTGTCATACTTCGGACATATTTTGCGAGCAAATGACAGTCTGGAGAAGATGATGATGCTTACTAAAGTTGATGGAAGCAGGAGAAGAGGAAGACCAAGAATTAGATGGGTGGATGAAGTTAAAGAAGCAACTGGAGTGCTCTTGGAGGTTCTGAAAGACATGGTCAGGAACAGATCGGAATGGAGAGTGTATGTTCGTGGAGTCGCCAAGAGTTATGATCAATGGATCATAACAACAACAACAACAAATACAGTCATTTATATATATATATATATATATATATATATATATATATATATATATATATATATATATATATATATATATATATTTATTTATTTATTTATTTATTTATTTATTTATGTTTCAAGCTCTAAGGTCAATACGCTTTTATTTTACCCAATAAAGGACGAAATGCCTTGGCCTCCTGTACCGAAACGTACAAAACCTCCACATGTATGACGAGTATTTCGTGAGAAATACGAAATAAACCTTTTGGAAGCACTTCTTTTTCTAAACGTTTGGTTCAGAATCTGTTGTTTCTTGTAATCGTCATGCATTGATTTGGATTAGAATAAGCGCTGAAGTGAATAAAATAACTGATCTGTGAACAGTTATTTTATTTTTTTGGTTCGCAGTTTGCTTTTTTGTTTTGTAACGTACGTGAAAGAGAAATAAATATTTCTGTAGCATTCGTAAGGGGTTAAAGGATAATACTCGAATTGGAGAAAACCTTTGTTGTTCTTAAGTCGGATATGGAAAGAATGTGTGAAGTATTAACAATTAAATTCTACGAGTACGATTAAACGAAAGTCCTTTTTTACCGTAGCGTTGAATTTATTTTAGTGGCAACGCATCACTTCGCACTGTATGAAATCATTCTGCTAATTTTCCTTTGTCGTTAAATACACTTTCGAATTTCAAACACAAATCGAATAATCCACATGTTGCGCCCTAAGAATTTGAATCTTGATTGCTAATACAAATTTTTCAACAAATTCTTCCTCCTTAAGTCTCTCTGGTGCAACCTGCCACAGCAGTTTATGAAGTGCGTTTCATACTTCACCTAAGAGCTCAGAACAACAGACCGTCTAGCGAAGGAAGTGATTTGAGTTTCTCTGCATATGAAACATTCGAGTATTCTGACTGCTGCTGAAGGAATATTACAGAAAATAAAAAGGAAACAATACCTAGTTTATCCACTTCACCATAAATGATTATCACAATTCGTAACTACTTTCAGCAGTGCCGGTGTAAACGTCAATTAGCTGAACAACAGGGACCCGACTCCCGTTCAAATCACGTGTGAATTTTATTCCATTTTTGTTATAAAGTGCCAATAAATACACTCAAAGCAATCGCGAAATCTCAAAATTTTCGACGCTAAACAATATTTGACGGACGAGTATGTCCCAAGGAGGATTTCGGTATCAACTTTGGTTTGTTTGTGCAAATGAAACTAGGATTGTACATCTTGATTCAAATTGATCAGTGAACTGAGTATTCCCTTGACATTGCAAAAATACTTTACGTAAATTAAAAATATTAGTGGTTGCAAGCCATGGAAAAAAATGTAAATATTTCAAGAGGGACATAAATCTTCAACTTGAAATATATAATAAAGATGAAAAAAATTAACATAGTTAATGCATTTTGAAAATCATGGAGACAACAACCGTGTTTGAATAAAAACTCTAGTTTAATATCACTGAAATCTACATTCGACGTTTCACACTTTATGTCAAGGTCATCTTCTGGAGCATACAACTATACACAGAAAACAAGCTACACTACAATCAAACTGGTTCGTTAAAGACACTGACCAACCGCTGCAACAATTGTTGACCTGACCTCTGGTGAAAAAAAAAATACATCAACGCTAGAGTTCTATTATTAGTGTTATCTGTTGGTTGTAGAAATACATTGGGCGTAACAACAAGTATCTATCTATATACGTATATTAACATCATGATTATACTTGTACATTCCAGCGAGTTGGTATGGAATGGTTTCTAATACTAGCTGCAGATTGGCTAGAGTCCTGACTTATGCTGGATCTTATATATTAGGCAGGCAGAATGTGTCCCATCCAGATCCTTGGAATTTTCATGCCATCTTTGTTGTTGATATTTGGGTAGTTTTTCAGGATTTCGCAGGCTTCCTTAAATTTCCTTTCGTACCAGGTTTTTATGTGGTGTTTTTTCACCAGAGGTCAGGCCAACAATTGTTGCAGCGGTTGGTCAGTGTCTTTAACAAACCAGTTTGATTGTAGTGTAGCTTGTTTTCTGTGTATAGTTGTATGCTCCAGAAGATGACCTTGACATAAAGGGCGAAACGTCGAATGTAGATTTTAGTTATATTAAATTAAAGTTTTTATTCAAACACGGTAGTTGTCTCCATAATTTTCAAAAATGCATTCCTATCACCTTGTAAGCTTAAAAGAAAGGATTCAGATCATCCATTTGAAATGATACCCACAAGCACTGCAATCGCTATGGTAAGTTAAAGATTCTTATTTCCCTCTTGTTCAATCGGCTGGCCTTTTTGAAGAGATGTAGAGACAATAACCTTATTCCTATCTGCATCAGGCTTAAAAAGAAATTTACGTCCGCTAAGGCACTCCGCATTTATGACCGCACAGAAAAAGCAATGCTCAGAGAACAGATCCAAACAGCCGCCAAAACCTAGCAACAACACAAAATCTGGTCTCAAATTTGCAATCCGAACTGTATTAATCCAGGCTATATTAATTAATTATATTATATTAACTATATTAAATCTACACGTACTTGAAAGAATTACTGACAATTCGGCCAAATATACCCTGGAAAAGAATAAAGAAAAACTCAAGACCAAATTCCACAGTTTGAAACAACGGCAAAATATGGCGACGAATCACAGGAATCGATCCAATCAGAAGACCTCCTCCCCGATAAACACCAACAATGAACAACAAACAAGGGAGACAAGGAGCGACCACCCTATCAAGCCACACCCTAAACAACGGCGAACTTACGCTACTGAATAAAGGACTTAACTACGCCATAGCACCTAAAAAGGTAAACAAATTGGATTTTATCTACCACATAGAAAGAGGCATCAGGTCCCTACCTAACAACATAGCAGATAAGATACGACTAGAAACTAGTAATGTCCTGAATACTAAGAAAACGATACAGAACAATCTCGCAAAAACAGAACTAGCAGCAATTAAGTCATTAAAAGCCAAACAAAACATAATAATAACGAAAGCCGATAAAGGCAATGCCACTGTCTGTCGTCTTTGACAGGTCAACATACGTACTTCAAATGAATCAACTAGTAGCCGATAGCAACACATATAAGATGGTAAATTATAACCCAACAAAAAGGATAAAACAGAGAAATTACTCAAGTCCGTCACTTCTTGGCCACCAGACACGGTTAAAAAACTCAAACCCCACTACGCCCCCCCCCCAGAATATATGGGGTTCCGAAAATACACAAACAAAATGTGCCCCTTCGACTAATCGTGGAAGGAATAGACGGTCCCAATTACCACTTAGCCAAGAAATTAGCGGCAACACTCAAGGAGTTGGTAGGCCATTCCCCCTCCTACATAAAAAACACACAACACTTTATAAACAAAATTAAAAACATAACACTCGACAAAGACGACTTATTAGTCAGTTTCGACGTTTCTGCCCTTTTCACTAATGTCCCCATCAATGACATAATTCTCCTACTACAGAACAAATTCCCGCCCGACACACTTTTTGCCCACGTACTACAGCCCGGTTACTTCGTGCGGCAAAACAAATTTTACCTACAGAAAGAAGTTACAGCCATGGGCTCACCACTACCCCCCCCCCCCCCCCACACACACACAATCGCTAACTTCTGCATGGAACCCTTTGAGCAAAGGGCTCTTGATTCCGGCACGCAAAGACCGACAGTCTGTCTTAGATAAGTTGACGACGTGTTCGCGATCTGGCCGCACTGGCGACAAACACTAAACACATTCCTTAGCCACCTGAACAAACAACACGAACGCATACAATTTACCATCGAAATCGAAAATCAAAATTCGCTTCTAGACACTCTAGTCACTTCTGGACGGCAGTCTATCCTTCACGGTCTACTGAAAACCGACACACACTGGCCAATACATACATGCTAATTCATACCACCACCCATCACAAAAATATGGAGTCATTAACACCCTTAAAAACAGAGCTACAACAATTTTCTCTAATCAGCAAGCTCTTAAACAAGAATTAAAAATTATTAGCGACACATTTATAAATAATGGCTACAACAAAAATACTATTAATAATATACTCCATAAAACAACAACAAAAACGAATCTAGATTACAGTGAAACCATAGTCATCCCATATATTAAAGGGTTATCAGAAAAAATCAACAGAATCCTACAACATTATAACCTCAATGCCACCTTTAAACCACCCACTAAACTTAAAACCATACTCAACTCCTCTAAGGATCCTCTCCTCCCATTAGCACATCCTGGAGTCTGTTGCATCCGCTGCACCTGTAACTTACCGTACATTGGTGAAACAGGACGGACAATCCCTATACGCAAGAAAGAACACATTAGACGCATTAAATATAACCATTATGGTGAAGCAGGCCTCTCAGACCACGCGCTCAACACCTTACACCAAATCAACTGGAAAAGCACCCGCTCTTTACACCACACAAAAACCTGGTACGAAAGGAAATGTAAGGAAGCCTGCGAAATCCTGATAAACCACCCAAATATCAACAACAAAGATGGCATGAAAATTCCAAGGATCTGGATGGCACACATTCAGCCTACATAATATATAAGATCCAGCATAAGTCAGGACTTTAGCCAATCTGCAGCTAGTATTAGAAACCATTCCATACCAACTCGTTGGAATGTACATGATGTTAATATACGTATATAGATAGATACTTGTTGTTACGCCCAATGTATTTCTACAACCAACAGATAACACTAATAATAGAACTCTAGCGTTGATGTATTTTTTTTTCACCAGAGGTCAGGCCAACAATTGTTGCAGCGGTTGGTCAGTGTCTTTAACAAACCAGTTTGATTGTAGTGTAGCTTGTTTTCTGTGTATAGTTGTATGCTCCAGAAGATGACCTTGACATAAAGTGTGAAACGTCGAATGTAGATTTAAGTTATATTAAACCAAAGTTTTTATTCAAACACGATAGTTGTCTCCATAATTTTCAAAAATGCATTCGGACCACTGTAAGTTTAAAAGAAAGGATTAACATAGTTAATATTTCTTTATCTAAGTTTCTTGCCGTAAACCTCTACAGACCAAATGTGGAACATTTTTTATTTACGAGTGCTTGAATCCTCCAACAAAAAGTATGATGAATTAACACTGGACACCGAAATTCATCTTTTATCTTTAGATAAAAGGCATCTTTTATCTAAAGACATCCACAAACGTCCATGACCAATGCGGGGTTCAAACTCTCAGCCTATTAGATAGAGAGCGGGCAATCTGCTCGGCATTCTGGTTGGCAACTTACATATAAGTAAAACTGGAATATTCGAGGATACAAATGGTATGCTCATATCTGACTATTTCCTGCACACTCTTTTGAAAAGTTGGAGCGGAGTACTATTGTGCAATGTTTCTCCAAAGCAAATGTATATCACTAATTCAGCCTAAGGATTAAGGACTTATTTATATTATTTCATGCGTTGACATTTTCTTTGACTACTCGACCTGTATTGATGGATAAAAATCCGAGAACAGCAGAGAGGAAATCCTGCAACTTCCAAATAAGAGCTTCTAGCTCACTTTCATATGAAAAAAGTTCCTCGTGTATCCTGGATCAAGAAAAATGAGCATCATCCAGCTTGGAAGTATTGTAGCGATAAACCTTCTAACGTGTCATTATGAGCTTGGTCTGGTGAAGTGGAGAGCGACGAATCGAAATCTTAGTCCACCCACCGAATTAAATATTTTGCCCGTTAACAACCTTTCCCGGGTGGATTGACATAACGTGTCATTTTGTGCCACATTCACGGTGTTCGTGGAAAGATCGCTCATTGATATTTGCTGAAACAGACGACAACAAGAAGAATCATCGTTCCAAATAACTATCCGAGAAGAAAAGAAAATTCTCTATGAGCACCATCGAGTGTCGTGTATGCTGACGTGGATTGCCTTTTAACACCAGAGATTTCTGTTCAGCGAGTCTTTTGGTAAATGTCTGGAGCGCAGTTCAACGCTAAGCAGAGTAGAGCGAGATTTGCTCCTCTTCGCTTCAAAAACCTTTTCAGCACTTCCATGAAAATCGGTGAATCAAGAAAGTGATTCATCAACATGAATCACATGTTTAAATGTGATAACTCATAACTAATAAAAAAATCTCCAGGTTCTGTATTTCATTATAACAAAAAAATAAGAATAGAACTAATTAATAAATAAAAAAGTTATTAAATGTTTAGTCCCCCGTGACTTATGGGCCACCCTGTAGTGCGACTCAATTCTCGCTGAAGATTCAGCTTGCCAAATTATTTTAACGGGAAGAAATATGGCCGTATGAGAGATTTTGGTAATATCCATACTTCTCTTAATCCGGAAGATAATATTTTACTCCTCAAAGAGTAATTCTTGCTACAAGGTTGTATTCGTTTAGTAGTTATTAAGAATGCTAAAAATGTAGGCATTTAGGCAAACGGTTTCAAAATGTTTTCAAGCGATGTCGTTCCTGACCAAGCAATACGCTGTTAACCAGTACCATTACTATTTTGTAATAGCACTCAAATTAACGCAGAAAATGCGAAAGCTGTGTGCGTGTATGTGAGTGGAGAATAAACCGTAAGAATCTTCGTATTCGCTGGTCCCTTAATCAAGCAGCAAACGATTAAACTTTTTGGAATGTTAGCGTTTTGAATAGGGGTGTGCGTGTGTGTGTGTGTGTGTGTGTGTTAAAGGAAACAACATGATCTTCATATGTTTTTATTCGTGAAAAATTCTTCGTGGAGATTTAAACACACTTCAATGCAAAGGGATAAAATAAATTCCCCCCAAAACGAAACTTTCTTCGTGATTATCGTGCACTCGTAACGAGATGCACGCTTATTCTAACTAATGCGTCATTTCCAGTTTGGCGTCCTTTAAATATTCTGGGAGTAAATATTTCCGTGTTTGCATTTTTCTGAGTAAGCGAGCACCACGTGGGGTTCGAATTACATTCCAGCGTTTTAATTCGCGTGTAAATTATTCGTCCTCTGCATGTCTTATGTTTAGAGCTCTTATGTTTAGTTCAACCCAACTCACCAAAATGCCTTTATTGCTGCTGCAGTATTCTAACGAGGATCATAACAGGGACCGAATAATCCCTCCTCATTTCCTTCACGCTCCCATTTGCTTTCTGTCCGGTAGAAGCAAACGCATGGAGAAGGAAAGTCACGTCTAATGTTTACTAAATATTTTAATCGATCCGAAGAATGACGTGCTTTTATATCTCTTTGCGTGTAAATAGCGACTACAATAGTAATCAACTAGTAGACTTTTAAACAAATAGCTAAGAAAGCATTACGTTTTGTAGATCTAGAAAAGGCATACGACAAGGTGCTCAGAGAAAACCTTTTCAAAGCACTATAATGACATGGTGGGAATTGCACATTTGTATTGAGCAATACGCAGTCTATGTTTAAGCTGTAAGACAGCAGTGTCTGAGGTGAACGAGGAGAGGAAAATAGCTTAACGTAAAATGACACAAGGGTACTCATTATCTCCACTCTTATTCTGATTCGTCATCTATATGGATTCCATTGTGGCATTCAACTTGATATTAAAATCAGAGATAACAAACTTTGCTCTTTGCTTTATGCTGATGTTATACCCCTAAACATATCCAGTGCAAGTTTCCAGGATTCTCTAATTAAACTGAATAACTGCTGTAAGAAATCTGGGATCAAATGAACATCAGCAATGAAAAGACCAAACCATGAAAACAGGCTGGAATGCAGAAAACCTCATCTGCATTCTGAATGGAAAGCCTATAGAACGAACAAGTAAAATATTTCGACCATTTAGCACCGGTTTTAATTATGGAAATGCCTAACAGAATAATAAGCAAAGGCCGATGTGCTGGCGTGTCAGTTGAATGAATTTATATATAATAAGAGAGGTATTAGACAAAACACTAAATCGGCTGTATACAAGAAGTTTCAAACCATAAATTACGGATATGAGAACTAGGTGAGAAATAAAACGCTTGATTGAAGACTGGACACTACAGATATGAACGTCCTGAGAAAGATTAGGGAAAGAGCGAACAGATGGCATCGATGGCAGAATTATATGAAAAACGAGGATCTTATGAAGACACCTGACATTTAAGAGTTTAAGAGCAGATCTCATGTAAACTGGCATGGTCAGTTAAACAACATTGTTCAGGAACAATGTTGTTTAACTTTGCAGAACTGGTGTTTGTTAGTTGAACTGAAGGAAGAAGACGCCGAAAGAATGATCGAGATCTATAAAGAGTAATGCACTTAGAAGTCATTTAGTAGACCGAAGTATAAACTCGGGCCATACTAGAGTGTTGCAAAAAATACCTTAATTTGTAATAAAATTGTTGATATAAAGTCAATGACAATATAAACTTCATTTAATAAGCCGAAAGGCTATTTTACCGGAGAATATGTTAATAGAAAGGGGGATGGTAAATCCCTTTATGTTTTTATAGCCGGGTACGAAACTCATATCGGATCGACATCCATAGAGTTTCATGCCGAAAAAACTATCGGCGGGCCCAAGTGTAAATGATCACTTGGGTAGTACAACACCATGCAAAGGTGGAGCAAGATCCGTCACTAACCGGAGCTTGCTCCACCTTTGCATGGACTTGCTCTGGTGTTGTACTACCCAAGTGATCATTTACACTTGGGCCCGCCGATAGTTTTTTCGGCATGAAACTCTATGGATGTCGATCCGATATGAGTTTCGTACCCGGCTATAAAAATATAAAGAGATTTACCATCCCCCTTTCTATTAATATAAACTGCATTTAGTACGATTATTTAATTCATTGACTTGGCACTCACTGAGAAACAGTGAGCGGGCAGTAAAGCGAGAGTTATGGGATAAACAACACCATCCACGTGTCGGAAACACATTCCACGCAAAGGACCGATGAAGGATCTAAAAGATTCTTCATCGGTCTTTTGTTGGTTGAATTGAAGGAAAAAGACCGACATTAAACAAGCATCCATGGCTGAGCTGAAGGAACATCAGAATTGGATACATCTACGCTAGAAGGTTGCACGAAATTCCTTTTCCTGTCAATGGAAGGACAAAGGGTTTGAAGGCAACATACAGTTATGCACTCATCGTTGCTGGTCACAAAAGATGGCAGTAGTACAGGGGATGTGGGGGCACGGGGATATAGCAGTTTGTTTACCTTGTAAGGAACAGATTGAGATAGCTTAAATGTGTTCTGATTTATGAAGCCATTTCCGCCATGTAACCGGCTTTACAACTGAAAGGTTTCATCGAAAAAAATTCGTAGTTTATTTATTTATTCTTGTGGGATTTCTCCCCGTTCCTCAACAGCCCCCTTTGCACTGGTTGAGCCTGCCTAATGAGGGATTAAATATTATATCCTGTGACTGTAACCTCGGGATGAAAAACTCCAGATAAACTGGGGGGGGGGGGTGACAACACTGCTGTCCACGCGCAAGACAGGCTAACTTCGCTATGGCTGAGGAAGATCATTAAGTTCTTCACGTCGTCGACGGGAATCGAACCTAGGACACTCCTTCCCCAGCTATATGGTTGTGAAGTGCATGGCTACTAGGCTAACCGCGCGGACAATTTGCAGTATAGCGAGGGAAAACTATACGTAGTGAGTGCCTCTCTGTGTATACAACAGCGTGCATGTTGATTATGCTTCTGATGCAACAACTTGTATATGTGCAACGAGTCCTTTTTTTAAAATAAAAAAAATTAGCATGGCTTTTGCTCCATCTGTGCGTATTCCTACACATCGACTGCAATCCAATTTAGTTTCTAGAATGAAAGCTTCCATAACTTTTAAACTAGCTTCCGAAGTTGTCCTACCTTGTATACGTTGGTAAAATAAAAAATAATCGTGTCCTTTTTTGTTTTACCTCATATCTCACAAACTTTGAAAGATCTGCGAAATCTGCAATGTCAGTGGATTTAGAGTGAAAGTGGAAAAAAACTTCCAACATTTTCCCATAAATGCAGAGTAATTTTAATAACAAAGTGAGACACCTTTTGGAAAATCGGACAAGTAAATACGACTTCTCCATTGCTTCCACCTTAATATCACCACCTCTGGGTCTGGCTCCCACTGACGAGACCTCAATAAAGGTCGAAACAGGTTCACTACCCGGACCTGTTTCGACCTTAAAGCATAGCATTATACATGTCCCCAAGGAGATGTGCTTTGCATTATGGGAGATATTGTACACCCACAGTTCATAGAACCGGGTCTGGCAGATTGCTAGGAATAGTCAATTCATACTGAAGGAAAGAAAGAAATAAAGAATGTACGAATTGATCGCCAACAAACGAAATCACGTGCTTTATACGTAAAATTTTCCAACTGTTATACAAGCAATATAGTTACCACTTTAACAACTATAATGTTCATAAAAAAAAGTTAATTTTCCGACGTGTAATAATTAACAACTCATCCTACAAGACGGATTGATTATCCTATTATCGGAATGGATTCTCCTTCTTCTGATATGCGCACAAGTGTCGAAGGGTCTCGCATCTCTGGGAATACACTACTAAGACAAGGAGTGATGAGAACTTGGTACACCTTTACCACGAGTTGCCTCAGTCCTGAAGATACTTCTTACACTTGGATAAAGGATTAAACTAAATTTATTATCATCAGAGTGCAGTTTCTAAGTTAACAGCTTTGTTGGAAACGTGACCACAACATTTGCTTTACATTTTCGGCCATTTTTTGTGATTCTCTGGAACGGTGATATTTGAGAGGGGAATACGATCTGTAACTTCGCTTGCCTCATCTCCGATTATCACTCCCGCCATTATTTCGGCTGCAGGTTTTGCTGATCTTTGCCAATGGTTTCGCTTACTTAGAACATCACGTGATACAATGGGTCCATAATTTCATCTTCCGTTACGCCACGTATAATTAGTTGGAAAAAGTTTAAATCTTTACATATATTTTCGAAAATTTCTACAAGTTTTCCTCGTGCTCTTTTGCGTTTTGTCTCGAAAGAGCGCTTTAGGTTGGAAGATTTAATACTTTCATTTGTGGAAGATTCGCTCTTCTTCACCGCCAGTCCACGAAAATCCAAATTTTAGATAATCGTGTTCGTAGTTAATAATTTTGTCTTCACTGCTTTTGTAGTTCACCCTATTAGAAACTTAAAGATGGTATCCTCTGGTTATTTTCACTCCAAATATTTGATCTTGATGCATCAGCGTGTTCTTTCTCACAGTTATTACCTCAATCATTTTCATTTCCTTCACTATTTTCCGATGTGCATTTCAAACACCCTGTTTTAACCCGCGAATCAACATTGCAGGTTTTTGAAACACGAAAGAGATATTAATATTTTTCGAATATTTTATTATTAATTATTATTAGACTAACCTTCAAGATTTGTTAATAACCAACAAGTAAGAGTTTATTTGCTCGTGTATATTATTGTTATTATTTCGTTTCACCTCCAAGGAGTTTAAGGGCTCATTGAGAGAAGACGCAGAGAAGACACAACTCACCACTTAGTCCACCAATTGCACAAAACTCCATGCGTTACAAGTTGGGACAGAAACACTGTACAGATGCACCTGAGAGTGGAGAAACAATCGCTGAGGGTCTTTATAATTTAAGATAAGAAAATTATTCCGGAATTTAGGGGAGTTCGAATCATAGGGTTGGAAGGCGATGGTGCGGTCATTCAGACGTGACCCTAAAGGAGGTCAGCATCGTATGCCGAGAGACACATTTTGTTTAAATATTCATTCAGATGTTTTAATTATACCTCCGGGGACACGCGATACACTTTGAGAAACAAGTTCAGTTTGGGTCGTGTGTTCATGATTTACGCGATAAACATCCCAACAGGACAGAGCATCAAATCGCATGCTTACAGGATGAGCAGCTTAACTTAAGAGACTGGTCCCTTAAACAGCCAGGACTCATTCCCAATGATAATCTTTGAAATGCGATGCAACGTGGTTTCGTGACGGCGGCCTGAAAATTCATTCGTTCCTTCGTCTGATCTGGGAAGGGCAGAATTTCAGAGCCTCATGGAGTCGACGCCTCTGCGTTCGATGGTCCAACATCCTATCACTTGGGGAACTCTAATAAAAGTAGCAACTAAATGTCTTATTATTAATTACGCTCACGGCTTTAAATCCCCAGATTATATTCTAAACGTTGAAACATTTCTTTTTTTCTGTGGGAAATGAGTGAATGAGAATGTTGCGAATTAATTCTGTGATAACTTTATTATACAGAGAAAAAGAGAAAACTCATGAAAAAATGTTTTTCGTGTTCTCTTTTCAAATCTTGTGGCCATTCTAAGAAATTTCCAGTTTCTCGGTGCCTTCATCATAAAGGCCGGATAATCTTCTTTTGTGAACGATTACGTATTGATCTTGCAGTTTTCAACATATTGAGTACAGAAACACATTCCCTGGCGAAAAGTTTCTTTCTGTGTTCAGAAAAAGAAAAAGAATCTCACTTCTGACCATTTACTTATACAAATAACTATCATATCTATCTAGGCCCAAGAGCAGACATCGCGACATCTTCATTGAGAGAAGAATCTGACAGCTTGTTTGCAGCCTTCAAACAAAATATGAAAAGAAGCCTTTTCCACAATCATCCCCGATCACACCGAGATCGATTCCCCGAACCTCTTCCGCCAATGCTGGGAATGCAATGAATCAATTCCTTTCTGAGCAGAGCAACAGCATCCAAATACAATTTATAAAATAAGAGTAACACTTCCTACTTCGTCTTTTCCCTTTTTTCTTTGATAACGTTTGCAATACTCTTTCAATGTTTCACCCTTCAAATTTTCCATAACCAGTGCTCAAATGCTGATCTCCTTCTTACCATATTTCAATAGTGGATGTAAGCTTTGGTGCTGCCAAACCAATCCTGTCTTACTTCTTGTAAGAAAGAAAACGTTTATTCGCATCTCTCCGTCTTTCATAATACTCAGATATTCTGGAAAGATCAGATTGGGCTGATATACATCTCCAGCTTCTCCTGGCACAAAGAGACCAATCGATAGCCTCCCCAATCTTCAAAAAATTTTCATTTCTGTTCCTTTGTCGTCTATGCAATTGCCACCACTAACATTTGCGGCGGGCCACCAAAAATCTCCCTGAAAATGTTTGGCACTGTCCAGAGGAAGGCAATCCGTTAATGGATCAACAGATTGACTGCAATCAGTCTGTTTCTGCGTTATGCCCCTTGTATAGATACTTCCATGGAACACCATTCTTCTGAACTTCCCAAATATTTAGGTACTTTCTTTTAAGCTTGTAAAATGCGAGAAGCTGCTGTCAGAATCCGTACATAATGCAGCAAAACTATTTGCCAATACATAAATCGATGTTCTGCAGAATTTTGTGGCCCTTTATGGAGATGGATATAAAAAACAATCATAAAAAAGAAACAACATACAATACTAAAAGGGTTTGATTTGTAAAAAAGAAAAGAAAAAGACAACTTTGCAAATTTGCTGCTGTGAATTGAAATAGAGAAATGGACAAAGATCTGGGAGATGAATAACTACATTTGAAAGAACATGTTATAGAAAGTTTCTAGAACATTTTGGAAGCAAAAGGTAATTAATGAATTGCTGTATAGAATAGTAAGTTGAAAAGCGTATCTATGCAAAAAAAAATCGAAGGAAACAATCTTTCATGATGTAATCTTCATGATATGTAACATCAGAAAGATCAAAACCTGGATATTTGGTACAAAGGACGGTATAAACAGAAGAGGATGGCCAAGACGAAAATTGGCGGATGATTGTGTCGGAAGTGGTGTGGAAAGAGTTTGCAGGAATTGAGCCACCTGACACAACCAAGACCGATCTTGTACAAAGCTTTGCTTTGTAAAAGGTAGGTCCTGCCTTAGCAATTTATTCGCATTTTACAAGGTGACAACAGAATTGTATAAAGGAAATGGCTAGACCATGATACTGTTGGATTTTTCAAAGGCATTTGACAGAATACCACATGAAAAGCTATTACATAAGTTGGATTCAATGGGAATGGATATGAGGATTTTATGATGGATTTGGCTGATAGGCATCAAAGAGTGGTATATGGTGGAGGGAATCAAGACGAATTCGGGTGTTTATTGGAGTGCCTTAGGGCTCTATACTAGAGTCACTACTCTTTGATTTGTATATTAAATGTTATATGTGGAAAGATTTAAGGGGGGTGTTCAGCTGTTTGCCGACAGTGCAAAACTGGGGAGGGTAATTGTTGATAAAGGTGATGTAGATATCCTACAGGATGATTTGAATTAATTGGCATTGTGGGCAAAGATTATAAATTTAATGTTGCAAAATGTAAGATTATGCACTTCAGGTTGAAATGACTGCATATGGTGTATCATACTGATGGTACTAGTTTACAGGAAATTGATGAGGCTAGGGATCTGAGGGTGATGGTGGATAAGATTTGAAATTCAGAGGACATATTGCAAGAGTTGGAAAAATAGTTCAAAGGATTACTTGAATGCTGAAGAGCATATTAACAAGTAAGGATAGGGATGTTGTTGTCCCTCTTTATAAGGCTACGATTCGGCCACATCTCGACTACTGTGCACAGATTTCGTCACCTACGTGTCTTAGGGATCGGGAGATAGCAGAGAGGATTCAGAGATGAGTGACCAAGCTTGTGATATGTCTGTGGAATGTTCCTTATAAGGACAGACTGAGTGTGTGTGTGGGGGGGGGGTTGCCGAATTTAGCTAATAGGCAGAGGACAGGGATTATGATAAAAACTTATAAGCTACTAAAGGGATTCTATAAGATTGACAAAAAGATATTTTTCAATACATGAAGAGTATGGGAAAGAACAAGGTGTCACACTTGGAAGTTGTCTGACAGTGTGGTTAGTAAGAGTGTGGGAAGCAGATTTTTGGCATGGAGTGTGGTGAATGAGTAAAATGATTTCCAGAAGTGGAAATCATTTTAGTCATTCATTTTACCCCAGCACTAAATAAGTTTAAGGAGATGTACGATAGGTATTGTGTGTATGATGGTGTGGTTCTCTCACACCATCATACACACCACATATATAGTGTGGTTCTCCCACAATGAGTCTTTTGACTCCATGGGGGGATAGCCGTCTAAATAATAATAATACTCTATTTATCACCATACAAATGGTATGTTCCTACTAGAAGAACTGCCATCTCGTTTACTTTCTTTTATGTTTTGCAATTGCAATCACCAGATTTTTGATTTTAGCACCCACAAAATTCGATGTGCATTGAATCTCCCTACCACACGAGATCCTTCTTTTTACTCGTATAATAGATTTACATACTTGATTATCGAGCCTCCGATGCTCAGTCAGTATAGATGAAGCCCTTTGGTTGGAAAGAACTGGGTTGGATTCCCGTCAGTGACGTGAGGAACCTTTATCTGGTCTCTTTCGAATAAAAGTGAGTTAGCCGGTCTTACACGGAGGTAGGGGTATTTTCACCCGAAAACTCTGGTTTTTCGTTCACAAGAAAAGCGTAAACACACTCACACACGCGCGCGAGCGCGCGGCGCTCGACTACAGTCATAAGACACTCCTAGAATAAGGAGTAACCAAACTATTCCGTAGGATTGTCGGTTCCAAATGCCTACACGGTAAAAGTGTAGGTCGACGACGCGTGAGCGTAAATTAGGACAAGATAGGGACTTGATTATTGTTATGTAATCTTACCTGATGATTCCACTTTTTTGTTCCTCCTTTTACCGTTTACAGTTCATGTCCTTCTGATGCTTCCCTAATCGCTTTTCAATTTTATTCCAACTCCCTCATTATCATTCGTGAATATTTTTAGTGTAGATATTTCCAAACTTAATTTATTCCCAATATCCTCTTTGGTTTCTGAAATCTCTTCAGGAAAAATGCCCTCGTTCACAGTTTTACTGGCATTTCTGCTCTGTTATTATTGTGAGGCTTTGGCGGCATTTACGGTACTATTTTAATATTACAACAGAATATCAGGAAGTACTGTATAACAAATGAGAAAGTCCTGAACTCCTACTGATGAGAGCCCCAATTAAATCACAGACACGTTTTTGAGGCTCATGTGCAAAACTCGCCTTCCTGAGTTCAACTTGAGAAGTTAAAATCTAATTTTCGGGCAGATTGCTTCCTAGTTCGGAGCAGGTTGTTCTGAGCAAATTGACTATTTAATGAAGGGTTTTTGCGGGATAAAGGGGTGTCGCATTTATTAATGTAGCATAATATCCACTAAAATAAGACACGTCTGAAAAGAAAAATTTTCTCCTTTTAAAATAAAAATTTCATTAAATTTCAAATCGGCCAATTTTTTTCAGCAATTTAAAAATATATTTTTAAATATCCCTTTCGAAATAATTATTCGTATCGAATTTCCAAAGGTGTTTTACTTTAAAAAATAATTTTGAAACCAAATACCCTTTCCAGGAAACTGCTCATTAAGCAGCCATTTTGGACCTGAATGGCTAACTGCGATAGTAAGTTCTGTAATGCAATATTCAGGAGCTGTTTTCCTATGCCCAACGCATACCGCATTTAATCAGCAATTGATATCAAGCAAGGAGCCTAGGTTTGTCGAAACTCCCACACATCCATTCATAAGTGATCTGCAAACTTGTTATCGATGATAGATTGACGATATGACAAAGGTAGTGGTTAGAACACAAAAGAGATCAGAAACTTTGTTTGCATACCAATAAATATTAAAAGCTCCCCCTATGGGAGTGTTGTTTGAAGAGAATACATATTCATTACATTCGTTGTTGTTTTCTGATTGAAACATTAGAAACAAACACACACACACACACACACACACACACACACACACACACACACACACACACACACACACACACACACACACACACACACACACACACACACTCGCGTGCAAACGAAATAATGAAGTTCCACTATTTTACCGATGAGGCAGCTGCACATTTTTTTTATACTTCACTGACTATTCGTGGCGTATTTTGTTCACATTCTCTGCTGGCCGAAAGCTTTTACGGGATTTTGGTGGCCCTTAATAAAAAATATCAATGAAACTTTAACAAAAACAGATATAATTTTATTATAACATTTTCTTTTTTCCAAGTATTCTCTATGAATGATAACATCAGAAAGTGTTTCATGAAGAGAACGAAAGAAGAATCTGCGAGGTAAGAAAAGGCAGAGTATAAGAGGGAGAGTAATGCATCTTCTTTTGTCAAGAAGATATTCAAATGACATCTGATTATCAAAGCGAAAAACGGACACCTGTCGTCTGTCTTTCTGTTTCACATACGGTAAGTGTCACAGTATTCTTTGATATGCAGCTTGCCAGGTGTCAACTGTGAAAGATTGCAGGCGTTGCTGAGCTGTTACAGAGTAGTATCTTTGCCAAACAGGAGAGACGTCGGCCGTCTGTAGGTAGATTAATCGGTTTGGTAAACTGGCTTGTTCCTTCTGTAATGCCTCCACTTACTGTCTCACATTGCATATGTCGCTGAATCGAATAAAATTAGATCCAGTGAGATCCCCTAAGTCCATTCAAAATATATTTCATTCAGCTTTGTAGTCACCCGTTCTGATAAGTTGAAGGATCAGTAATAACGTTGTTATTATTCGTGGAAGTGAATACGAAAATAAGAGCTTTTGATGGGCGACATTAAAAGGGAACAACTAACTACAGTTTATAGAAACAGAGATGGAAAGCAGAGCCAAGCAGCCATTCTTATCGTCGCGAAGCTCGTCCTTTGTTAAAAGAAGCAAACAAATGCGATTTCCACTTTCCACTTAGGAATGTAATAAGATTGAATGATGCAGAGGAGGTTCCTCAAAAGGAATCCTGAATTGAATTGCTATTCTTCTGTCAAATCAATAAATTAACAACTTAACCCGAATACAACAAGGTGGTATCGAGTCGTTCACAAAGAAAAAGGAATTCGTAAACCAATTTTTTTAGTGTCAGATGGAAATTAGAAACAAAATGTTTGAGAACTGTGCAAAACAGATAATCCAAAGAGAGTTATTTCTTCTGGATTATCCGTAAGCTGCATTAGGATATGAGAATAAGTTAAACGTGCTGCTGCGAAATAAATATCAGGTGATCACGAGATTTCACAGAAACCTAAATTGCATAAACTTATGGGTCCTGTTTGGCGCTAATCATCCTTACCATTTTCCAGATAGACTGTCCTCTGCTCTGAGTATGATGGTAATACGAGTACCAAAGTACTCATATTACTTTGGTCCATTCTTATTTCGACTTTGCCAGTCCATATACACCATTATTGGACGTACTAGTCCAATCTCCTATGATATTCTAGTTCATCTCGAGGGGGTTATATATAGCCACGATCGTAAATTAGAGTGTCTTTTTTTTAATCATTTTCCTCTAACTCTATCGCAATATCACCCACAGTAAGATCATAGTGCATGATCATATTGAAATCCGACAAGGGTTTTTGTAAACAATTACTAAAATGCGTGAAGATTTCTCTCCAAAGCTTTTATATCCGCATTTGCCCATCCGATCAGAAAAGAGTGCAATGCGATTTTTCGTTCCGCGTTAAGGACATCATAACACTCGAAAGATTTTTTATCTCCAGCATACACCGGCGAAAAAAAAATTATATGTCATAGTTCATGTTTCGCTTATGTGCAGCTGTCCTACTATACATTCCCGTCTGGCTGGTTTGTATAGCAGCTGTCCTACTATACAAACCAGCCAGACGGGAATCCAAAAACGTCTTGTTCTTCAAGGAATTCGAATTACATGTCTGAATTCCTAACTGCTGTGAGGCTGTTGAAATACACCAAATTTCCCACATTTAAAGCAGTCACGCATATGTGTCTTCCAAACGATCCCCCCCCCGCAATATCGATCCAAGTCTTCTGGAAAGCGATAAATGGCAAGCGAAACACGTGAATCGGAATGTTCCTAGTCACAATTAACAGAAGCGGTCAAGCATCTCGTTAGCTGCACCCATGACTGAGTTGTCATTTCAGGATCCATTCTGCTCACTAAAGATGAGGATAGGGACAGAAAATGGCCCAAATTGTCTGTCTTACTAGTTCCTAATTGGATGATTGAGCTCAGTGAGATCACTCTTCAGCAGTGATCTTAGTACGCATGTGCACTGTATGTTCATACTCTAATGGATAACCCCACTCTCTTCTCTCTCTCTCTCTCTCTCTCTCTGTTCTTCTCCAGATCGGCGAGTTTCTGAGGAGACAAATATACCGATGTGAAGTCCCTTCACTTCACATGTGACAAAAGGAAGCCATATCGACATATTTGCCTGTTCAGAAACTCGCCGATCTGGAGAAGAGTAGAGAGAAAGAAAGGGGAAATTATATCCCTTTCTTGGAAAAGGAAGAACAGAAGAAAAAAAACCGAATCCACAGATTGGTTTTTCTATTAGAAATTAACTCAGCTGTTTCTCCTCTCTCTCTCTCTCTCTCTCTCTCTCTCTCTCTCTGTGTGTGTGTGTGTGTGTGTGTGTGTGTCTTAAGGACTGACTGGCTGGAATAACCGAGTGTGTTGTGGTCTTACGGATAACGTTGACGAAGAATTAGCAGGCTACTGTGCCTATTTCTTCAACCCTGAATACTAATTGTGACTCAAAAGGTTTCCCAAATTGGACACCATCTTGTGCAACATCCCAATGAAAGGAAAAGTAATTCTTCTTGGTGATTTTAATGTACGGTTGGTAAGACTCAACTGTTTGAAAAGAAACCCTTTAGATCTAGAATGTGTTGGAAATTAAATGCAAATGGTATTCTTCTGTTGAAAACGCATTTAATTTCCCTCATCAGGAATTAAAGTAACGATTTAAAGAATAATGCAATTTCTGAAACTACAGCAGTGATTGCAGAAATCATAAATCATTCCCAAGATACCTTTTTCTTTAAAAAAAGTACAAATTCAATACAACATGGAAACATAATTGTCCCAATTAGTGGCATTTCATTGGCTATATCATTATATTTGCGTTCTTGATTATAATAATATCCTTCTCAAGAGAGCCACTCCCAGTGGGAACGATTGTTGTACTGATCTCGCTCTACCACTGGCATCAAGACTGCACTTCAGATGGAGTTAAGCAAAGCTGAATCTTTCAAGGATACTTTCTTTCTATCATTGCTCTATCAATGGGAAAAACATTTTAAAGATTTTCTAAAGTGAAAAGCACTTGAAATCCAACCGAACCACCAGTCCTTATGGCATCCTCGTTGAGATTTTATTCAAAATCTCAAGTTCGGTGACTACACTCCAAATGATTTCATTTGTTACCAATCACACGAATACGAGTGGAATTCATCAAAAATTTAATCGAGATAATTATATGTCGAATGATATATTGCATGCTTCTAATGTATTCTTTATCAATAAACCCTTTTGATATCTTATAGCAGAAGTGTTTAAACTTCGTATGTATTCCTTTTTAACCACCATGTAGATAATAAACTTTCTAGTGCTACTAATCACCAATTAGCGATAAAATATTATCTAAAAATTATAGAGAATGTTTCATATCTAGTACGATGTGTATGTAATATTTAATAGATAATAATTTATCTATAGATATCCACGAGAGTGGGTGGTCTGAAAACTTCTCGGCCTCTATTGCCATTATCCCGTCCCTGTAGTGGTTCTCAGTAAGATCTGCAAAATACCCCTCTACAGCTGCAATCACCTCTTGATTTGAAGAAAAACGCTGACCAGTGAAGAAGAGTTTTAGTTTTGGGAAGACAGCGAAGTCAAAGGGAGCTAAATCTGAGGAATAGAGTAGATGTTCCAACAATTCATAGTGCAGATCCCTTAATTTTCCCATTGCCAAAATACCTTTGTGGGCAGGTGCATTGTGCTGAAGAAAGGTGATTTTTTTCTTCTGCAAACCGGGTCTTTTCTCACGAATGTTTTCGTCTAGTCTGGTTAAAAGATCGGAATGATATTCCCCAGTTACTGTTTTACCATTTTCAAGATAATTAATAAACAAAATGCCTTTCGCGTCCCAAAACACCGATGCCATGACCTTTCCTGCTGATGGAACGGACTTTGTCTTCTTTGGCGCTGAACAATCAGCTTCTGTCCACTGTTTTGACTGTTGTTTGGATTTTCGTGTGTAATGGTGAATCCAAGTCTCATCCATAGTAATAAATCGACACACAAAATCAGTTTTATTCTTGTTGAAATGCTGAAAGTACTGTTCAGAGATTTTCATACGAGTGCGTTTTTGATCTGCTGTGAGCAAGCGCAGCACCCGTCTTGCGCAAAGCTTTTTCATTTGCAATTCTTCATACAAAATATATCACACATGTTCCTTTGAAATGCCTATAGTCTTAGCAATTTCACACACTTTGACTCACCGGGAATCCAATACCATATCCTGCACTTGATCAATGATTTCTAGTGTTGTTACACTTTTTGGACGTCCTTCACGTGGATCATCTTCAAGGCGGGTATGGCCACGTTTAAACTCGGCGGGCCATTTCTTAATTGTCGAAAACGAAGGAGAAGAGTGTCCATAAACGTTCATGAACTTCGAATGAATTTCGTTTGGAGTTAAGTGTGTGTTGATTTCCTGAAGATTGAGATTTTTAAAGAATCAGATATCTTAGTAAGTTTCATGTCTAAAAATGAAAGGCAACTATTTTCTTCAATCTCAACGGTAAATTTTATGTCTTGGTAGAAGTTGTTTAAATGATTTAGGAAGATGCTCTACACCATGCTCCCAAATAAGGAATATGTCATCTACATAGTGGAGCCATGTTCTAGGTTTTAATGTTTCTTTAGAGATGGCTTTTTCCTATAGAAAGAAAATGTTGGCCAGTATTGAAAACAGGGGTCTACCCATAGCTAGTCCTTTGTTCCGTTTGTAAATTTTCTCTTCGAACTTAAAATACCCCGAATTAATACAGTGTGAGAGGAGAGCAAAAAATCTTTTTTGAGATCTTGATTTTCAAAATGCTGAGAACATCTTACGTTGGAACATTTGTGAAAAGTGCCACAACATCAAAGCTTGCCATAATATCGGAATTCTTGAGCTTTATATCTTTAATTTTAGAAGCGAAATCCGTTGAATTTTTAATGTAAGGAAGATTTTCCTACTAGACCTTTTAAGGAGAATGCTAGATATTTTGATAATTTATATGTCGGTGAATCAATACCATCAACTATTGGCCTGAGTGGGAAATTTTCTTTATGCACCTTTGGTAAGCCGTATAATCTTGGAATAAGTGGATGTAAGGACCGAAGAGAAAGATGTGTGTTTCTTGGAAGTTCTGTTGTCGTCTTACGGATATTGTTTGTTCGATTATGTATTTCTCTCGTTGGGTCTCGGTCTAGTTCAGAGTAGGTATCTGATTCTAGTAACTCCAGGATTTTTTCGCGATAAACTGTTTTATTTAGTACGCCCGTTGCATTGTCCTTGTCTGCTCGGAGGATAATAATATCTCTATTCCTTTAAAGTTTTTGATGGCTAGTCTTTCACCAGGAGAAATGTTGTCGACTGGTGGTTTTGCATTGTTAATCGCAAATATTGCCTCCATACGAAGTAAATCTGCGTCTACTGTAGGAAGCATGAGATAGCTTTTTCTATCTTGGTAAGAAACAATTCTCTAGGGATGGATTTTAGCGAAGGAACAAAATTAAGACCTTTTGAGAGAATTTTCTCTTCTTCAGGACTAAGGGTGTAAGATTGATTTGTTTATTACTAATTTTCAAGGCCTTCACGATGCTTATTAGGTGCGAATCGTTCTTGTGTTAATCTGAGTGAATTAAATTTCCAAATTAGCTTAGATTTATTGATTTATTGAGTTCTTGAAGCTGGGTGCGTGCTTATCTCTTTTATGGTGTTCCATGACACGGGGTCTGAAGATGCTGCTAAACGATTTTCCAAAGGGAGTTTTTTTTTTCTAAAGAGATAGGCTAAGTTCTGTTTCGTGTCACTGATTCGTTTGAAAATAAGTCACGTCTTATTTTCAAACGAAAAACGAAGTGAACACAAACGATGAATATATATATATATATATATATATAATTATTGATTTTTATAATTATTGATTTATTAAACTTTTTATTAATTATTAATTAATATATTAATTATTAATTATTAATTAATATATTAATTATTAATTATTAATTAATATATTAATTATTAATTATTAATTAATATATTAATTATTAATTATTAATTAATATATTAATTATTAATTATTAATTAATATATTAATTATTAAAATTTATAATACATTTTTACAATTATTGATTTAATTAAATAATTACATCAATAAACGTCTTTTAGCTTTTTATGTAATTATTTTGTAGATGTAAACTATAAATAGATTATTTTCATTTTGCATCGATTTTAATGATCTTTAATTCTTGTTGGGGGGGGGGGTATTCAGAATTAATAGATTTTAGCACAATTTCATATATAAAAAAAATTGACCGGCATATTTTATTAAAATCAACTAATTAATTAATTAATCCTAAATTAAATTATTTAGGTTTAAAAGCAAAAAAATCATAAAACTAACAAGTAAAATAATATTAAATTACATACACTTACCTTTTAAAAATGTATTTTTTTGTTTAAATTTGTTTCACTATAAATTTACAAATCACACTTCACTCTGTAACTTACTAGACAGAGGGCAAATTAACCGGTCACTGTTCACAAATTAGAAAAAGACGAAGTTTTTTTCTAATTTGTGAACAGTGACCGGTTAATTTGCCCTCTGTCTAGTAAGTTACAGTAATAAATTAGAAGTTTTATTACTGCAACGAAACACGTGTTCCGTTGCAGTAATAAAACACATGTTCTATGGCTACCCCGCAACAAACCAACCCATAATAAAATTTTAAGACAGACAAAGCGTTCCCAGGGTCGAGGGTGTAAGATTACATATCTCAATCAATTTTACGATTATAATTTGTGGATTTTTTTAATCGATCCAGGGGTGGAAATGGGGAGAAGTGCCCCATTTCCACCCCTGCGGACGCCCAAGATGGTGGGATTACATTTTATAGATATATGAAAGTTTTGAGAGGGCATAGTGCATCAGCACTCTTCTTAATTGGTCCAGTGCAATTAATTGCAGGATAACTTTGAATACTTCTGCGTAGAGTGGGGGAACAATCTGTTTTAGGATTGATTAGGAAACAACAATAAAGGAGAATGCTATATTTAGTTGGTATATTTGAAATACTCAAAGATGAAAATATGTGAACCATCATTTATAAGACATGTGAGAATAGGAAAGAATAAGTGTGAGTAGAAACACTTTCATTAATGGTAAACGAATAATTATCATTTGTGATATGTGTGTCCTATAAGTTGCTGGGTAGAGCGAATAGCACGATCCTATAAATTCTAAACATGAATAAATGAATTTACGATGGCATAATTAAAAATAAAAACTTATGAGAGAGAGAGAGAGAGAGAGAGAGAAAGTATTGGAGGAATAAATATGGTTTGATGGAGCAGCAAATCATCTCATAAAATTTGTTGCACATGTTATGTTTATTTCTCTGGTTTGTGTATATTTCGCTCCGTTTTCCGAGAAATTTTTGTTTACTGAGACTCAGTATACATAACATCCGATCATTATCCAAATTATCCACACTTTCGGGAATCCTAAATTCATTTTTTTTTGTTTTTGTTTTTGTTTATTTAGTATCAGTGATTCCTCTGCCTTATCAATCTCACATATGCTAGTATTTTGTTGTAATCAACAACGTCTTATAATACACAGAATATTCATTTTTATTCAGAAATAGATATTTTTTTACTGTCTGTCGTTTCCTAAGACTAGAATAAAAATGCCTCCATACCGTTAAAAAACTTTGCAACCTCAACAGATGCTATACTGCACAAGCAAAAGAAAAAACAATTAGCATTTTTCTTCTAACATCGACTTTCAAATTTTCAGTTCCAGAAAACACGTGTAACAGCTGTTTGTAATAAAGCCATCGGATATGGTAATCTCTCAACTCCTGGCAACATTCAATTGGATTGGTTGACGCAATCACCAATCGCAGCCGCTAGGTGCTGAGTGAGCTCAAAATTTAAGCTCACCTAGTCCCGCCTTCTGAGCGGTTTAAAAATAATACAACACAAAGAATTTGACATGCTGCGCCCTCTTTACATCTTTTCGAATGGCTCAAAGGCGTATGCATTTCGAAAGCACACCCGGGCTATTAACGCGAATGCGATGCAATGTTTACCCTGCGAAAGCGCTTCTTCATGAAGCACTAATACTTCATTATCCTCGTGAAGAGGACAATGAAGAATTAATACAGTATATTGTGTTCAATTTTAGGAATTGCGCGCAAAGTCTGCAAACAATTGGGCGAGTCTTTAACGGGAATAAATGCAAAAATATAATATCGGTGATGCTGATATTTGTCCGCGCGGTTAGCCTAGTGGCTTTGCGCTTCGCAACCATATGCCTGGGAAGGAGTGTCCCAGGTTCGATTCCCGTCGGAGACGTGAGGAGCTGAAGGATCTTCCTCAGCCATAGCCAAGTCAGCCGGTCTTGGGCGCGGGGAGTAGGGTTTTTTCCGCCAGTTTATCTGGTGTTTTTCATACCGCAAGCAGGCAAACCGGCCCCGTGAACACACAGGATACAGCCAAGAATACTTTGAGGCATAGGAGTGACCATTCTATCCTCGTATTTCGGTTACGAAATCCAAGCATGCTTGGAAGGTTGTGGGCCTTAAAGGCCTGTTAAAGCCATGGGGATAGATAAATACTGATATTTCGTGGATGGGTACCGCACACCCCGAATATTCGATCCTGATAATCATATATATATGTGTGTGTGTGTTAAAGATACCAAGCTATTCTAAACCTGGTTCTACTCCATTTCCCAAGTAAGCAAACAGACAAATAAGTCAAGTTTGCGCCTGCACGTAGTGTGAGTCTAACTGACCCACAAGGTAGTGCAAGTCGAGGCAACTCGTGGTCAGTTAGACTCACACTACGTGCAGGCACAAACTTGACTGATTTGTCTGTTTGCTTACTTGGGAAATGGAGTAGAACCAGGTTTAGAATAGCTTGGTATCTTTAACATATATTATACCCAAGGTACTTTACAAGGCACTTTCTACATATATATATATATATATATATATGTATATATATATATGTATGTATATATATGTACATACATATATATGTATATGTATATGTATGTATGTATATGTATATATATATATATGTATGTATGTATGTGTGGGTGGGTGTGTGTGTAGAAAGTTTTTTAACTTGGAAATACTATGTTAGAAATACCAAGCAATTTTATAAGCTAGGTTTTAATCCTTTTTCCCAAGTAAGTAAACAGACAAGTAAATCAAGTTTGCGCCTGCACGTAGTGCAAGTCTGAGGCAACTCGTGGTAAAGGTGGAATAAGGCCCGATCACTTTCCTTAGTATTTAATGCATAGCATCATACATCTCCGCAAGGGGATGTGCTTTGCATTAGGGGAAAATACGAAGGAAAGTGATCGGAATTTTCTCCACCTTTACCACGAGTTGCCTCAGACTTGCACCACTTTGTGGATCAGTTAGGCTCACACTACGTGCAGGCGCAAACTTGAGTTACTTGTCTGTTTGCTTACTTGGGAAAAAAGGATTAAAACCTAGCTTATAAAAATGTCTTGGTATCTTTAATATATATACTTCACTGCAACCAGTACAAAGGATATCTAGTATGTTGGCATTGTAATTTTTCACTCATTTGGAAACTGGGATTTTTAAGTCGTTGTTGATCTTTCTTTTTTTTTTTTTTCTAAATGAAGTTTACGCACAAGCTATCCTGAGCGTAGACATCAAGAAATAGTGTTCATCAAATTGTTCCTGGTGCTTCCACACAAATACTTCTCATCCAGATGGATAAAGTATCTCTGAAAAATGTCAGCCAGTTTCTATATCTTGCAGTCGTCTTCTTCATTATTATGTGACACGCGAACAGAAGACGAAAAGAGAATCGTCAGAGAATCACACGAAAAATTGCTCCTCAATCATGAATACCCACCTATTACTGCCATTTATGAAGTCGTCCATTAGTCTGCTCAACCTTCTCCGGATTTAATAGTAACATATTTTATAAGGCAATCATTCTAGTTCGCGAGTTACTAACGATAACAATGTCTTTGCAAACTATGCTACAAGAAGTGTTCGTTAAGATTAACCTCATTTTTATCAAATTATTGTAATTTTTACTTCTTAGATAAGAGATGCACTTTTGAAGCTATTCTAACTCAACCCGTTTAATAAAATATATGTTCTCGATGAGTTTCTGTCATTCATTATTACGGAGGTTGTTTTGAGGGGTAACAACACAAACCAATAAGCTTTTTTAAGAAACACGAGCATTTTTGTGTTACGCTATCATCTGTCACCTCTGACGATGAATAGGTTCATAGGTTTCGAAGGACTATTAATTTCTTACACAGTTATTTCTTTGTAAGTGTTTGTGTTCAGTACGCACTGGAAAATATGTGCTGTCACTTGGAATTTTTCGTCAGAAGTAGGGCCAAAGACCAGTACGTATGTGAAAAAAATAAAAAGGTTAAATAGTGAAGGTTAAACAGTCCCATGAAATATTTTCATATCACTTCCAGTGGACACGACAATTTGCGGAAACTATAGCAAATTTTTGTTGTACGTGTTGCGGGCAGAGGTTTCAAGAGACAAGGAGTCTATTCGTGTTCTACAACCTCCGGGTTTTCAGAGTTGGGGTTTGTAATCATCGGAGAAAACTTAACGGGCAAGAGTGTTCCAGAGAACAGAGGTAGGGCGAATTGAACGAGTAGCAAGTTCGGTGGATTAGAATTTGAACCATAAATGACCTCTGGATAACTCTGCTGTTTCTTGTTATTGTCAGTTCAGCAGAAATTGGAGGAATGGCCGATGCTTCTTCTGCTGAACAGCACACTGGGAAGTGTTTGTACAAAAGACACAATGAGAAAACCGATCATTTGTGTAACAGGTTCCTCATGGAGTCTGTCCTAGTTGGGAAAGCATCAAGATTTTTGAAGGGATATTTGATGCATCACCACAAATGTGAACGGAGTATTCTAAGATTAGGTGGAATTGGTGTTTGTACAGAATTAGCAATTTAATAAGTGAAAGGTAGCCTTGAGAGAGAAAAAAGGGTGACAAGTGTTTTTGAACTGACTGCAATATTTGTTTGTTTCAGGAAAGGTTAGAGTTAAGTATTAGTCCAACAAGAGAGATAGAGAGAGAGAGAGAGACTTAATCGTATTATAGAAGCATTAAACTAGTTTAAACTAAGCACTGACTAGTTTACCATCCAATTAAATAATGGTATACAGATCAATGTTCTGGTGTGGCTGGTTATATAAGATGTTGAAGATCAGGATGTTACAGCACTATAAATTTTACATATGAGTAGAGGGAATGGCGAGTGCCATCACCCATATAACTTTCTATGAAGTTTATGGAATTTGGTGCCCATGAGACAGAGGGTGTGCGATATAACAGAATCTTAAAGAATGCCTGCCTTAGTGGAGAAATCTGAAGACACAACACCATCAAACAATACTAGCAAACGACCAGAGAGAAAACGGACAACCCAGTTTACAAAGGATGCAAAACAGACCTTTTGCTGAGAAGTCCTCTACGCCAGGCTCTACCAGATGCTTTGGATGTCACGTACAATAGACGAGATTTCTCTAAATCTCCCCACAAGGCATATTTCGAGAGGCATGTGCCTCTCGTCTCTGACTCTTGACTGTCGGTATCTATATTGGTAGCGCTGATTCGCTGATAGTGCTCCAGATGATGAAGAGATGAGTTTGATATCCTTCTCTATTACTTTAGAAGGTACCAAGGTGAGAGCAATGGGTCAATATTTTGATGACACACATAAAAACAAAGTACAAAAATTACATTCTGTTACACAGGGAGTTAATGTGAATTGGCATAGCAATAATTATTTAATTGCTATCCCACAAAAGCAATATAAATAATAAAGAACTTGCGATCTTTTAAAAGAGACATACAACTTCACACAGCACCAGTCAGCAGTTTCATTTCGTAAATTAACCTTAAACAAATTTTCAGTTTCAAATTCCAAGGAAATTATATAATCTCCAAAAAATTTTACGTCTACTTTATGATCTGTATGCTAGATTATTTCACCTTTTAAATTACTTTCGCGGCTAGCTGTTGACAGCTAATGAGTCGACAATATCACTTTTCTCCAAGGCTCTTTTGATGAACACGAAGTGGGTTAAAGCATGTGCTTTATCAGCCTATTTTCTTTGTTTTCATCTTAAGCTGTGCATAATATGGTAGTAGGAACGTGATGGCCTGTGGGTGTGTCTGGTGGAGAATTTTTGTTGAGTTCTTGTATAGGATTGCATTCCTTTTATCAATACTAGAAGATCCGAGAGGTGTACCTCCACTTTTCTGTTGTAATTCCGCAGTGAAGGAGCATACTTCCCCCCCCTCCACACACACCCCCCACACACACACATTATGAAGCAAGAGCTATTATGGGTTGGTTTGATGACAACAACTTGTCAGTAATTATAAGGCCAACTCGGAATCCCATTCGAAATCAAAATGAACTTATGAGGGATGAGATAGAATGACTTGTAAGGAACGTTCCCACAAAAGAAACTTGCAAGGAAAACAGAGATACTGCTATCGCATGTGAGATAACTTGGATCGATTGGCCTTAAAATTTGTTTGTGAATAAGTGTGAAAGTTTGCCACGTAGATTTATTAGGAAGCGATAAGATTTTGGTCTTTAATGGTAAATATAATTTCTCGGATGCACCAATACGTTTGGCAACGTAGCGCATGCGATATACTGGGAAGAACTATTCCCTTCAATTTGGAAGAGTCTTTGAGCCTGAAACAACCTACTGTTGTGATAGTTCTGAATAGAACTGATAACTCGTGGTGGAGATGGTACGACAAAATCACATTATAATACAAATTCGGCATTTGTTGGAAAACAACTATGCAGTATTCATGATTAAAAGCTGGCACTGAGTGGACAGGGACCTTGCAACGTACGAGTACAATCAGTAAGAATTCAGCTTGGATTTACAACAATGATAGATAAATGACGTATTCCTCCATAGAAAGTTGTCAATACACTGAAGAGCAGAACCCAATACACCAGAAAAGTTACACATCGCCACGTTTGCATGGATATGATGACTTTTCAACTGAAGATGATCTAGACGTGTGGGAGTGAGGATTTTGCTTCACCCCTGAAGTGTGGTTTTTCATTTATCAAAGTCAAGGAGGCAGGCAAACGCGCTGAGAACACACACAGGCTTCTATTTCTTAGTTTCTTGTGTCCAGGTATCTATAGTTAGTAGTCTCAGGATTAAGGGTTAGACAAACCGGACTCTGATATGGAAACCAACCATTGAGCCGCATGGTGGTCTCATACCGGACAATGAAATTCATCTCCCGTCTACAAATATTCACGCACATCCATAGAATTCGAATCCCCAGTCTGTTGAGTGGAATGGGGATGTGCTATTCGCTCAGCCAACCAGGTGCGCGTAGGAGTGAATAAATATATACCGAAAAAGCGTGTACATCAAGTGGACAAGGTTTTTAAAACCTTGTCCACTTGATGTACACGCAAAGAATTGGATTCATGTTTAGAAGGCAACTGCACCCTCGTTATTACAACAGTGCAAGTTCAGTCACAAGCGGGCCGCTAGGTGCAGTGCAGCGTCAGTTTGCTGTGGGGAGTATATAAAGCTATTTTTTTTGTTTTTGGTTTTGCTTTTCGTAGCCATTCTCAGGATTTATGAAAGCACAGAAACTGCTTGGACCATCCTAAAATTTATATTAAACTTTATTTCAAAAATAGCAAACGTGTAGGTGAAACAAATGAACTTTCTGAAAGTTACACGCAGAGAAGCTGCTCTGGGATGAGTTGATTTAAAGTGGGAAGAAGGAAATGAAGCGAAAGTAATCACGATCAAGAAGACCTTTGATCGAGTGGGAAGGAATGCAATTTAGTTCGAAAAATTGGTGACTGAGTGGAATTGGTGGCCAACAGATAGTGCGACATATTCCATGGGCAAGAGGACTTAATTGTATACGAAAGCCAAAAATCAGCCTGCGTAACCGGAGCTGAAAATCGAAATTAGGAAAGGGATACGTTTTTTAATTTAATTTATTTTTTTTTATTTTCTTGATTATTTTCTCCATACATATTTATATATAAAAATACATAACAATACTGACATGTTTAAGAATGCCAAATATACATATATTTAGTTAATTTTATTTATTCATTTATTTTGTGAGTGTAAGTTTTAGACGTCTAGGTGGCGGTTTTGTGTGTTTTTGATTGGCTAGTTGGTTTCGCTAGTTCGGTCTAGTGTTCCATCATTAGGTAGAACTACAGAACGTTTGATATTACGCAATCAGTGGTTCCAACCTGAATCTATTGTAAAACAATTCTGTGGGTAGCACCAGCTGGTTTCAGGCATTCTGCAGATTAGAGTTTCAAACTTTGTGTAGGAGAATCCATTTTATTATTTTTAAATGATCAAGACTGCAATCTGTTGAGTTACGTACATCACACATTTCGCTTATATCACAAAGATATTAAGAGGCGTTTATATCGAAATATTTCATAAGTGGGAGTGATATTCTAAGGGGGCAAAAGCAGTTGTTCAAACCAAATGAAATCAATGCAAGAAATTTAATTTTTGTTCAAATACAAAAATATCGGAAGTTTTAACATGAAAAAATAATAGCAAATAAAAAGGTTTCTCGTTACATCGCTAACTCTTCAAATCCCAATTCCGCTGCTTGCATTAAACTAGGAATGGACAAATGTGATTTTGTCTGTAAGAAATAAAACTTCCCACAGAGTAATATAAAAAAACAAAAAAAACATATTTGGATTGAAACTGCATCGCTATGACTTCTTCATCCTTGCTTCCCGTGGGTCGATCACGTCCAAACATTCATGAACTTCATGATCTGGTCCAATATCTTCGTATATGACGGGTGGGTTACGAGGTTCATGGGATTCGCTTTTCTTCACTTGTCCTGAAAAAAAATAGATTTTTATTTTGTCTTTATATTTCTTTCACAAGTGATTTGATTATCTTATATTTAAATAAACGTTTTCATAATTTCACTTTATTTAAATAAATTTCATTCTTTTTTATTGTTTATTAAAGAGAAGTGTCGCATTTCTGAGGACTAATTCCCATTTGAGAATGTGAAGTCAGCAGATTAAACAGGAAGGCGCCTGATTTGAAGTTAATGTATTTTGGCATTTCGTCAACTTGATGAAAATAATTGGCATTAGGTGAAGTTTCTATTTCATTTCGGATGAAGTAATTTCTTAAATATCCAAGAAATCTCTCTCTCTCTCTCTCTCTCTCTCTCTCTCTCTCTCTCTCTCTCTCTCTCTCTCTCTCTATTTATGTCAGTCTGTGGCAAGAAATATTTTTTCTACGTTACGGAAATGAAACAGGATTTTAGGAAACTATACTGAAACAAAAATACAACCTGCAGAGAGAGAGAGAGAGAGCTTTATACTCAGATTATAAACGATGAATAAACATCACAATAGGGTTAATAATAGGATACCTTCTGCACATAAAGACTGTTTTTGATATTCAGTTGAGAAAACTATGTAAATGCTGCATTTACAAAATTTTGTAAATGCAGCATTCTTAAGATGTTTGTACTATTCCTGGGTAAATTCCTCATTGCAATATAGCATTACCTGTTCTGCCTCCATCAATAAGAATACAAAACCGAATAATTAGAGCCATAACTACCCGACTTTGCACAATCAACCAATGATCTGTATATCGTTCATAATATTCTACCATTTCAGAAACTATATCTCTATGGTTGTCTGTTATATGTAAAAAGAAACACTGAAAGAGTCTTGATATATAATTAGACTATGGATTGCGCTGCGGTCTAAACATGCTGGAAGTACCTAAGGCTAACAAAGAAATTTTTCATAAATCTTTCGAGTACATTGCGACGAGCAGCTATAATAAACTTCCGAATAAATTAAATCTATAACCTCAGATTATGTATTCAGAAAAAGATTAAGAAACTACCTTATGGGATTAAAGAATGTTGACAATTATTTTAAACGTATAGTGTAAGAGATCATTATAACTCATATATCATAACCAATTAAGGTATTGATTTACAAATTGGTTCATTCAATTAAGTATTAAAATATCAACATGTACATTATGATAACTGGTAAGGGTTAGATGCGGTCCCCGGACTCTCAGTGTCTGTTTTGAGCTAATGTAATTCTCTAGTAACCAGTATGGCTACGGCCCTTGGTTACCCATATTTGCATTAACCAACTTACATTACTCTAAACCAGTTACTTATCATAACTATGAAACCATTCGAAATATATTAAATTCCACTTGCATATATGAGAGAACCTTTTATTAACCATAATAAAGTAATAGCCATAATAAGTGTTAGTACCAACAGAATATGATAGTAATACTCGAATTTTATTTTATAACATTTTGTACTGTGCATTGAATTGTATTGTGAAATAGTGTACACTGAATTATACAAGTTGAATAGTATAATATGTATAATCTGTTTACGTGATGTGAATAATAAACATTAAACATTAAACTACTGTGTTTGTCATCGTGTTATGTCGTTAATTGTGTGCCTTCTTCCGCAGTTTCTGTTTTATGGAATGACACTTTTATCTCTGATTGAAATCGGGTTGAAATAGCTTACCATCAGTTTAAAAACCTCTTATCAGACGCTCTCAAGTTCTCGATGGGATTTCGCATTTTTGAGCTTGAATCTACCCGAGAAGGTTTTTGCTACATTTAGAAACTCTTGCGAACCTGAACGTCTATGGTAGAACTTTCGAAATTACTTTGCAAAAAATGTCTTTTTTTAATTCATTATTATTATTATCGTTTTATTGTACGAAAGACTCGGACAACAGTTGATTGAGCAGTTCACTACATGCACTAATTCTTCAGCTTATTCTATTTATTAGTGTTTTAGTCTTCAGGGTCTCTGGCGGCATTGTATTGTTATTAATTTTATCTGACGCGAAAGCAGATTTTTTTTACTGTTCATTAATTAATTTATATTCATTAAAAACGTTCATCCTTAAATATCAACAAAATTGCTAAGTAACTTTATTGGAAAAACAAATTCACTTTAAATCAAGTAAAATAAAAATAATTAAAAAAATATACTTTTCTTTAAACTTGTGAAAAATAATACGGGAATGTGAAGGTGAACAAAGAAAGAAAATAGCAAAACTTTGTTATGATTCAGAAATAAAAAATAGAATTCTTTAAATATTTTTATAAAATATTTTTTCCACTAACAGAGCACGAAACTTTTTCAATGGGTAGAAACTATTTAAATATGATTTACCTTTCGATGTTAATCACATTCCCGAAAAGCAGCTGAAAAACATCCCTGATGTTTTCATCACTGCTAAACACATCATTGAAAACCGCCATGATGGACCAAGGGAGCTTTTATGTGAATCCCATTCACTAAACTAAAATCCACAAAGTTTAGTGATCGGCGGAAGCTGCCCGGATCATTCAGCTAATTTCAAAATAATAATTACGATTTCAAAAATTGAAGAAATTAACTAGAATATTATATTCGTGCATCTTGCTAAAATCTAAGATATTCACAGTGCGATGGAATAATCTCGTTAAGCACGTCCCCTAAAACTACTGAGCCTAGCATTCGTAACCTTCCCTGTTGTACAAAACAGCAAATGGATAATTTTCCAAATTAAAAGGACTCTCTTAACGCAGGTTCAATCTTTTAAGACAAGCACCACTTTATACTTATCTGGTAGTCTAAAAGGAAAATAGCTTCTTACCCGCGCTTTCGACTGAGGTGCTGCAGGTCAGGATGATTCCGACTGCCAACAGCAGCATTTTCAGATGTTGCCAAGCCTGCTTTCCCATTGGGACTCCTCTGTAGGATGAACAGACGGATGTCTTCTTAATAAACGCATCTGTCACAAATTACGTCCGCCTGGTGTAGCATTTTCAGATCGTCATCGTCACAAACACCTGTCCTAATCAATGTCATCGCTGTCAGCCCTCCACAGGTGAGAAGACTTAAAACTGACGATTAATTTGATGAGAAGGAATACTTGCAAAACTAGAATCATTCTGTTATGCATGGAAGTATTACATTATTTTTTACATTTAGCACTCAGCACATTTCAAAAGACACTGCGCTGATTGCCAAATGGAATTCATGACATGGATCTGGATTTTGGAAATCCACTTTACCAAAAAAGACCGTCAGGATAATAATTAAAAAAAAAGTCGTGATATGCTTCCTGGGGATGATTGTAAAAATAAACAAATTGCAGGATATGACGATACAAAAATACTCTGATTAACACAAACTTCGTTTTAAAAAGAAAAACAATTAAAAGGGAAATTAAAAGGGAAAACAATAAGCAGAATAAAAATGGAAACTCTTTAAGTTTATCTGCTAGTCGTGTGTAAACAGACTTTGAGATAAAGTAAATTTGAATCTATCTTGCATCTCAAGGAGATTGGTAATTCTTCGCTCATTTTGGCATCCTGAACAAAAACTATTTAAATAAAAATAGTAGATTATTATACTAAACCATGGGGAACTATGGATGAAGAAATGATAAAGGGTTCGCCAAATCTTTTTTCCTTTGCTAAGTGTTCAAAACCATTTAAATTAGAATTAAAGCTCCCGTCGGTGGAGTAATAGAATTTGCAACAAGAATTATCGGAATCAACTCATTGCTAAATTCTTTCATTGCAGAATGTATAAAACTATTAGAATACGAAATATCTACTTTTTAGTTACAATTACTCCACAAGAGGGCAGAAGGTATTGCACATGGTGATTTTCAGTGCCAAAAGATGAGTTCTTTTTCCATTGTTATATTTATTAGTGTTTGTTTGATCGACTTAAAGGTATTGTGTTTAATTTTACAATTTTCAAGTTTGATTTTGCTTTATTCTACGCGGCATTGTGAGTCATGTCACCGATGCGCTAAGGTAGCGATGCGTGATTTTGTTCGTTGAGGCGTATACGGAATATACACACTTCTAAAAGCGAGAAATTTATGGTAAGAGAACGTGTTTCTCCTTTGTATTTCGTGAACAAAGGCCAGAAGTGCGAAGAAAGTAAGAAAGAATAACACTGAGTCGAGAGACGAAATGTGTGAAAATGAGATTGTCTACGTTAGTGTTACAAGCTGTATAAGAAAGAATGGAGCGGTATAATATGAAAAGAATGGACCGGATGGTGGTGGAAAAGATAGCGCACTTGCATGGAGTTCTCCACAGAACAAAACGTGAGATTGAGGGTTGGAGAAAAGTCTGGCAGATGGTGTAACACAGAAGCGAAAGAAGAGGGAGATTAAAGAGGAGAGAAAGCAAAGTATGAATCAGCAAAAGCGTGGGAATAAGAATCGAAATTTTTATGGTGATTCATTGATAAGTGGAGTACTTGAGGAGAATGTGACGAAATCGTGTTTACCTGGTGCCAAGATTAAGGATGTTGGTGATGCTCGAGGATGCAGAGAGTCAAGACGATATTTTAGGCTGGTACAAATGATTTAGCTATGAAAAGTGTGATATGTGAGAAGATATGAAAGAGTTTCTGATTCATGCAAAAAAGTGAGAAAGTAAAAGTCGTGAGTCTGTTACCATGGCACTCTGACAGAGAGCGATGATTGCGAAAGATTGTTCAAGAGGAATTCTCTTTAGTTTGTGGAGTGTTTGATTGAAGGTAGGAAGGATTCATACAAGGTGAATGGCTTGTATTTGCGTGGATTTGGGATCAGGAGTCTTGAGGAAGTGTTGTTCAATGAGAGTAAGGAGATGTTGACTCAGGAAAACTAGAACGTTTGGGCGATACCGATGAGCGGGGTTCCGACAATCGGGAGGTGAGTGGGAGCATGTCACATGATGTTAAATGTAGCATAAATGGGCTAAGCAACACAGGGTGTAAAGGAGGTTGTGGGATGAAGAGGGAATCGCACTCCGTGTGAACTAATTACAGGAGTATTCAAAATAAAGATTACAAATGTTTGGCATTGTTAGCTCATCTTGGCCGAAAGTTAGACACGTTAGTTTGACTTGGTTGAACGAGGATGATATTTTCAGAGGAATATAATACAAAAGATATATTATCTTATCTTCAGAGAGGAGAGACGGAAAGGATGAGATTTTGCTAATGATAGCAAACGAAATAAGCCAAAAGAGAAGAACTGCATCAGTGGGACGGGAATGCAGATGATATCAGAATGCTTCTGATAGAAGCCAACAGGAAGAACATGTAATCGGTCGCTACTATAATCCAGTGGGGGGGAGGTACAAGGGGGAATGTATATGACATGCACTAGGAAATTAGCACGATGAAAATAGGTCGAGTAATTATTATTGGGAATTTCAACTATGGGGACATACATTGCGAGAAGGAATGGCCATAGGTAAAGAAGGAAATGGAATTTATGTACCTGCTAAGAATTAATTACCTGAAGCAGCATATATGGGAGGGGCACACGAGATTTGCGATTGCTGAATCTGATCATAGCAGCAGATAACTTATCAGTAACCAATCTAGCTAAGCTGACTTCAATCGCAGCAAAGTGATCAGGTAGTCTTCACTGGGAGATTGTCAGACGTGCAGAATTTTCTTTTAACAAGGGGAAGATGCGGAATCATAAAGCGGATGATTAGGACAAGCTGAGGAGTCAGCTTTCAGCAATGCCAAGGCACAAGAACTTGGAGGGGCGATATGCTGGTGGTGCGTCGGAAATTGTCAATGGGTGTTTCAAGAAATCAGTATCAGAATGTGTATACCCGGAGTCAGAAGAAAAAATCAGATATTAGTTAGATAGATGAATAGTTTCATTTAGCACGAGTTGGAAACAAAGAAAAACTTCTGGAAGAAATATAAAGAAAAAAGTGATCAGCATGCCGAAGAACATTACAGGGCATACTGTAATGTTCTTATTCCGGTGTTTTGCCTTACAAACTCTGAGTCACATACTTAGGAACCAGCATGGTCTTCTAAGATGAAATTAGTTGTGTGCTCAAATAATAATGGTGGTGGTGGGCGGTAGATGGCGTTGATGGAGATGATTGGTAGTAGAGGTTTGGTGTAGTGGTGGAGACAGTTGTATAGCAGGTTTCCTCCCGCGATGAGTCTTCGGACTCATGTGTGTGTGTGTGTGTGTGTGTGTTAAACTGTCATTTATCTGTCTAGAAATATTTGCCAATATCTTTCAATTTACGGCAAGGCTCTATCACAAGTGTATTGACTCAGATATTCACCAAATCTCTTTGACATATTCGACGCCTGACTGGCTTCAAATTCCTGTTTGGTCTCATGAGAGGTTTTTCCGAAGTACTTTACCTTAAGTTGACCAAAGTATTAAATTCCTGTGCATTATCAAATTTCATATGAAGGACTGACACAAAACGAATATCGATAAACAAATTTGGAAACCATTTTGAATAAAAAGTGAAAATATTTACAAGTATCTTCATAACATGTACATCGTTGGAATGTCGAAGCTAATGCGATGTGGAGAAATTGGCTCACATTTCCTATTTTGCCATGAAACTGGAAGGCTTAGGTTCGAAGACTACCACGAATACAAGGATTCTTTCCCCGAGTTAATGTTGAAAATCCACGTGGTTGGTTGGCATGTCGTCTTTGGTGGAAATTAAGCAACTTTGACTTCGAGGCAGCTGCGTTATGTCTGTTAATTGGGTGTTCTTCTGTTCGATGTCTCTGTTTTTGGGGATGAAAAATTTTAGTTTCTTTCCGAGAGAAAAAAATCCTTCCATCTCTGGTGGAGCCACAGCTAACTCACCTTCAGATGAAGAAAGCTTATAAAGGTTCTTTGAGTCCCGGATGTGATTCGAACCGAGGTCTTTTCAATCAAAATAAAAAAAATAATGTGAGTACCTTTCTGAACAGAATTCTAACCAGTAGCTGCAGATATTCACTTTACTTCGAAAATATTATTTATCTAATTATCTTGTTCGATAAATAAATAAATAAATCTCTAACGCATTTTCCCCTAAAATAAGCGAGGCCGTTTATTCCTAATTTTCTGAAGACCTGTGGGTTTCCCACAGAGCAGTTCCTGCAGATGGCTGGCTCAAGCCCATGAGTGATTTCACTGCTTTCCACTGCATTTTCACTGCATGAATGATTTCACGACATCTGGGAAGGAGATAGAACGGAATACAATTAACGCCATCTTGTGGTCCCTAGCACTAACGTTATATATCAATGTCTAAAACACTGCAAGTTCGAAGTCGATTTTCTTGAACTGCAGAGTTAAGAATCCTATTTTCCGGAAGAAACAAATCCCACTTGCCTGTGCAGAGATCTACTAGCTCGAAAGCAGGCTGACAAAAGTCCTAGAAAAATATCCTGTAGTCACTGGATGAAATCGAACTTCATGGTGCTCTTTCTTCTGGTAAGTTAACACTATGGATGCAAACGCCATTCCCATAGGTGTGGACACTCACGTTTATTCTCTTATTTCAAAAAACAATTTTTAAACTACCCTCTTGTACTCTTATAACCACAGGAAATTTAACTGAATGTACCTCATTTACTTCCTGCCTTAATGAAATTTTTCATTAAGCAGAGAGATTGAAGCCTGGCCGATTATGTATTGTCGTGATGTTGTTCTCTTGATGTTCGAATCCGCCATCTTGTTAAAAGTCACTTTCATAAAATAAGGGAAACTAATTGTAAATTGATCACTGATCTAAGGGTAGAGAAATTTCTATTATACTGCGCCACTCTATCCTTAGATAAGTCTATATGAAACAGCAGGATCAATTCGAAATTAGTTAGCAGTCTTTTCATTCATCGAGGCCGAAGTATTTCTTTGCTCTCTTTGGGATTCCCGCTAGATTCGAATTTTTGTGAACGGTGCAGTAAAAAGAATTTCAGGCAAATACAACAGTTAGGTTAACAAATAAAGTATTTAATATAGGTCATATAACACTTACATAAATTTTACTTCTAATTTTAAATAATAGAAATAAGTCAAACATTAAGTCAAGTCAATTACATTAGCACAATCTTCCAAGTCTTCACATACTCCTTCTTAGCTTCTGGTTTATAAAGTTTTTACACTTAAATGAATATAATAGAACATCCAATCTAATTAGTTTTCACACATTTTTCAGTCATGCTATAAGTTCAAAATATTACAGGATCTAATAGCTGAAAATATCTTTCAAACAATTCCTATCTCCAACTCTCAATCACGAAGGGTTTCCACAGTTAAAGTTAATAATTCACTATGATAGACCTTACCGGAAATGGTTCCTAGAACATCTATTATGTTGTGAGCAAACTTCTGGAATTTACTTATCACACTTAAAGAATAAAAACACATCTACAAAACTTATCCGCAGTTATACTTAAAGCACTATCGATTACGCTTCAGAATTCTTGACATCAATTAGGGCACTTCAACTATCCTTATTACCACTCATAAATTAATTAAAACACTGTGAGGTTCTCTTTAGGGCAAATCGGAAATAAGCTGCAATTCTAGATCAGCTGGGTTTATTCAGAATTCTTCCTTGAACGTCCAGCTTTTTATATTATCCGATTACAGCATCAATTTCCCTTTTATTATTACTGCTGGCTTCACTTTCAGCTAACTATAAAACTCGTTACGTTCTTGCTCACTTATAAAAATTATCCACTTAACTCCTACCCTTAAGAACCTTTCATTTACTTCTACTTCTCTAGTTTATGCCCTTGCTTCCTTTCACTTCCACGTTTCCGTCCCAACTCTCTCTTGTTACCTCTTATATTTTTTTTATTATTCTTTTTTTATCCCTCGCTCTGTTCCACTCGCGCTCGTTTATTTCACGCGTTTCCATGACAACAAATAAACGTAAACATTTTCGCTAACGTTACATAAGGTTATGCCACTACATTCAGTTATTAGATAACGTTAAACTTTCACAAACAAGAATAAATAGAATATTTGCATTTCAATAAATGCGTAGTTAAATTACAAATACAAGTTCTTATAATATTGGCATAACAATAAATAAAATAACTTAATAATATTTAATACAGAATCTTATTACTATTAACACATATCTTTGATTAAACAATTAAATATTAGATATAATTAAGGTAATTACATGATATCAAATTATAATTTAAGTTATTTACATTAAATAATATTTACAAATGTAGCCTTTGTGATGGAAGATCATGTTGGATTCTGAAGCAAATAATAATTACTCTAATATCTACATAATCAGAATCCAACAGTATGATCATAAAGTATGATCATGAAGAAAATAGAAAAATGCGTTCGATCTCAGATTCTTAACATAACCAAAAATGGGGGACTCCTTCATCTTTCATTAAAGATCTCTCTTAAACGTCGAGACTAAAACTGATATAATTTCAGTGTGAATTAATTAACAACATAATCTCCAATCCCTCCCTACACACACACAAAAAAAAACAGAAAATAAAAGTATTTCTTCATTTTGAGAAGTCTCGTTCACAAGTGAACTAGGTCTAAATGGCATCCACCATGTCTTCTGTACGTGCATTGGTCCGCATAAAACAATCTGAGAACAGACCAACAGATTTTGATGAAACAACACTAAATATTGAGGTAAAATTATTTAAATTTAAATTAGAGCGTTTTTAGTTTTTTTTTTAAAGTTCGCTGCTGTATCTTTTTTTTTATGAAGACCAAAATTCGGTTTTCAGTGGGAATGTAATCCGACTTCATTACGCAATGAAGTTTATACAGAAACGTTATTAGAAAGTTGTTATAATTCAATTATTTAAATTAACGGGATATGTAATCCCACATTATTTCAAAGCCGAATAAGAAAACTCTGAGATAGAAATCAAAGAGTTTCATGCCGAATATAGCAAACTATAAAAGTTCGGCGAGTCCAAGCGTGAGCAAACACCTGGGTGGTACAATACCAGGCAACTCGTTGTAAAGGTGGATAAAGCTAGGATCGCTGTTCTTAGGGGATGAGTTTTACATTAGGGCAAATACTCCTAGCTTTATCCACCTTTACAACGAGTTGCCTGGTATTGTACCACCCAGGTGTTTGCTCACGCTTGGACTCGCCGAACTTTTATAGTTTGCTATATTCGGCATGAAACTCTTTGATTTCTATCTCAGAGTTTTCTTATTCGGCTTTGAAATAATGTGGGATTAAATATCCCCTTAATTTAAATAAGTTTAACATCGCCGCCGTGAATCCTTTTGGCTCTTTATTTCATTACGTTATATTCAATTATTACATAAAAGTGTGAGGTATAAAATCATTTATCGGTGAAGTCAAGAAACATTCTGTACAGTAGTTCATATATAGAATGTACAGAAAAAAACGAAACAGTATGCACACATCTCATTAAGGCATCTAAAAAACATCCGCACACAACATTGCTTATAACTTTTATTTTAGTGAATATTGTCTTTTCTGATTTATGTTAATTGATCATAGTGAATTATGTTTCTAAAATTATGCGAGAACCGGTTCTCTCAAACCTTCTTTTAAATAACAACCCCAGTGCACCACTGTCCGATCTTCAATTGAAAGCAGATGACACTCGAGAAGACTTTCTCCGAAATGTCGATAAAGAAACAAACAGATATTTTGCAAGTAGATCATCCGAAATTGCAGTCAGTGTTCCTGCACAGGAGCTGGATGCGTTGATGAAACCCTCGATCGATGATAAGACTCTCTCCAAAGATTCAGTTGGGGGATTTGGTTTTAGCCAGTGTAACGGTTATAATTTCATTTCCCCAAACCCATTTCTGTAGTTCGTGCAGAATGACATGCGAATACACTAAACTGATCCCTTTCTCCATAGAACTATCAACGCTGCAACACAGAATGTCCACAATCTCCGCATTCATTTCTCAGGATGCTGCTGCAACGGATCGTAATTCAAAAATACATACATCATCATAACACCACCACCACCACTTTTAGAAGATGGGTCGATAATGTTTATTTATTTGTTTGTTTCATAATATTTGGATTTTAGCCAGACGCAACTCCATAGAACGAGAGTTATGTTTGCAAGAATTCACTGTTTGGTTTTTCCGCCTCGCCCATAGCAGTCTACAAACTTACATTAAGTTTAAACTACTGAATGAAATAGATATTCTTGTAGATAGAATTATACGTTGGTGATACATAACTGTTAATTTTAAGGAAATACAACGTATACTATTATACTAATTAAATAACTTTAATTAATACTTCCAATTAATACTTTCAGTTGTTGTGTTCAGCCATATTTGTTCAGTGTCAATGCCTGCGTGCACATTTCATTAATTTTTATGTTCCCTGAAGATGGTAATGTAACATTACCGAAATATTTGAAGTATTAATTAAAGTTACTTAATTAATATAATAGTATTCGTTGTCTTTCCTTAAAATTAACATTTATGAATGAAACAGAGTTAGATAATCTGGAAGCTTTGTTCTTGGCACAAAACACAAATTTTAAGCCACTTTAGGCTACCGTAAATACAGAAGTTTTCTTTTTTCTTTTTCCTTTTTTTTATCCATCGCATTTCCATCTTTTAATTCTATTACAGTTCATTTTTGTGCTGCAACTCAGAAAAGGCTTTACGATTAATATGATAGTATTTGATGGCATCTCGCTCTTATCAAATTCTCGACTCTCTTCCAATTACAGTAATTACGCAGCTGTGGTCGTTTAGCAAGAGTTACTTCCTTCGTATCTTTCTGTGCTTGCATTGGATCGCCACTGGACAATCCACTCTCGCGAAAAATGAGGATGTCGCTATAATTTCTGTAGCATACTGATAACTGTACAAAGTACATTTACTACACTTCAGCCAGTATATTAAATCTGACGCTTATAAACGCCCTTGGGAATATTCCGTGACATATGGAAGTGTTCCTCAAACATTAGATTCTGAGCTTATTTCGTTGAATGCATATATGAAGAGAGAATCGGTATCGAACACTGTAATCTTGTAGTATTTTGATCTCAATGAGGAATACAACGAAAGTATAAGAAAGAAAGTGTTTACATGAGTAAGTGACCCACGTGACATCGAGTGATGCTTCGGGATCAGTTTCGTGGTGGAAATAGGAAAGATGGAAATCTCATTAAAATATTTTGATGATTAACTTTAGGGAGAAGTAAAAGTACCAAATTGGCATCAAGGGATATTCTTCTTAGGGAAAACTTCACTCCTATATTTTTTCCTTAGTCTTTCTTTGAAAATATTAATGCCTGATATCTGTATACATTTAATACAGGAAAAACAATCAACTGTTTGTTGGAAAGTGAAGAGTCGTGGCAACTCTGCGTTTTACTCATGCCGACCTGGTTAGCCGACTGGATAGCGCATTCGCTCTTCGGCTAACAGGCTGCGGTTTCAAATCCCACCGTGGCCATGGATGTTTTGTGGTTGCTTTTAGGTGGGAGAATTTCGTCGCCCGGTATAAGAGCGCCACCCAGCTAATTGGAGGCCTGAAGTGCATTAAAAAGCTATTTGTTTTGATCTCCAGAATAAGGTTTCAGGACTATTAAAAATAATATTTATATAATTAATAAAAATATATAAAAAAGATTCTTAGCTCATCCGCGGTACGAATATACTGTACGTTCACAGAAAAATCGCAGGAATCATTTTCTTATTTAAACGTAACCAAAAATAATACTTTAAAGGCACTAACTTTAAATATCTAATCAAGTAATGTACGTGCTGAAACTGGTAGCTTCCTCCAGCGATGTAGTTGAAACCTCTTCCATATAATTCTCACACAAAAGCATCTCAGCCAGATATTTGTGTTTGCTGGCAAATGGCTCCGATTACTTTCTGTTGGAGTTCGATGCTTTCGCGAACACATTTCAATATAAACCTTGATAACCCGTCGTATTCGTTTAAATGATAATCATAGCCTAATTGCAAAGATATTTTGATTTTATAAAATCATTTTCTATGCAAAACCCTTTGAATACGTCACCTCCGTACTTCGTTCTTTGTTAGTACAAAGGAGAAAAAAAAACCTCTATTACGCTATGCAAAAATAACACTTAGACGAAAGAATATCGTCATTCGATTTTACTGACTCACCGGTAAAAATAAGAATATTTGTCACTGGCTTACTCTGACTTAGTAGGAAAATAAAATACAAGTTTCATCACGTCATTAATCCGAAGACCTTGGATTAAATAATGGAAAAAGCTTCTTGAAATCCTTCGATGATGAGATCAATCCGATATTTGGTCAAACGATCTCTTCTGATCTGTGCAGAATCCATCCTGCAAGCTGCAAGATTGCAAGGGATTCCAAAGATGCTGGGAATCCCTTCTCTTCCCTTGCCCTGCGAAGAAAAACAGGCATTCACTTGTGTTATTGGAATTTCTGTTATTATCGGAATAACGGGTTTACTTTGGAATGGACGATAACACTGAATATCAGTTGGATTCTTCGTAATGGTGTGATGATATTTGAAGTTCAGTGAAACTTAGAACTTCGTATTATCTTCCCTGAGGTGCATAACAGGTATTAGATGATGATGATGATGATGATATATGACAGTTGTTTCGATATTCTTTCTGCAAGTCACAGAGTTCTGCACCAATCCAAGTGTGTTTTTAAACATTCGAAGTGAAAACGCTGTCAGTTTACGCTTGTGAAATACCTCAAACTGTAAAGTGAAAAGCCTCTCATTATTTTTATATTCTAGGGAAAAAAAAAGTTAGCCATGCAGATTTATCCACTTTATTTAGGGGAGAAGGGGGGACAGGAAAGCGTAAAACCCTATTTAAGGTAATTTTGCATTCTTGTGTACATATATTTTTTTTTTTTGGACTGATTTCACGATTCCCTAAAGAAATACTTATCGCCAAAAGTCGTTATGACGATTACAAAATTTCATGTAATGCTGAGTAATAATCTAACGCTGTCTTTCGAGAACCACACTCACATGCACGGAGATGCTTCTGGTTTCAAAGCATCTTCTGGATGATTAGCAGTGAGTGAACTGTTGTTGTTAGCATAACGCGATTCTTGAATTTCAAATCTCACAAACAAAAATATGTTATAGAATAAAAGTGAACAGAATACTTAGAAGACAGGAGGTGGTCGTAGTTTCGAAGCGACTACGTGAGTCATATTTTTACAATTAGTGATGTCGCTGCTTCTGTTTCGGTATTTCTCGACTTTGCATTCTCAACCATTAAAAACAGTTAAATGACAGCCAAGTTGCCGCTTCAGAAATGCAGCCAGCTTCCTCTGTGCTTGCCTTCCTTTCTTTCTTGAGTCATGAAATCGCATTTATTTGCTTCAAAATTACGAAACGTCGCCTTCTGATATCTGTGATAAATGTTTCTCATTAATTGTATATTTCCACGATTTTCTCCCACTGAGTTGGGGCAGTGTTGTGAAGAAGACACATTTCTCGAGGAACTCTCCTAAGAAATAAACATATTTTAAGAAGGTTCTGCAATTATAACTTCATGGTAAAAGGATGATGGTGTTGTATGCTTTCTCATTTAGGATGACTGATTGCATATTGTGTAAGCAATATCTGATGGGAAGACATCTAATGGCATTCAGAAATGATGAGCGACATCTCACATTGCTTCATATTATATTGAATTTTCAGAAACAGCCATCCCAGGAACGGTAATTATTATTATTATTATTATTATTATTATTATTATTATTATTATTATTATTATTATTATTATTATTATTATTATTATTATTATTATTATTATTATATCTCAGTATTTAACACCTTTCAATCAGAATCTTTTGTATCAAGCAAGACAAGAAAAAACAAAACAATTATCAATTTTTATGGATCAAAGACGGCAAAATATACCTGAGAAAGTCACAGACTTCAAAGTCTATACAAATAAAAAGCTCGGAAGATATAGACAGGCATCCAGAGTGAAACAAAAAGACTCAACTTTGTTCAATAAGAAGATCTCAACACAACAGAAATGAATGTGAACCATCAGATAGATGTCATTACACCAGAATACATCAGCAATTGTACTTTCGAATCGCTTGATGCATGGAAACAACACACAGTACAAGCGAGAGGACTCTCAATCTTGCATATTAACATCAGAAGCATCCGAAAACATTGGTTATTGTTACAGGCTTATCTGAGGAATTACACTGATATTATTGATATATTGGTTCTTACAGAAGTATCCATAACTAATAACGAAGCAACTGCTTTCCAAATTCCAGGCTTCCAACAATATAGATCATGCCGCCAAACAAAAAGAGGGGTAGAATATTAATATTTATCAAACAAAATTAATAGCAAAAGATACGGCCTATCAGTTTGAGCATGCCGAAATTCTTTGCCTCGAAATCACGATTACCACAAACACACAGCATCCCATAATACTAAATGCTATTTACAGGCCACCAAACCAAAACATGATAAAATTCTTGAACGAACTCTACTGCCGGCTTTCAAGCCAAGAAATATGCTCAACCGAACACCTAATGATAATTGGCGACATAAACATAAATATTGCAAATGAAAACCAGAACAACACTGTACAATACCTAGACACACTATCAATGTATAATCAAATACCAACAATAACATCATGTACTAGAGAAGAAATATTCGGAAATACTATCACTGCCTCCTGTATAGATCATATAAACGTCCGAGCACCACCAAATAGTTACATTGCATCAGTCATAAAGTGCAACTTAGCAGACCATCACTTCACCGCTATAAACCTGAACACCAAGACAATACCCATGCAATGTCCCACAAGAAGAAAAGCGACAGAAAACAATAATAGACGAAGAAATAGTCAACCACGAAATAAGAGAAACAAACTGGGAACACCTGACATCAGATTCAGCAGATATCTTATACAACAACATTAAACTCACACTGGAGGAAATATATAAGAAAGCTACAAAAAAAATCCGAATTCGTTCAAAAACAACACAAAATCCTTGGATGACACAAAACGTAATCCTTGAAATACACAGAAAGGACGCTTTATGGAAAGAATTAAAGCGATATCCAAATAACACAGCTTTAAAAACTGAATATACGATAACAAGGAATCGCCTTACAACACAAATCAGAAATGCAAAAAGAAGCTATTACAGAGACCAACTAACCTCTGCACAAAACAACATGAAACAAACTTGGCATCTGATCAATGAGATGCTAGATTTTGTTCCCAACACCACTGCCTCCGAAACCATAAAACACAGCTTCATGAAAGTCGCAAAACCTATCCAACAACTTGCAAATGACTTTAACCAATACTTTGCAGAATCCATCCAAGAACTACACAGAAATATTCCCCCAATCACAAAACGAGACCTTCCACTTGGACCACAATCAAAACAGGCATTATAGTTCCCAACCATAAAAGAAGCAGAACTTCTCTCTAAAATAAACCAAATCAAACCAAACAAAGGCAGAGGAATCGATGGTATCAGACCTAAAGATATAAAGCAACATGCAACTAGTTTAGGTCCTATCCTACTAAAACTAATAAATAAAATATTTAAAACAGGACAGATACCAGGTATGCTAAAGACAGCCATAATCACACCCATATACAAACATGGAGAAAGAAATTTAATCAGCAATTACAGACCCATAGTTGCTATGGGTCTGTAATTGCTGATTAAATTACCAATTACCAATCAAATTATGGAGCGGATCATACTGAAGAAACTCACAGTATACACGGAGATCTTTCATATTATCCCCAAAACACAATATGGTTTTCAGAAAAATTAGGGAACAACATCTCTCTTGGAAGACTTTACAGACGTAATTAATACCGCCTTAGACAAAACCAAAATTGCCATGGTAGTCTTTATTGATCTAACTAAACCATTCGATACACTTACACATCAAACCTTGTTAGAAAAGCTGAGGCATGTTGGAATAGACGGGCCTCTTCACAGGTGGATTAAAAATTACCTTAAAAATAGAAAGCACATCACACGTATCGGGTCAAACCAAAGCAGAGAGCTACCAGTAACCTGTGTAGTACCACAGGGAGCTGTACTCTTCCACACTCTATTCAACATTTACACGCACGATATTAATCAGCTACCACTCAAAGGTAAGATATTCCAATACGCAGACGATACAGCAATAATATCCATCCATAATAACCCAAGCATAGCCCAAACAAATATGCAACATGACATAACTCTAATCATAGACTGGCTCACGAAAAACTCCATACACCTAAACTCAGAAAAGACAAAATTAATGATATTCAGAAATCCACTGACTCGACCAGTTGATAACAAATATATAACCATCCAACATCCACTTTCCAACATACAAAACACACAAAACAGCAAAACCAATACAACACTCAGGTTGAAACAATACGATACCTCGGAGTTTACTTCGATGCAGATATGAACTAGAATAGCCACATAAACCATCTACACAACAAACTCCGTACAATAAGTGGGAAACTCTACACGTTAAAAGACATAGTTTCCATACGCCTAAAAACAGTAATATACAAAGCACTATGCGAAAACATACTAAGATACGCTATAACAACGAATGCTTTCTGTGCACCCTACAAATTAAGTAGATTAATGTCGCTACAACACAAAATGCTAAAACTGATCCTTTGGGAACAAAGAGACAATAACGACCTTATAAACATTGCAATGTCAGAACAAAAAATACTGACAGCAAAACATTTGTCACTATGCAGCCTTGCTAAAACATTATTTCGATGCCAACTACAGGACAGTCTGAAATACTTACCATATAACAAGACCTCAGACTACTAATTATATTACATATAAATAGAATAATCACTACGGAAAGGCCACGCGAAATTTCTACATCCTACACATGATAAACAAATTACCTTTTGAATACAGAAACCTTACAAACTAGAATAGCCTGAAAAGAGCTCTAAGGACATGCTATGAACAAGAAACACGCACCCAAAATACCATAGAAATTTAATGAAACATAATATATTCGTTCAGGCTTCCAGTTCAGCGACGCATTCATGCATTCAGTTATTGTGCGTGCATGCGTGCGTGTGTGTATGTGTGAGTGCGCGCGGGTGAATTTCTCAATCACAGATTTCCCAACACAGCAAAAAAAAAAAAAAAAAAAACCCAATTCATAATAATCAACTGGTGTCATCCTCAGATAAGCTTACATATAAGCTTCGAGGATGAAAGCAAAGAAATTAGTTCACATCCAAGATGTATCATATGTAACCAAATGCACGTAATGTACGTATCACAAGAAAACCAATATATGTAACGTATGTAGAATATGTAAACCAATGTACGTAATGTAAGTAACACATGTAAACAAATGTAAGTAATGTATCATATGTAATCAAATGTATGTAATGTATATAAAAAACTGTAACAAATGTATGCAATGTAATAAAAAAAAATCTTTTAAATGTAAAAAAAAAAAAAATTAATTCCCAACACAGCAAAAAAAAATGTGTGTAATGTATATAATAACTATAACAAATGTATGCAATGTAATAAAAAAATATAAAAATTTCTTTTAAATGTAAATCATGAGTTTACACTGTATGTTTGTGAGAATTAGGAAATATAATATTTAGATTGCATATGTGTAAATGTTGTTGTATAATCACACCTTTTCAAACTTGAAAAAAAAAATAGTAAACTACAACATGCAATGTTATACAATTTATGTAACTCTGAACAATATAATTGTAAATTATTATTATTATTATTATTATTATTATTATTATTATTATTATTATTATTATTATTATTATCGAAACCGAATGTTATTATATTCCTGATTTTCAGAAACAACATGGGAACGCAAATCCAATGACAAACGAGAAGAATGGAAGTGCCAAAACTGCAGAGAGAACAAAGAAACGCCGCCACCCACGGCGGAACCGATTACACCGGAAGAAGAATCGGACGACGAACTAAACAGAACAAAAAAATACAGATGAGTCTTATAATTTGAATTCCGTAAATTTATTACTATAAAACGGTTTAGAGAATATAAAAAAAAATCTGTTGTACCAAGCAAGAAAAGCAAAAACAGAAAAAAATTATCAATTTTTGTGGATCAAAGACGGCAAGATATTCCTGAGAAAGTCACAAACTTCAAAGTCGATAGACATAGATAGGCTGCCAGAGTGAAACAAAAGACTCCAAATTAGTTCAAAAAGAAGACCTCAACACAGCAAAAATGAATGTGAACCATCAGATAGATGTAATTAACCAGAAAACATCAGCGATTGTACTATCGACTCGCTTCATGCATGGAAACAATACACAGTACAAGCGAAAGGACTCTCAATCTTGCATATTACAACAGAAGCATCCGAAAACATTGGTTATTGTTACAGGCTTATCTGAGGAATTACACCGGTGTTATTGATATATTGGTCCTAACAAAAGTATCCATAACTAATGACGAAGCAACTGCTTTCCAAATTCCAGGCTTCCAACAATATAGATCATGCCGCCAAACAAAAAGAGGGGGTGGAATATTAATATTTATCCAAGATAAATTAATAGCAAAAGAAACTGTCAGTTGGGGCATGCTGCATCGACAAAAAAACCCTTTACATCGAAATCACTAATACCACCAATAGACAGCATCCCATAATACTAAATGCTATTTACAGGCCACCAAACTTAAACATGGTAAAATTCTTGCACGAACTCAATGGCTGGCTTTCACGCCAAGAAATATGCTCAACCGAATCCCTAATGATAATTGGCGACATAAAAAGAAATATTGCAAACTAAAATCAGAACAACACTCTACAATAACTAGATACGCTATCCATGTATAACCTAATACCAACAATAACATCATGTACTAGAGAAGAAATATTCGGAAATACTATCACTGCCTCCTGTCTACATCATATAAATGTCCGAGCACTACCAAACAGTTACACTGCATCAGTCATAAAGTGCAACGTAGCAGACCATTACTTCACCGCTCTAAACCTGCACGCTGAGACAATATCCATGCAATGCCTCAAAGAAGAAAAGCAACACAAAACAATAATAGAACGAAGAAATAGTCAACCACGAAATAAGAAAAACAGACTGGGAACACCTGGCATCAGATTCAGCAGATATCTTATACAGCAACATTAAACTCAAAGTGTAGGAAATATATAAGAAAGATGCAAAGAAAGTCAGAATTCGTTCAAGAACAACCAAAAATCCTTGGATAACACAAAACTTAATCCCAGAAATACACATAAAGGGCGCTCGATGGAAAGAATTAAATGGACATCCAAACAACTCATCTTTAAAAATTAAATATAAGATAACAACGAATGCAAAAAGAAACTACTACTGAGACAAAATAAGCTCTTCACAAAACAACATGAAATAAACCTGGAATCTGATCAACGAGATGAAAGATTGTGCTCTCAACACCACAGCCTCTGAAACCATAAAACACAGCTTCATTCAAGACGCAAAACCTATCCAACAACTAGCAAATGACTTTAACCAATACTTTGCAGACTCCATCCAAGAACTTCACAGAAATATTCCCCCAATCACAAAACGTGACCCTCCACTTGGACCACAATCAAAACAGACATTATGGTTCCCAACCATAAAAGAAGCAGCATTGTCTCTCTAATACATCTAATCAAACTAAACGAAGGCCAGGAATTGATGATATAAGACCCAAGGATATCAAGCAACATGCAGCTAGCTTAGGCCATATCCTACAAAAATTACTAAATAAAATATTTAAAAGAGGACAGATACCAAGTGTGCTAAAGACCGCCATAATCACACCCACATACAAACATGGAAAAAGAAATTTAATCAGGCAATTTCAGACCCATAGCAACATTTCCAATTATAAATCAAATTATGCAGCGGATCGTACTAAAGAAACTCACAGCATATACAGAGAACATTCATATTATCCCCAAAACATAATACAGTTTTCAGAAAAATAAAGGTACAACATCTCTCTTGGAACTTTACAGACGTAATTAATACCGCCTTAGACAAAAACAAAATTGTCATGGTAGTTTTTATCTACCATGACAATTAGTTAGATCAAACTATTTTTCGGTTTGATCTAACCAAGGCATTCGATACACTCACACATCAAACCTTCTTTGAAAAGCTGAGGCAGTTTGGAATAGATGGGTCTCTGCACAGGTGGTTTACAAACTACCTTAAAAATAGAAAGCATATCAAATGTATCGGGTCAAACAGAAGCACAGAGCTACAGTAACCTGTAGAGCGCCACAGGAAGCTGTGCTCTCCCGAACTCTATTCAACATTGATACGCACGATATTAATCAGCTACCTCTTAAAGGTAAGATATTCCAATACGCAGACGATACAGCAATAATATCCATCCAAAATAACGCAAGCAGTGCCCAAACAAATATGCAACATGACATATATCCGCTCATAGTCTGGCTCACGAAAACCTCCATACACCTAAACTCAGATAAGACAAAATTAATGATTATTCATAAATCCACTGACTCGACCAGTTGATTACAAGTATATAACCACCTAACATTCACTCTCCAACATAAAAACACACACAGAACAGTAAAACCACTACAATCACTCAGGTTGAAACAACATCATATCTTGGAATTTACTTCGATGCAGATATAAACTGGAATAGCTGCATAAACCATCTCCAAAACAAACTCCAAACAATAATTGGCAAACTCTATCTTAAAAGACAGTTCCCACACGCCTAAAAATACTAATATACAAAGCGCTATGCCAAAATATACTAAGATACGCTGTAACAACGTATGCTTTCTGTGCACCATACAAACTAAATAGATTAATGTCGCTACAGTACAATATGATAAAACCGATTTTTTGGGAACAAAGAGACAATAACGACTTTACGTACACTGCAATGTTAGAACACAAAATACTGACAGCAAAACACTTACGTCGCTATGGATAACTCAGGAAACCCTAAAATTGGTACAAGATAAAAGAGAACTGAAACTTAAAAGAAATAATTCAGACGCAGCAGATGAGTTATACCATCAAAAATGCAATGAAGTACGGGAAGCAGCACGATCTGATAAAGCCAAATGGTTGGAGGACCACTGCAAATACATTGAACAGTACTATGGAGAAGACACAAAACTAGAGAGGTCTACAAACTTATAAGAAATGTCAATAGGTGCAAAACAAGATCAGTAGCAGTCAAGGATGAAAATGGTAAAGTATGGATGGACAAGACAGAAATCATACACAAGTGGACAGGATATTGCAGCGAACTATATAAAAATCAACTGAATGATACTGCAACAGAAGTAATCAAAGAACTAAAAGCAATCTCTCCACCGGCAGAGATCTTTGAAAATGACATCTTGGAAGAGGAGGTGAATAAGGCTATAAAACATCTCAAGAACAATAAGAGTCCTGGAAATGACAACATCGTAGGCGAGATGCTAAAATATGGGGGAGAATCAGTTGCAAAAGAAATGCATAACCTATGTAATGAAATATGGAGATAAGGGTATGCCCCCGAAGAGTGGAAAATCGGTCTTGGTTGTTCTTTATAAGAAAAGCAGTGCTTTAGAATGCACCAATTACAGAACTGTTGCATTAATGAGTCATCTTGGCAAAGTGTAGATGAAAATACTAACAGAACACCTAAAAGATCATATGGAGGCACATCTTCCGGATGAGCAAGCCGGATTTCGAAAAGATCGAAGTACAGTGTAACAAATACTCGCACTAAGACTAATAGCAGAAAAAGCTCGAAGAAAGAACAAAAACATATATTGCTGTTTCGTGGACTTCCAAAAAGCATTTGATAATATTGACCAAAATATAACATGGGCTGTCTTGTAATTCTATGGTGTGGACAATAAATTGATCCGCTTGTTGAAAGATATAAACAGCCAAGCACAAGCAAAAATCAGAACAGCAGGTGAGACTGGAGATTGGTTTGCCACTAGTCAAGGCACAAGACAAGGGGACTCAATATCACTAATCATCTTCATCACACGTCTGGGAAGTACACTAGATAAGATTAAAGAAGAAGATGGAGGCATTTCGATAAATGGCATGAGAATAAACTACCTCTGCTTTGCAGATGACATCATCCTGATTGAAGAAGACTCATCAAGGCTGGAACAGACATTACAAGCACTGTACACAGAAGGGAAAAGATATGGACTAAATATCAACTTTGAAAAAACTAAAACTATTCGGACAACAGGAGTTACTGAACAGAGTTACAATAGACAAATTTCAACTGGAAAATGTGGAACACTTCACATATCTTGAATGCCACATAATGTAAAAATGCAAACTAAACTGCGCATTGTAGAAACCTGTATCTTCAGCAGCATGTTCTATGGATGCAAGGCCTGGGTACTCCTGAGAGAATCTGAAAGGAGGATATTGGCATTTGAGAGAAAGTGCTATAGAAAGATCTTGAGAATAAGCTGGATCCAGAAAGTGAACAATGAGGAAATCTGCAGACGAATACAACCAAAAGAAAACCTGATACAGAAAATAATCAAAAGGAAACTACGTCTATTTGGCCATATATGTAGAATGAATGATGAGAGAAAATTAAAAACGTTGTTGTTTGGAATGATTGAAGGAAAGAACAAAAGAGGAAGACCAAACAGAGAATGGGCAATGACATCGACAAATGGTGCGGAAACTCTATACACAAACTGAGTCATCTTGCACAAAACAGAATGCAATGGAAGAATCATATCAAGATGGCAGCAGACACCTTTGATGGGAATTGGACCCATGGTTGTTGATGATGATGATGTTGATGAATATATTCTACAGGGAAAAAAAAGAAAAGAAAGAAAAAACATCTGTACGAATTTCATTGTTACAAAAAAAAACAAAAAAAAACAATTAAACCTGTTATAAATATGTAATCATAATTTTAATAATAAAAATAAGGATTGAATTTTTTTTAAGAAAAATATGTAATCAAGCATGTATATATGCAATCAAATGCATGTTATGTATGTATCATATGTAATAATAATAATAATAATAATAATAATAATTTTTTATTATTCTTTCAAATATTTACATATGTACAATGATCATCTATTCAGCATATTATTTTACAAGGTTCAGCACTCTGTACTACATATAATGAGATTTAAATAGTAATGATGATAACAGTTTTTTTTTTATATAACAATCCTAATAATAATTTACAATTATATTGTTCAGAGTTACATAAGTTGTATAATATTATATGTTGTGGTTTACTATTTTTTTTTCCAAGTTTGAAAAGGTGTGATTATACAACAGTATTTACAGATATGCAATCTGAATATTATGTGTCCTTATTTTCATAAACGTACGGTGTAAACTTATGATTTACTTTTAAAATATTTTTTTTTACATTGCATACATTTGTTACAGTTATTATATACATTACATACATTTGTTGCAATTATTATACACATTACATTCATTTGTTTACATATGCTACATTAATTACATTTGTTTACATATAATACATACATTGGTTTTTTTGTGATACGTACATTACATGCATTTGGTTACATATGATACATCTTGGATGAGAACTAATTTTTTTTTCCCTTTCATCCTCGAAGCTTAAATGTAAGCTTATCTGAGGATGACACCAGTTGGTTATTATGTATTGTTTTTTTTTTTTTTTTGCTGTGTTAGGATGCTACGGAATCTATGATTGAGAAATTCGCGCGCGCGCACTAACACGCACACACACGCACGCACGCACGCTCATACACACTCCCCTCCCCCCCCCACAATAAATTGGAATGTACTGATGCATCGCAGAACTGGAAGCCTGAGCGAATATATTGTGTTTCATTAAGTTTGTATGGTATTTTGGGTGCGTGTTTCTTGTTCGTAGTATGTCCTTAGAGTTCTTTTCAGGCTATTGTAGTTTGTCAGATTTCTGTATTCTAAAGGTAATTTGTTTATCATGTCTGGGATGTAGAAGTTTCGCGTGGCCTTTCCGTAGTGATTATTGTATTTATACGTGATATAATTAGTAGTCTGAGGTCTTGTTATACGGTATGTATTTCTAACTGTCCTGTAGTGGGCATCGAAATAATGTTTTAGCAAGGCTGCATAGTGGCATAAATGTTTTGCTGTCAGTATTTTGTGTTCTGCCATTATAATGTTTATAAGGTCGTGATTTTCTCTTTGTTCCCAAAAGATGAGTTTTGTCATTTTGTACTGTAGCGACATTAATCTATTTAATTTGTAGGGTGCACAGAAAGCATACGTTGTGATAGCGTATCTTAGTATATTTTGGCATAGTGCTTTGTATATTAGTGTTTTTAGGCGTATGGGAACTATGTCTTTTAATCTGTAGAGTTTGCCACTTATTGTTCGGAGTTTGTTGTGTAGATGTTTTATATGGCTATTCCAGTTCATATCTGCATCGAGGTAAATTCCAAGGGATCGTATTGTTTCAACCTTAGTGATTGTAATGGTTTTGCTGTTCAGTGTGTTTTTTATGTTGGAAAGTGGATGTTGGATAGTTATATATTTGTTATCAACTGGTCGAGTCAGTGGATTTCTGAATATCATTAATTTTGTCTTTTCTGAGTTTAGGTGTATGGAGTTTTTCGTGAGCCAGTCTATGATCAGATTTATGTCATGTTGCATATTTGTTTGGGCTATGCTTGCGTTATTATGGATGGATATTATTGCTGTATCGTCTACGTACTGGAATATCTTACCTTTGAGTAGTAACTGATTAATATCGTGAGTGTAAATGTTGAATAGAGTTGGGGAGAGTACAGCTCCCTGTGGCACTCCACAGGTTACTGGTAGCTCTCTGCTTCGGTTTGATCCGATACGTGTGATATGCTTTCTATTTTGGAGGTAGTTTGTAAACCACCTGTGAAGAGGCCCGTCTATTCCAACATGCCTCAGCTTTTCTAACAAGGTTTGATGTGTAAGTGTATCGAATGTTTTGGTTAGATCTATAAAGCCTACCATGGCTATTTTTTTTGTCTAAGGCGGTATTAATTACGACTGTAAAGTCTTCCAAGAGAGATGTTGTTCCCTTATTTTTCTGAAAACCATATTGTGTTTTGGGGATAATATTACAGATCTCAGTGTATGGTGTGAGTTTCTTCAGTATGATCCGATCCATAATTTGATTGATAATTGGTAATGTTGCTATGAGTCTGTAATTGCTGATTAAATTTCTTTTTCCTTGTTTATATATGGGTGTAATTATGGCGGTCTTTAGCATACTTGGTATCTGTCCTGTTTTAAATATTTTATTTATTAGTTTTAGTAGGATTGGACTTAAACTAGTTGCATGTTGCTTTATATCTTTAGGTCTGATACCATCTATTCCTGGGCCTTTGTTTAGTTTGATGTGATGTATTGATGAGAGTCGTTCTGCTTCTTTTATGGTTGAGAACCATAATGTCTGTTTTGATCGCGGTCCAAGTGGAGGGTCTTGTTTGGTGATTGGGGGAATATTTCTGTGGAATTCTTGAATGGAGTCTGCAAAGTATTGGTTAAAGTCATTTGCTAGTTGCTGGATAGGTTTTGCGTCTTTCATTAAGCTGTGTTTTATGGTTTCGGAGGCAGTGGTGTTGGGAACAGGATCTAGCATCTCATTAATCAGATGCCAGGTTTGTTTCATGTTGTTTTCTACGGAGGTTAGTTGGTCTCTGTAGTAGCTTCTTTTTGCATTTCTGATTTGTGTTGTAAGGCGATTCCTTGTTATCGTATATTCAGTTTTTAAGGTTGTGTTATTTGGATATCGCTTTAATTCTTTCCCTAAAGCGTCCTTTCTGTGTATTTCTAGGATTACGTTTTGTGTTATCCAAGGATTTTGTGTTGTTTTTGATCGAATTCGAACTTTTTTCTAGCTTTCTTATAGATTTCCTCCAGTGTGAGTTTAATGTTGTTGTATAAGATATCTGCTGAATCTGATGCCAGGTGTTCCCAGTCTGTTTTTCTTATTTCGTGGTTGACTATTTCTTCGTCTATTATTGTGTTATGTCGTTTTTATTCTGTGGGACATTGCATGGGTATTGTCTTGGTGTGCAGGTTTAGAGCGATGAAGTAATGGTCTGCTACCTTGCACTTTATGACTGATGCAGTGTAACTATTTGGTGATGCTCGGACGTTTATATGGTCTAGACAGGAGGCAGTGATAATATTTCTGAATATTTCTTCTCTAGTACATGATGTTATTGTTGGTATTAGATTGTACATGGATAGTGTGTCTAGGTATTGTACAGTGTTGTTCTGGTTTTCATTTGCAATATTTATGTTTATGTCGCCAATTATCATTAGGTGTTCGGTTGAGCATATTTCTTGGCTTGAAAGCCAGCAATTGAGTTCGTGTAAGAATTTTATCATGTTTAGGTTTGGTGGCCTGTAAATAGCATTTAGTATTATGGGATGCTGTGTGTTTGTGGTATTAATGATTTCGAGGCAGAGGGTTTCAGCATGCTCAAACTGATAGGCCATTTCTTTTGCTATCAACTTTTGTTTCATAAATATTAGTATTCCACCCCCTCTTCTTGTTTGGCGGCATGATCTATGTTTTTGGAAGCCTGGAATTTGGAAAGCAGTCGCTTCGTCATTAGTTATGGATACTTCTATAAGAATTAACATATTAATAATATCAGTGTAATTCCTGAGATAAGCCTGTAATAATAACCAATGTTTTCGGATGCTTCTGATCTTAATATGCAAGATTGAGAGACCTCTCGCTTGTACTGTGTTTTGTTTCCATGCATCAAGAGATTCGAAAGTACAATTACTGATGTATTCTGGTGTAATTACATCTATCTGATGGTTCACATTCATTTCTGTTGTCTTGAGATCTTCTTATTGAATTAAGTTAGAGTCTTTTGTTTCACTCTTGCAACCTGTTTATATCTTCCGAGCTTTTTATTTGTATAGACGTTGAAGTCCGTGACTTTCTCAAGAATATTTTCCCGTCTTTGATCCATAAAAATCGATACTTTTTTTCTGTTTTTTCCTTTCTTGCTTGGTACAAAAGATTCTGATTGAAAGGTGTTAAATATTCAAATAGAAAGTTTGGCGTATTGTCTTGCGATGCATTTAAATCCTTGACTACTGGTTTTTTCAGTCTGCTGGCTTTTATGAGATTGTCTCTTGTAGCCTTGCTTGTCAGACGAACTATGACTGGTGCCGATCGTGGCGAACCTTGTTTTCTGTTCTTCCTGGGAAACCGATTTATGGTCTGAATATCATTATGCTGTAAGGGGATGTCAATTGCATGGCCTAACTTTAGAACTACGTCTCTGAAATTTTCTGTGGATTCGGTTTCTGGAAGATCGTTTATGAAAAGGTCTTCTTTATGTTGTTGTTGGTTTAAAACTTCGTATTGTTTTTTGAGGGAATTAAATTCTTGACGGAGTTCCGATGTGTCTTTTATTAATTTGTGCTGCCTCTCAGTTAATGCGTTAATGCTGGTTTTAATGTCTTTTTACCGTTTGCAAGACTTCTTCGACTTTTGAATTATTAAATTTAACAAACTCTTCATATTCGCTAATTTTTTTTGTTATTTCTTTATTCTGTTTATCAAATAGTTCTTGGACAAGAGCCACCAAGCTGGCTTTTATATTTTCTAAACCTTTTTCTAGTAATAAATTAACGGAACTCAAATTATAAGACTCACCGGTGTTTTGTTGTCTGTTCAGTTCATCGTCCGATTCTGCCTCCGGCGTAATCAGTTGCGTCGTGGGTGGTGGCTTTTCTTTGTTCTCTCTACAGTTTAGGCACTTCCATTCTTCTCGTTTGGAATTGGATTTGCGTTGCCAGGTTGTTTCAGAAAGTCCGGAACATGTAAAGTGAAGATTCCTATGGCATTTCCTGCAGGTTATTTAACATCCGTCGGAATTCCTTCTGACACTTGTTGCACTTCATGACTCTCCTTTCTTCCTCTGGACAACTGCAAAGATGGTGACGTCCTTTGTTCTGTACTCGTTAGCAACCGCGGTGTACGCTTCAATTTTTTTAGCACACTCAGATTTTGGATTCCACTTGGCCGATTTCTATGAATTATATGTCACTGTCTTCAGCGTGACAAGTAGAGTTTCTTTATGGCACTTTTAAATTAAAAACAGGAGTTAGAACCACATTAAAACTATAAAAACGGGACGAGCGATACGACCCTATAATAATAATATGATGCGATACGATAATAATAATAATAATAAGTATTATTATTCGATGCGCTCAAGTCCTTCGACTTGAACCCATCACATTATAATACACCAATCTTCCTATCTGAGTATTTAATGCCTTTCTACCAGAATCGGCTGTACAAAGCAAGAAAAGCAAAAACAAAAACAAAAAAAATTTAAACATTATTCTTGTGGATCAAAGATGCTAAAATATTCTAGAGGAAGTCACAAACTTCGAAGTCAATAAAAATCAAAAGCTCGGAAGACATAAATCTGATCAAACAGAAGACTTTAGCACAACAAAAAATGAATGTGAGCCATTAGACAGATGTAATTACACCAGAATACATCAGCAATTATACTTTTGACTCCCTCGACCCGTGGAAACAACATACAGTACAACCGAGAGGAAGGACTCTCCATCCTGTATATTAATATCAAAAGTACTAGAAAACATCATCTAATGTTATAGGCTTATCTGAAGAATTACACTGGTATTATTGACATATTGGTCCCAACGAAAGTATCCATTACTAATGATGAAGCAACTGCCTTCCAAATATCAGACTTTCAACAGCATAGATCATGCCGCAAAACTAAAAGAGAGGATGGAATATTAATATTTACCGAACATAAATTAATAGCAAAAGAAACTGCCTATCAGTTTGAGCATGCTGAAACCCTTTGCCTCGAAATCACTAATACTCCCAATTAACAGCATCCCATAATACTTAATGCTATTTACAGACCATCAAACTTAAACATGATAAAATTCTTGCACGAACTCAACTGCTGGCTTTCACGCCAGAATTATGCTCGATTGAATATATAATTATAATCGGTGATGTAAATATTGCAAATTCAAACCATTACAACACTGTACAATACCTGGATATCTATGAATAACCTAATACCAACCATAACATCATGTACCAGAGAAGAAATAGTTGGAAATACTATCACTGCCTCCTGTCTACATCATATAAACATTCGGACACCATTTAATAGTTACACTGAAGCAGTCATAAAGTGCAAAGTTGCAGACCATTACTTCACGACCATTATTTCACGGCTCAACCAACCCCGTGTGGTGGCGCGATAAGAATAGCCCCAATGTACCCATGCATGTCGTACGAGGTGACAAAAATAGATATCCAGAGAGGGTAATGGATGGCAATGCTGCAGCCAATGAAGTTTTAACTCAGGGTCGGCTATTGCTGTAAGCCTCCTATCATGATCAGAGCTTATAGCTCCATATTACCCCATCCATACATTTTCTTTACAGATAAAGGAGAATATGAAAAGCATTTTTTCTTCACCCATCTAGACAAAAAAAAAATTCACGATTTAAGCCTGCACACTAAGACAACATCTACAAAACCATAATAGACGAAGAAATAGTCACCCATGAAATAAGAAATATCAAGAAACACATGGCGTCATCAGATTCAATAGATACCTTAGACAACAACAACATTAAACTCACACTGGAGGGAATACATAAGAAAGCTGCAAAGAAAATCAGAATTCGTTCAAAACGAAGCCACAATACTTCAATAACACAAAAATTAATCCTAAAAATACACAGAAAGGACGCTCTATGGAAAGAATTAAAGCGATATCCAAATAACACAGCTTTAAAAACTGAATATAAGATAATAAGGAATCGCCTTACAACAAAAATAAGAAATGCAAAAAGAAACTACTACAGAGACAAATTGAACTCCGCAACAAATGATACGAAACAGACCTGGAATCTGATCAACAGCATGCTACTAGATTGTGCTCTTAATACCACCGCCTCTGAAACCATAAAACACAGCTTCATGAAAGGAGCCAGATCTTTCCAATTAGCAAATGACTTTAACCAATACTTTGTAGAATTCGTTCTAAAACTGCAGAGAACGATCCCTCCAATCGCAAAACGTGATCATTATAGTTCCCAGACACTATGGTTCCTAACCATAAAAGAAGTAGAATTCCTCTCTGTAATACATAAACCAAACCAAACCAAACAGAGTCCCAGGAATTGATGTCATAAGACCTAAGGATATCAAGCAACAACGAGCTAGCCTAGACTCGATCTTACTAAAATTAATTAATAAAATATTTAAAACCGGACAAACATCCAGTATGTTAAAAACTGCCTTAATCACAACTATGAAATCTGATCGATAATTACAGACCCATCGCAACATTACCAATTTTCAATCAAATTATGGAGCGGATCGTATTAAAGAAACTCACAGCATATACAGAGAACTTTCATATTATCTCCAAAACACAATACGGTTTTCAGAAAAATATGGGAACAACATCTCTCTTGGAAGACTTTTCAGACGTAATTAATACCGCCTGATTATTAATTACGTCTTACGTTAAAAACAAAATTTCATGGTAGTCTTTATTGATCTAACTAAAGCATTCGACACACTCGATGGGCCTCTGCACACTTCGTTTAGAAACGACCTTCAAATAGAAAACAAATCACGTGCATCAGGTCAATCCGTAGTAGAGAGTTGGCAGTAACCTGTGGAGAGAACAGAAGCTGTTCTCTTCCAAACTCTATTCAAAATTTGCACGCACGATATTAATCAGCTACTACTCAAAGGTAAGATCTTCCAATACGCAGACGATACAACTATAATATCTATCCATAATAACTCAAGCATAGCCCAAAACAAACATGCCACATGACATAAATCTGATCACAGACTGGCTTATGAGAAACTCCATACACCTAAACTCATATAAGACAAAATTAATTATATTCAGAAATCCACTGACTCAACCTTCTTCTTCTTCTTCAAGTGTCATCCTATAGGAGGAGGTTGGCAACCATGTCACGGAACTTTTTTCTTTCTTTTGCTGCTCTGGAACATTTATGGTAATTCAAGCCAGTCCGGTCCTCAATGTCTTCAAACCACATTCTCCTGGGTCTACCTCTCGCTCTTTTTCCATCCAATTTTCCATCTAATATTAATTTCTGAATGCCTTCTTGTCTAGTTAGATGTCCAAAATATTTAAGTTTTTTCTCTGTTTCTTTGTTTAGAATCAAAGTTTCACTGTTGTAGAGAAGGCTTGACCAGATATACCATTTTATTAATCTTTTTCTTGTGTCTATCTATTAATGTCTCTGGATGTTAGAACAGTTTTCATATTAATAAAAGATTTTCTTTCTATCTCTATTCTTTTTATTTCTTTAGGGGGATTTCCTCTGTCTGTAAACATATGTCCCAAATATATAAAAGACTGAACCTCTTCACACATATATTAGTAACAAGAAATATGCACCCTAGACGCCCTACAAACTTAACTAAACATAATACAGGGTGTTTCAAAAAGAATGTCCCGATTTGAAAATTGTATATCCCTGCAACCACGAACCACAAATGAATGGGCACATTAAGCATTTGTGGTGAGTGAAACTTTAGGCCTTACTTTATACTTGGTAATTTATTTTGTAACTGTACCACATTTTCGTTATTAAATATTATTATTTGAAATCGGTCATTCTTTTTGAAACACCCTGTATATTAGTTCAGGCGCGTATTCCAAATTATCGAGCGTGTGTGTGTGTGTGTGTGTCACTTCTCAAACATATCCGACCTCTCAAACATCAGCTTACTTCCAACACAGCAATCAAACTAATAAACAATAATTAACCGGTGCCATCCTCAGATAAGATTAATAAAACGCTTTTGGGATGCAAGCAGACATATTACACATCAACTGGGGTCAACACAAATATATATATATTATCATTAAGATTTTTTTATTGAAATCTAATATATAAAATGAAGTACTTTATATACGCATCATTTAGTGCTGCATATATAAATTATGATGATGAATATTATATAATATATTAATTTTTATATTCCCATAATATTCGTCTAATGCATTAGATGAATATTACGCCTCCAGGAAGGCCTTTCCATGAGTTGACTCTTTAACAGCAAAAAATGAGCTCCTCATACAACTTCTACTTCCGCGTTATCTTCCTGCCATGCACCCTAGTAATTCCTCAAGCAGCTAACTGTAACCGAGGCGTAGTATCTGCATTATCGATGCTGTGAACTAATTAAATCTAATTACAACTTCCGTCCTTCTCATGTTAATTGAGTTCAATTAACTACTGTTAACAAGCCAAGCCTCATATCGTTCGCGATCTAACTCAACATGACCCTCCGTTTCTCTTCTCCGTCAATTCGTTTATTTTTTAGAAATTTGGATGACCAAAGCCGAGACCCATAACCCAAAACTTGACCAAACCGAGATATTGGTGAACTAATAGAAACTCAGGGAAACTAGAAGAAAAATTCACAAGTAGAACTGAAGAGTAGTCGCAGATGTTATAGTAAACATGTGATAACAAGGTAAGTGTGTTATCGAAGTATCTCTTCCTTTTCGTAAAGCTGTCTCTGCATAATTTCAAGATCAAATAGTGATGGATAATAATCCAAAGCACTTTAATGGGTTAAACTGAAGAGTCCAATGTTTCTTCGCCATCTTGGTTTTTTCTTCACTCTCTCACATGCTGTACAGACGTGATGCGGCTTAAAAAAATGTTTTATCGCAAGGCTTTGGGATTATGTAATGTTTTTCTCAACCACAATACTAATATTAATGTACTATAGGTGTACAACCTTTCCTGATTCACATTAAAAAAACTCTCTTTCCTACCTGCATTACCATTTTCATTCCTGTTTGAACGTACTTTGGTTTAAGAATTTGCATATGAAGCAGCCACTGTTGATCACAAAAATATCACTCAATGATTTCCGAACGAAAAGTACATCAAGTAAATTAAGTATTAGAAATTTATTAAAGGTATAGTAGCACACATGAGCGATAAAATTCTTCCTTACCTGTCTCACATGCAGGAGCATAGTCTTTACAACTTCTGTAACAGAAAAAGTCTTAGTTCAATGTAACAGAAGCGTCACTTCTAGCAACAAGCAGCAAAACTGTAAGTGCATTTTCTTAAACTTCGGATCTTAGCGAAACTTAGTAGTTTAATTGGAAACGTATAGCACTACAACTTTGATTAATTAACACTAAGATGGCGGCACTGTACGAATTCGAGTTCGAAAAAGCCTTCGATTTGCTGCGTAACATTGCGAAAGTAAGCGGTAATCTAAGAAATGATTTAAAAAATGAATGATTGAACTGCAGTGAGCGAACTAACGAAGGAACTCAATAAAACAAAAAATGAAACAAAGGTATCAAACGAACTACAGACTACTACAAACAATCAAGAACAGGGTAACTTAGCTCAGCCTACTCGGTTATACTCGCAAGTCATTAAAAACAATGCTAAAAACAAATACGAATCCGAAAACAATTCTTGCTATAAATTAATAATGAAACCGGTAGCTTAACTAAACAGCGAAGAAACCCAAAGTATCATAAAAGAAAAAAATAGACCCAAGAAAAATCAAAATCTGAATCACAAAATATTAACGACATGACGGAGGAGTCAACTGAATCTAAAGAAAAGACCGACATAGAATTGCTACATAACGAAATCTCTAAGGAGTGCAAAGACACGTTAGTAGCAAATCCGTGCGAAATATCTTCCAAGGCTAATTTTATAAGAAATTCTCAGTGAAATTGATACGAACAATGCAATTGACTCAATCCGCATGCAGAACGAAGAACTCCTCAGTGTGATACAAATATGACACAGACATTCATCATGACAAATGAGCAGGGGTGAATGCTAGTCTTGAAATTCACGCTTGCTCTTGTTATCATTCAGGGAGTGAGAGGTGTGATTGAAGTCTGATTAGCGGAATGATGAATTACTGACCATTTAAAACTATATATTTAGCAATTTATGTACATTTAATCATACAAATACAACATTTATTTCGCAAATGATATTTTATCTTTTTCAATTTAGCTACTTGAATACAAATTCTGCCCTCCGGTTCTTCTTTATGAACTGGTCAATAACATCGTCATAAAAAGTTGGTTGTAACTTTATTTTCCCAAGCAACACGCACACTTGTAAAGGCTGGCTGAAGCTCACTGGCTAGAGCTACGTTGACTGCGTATGGCCTTGTATTTAAGACGATGTGAAGGGAGCGGAAATGGCTATGCGCGCGCATGAAATCGCAGCGCTGCAGCGAGTACCTGGAAGCTCCTACTACGAGCAAACCAAGGTAGCTTTGACTAGACGAGCAAGCATCGGCCTTCGATACACAACGCAAAGCTCAATTATTGCCGCGCAAGCTTAAGACGGCTTCTGTCTACAAAAGAAAAAGCCTAAATGGAATGCTTATAAATGCATGCATTTATTAAAATATAAATATTACTTCTTTTCCAACTAATGAGCTTGCGTAGCAAGCATGGCAAGCATGGAGAATTCGCCCCTGCAAACAAGAGAAACTTAATTATTGAAGGCGATCCAAAGGTGAGGATCAAATTGTTGAAAACAGGTGTTAAAATGCTGTCGAGAATTTGCGATTCTCAAAATTCAAAACATCGATTATGGGAAGCCATAATAAAGTTAGTTGAAAGGGCACCACTTTCCAGGTAAACGCTCTATCAAGGCTGTCAATAATTTAATAGAATTCATAAACAGAAGAAATATAGGAGTAGCATATTAATACAGGAACCTTACGACATTAACAACAAAATATGTGACTTTCCAAATAAGTATAAAATATTTTCCACGGATCAGAAAGAAAGAGAGCTGCAATACTCGTGGTCAACCCTGAAGTCCAGGTAATATTACTTTCTCACCACAGCAACGTCTGGTGAGAAATTCCATAGAGCGGAATTAAAACATTTTGCTGTGAGTTTGTATCTAATGAAATAAAATACGACTTGGAAAAAATGGGAAACATCGCGGATTTTACCACCAATCACGGCCTAATTCTTGGAATGGATAGCAACGCCCAACCAGATCACAAACAACAAAAGTGTAAATCTGGAAGATTTTTTAGCATCAATTTCCCTACACATACTAAATACCACATCGTGGTATTTAGTATTTCATCAGTGGCAAAATTAAATTAAATTTCATCAGTGGCAAAAGTTTAAACGGAATACACGAGACAAACCACCACAGTAGCTTTAAGGACTTCACTAACAAAACCAATTAAGATATTCGCAAAAGCATTGGAAAGAGAATTTGCACGCTCAATCTCAGAGCATCACTTCACTGTCACCAGCGAACAAACAGCTTAACCTACATAAGAGCGTGGCGTTCTGGGCATCAGCACAAGTCAACATTCCTTGCTTCTGCTTGCGGGGGGGTTGCTGATTTCGTACCGCTTCTTGTCTATATCCAAACAATATTCGTATTACAGTCCAATATCCAAGCTACAGTAACCAATTTTGTTTTTGTGTTCCTTTCATGCCCAAATTATGTATAAAATAATACACTAAATTTCTTCTTGAAAAACGATATGAAAAATATATTAAAATTATTAATATTACATAAATCACTTGCAAAGATATCTTGCAATACATGATGCAGTGGAGGTCTAACTCCATGACCTCACATCACGAATAAAAATTTTATTTAAAAATACGCTTTAATTAAACGTAAACATCTGTGTGATAAGTAAATTTCAGTAGCTAGAAACTGCAAAAATTATTGGATTGGTGACGCCCAATTGTGCTAATTTCTTGGAAACCCTCATCTTTGTCCAGCATGTTTCCATTTATGGAATGTTTAAGTGACTTCTTCTCTGGCAGTACTAAGAAATCAGCTATTTTACATACAATAAAATAGCTAATATTATGCTGTTTGATTGGTGAAGAAAGCATCCCGGTGACACCAGCTGGATGCAGTAATCTAACTGATCAAATTTCTAATTGCTTTTTTTCATACTTCTAAGTAACGGACACTTCAAAAATCCTGCCGCGATCTTCTCCCTTGATATAGTAATTCAGACGTAATCCTTTCTCTACCCTAGGACCCAAAAATTCTGTAACCCAACCGATGTAATTTGATTACATCGGTTGGGTTACAGAATAAATCTAAATTCCGTCCATCTAGGATAAAATTTTAAAGATTTTAATTATTTCATAGATTCAGCTATTTCTTTAAACAACTATTTCCCGAGTTTGGAGAATTGGTTGGTAGGGTTTTAACTCAATGTTCTGTGCTACATATTTCGGAATGCATCCGAGTTTTGAAATGTACAGAATATTTCACTTTACAACCTGTACTGTTTTTATGTAGATTTAAATAAAATAAGTGATGCTCCCAAACACAGCAGCAAGCTTTTTTTTTTCTTAAATATCAATTTTCTTTGAGCTAATTGAATGCAAGAGGTTATTTCAATCCCGTTCATTTTCGCCAAAACCACTAGTGTGCAGTGATGATCGAAGCGATGTTAGTCAGTTGAACAAATTCTGATCTGTCATCGAATTTGAACCCACAGCCATGAACATTATTTCATTTCGTTGAGTGTTTTTAATCGACATGGTTATCAAATCATAGTGGAAATAATTATGCTTTGGTTCCCTGTTATTTGAACACTCATATCCCCCCCCCTCGCACATCTGTCACTTTTGATCTTGGCTTTGCCAAGACATTTCGACAGTGTTTTGATTTTTTTCTTCTATTTTGATAACCTTTTGTTGTGAAATGTTATTATAGATCCCGATGAATTCTAAACATTCATCGTGGAATTCATTGTCATAATCACCAGCACAGATCCACAATACTCATAATTAAAAACTCAGTCTGCTTAGCAATCTCTCAGGTCAAGGTGCCTCCCAATTGGCAGGTTATTTCTTATTTTGGTAGTTTAATGTGCAGAAAATTCTAATACTTTCAAACCCAAAATTTCCATCGCACGATTTTAAGTATCAATAGCTGTTAAATCTCCTTTCCTTCCATATATTCACCCTCGCCCTTCTGGTTTCCTGTAGGGATTGTTCCCAAGACTACTCGCTCTGTGCTTACTTAATGTGTAATGCATACCAAACACATGCAGCTCATCGCTTCTGCTATAACAAAAACCAATTGTTTGTGTCGCACGAAATAGTTGCAAACGCAATGCTTCCACAGCTTTCCTGCCAAACACTTCTGCTAGTTATTCCATCAGCATAACACACATCCGTACTGTTCTTTTCAGTCTCATCTGTAAAGATGGATAGAATGAGGTGGAACTTTCATCTGAAGTATTTCCTGTCAACTTATCTAATAAGCAAATGCCCAGAATTTCTGGCAAAATCGAGATAATGCCATAAACTCCTTGGCCTTACTTCTGATGCTTTTGGTTTGGTTTAGTTATATGCATGCATTCCGATTCCCTATTATGAAGCATGGACGATCTATCTTGAATCCTGTCTCATTCAGATTTGAGACCCCTGACAAACTGCATTGAGCTTTCCCATGATTCATCTCAAAGGAGCTTCCACGAATACTTACATTCTCGCTATATCCTCCCTAATCGCTTTATTTCTGTTTGCATGCCAATTCTCATTGGATAGCTTCTGGAAACCTAACTCCCAATCCATTCAAATGCAATCCATCAGGCATATTCAAGTGCTTGTCCATCAAATTCATTCCAAACACAACGTTGTTATGAATGAGTAAAAGAAAAAATCAGATGGGTCACTTGTAGTGCATTTCACGAAAGTCAAACTCTAAACTCTTGATAGCCTAACACCCAGCACGAAAGTGGCGTTTCCTTAAATTAGATATTACCAAAAATTAAATTGGAAATGTCAATATGAAATTGCGTGTTTAAAAAAATTGCAGAAACACTATGCAAGAAGACAATTACAAATTCAGTGTTTTTGCATTGGAGGTTTAAAGGTTTAAAGGTTTTCCCTCGCATATGCGAGATTGTAAGTGAAATGTTTTCACTGTTCACCACTCTGCAAGCAAAGAATTCAGTCCACGTACCCTTGTTACCATGACAACTTCTAAGCGTGATCCTTTATCTCTTGTTGTCACTTGCTTGTCTCTACAATAGACTACTTTAGAATGAAACCTTTTCAATTACTTTGGTTTCAGTCAGCTCCTTCGATTTATGCATTTCATCATGAAGAACGTTTCACAACCCAGTCAACAATGGCGTCGCCGCCTCCGAAACCACTACTCTCACATCCATAAGAAACCAAGGTGGTCAAATCCCTGGGTATCCCAGATATAGCTTATCAAAGTCCTAATAGTTCTTTATCCTTGCTTCTCAGTGTTAATTCCAAGTGAGAGAAAACATAGAGAATACGTCGACACGTGCCAAATTCAAAGTTATTTTATTTCCCTTAAAGCTAGCATACAGAAAAATCAACATTTCTTTGACATCACCAATGACCATATTCTTCCGGGTCAAAATTTTCACCCATCACGCATGTCCGAGTGGTTGTTTTTGATATCACTTCCGTATGAAAATACATTTCAGGAACGCAAACATCAGCAGTGGCGATATAAAGACAGTCAGCTGACGCTTCAGCTACGGTTGGTTTTTCACCCCACTGAGGTAATTCAGTGGAAGTGGTGTTCGCACTCCTCAGCCATAAACTGCCTGAAGAGAGCGTCGTTAGTTCGATTCTAGTCGTTGACGAACTTTCCCGAACCTTTATTTTCGACTGTCGATTTTCTTGAGTTTAGGGGAGGAGGAACAGGAGTTTCTGGGAGAAAAAAGCGCGCTTGCCCGTACCAGAGATCGACTAAACGCAAATACAATCCTGGAATGTGGCGACCCTGTTTAACAATCGTCTCGGCGTCACAATCAACGGAAAGTTTTGTCCGGGGGTACTCCGGTTTGAGCACAGCATTTTTCAAGTGCGCAATCTTGCAGTGTGGACACTTTTCAGGTGGACAGGTGTGCAGTTCTCTGGAGAAAGTGGCCAAACATCTATTCCAATGAAAGAATTTTGGACAAATATTTTAAGTGCAAATTCAAACATTCGTTGCCGCACAAACATCTGTTGCATGACCGCAGCAGAGGGTGCTGAGATTCAAACAACTATGGAATTGTTATCCCGTGGAGTTCTTGAATGTTTTAACGCAACTAGTGCAGTAATGGACTACCCTAAACATAGCTGGGAGACTCAATTAAGTTGGTGCTTATCGTGATATAAGAGACGGATCTGTTTACTTGCATTTGGGCTTTGAAACACCCAGAAAAATTGGCATCTTCCGAAAAATTACAATTTGGTATTCCTGAGTGAAAAATCTCTTAGGAACATCCAGAACAAGTGCTCGAGCCATACCAAAGATCATCTATGCCAGCGCTTCCGAAACTGTGGGCCGCGGCCCCCTTGGGGGTCGTAGGTTTTGTTGAGGGGGGCCATGAAATAATGAAAATAAATTTAAAATGTTTTAAGAGTAATTAGATTTTTTTTATTTTAAAATTTATTTTTAAATAAGTCTTTAACTTTTATTATTTATTTATTTTTTGTTATTTTTTATATTTTAATGCAAAAATTGACACATTGGTGTTGGTTCACAAACTTTGCTTCCTGCGTATTTCGCTGAATATTAGTAAATATTCGGCGAAATTATTAGTAAATATTGCTTATTCATATGTTTCATTTCAAAGCAGTGGCTAATTGTATTTACTTGGAATGATCTCCAGGGAAGCTCCAAATCTTCCTGTCCCTTTCATCACGCGTTCGTAATCAGGGACTGTTGATATTGACTTTATATACATATCAAAACTCGTTTTATATTATCACTGTCATCCGAGCTAGTTTTCTGTTACCAATAAAAGTTTCGCATATGCTTCACACATGAAAAAAAGTTTAAACAAGTTCATGTGGGGAGATAGTAACTCGCTTACAGTGATAAACAACACGCCCTTCCTGCAATAAAACATGCAATAAAAATAAGTACTTTTATTATGCCAGTGAATAAGGTATGTGTAATATATTTCTCAACAAATAGTGCAATTAGAGACAACTGGGATAAAAACACACTAATTAATGAATCACGTGTCCCCTTATACAGAAACTATGCTGTATAGACTGAAACAAAACCATGTTGCATGGGCAAACACAGTATTTAACTAAAAACTATTGTTATTAATTAGATGTGTGTGAGTTCAATTTCCCAAGGCAGCAATAAAATTCAACCGAACGTGTTAAAATTCGTAAAAGTGTTAAAACTAAGTAATATATATATATATATATATATATATATATATATATTGTTGAAATTAGGATTTACTCGGGATGTATACATTTATAAAACTAAATTGAACTGACTAGAACCAATTGAAAGTATAATTTAGTATAATATTAAAGGTTTTTGTTATACTTTCTCGGGTTCTAGTCAGTTAAATTTAGTTTCATAAATATATATATATATATATATATATATATATATATATATATATATATATAATGAATGTTATGGCAGTTTCACATATGGAATTCGGTTGAAGAGAGTAAGCATTTCAACTCTATTGTCAGCTATGCTTTTATCTTTCGGTTGCGCGATCTTTTCTTAATACCGCACCAATCATAAGCACGTTTTAATAAACAGACTGCCTTTGCTGTCTGTTTCGCGTTAGGCTTAATTACCGTAAAAGGAGAAAAGTTACAAAAGTGAAAAATGTTCCTGGTCCGGGGGATTCCCTTATTCAGGTAATATTCACTAATTTCATGTTATCAGTCGGTGGTGTGCCAGTATTGGTAAGTGGTGATATTATTTGATCTATTCTACGTTAAAAAAATTTAACGCTGAGATGGATAAGTGGTTGATAAAAAATAAAAAAATCCCGCGAACAATCAGAAGAAGCAGAAACAGACTAAAAAAAAATGACAGTATTTCATATTTTACCAGAACAGCCCGCATCGTCTTCAGAACCAAACGGTAAGAGGCAAAAAATGTAATATTTGCATTTGATTTTTGCAATATTCGCTGTGTATGTTTTGTATTGAATATAAATACAATAAATATTATAATAATATATCTCTATTGCGATTTTTTTTTTCGAGGGGGGCCGTGAAATATTTTAATTTTTGCAAAGGGGGCCCTGACATCCAGAAGTTTGGGAAGCACTGATCTATGCTAATGTCTACAACAGTTCTTTCTGTTTTCATAAATCCATGCAGGCTAAGCAGTCATTCTTATCACGTTCGTTCTCGTGTTGCTTTTATTACTAATGTCGATCATCACCACATCGATTGACAAATCGTCAGCCACCAGGAAATGTTTCGACTTGCCGACAGTTAATGCTCTCAATAGTTTCTCCAGAGCCGCATAAATGGTAAGTTTATGTTTTTCTCTAAAGCAAAGGCACTGACAGCCAGCCGAACTCGTGAAAAATTTCCCTTGGCAGACAAAGGATCAATTAGATTATTAAACATCTCTCCAAACATATTGGTAAAATTATGTGTGAAGAGTCGAAGGTCCGACGTTTTATCTGGTATTCAACTTGTGTGTTTTTGTATTTTTGAGAGAATCAAGACCGGCTCATGGATATATCATAAAATGCTCAGTGAGGCATCAGTAGAAATACTTCCACCTCCAGAAAATGGAAGTAAACTGTAGGGTCCTTGCTTCCCCTTAGTCATACCAGCGACGTTTGCTGAAATGACACTCGCCGATATTTCCAGCCCCCCCCCCACCCCCCCCCCCCCCCACCCCCCCCCCCCCCCACCCCCCCCCCCCCCCACCCCCCCCCCCCCCCACCCCCCCCCCCCCCCACCCCCCCCCCCCCCCACCCCCCCCCCCCCCCACCCCCCCCCCCCCCCACCCCCCCCCCCCCCCACCCCCCCCCCCCCCCACCCCCCCCCCCCCCCACCCCCCCCCCCCCCCACCCCCCCCCCCCCCCACCCCCCCCCCCCCCCACCCCCCCCCCCCCCCACCCCCCCCCCCCCCCACCCCCCCCCCCCCCCACCCCCCCCCCCCCCCACCCCCCCCCCCCCCCACCCCCCCCCCCCCCCACCCCCCCCCCCCCCCACCCCCCCCCCCCCCCACCCCCCCCCCCCCCCACCCCCCCCCCCCCCCACCCCCCCCCCCCCCCACCCCCCCCCCCCCCCACCCCCCCCCCCCCCCACCCCCCCCCCCCCCCACCCCCCCCCCCCCCCACCCCCCCCCCCCCCCACCCCCCCCCACCATCTAAGTTGATTGGTGACATTGGAGACTGCCGTATGACGAATCGCTTTTACGTTTAGAGAGCTTATTTGAATGCCAAAATGTTATCGCAAACCATCGCATGCCTGACAGAATAAAATTCCTCTTACACGAAGTCTATTTTCTAAATTAGATTTGCATTAATTTTCTCACTAGACTAGTGGTGTTTCGTTTATTTATTTCAACTGTATAGATCATTTGTTATTATGGAAACAAATTAACAACAGATTGAGCTAATACGCCCATTATCCAATAGATGTCACCACAGTTGCTCTCAATCTTGATCTTGGGAGATTTTTGGTTGCAATATTTTGAATATTTTTTTTTTTGTTGTTGTTATATAATCTTAGGAAACGTACGGATAATGATGCTCTGTCAACCCGTATTCAAAATATAAAGGGAAATAATAGTGTTAAAATAATAAGAAACACAACTAAAATACAATTGACTCTAGATTTAGAATAAAACTGTTTGTGGCATTTTTGGTTGGCGTAATGACTGTGGGTGCCACATACGATATTGTGGTTGTTCATGTTCTGCTTCCTTCCAATCCATATCCCCCATTTTGTTTTTACGTTAATGACTGTTTAAACAAGACTGAGATAGTGTGAGAGAGAGAAACATCTTAGTGTTTTCTTTGTTTTTTTCATTGATTTTTTTCCCTCTCAGTTTTATATCTTCATTTTGATGTCGCCACTCTGCGCTGGCCTCATGTTATTAGATGTGACAAGAAAGCATCTGCTATACCACCATCTGTGTGCAGCGGGAATTCCTGTCAACAGATTTGTGTAATCAGAACCCTTATATGACGCTCGATTTTACTCTTAGAATTGTAACAGTCAGTCTCTGGCGTGATGGCGGATATTTAAATTGATTAGAATTTTATGGATCACTGTTGAGTAATCTCCGACCGATTGTTATCTTTAGGAATACTTGCAAGTTTGACCTTCAGGAAGAGGTTGAACAAGTCCATCAGCATTTTGTGATATTTTAACACACACTTTCACTGAAAGCTATTTAGGAAAATTTAGACAAAATATACTGCAAATGATAAAATTTTAAGAGTTCGAAATATTTAACTTCCTTTTTTTTTCCTTAAAAAAGTTGATTTTATTCCTCTTCTGAATATAAAGACATGTTAACCCCTTAAGAAAAATGCCAGTTAACGACTAGTGTCTTCGTGTTTTGTTTATAAAAAGCCAAACAGTTATATGGCATACTCCTTAAATAAAAGAAGACTATTCTGTGGTATAAACACCCTCGACACTTTCTTAATTATTTAACAATGTAAAGTTTCTTTAAGACACTAAAGTGTACCACCGTCTAGTTAAGAGTTGCAGAAATTAGTTATCATAAATATGAATAAAAATACATGAAAACGGAATCATGTCTAGAGAGGATGATTCCTCTCTGGAGGTTTTTTTTTTTTTTTTATCAGCACACTGATATTTTCTTCTTCGGCAAACCCTGCAAGAAAAAACAGTACCAAGCGTATCAACTCGATTCTTCTGGGGAAATTTCATTCACATGTTTTTTATTAAAAATAATTTGTAAGCCCCGAAGTGTTTAAAGACGTTAATTACGATGATAAAATAAAAATAATAAAATGATAGACAACCAACTGCAAACATTGCCTTAAACTCATTTACGTCATAAAAGGAGTTGTGTAATTTCACCTTCATGTAATTACTGAAAGGCGAATACATAGTCTTGAAAAACAGCAATACCTCTTTAACGTGCAAGAAATGTGGAGTCAGCGCCAAAATGCAGGCATCTTAAAAGTGAAAACACCTCATCGGAAAAAAATAATGAGAACATCTGGACGAGTGCCTTAAGAGCTCATAAAACAGCGAAAGATTAAAAAATGAAGATTAACTTTGGTGCCCTAACAACTCCCTAACCACACTTCGCCAGTTTTTTTAAAAATCAATAACATCTAAATAAGAAAAATTATCGACCTTTTTTAGAAATAAATAAAAAAGAGAACTGATCGAATATTAAAATCAATTAATTTTACTTTTCGGGAACCCAACAATGGCATTGTTTAGCAACTCAAATTATTTAACTGATTTTTCTGTGAACACAAGAAAATCGTCACGATCAGCTGAAATCATCTGCAGTTTCTTTCCAAAGATGAAGATTGACCTGCCGTGGTCCACGTGTCCCTGCTTTGGCATACGACACACCCGGAAGTGTTGCATTACTGCCGGAAGCCTGCAATACCATTAAGAGTAACGCAGTTCATCAAGAAAACTACACGAGGCCCAGATACCTTCTGATCTAAGCAAATGGAAATCTAGGGTAGGATAAATAGGATCGCGAGTGGGATGAACACTTAGATGAGGCATAGATGAACGCGGAGATCTCGCTTTCCTGTCTATCGAGATAGTAGCTTCTAAACTGCTGTATTTACGCAGGGAAAAGTAACAGTTGTAGTGCCGCCATCTATCGGACAAGAGAAGAACTGAATTTTGCAGTTCCACTTTTTATTTCTATGTTTGACACTGTTTAAGGCAGAATGACCTCTGCCTTAAAAGAGGCAGTAGTACTATTGATCGCATCTGGACACTCCGCTTTCCATGGTAATTAGAGTATCGTGTAACCCCCTGCAGAGATTCTCGGAATTCATAGCGAAATTCTCAGAGGACTTTGAGTCGCCATGAGTTACAATACGTTTGCTAGCCGGAAAGGAATTTCAGTTGGGGAGGGCGAACTGTAATTAGCCAATTAAAGGGAGCTATTCTTGGAGTTAATTGACGCAGTCTACCTGTCGACACTTTCACGGATCTCGTTCATCGTGTAGTTCGGATGCATCTTTATACCCACTGGGCGATCTCCTTTCAATGGGAAGTGCAGCTGATCGCTACTGAGGCGCCACCAACGTCCTCACAGGAAAGGACCCAACCGATGTTTATGTGAAGCTGCAGCAGGAAGGATTACTTCTTCGATTACCTGAAGAAAACGTGTTAAGCTGAGACAACATCTGACTAACAATGAGGAGGAAGGCAGCGCGCATTAACAAGTAACACTGTTAGTTTACAGTCGCAGTGTTTACTTTATCGTACCCAGTGATATTGCTGCATCTTTTAACACGGAATTGCTGCAACGTCCTATTCCCCACTGGAAATATTCTGGGTTCAACGAGTATTTCGCTTCATGCGTTGATATTAACATGGATGGCACTTTGGTCGTAACAGGTTTAGGAATATTTTATGGAGCTTAAGAACGATAATCGAGTAGTTGTTTGATGGAGATGGATTAAGCGAGTTAAATGAGGTTGTAAAAGGAAAATTAGAAAGATTCGGAAGTGTTCATGCTCGTGGAAATATGGCTGGGGAAGGAGTGTCCCGGGTTCGATTCCCGTCGAAAGCGTGAGGAATTTGAGGATCTTCCTCAGCCATAGCCAAGTTAGTCAGTCTTGGGCGCGGGAAGTAGGGTTTTTCCGCCAGTTTATCTAGCGTTTTTCATCCCGCAAGCAGGCAAACCGGCCCCGTGAATATACGCTGCTGCAGTCAAAAAATATCCCCCCCCCCCAGCGGCAGGTTAGGCGATAGGTCGTTTGGGAATGGTATTAATAAGAAGTCGCATCTAAGAAACACGCGAACCCTGCATAGAAAGCGGGAATAACGCGTTGTGAAAGCAGAAGTTCATGCTGGTGGAAACAAATTGCCTAAAAGTGAGATTTATTCGAAAGAACCCCGGAGGATTTTTGGCGCTTACACAACTGCTAAATTACGAGTTAAGAAGGGATGATTTCATTAATATAATGTCCAGATTTGACAGCGAGGAATCCACGGCAACTAATTTGATTTTAAGCAGGTCATGCGTTGCACCCGAATGTGGGATTTGTGAATTTACGGGATCAATTCGTTAATAATCGGAAATGGTTTGGAAGCGATGAAACCTCTTAAATACACGTAAACATCTTAAATCCGTAGAGTTGAGAGGAAAGCCATAAAAAGTGAGGCTTATAAAGATCAAGAAATGACACTGAAAGGAGAGTTATTGAAATTGACAGGAGGGAAAACATGAAGGTATTCCGAGTAGGAGAGGAGTGTGCGCGTTAACGGTATCGGAAAATCGCCATTTCAGTGTTCTTGGAAAGGTTACGTTGTTCCTTTATTGTAATGCACGAAGTTTAAGATGCCATGTCCTCTTTTAAGTGGAAAAATAAAGTCGCATATGACGAGGATTTCTGAGCCTTGGCTAACCGATGACGTTCTTGATATCGAAGGGAATGATGATTTTTACAATGTTGTGAGAAGAGACCCAATAGGGAGACAACATGAGGAGAGGGTCTACTATCTTCGAGGATAATAGGATAAGTGAATAAAGAATATTTAACTGGGGGTTATTTAATAGACATGAACAAGTATCACTGAGGGATATCTTGCAGTATTTACGTCTACATTTATGCTTAGAAGTGAACCTGAAGTTATCTGGTAAGTCAGGTATTAAGTATGATAAAAAAATATCATTAACTGAATTGGTAATTAAAAGCAAATTTTGACTCACGTCTTGCTAGGAATGTTCGAAATATTTTAGATATATCTAAAAAGAGTAAGAATAATCGAAACAAATTGAATATAACGAAATCCACAGCTACGATTCTGAAGAATTCCGTAAGTATTTTGCACGTGCATATTTGAATGAACCCAGGTCAGTCGTATGAGCAAATATTGCTTATAGCATTCTTCCTTCTACAAGTCAATGCCCTCCGCATCATTCCCATTATCCGTTGTGCTGTCCTCGCAATTTTAGCAACATGTCCCCAAAATTTTAAGTCCTCAGTCATTCAAACTATCACTCCCAGATGGCTCATCTTCTCTACTTATTTCAAGATATTTCCACAGATTGCGTGCTCTGCATATCTGCTTCCCAAATTTCAAATCCTTACAAGCCACAGCATCCGCTCTAGTCCTTATAGTTCTCCTCAACTTTGCATCATCTACGTCTCACAATTCAGACCTCTCCCAGTATAATTTACATGCAAATGAAACAGCCTAATGCTATGTGCTTCTACGTACACAGCCTTCTCACTACGATGGTACATTTATCTCATTTGAATTCATTACTCAACTCAGCTCTTTTATCTTGCGGTGTCGAGGGTTTATTAATTATCGGACCTCAAGCCGTTCACAGGATAGGGTGGTCAGTCCTATGCCCCGGTATCCTATTTTCTGTAGTGTTGAGCTCTCAACGCAGGTTTGCCTGCTTTACGGGATGAAAACCCCCAGAATAAACTAGGTGAAAAAACCCTACTGTCCACGCCCAAGAGGGGATAACTTGGCTATGGTTGAGGAAGATCCTTCTGCTCCTCACGTCACCCACGGGAATCGAACCTACGACACTCCTTCCCCAGACATATGGTTACGAAGCGCACAGCCACTATAGCGGACTTTATTACTCAACATTTAATTATTTTATAGTTTATTGTTTTTATTAATATTAATGACGCTGCTGACAGGAGAGGCTTCGAGAGTAACTTCCTTTGTACCACTCCGACACATCCAAACTGAAGAAGGCTTCGTCTTTAGGAATCGATGCAAATGTCAGTTTTCTCTCCAGTTGCCTTTTGTTTGTTCACGTTTTAATCTCGAATAATTTCTCGCAATTGATTTCAGTCAATTAAGGTTCATCTATGGTTGATTACTCTCTCTCCTCCCTGTGCACACACACTGCCGCATTAGTGATTACTATGCCACAACTAGAAGCCTCGATACCACCGGAAGCACAATTATCATATTGCACCCAGTGATTTACTCTCCTTCGACGATAACCAACGGCAATGTGCAGCCCATTTTCCAGTTATTTTGAACCTTCGTTTCCAATTTATTCTGCGCTAGGAAAGATGACTCTCCGTAACAAACGCATCTTTAGCTACACTGCGGAATACTTCGATGTACCAAATTCGACTTACCAACATTTGCCAGAAAGACGTCCTTAGAGCGCTGCTTACATTTTTGTTCTCTTACAATTGGGTGAACTCGGTTAAAGTGTAAAATTTACTTCCAAAGTACATCATCTTATTAAACGTTCGGGGCATCTTTACTTTTGTCTCTTGAGCGCACCAAAGGTTCTTTGTTGTTCCCACCATATTAAATGTAAATAATCAACAAGCTGGCGACCAAAAAGGCAGTGAAAACGAGACGGATTGTACTTTCTAGTTCTACCTCAAGTTACCTAAATATTAAGATAATCTGTCCACACTTGTTTTCATTTTTAAGTTAACTGGTAAGTATGAATTTATTTAAATGAAATTTCATTTAAATAAAGTACGTCTGTTTGTCAAGGAGCCTGTACTGTACTTTAACAAAATTTAATTTACTATACATAACTATTATCGTTGCAGAATTATGAAGAACACAAAACATTTCGCTAAATCGCCAGTAATCCGAAATTTCAAATTATTAAATTTTTCTCAAAGTGAATGCGACAGCAGTTTACTTTGGGATTCGACAAGCACTACCGTCACGCTAATAAAAAATTAGACCCCCAAATTCGCTGAAAAAGTGTGATCTCGTCAGAGACTTCTTTAAGCGAATTTTTGATTGAGAGAGAATGTTTTGTGTTTTTGTTGTAACAAAGCTACTTTAATCGAAAGTACATTTGTGGGTAGAAACGTACTTTCAACAGAAGGTTACGAGGTTTTACAGCTCTGTTGCTGCTAAAACGTTCTCTCTGAGTGACGTTCGATGCTCATTTGAATATGTTTGGCGTCGAATATTAATAAAATTTCGGTGAGTAATTTGTTCCAACTTAAGTACAGTCCACGGAAGTATTCGTACGAAAGACAGAGGCTTAAACAGACTGACAGTAATTGATTTAATTGAGAAATTTAAAAACATATTCGATCAAAGCTAAAATTGAATCTTACGAATTAGTAAATTCCGTCCACACTTCGAGTGGGGGGCAATCATTTTCAGACGTTTTTCTTCATTGCGATCCTGCAAATGAGCCATTTAAAACAAAATTGGAATGTTTACACTTTTGTTTGGTCGAATTATAGATAGTTTATAGAAGAGTAATAAATAGCAAATTTGAGTAAATTGTGTTACTCAGAGTTTTGGAGTAACAACCTGAATACGACGGGATGGTTAATGAGCAAACCAAACCAGAGGTCCTTTCGCATTTTGGGAGAGACACTGCGAAGAATGATCATGAACGATGCCAGCAGGAAACAGAACTCCTGCGATTGAGGAATTTAATCAAATCTACGTCTCCAATCCTTTCCCTAATTATTAATTAGTGCGTTCTCCTTCAGTACTAAAAATAAAAAAGAAAAACACACGAATACGTTTTTTTTAATTTTTTTCCCAATAAAATAAACGGGAGATGCAGAAGATTGCATGAGGTGACGAATTGCAACTGATTTCAAATTTTTTAATCTTGTGTTTTTGCGCACGCAGTCAATTTTTTGTTGGCGAAGAGAATCCTCTTCAAACACAAATTTATTGAACCAAATCTCAGCCACAGACAGCAATTTTTGTTAGTTTTTCAAGAACCGAGTTGGGTTCGAACTGTAATGATTGTCTTTGTTCGGCTGATATTTCTTTAGAAATAAGCGAATGTTGCTGCGTGTTAAGAGTTCCTCATAAAGCAAAACCGTGGTTTTAGCGGAGTGAGGTTTAACGTGACAACCGGACAGGTGGGAAAGTCACAAATTTAGATTTAATGGCGCCATTGGAAAGAATCCGCGGAGTCTCTTCGAGAACAGAGAAGTGCGTGATTTGTTTTTAAGAACGTTCGTCAGATAAAAAGGACACTAAGTGGGAAATCTCGAGAGAGTTCTTTTAAGAAAGTATATTTTCAGCTTAAACGACAACAAACACGAGTTTGTTTTTATAAGAAATATGATTTAAGCATCTTTGGAAGTAAAAAGAAACGACATTTTGGGATTACTTCGTGTCAGTTTTAAGTGCGTATCTCCAATCGATTACACTGCACTGCGATTGTTTAGGAGAGGAGGCATGCACCACTGCTTAAGATTTCTCTCCCCCCCTCCCCATCTCTATGAAAGAAGCGATAGTCACGTGTAATAGTTGTGCGAGTTGAGCTATACCATAATGTGATTGGTATTAATACTGTGGTTTAACGAATAGTTTTGAGAAAATATAAAAAGGAAATGAAATAAAAGTGCGTTAATTCTCACTGCGTGTTTTTGAAACCGATTTGTTCAAATTCTGCATCCTTTTTTGAGAATTAATTGCTATTTTTGTAAATAATCAATGCTTGCTGAATTGTTCTTCAAGGACGAGCATGCGCAAACATCGCATGTCAGAGAGAGAGAGACAGAGAGAGAGAGAGAGAGAGAGAGAGACAGAGAGAGAGAGAGAGAGAAACTCAAGTCGTGTTGAAATTTGAGAAAGAATTCGAAGTAAATCGAGTTTACGTTTGCATAAGGAAAGGCGGTAACAGCTTTGATGAGAGGCTTGTTGCATTTGAGGTATTTCTAACAGTGGATTGAACTACTGCGGTCGATCTACGAGAGATGAATAGAATCAGGCAACGACATCCTTTGATTTCGCTTTCTGACTTACATGTTTAGAACCTTTGTTGAATAAATAAATAAATAATAATTTTTGGCCATGACAAAGTTCATTATCATACAGAGTATTTTCATATATATATATATATACACACACACAATGATACATATTTTCTGTGCAGTACAAAGATTCAGCAAAATGCAGATTACTTAATTCTCTATAAATATAATTATGAATTTTTTATATATAAAAAATAACTAAACATTTATCCACCGTATTTACATATGGATTGGCACGAATGTGTATACAATTCACTATGCCCTGTGCCTCCTGGTGTGTCCTATGACTGTAATCTGTGTGTTCACGGGACCGCTTTGCCCTCTTGCTAGATGAAAAACCCCCAGATAAACTGGGGAGAAAAACCCTGCAGTCCACGCCCAAGACCAGCTAAATTGGCTATGGCCGAGAAAGATCCTTAAGCTCCTCACGTCGGTGTCGAGAATCGAACCCAGGACACTCCTTTCCCACGCATATGCACTCGGCTAACCGCGCGGACAATGATGATGATGATGATAAATTTTCTTATCGAAATGTGCTTCTTTATTACAAGCCATATACATTAATGATTTCTGAAAGCAAGCTTATAAGCAACTTACATTTAAGGGAAAAAAAACTACTCTGAGATGCTCAGCTATTCATTCGTTGCAAATAAGAAGTTCGCATTTTCCCTGTAAGGACACATTGGTAACTTCATTTTAAGATCAACAGCACACCCTCTCTTTTCCTTGTGTATCAGTGCCACAGTTTTATTTTACCACTGAAGCAAACAAGCATCTGTTTGTTACCTGCTATGTATTTTATTTCATTTTTTTTTTCATTTAATAAATTATCCAAAAGGAAACGAGATTTCATTTGCACAATATCATTCCGGACATTTCAATACATGAAAAAAAAAAAAGAAAGAAAGAAAAAAAAAAAACACTGAATAACTTAGAGCATTAAAAAAAAACAAGTTGGGCATAGTAGTATCATTTTTAAAATTATCCTCTGCTTATACTTTTTTTTTAAAAAAAAAATCTTGCATTAAGCAATGCTTGGTTTATGCTTCGCGTTGCGAAAAATAAACCAACGCACGTAGAGGTTCGATGACAAGAGTATTGAGAATAAAAATTAAAGTGCATTCAGACTTAATTTGTAAGCAGTTCTGAGAAGGAAAAAAAGAATTTTCTCTTCTACATTTTTTCATGCATAATTTCTAGCATGGCTTCTGAAACGTCGAGTGACTGTTTACGCCAGGTTATTTTTTTTATACCCGCATCAAACAAAAAGTGACACCAAACAGTGCAATATGCGCAGAAATAATCTAAAATTCATCTCGCCTTATTTGGAACGGAAAATATGCAGATATTTCGCAGTCTCCATTATGTGTGAATCCGCCATAATATTTTTTTCAGTTTTGAACTGCAATGCAAGGAAGTTTATCACTTATATACGAGTATGTATATATTTTATATATGTTTATAAAAATATGTATTTGACGAAAATGAAAAACCTTAAAGATCCTTAAAATAAGAATTCTTTAGCAGAGTACTGATGGACAATATGATTTCTGCTTATACATACAATTACCCTTGTTGGTACCGAAACACGAACTAATTAAAAATAATGATACATAATATGTATTTGCATTTGAAAATATGTATTTGAAAATACGTTTCATTTGAAAAAAAGTATTAGAAAAACAATTGCACAATTATGCTTGTTAAGGGATATTATTTCTTGGTGAGATTTTCTACTTTGCCGCAAGAAATCTTTATTTTCTTGAATTAAATAACTCAACATTAGGTGATGCAATAGTCGCAAAGTCACACTTATAAACTTATGTGATTTTGCAAATTACTTTCAAATTATTCCTTAATACATTTTTTGCCTTAATACATTAAGGCAAAACTTTCATTTCTGACTACATAAGTTTAATTACGACAGTATGCAAATTTCATTTGGTTACATATTATAAAATGTATCTGAATGATAAGTATGTGATTTTGCAATTGCTTTTTATGTAAACAAATAGAAGAGCAAACAAGAAAAGAAGCCAAACCAAAATTTAATTTCTCATATGTCAATACGCAGTAACTCCATATGGAAAGCAGTTCAAGATAGTTTCCAAAGATGCCCCCTCGTCCTTTCCAAACCCTCAATCAATTGAAAAATTCCATCAATTGAATTCTGTATGACCCTTTCAGAAGTTTGTATGTCTCAATCATATCACTTCTCTCTCTCTCTCTCTCTCTCTCTCCTATTTGCTATTGTCTTCCATCTACAATTCTCAATCTGCCTTCATAATCAGTATTCCACAATCCGGATATCATCTTTATCACTCTCCTTTTTACTCTCTCAGATATATCAGAATCACAACGGAAATTAGGAGACGAGACCTGCGCACAATAGTCCAAGTGAGGTTTTATCAAGGCCTGTAAAGAGACAAAATAACATCCTTATGTTTACATGTGAACGTGCGTTTCAGCATTGCAATTATCTTTCGAGTTGTATTTGCAATCTTTGCCGGATGGCCCTGAACTTCAACTTCCTATCTATTAACACCTCAAGATCCCTAGCCTCATCGGTTTCTGTACCTTAATCCCACCAATATAATAAAACATTGGATATCTAATCATGCCGAAGTGCACGACTGTACATTTACTCACATTGAACTTACACCCATTTTCCCATGCCCACAATCCAGCTTTATTCCAATAATTCTTCAAGTACTGCATATCAGTAGCATTCCGGATTACCCTACCTCTCTTTGCATCATCAGCAAATAGATGTATGTCGCTTGTCAAATCCTTACCAATATCATTAATGTACAGATCAATAATAGTGGACCAAGTACTGATCCTTGTGGTACACAACTTGTTACCTTAAACTTTGCAGAATTAGATCCCCCTTATACCACTTTTTGATATCTGTCAGTCAGCCATCGTCTTATCCATGCGAATATTCTATAACCCAAGCCCATCTTCTCCAATTTATGCAGAAGACTGTCATGATGTATTCTGTCAAAAGTCTTAGCAAAATCCAAAGGTATCATGGTGTATCCATTCCCCTTGTCTAGTTCAATGGTAACATTGTTACTGAATGTGAGCAAGTTGCTAAAACGTGTCATTTCCTTAGTAAATCCATGTTGTTCATTGCAAAGTAGAGATTCACTGTCAACCCATTTCTGAATGCGAGCCCTAACCAATTTTCCCAAAATCTTCACCACCACTCCTGAGATACTAATTGGTCGATAATTGGATACATCGGCCTTTGCATCACCCTTATGCAATGGAATTACCATACATTCCTTCCATTCCTGCGGAATCTTCCCTGTTCTGATAATCATGTTATACCTCCTGGTCAAAGGAATGGCCAGTTCAGCTGAACACTCTTTTAGCACACGTGTTGATATTCCATTAGTCCATATTGCTGAATTCCTATTCAGTTTGTGCAACAGCTCTAATACCTCGGCCTTACACTCCTGCGTTTCGTCATCTAGTGAAGAGGTAAATGTTGCATTCACCAGGTTGATAACTTTTAACAAAATGGGCACTCATTAACGAAAAACCTCTTCTGCATCTGTAGCCCTCACGCCATCTGGATTTAGAAGAGTTATTCTTTCATATTCATTCTTTTACTTGATTACAAAAAAGGAACAGCAAAATAACCGATATGTGCGCTGCAAAAATAAACCCTTGCATGGTCAATTTCTTCGAGATATTGAGGAAAAACTGAAGTGACAAAGACGCGGCAACTGCTGTAATGTGGATATAGTAAAAAAGAAAGAGATGGGTTTATTCTAGCCACTCAAGAACAGGCGTTACAAACTAATGCAATCGAAGCAAAAGTTTTGAACATCAATAATAACAGCAAATGCAGATTATGCGATCAGAAAGATGAGACTGTAGAACATCTAATCAGTGCCTGCAGCAAAATAGCTGAAACCGACTATAAATATCGCCATGATCAAGTGGAAAAAATAATTCATTGGCATATATGCAAAAAATATGGCTTTTCTACATCTGATAATTAGTGGAAGAATAAAATAGAGACAGTATTTGAAAACGAAACAGCAAAAATCCATCAATATTGGAAAAAATCACTGAATATCGAGATCTTGGTTGTGGCTTAAGCACACTGAAGTCATCCCAATAGTTATCGGTGCAATTTCAAAGAAGTCATACAACTATTTACAACAATTAAACATCAACGAAGTGACGCCACATGATCTACAAAAAACGGCATTACTTGGAACAGTGCATATTTTACGACGCTACCTGACGGACTTTTCTTCCTACATCTGATAACACAATTATCAGATGTAGGAAGTAGAATCTGAATTGCCATGCATTACTAGTCAAATCGTTGTTTGAAAGATATCTTGTTTTGACTGTGCACCAATTATGTAAATAAAACAACAACAACAACAACAACAATAATAATAATAACATAAAATCCTTTATTCTTTTGGTTATTTTATGCCGAAGACATAAGGCCCCTGCTTAACTAAATGAGCGACTTCTGTTGTCTTCATGGCAGTAATTTGTGTTTGGCGCTGGATGAACCATTTTATGTTTTTATATCGAGACTTCTAATAAACTGCAAAAGAAGGGAGGGTTAATTTATTCAAATCTGATTGTACTGCGATTGTCGATCTTAATACACGGAATGAAGTTGGAGCAGTTCATCCACTGCATTTTGATTCAACACATAATTACTGCAGGTTAAATATTAATAGCTAGTCAGCGACGAATCCATAATAGATGATTTCTTTAAAACCGTATTTTTATGGGGGGTTTTTTCAGTTATTAACTTTTTTCGTATTTCAGTACATCATTTATTGCAGTGGGATCCATCCGCTGCCAAACTCAATTAAAGGTTTAAGGAAAAACAAAAAAATATATATTTAATGGGGAAATTGGTGAAATGCTTACGTAATAAGATTGTATTAGAATCAAAAAACTTTTTTTTAGGTTATTCCTCTTAAAAAGAGTGCATCTAACAAGAATTTAATTCCAACAGGAATAAGCAAATTAATAAAAACAACTTCATCTAATGTCATTAAAATGAAACGTCATTCGATTTTTTTAAGGACAGAAATATAACTTTAGACAAAGTGAATTGATCTCTAGTTCATCACAGGAATAAATAACACAAATTCAAGTAAATTCTCCGGTGAAAAACACAAAGGCGTACAAAGAAGACAGCTTCTCATTGCAATGGGGCATCTCTGAGTAGATAAGAGACAATTCCAGAGATTGGTTGTGCAGGACAGCTTTACATGCACTTCTTGTTGAAAAAGCCAACTATTCATGGGTATCTCCAGTACCCCTTTACAATCAAGGGGGATTGCCAATCGAACAGTTTTTTTTTTTCAGATTGGCACTAATGATTTAAAGTTGTAGTCAACAATATATATTTTTATATATTTCTCGATCGGTAATCAGAGTAGCCAGCTTGTTGGAAATATCTATCGCTCATCTTGTTGGGCACGTTGATCCTCCAGAACATTCTGGATACAAACAGGTATCACCCTTTGAGATTCCCAAAACAATTTACAGAACCTCATCTCGTAGGCGTACAAAATAATCCCTGTACTTTAATGACAATGAGTAAATGTCACGAAGGTGTCGTTCTATAGCATCCCAATCATGCTAAATGGGACAGAAATTTAATGGTTTAGAGGGAAAAATGTAATAAAAGCAAGTTGTTGTGATGTTCTTATAACCATTCCTGGATGACATCTGTGATATGATGACAATGAGTCATCATATCACATCCGATAGATAAGTCATCACGCGACAGTATTACTTGATATGAACGGATGTACATGGAAGCGAGGCTGCTCTGAGAGGTAAAACTATATAGTCTTTTCTTCTGCTGGTGAAAAGCGGTCTGAGAAGTGTCAGGAAACCTATTCTACAACATAACAGAAGCAAGAATTCCTTAATCCGAGTGACTTTTCTCCAGTCCCTTCTCAAGTTATTATTTCTTTGCCCACCTTGGTCATAGCTCCTGATTTTTGATGCCCTCTCAATGATCGTCTACTGTTAGCTCCGCAAGGGATAGGTTGGAAATCCTTGCTGTTCCTGGCTATAAAACAAAGGAAGGCCATTTAATTAATTATAGAATGCCTATTGGATTTTATAATTCTGTTAATCCTTCGTTTGTCTCGTCAATCACGTGTTTCTAATCACATGGCCGATGTTCATTTGATGTTATTTTCTTTGTCAATCACTTAGTTCTCGCTATATCCGAAAATGATTGCGCGTAATCTTTCCTACACACACACACAAAAGTTTATACTGTCTCTTGGAGTTATTCTATTTCCTATTTATATAAGAGCTATATAGCACTTTAGGTCCTTGTGTGAACACGTGGTTAAATAAATGAAGGACCTGCTGATATTATTTCTTTCTTCATCTGTTGTTCGTAAACACACATTCAGGAACACAAAGCAAGGAGAATGCTATTCCATAACTAGAATGAAAGAGAGAACAAGAGGTTCATTCAGTAGGTTTGAATCTGAACCTTAAACGCATGTTGATCGAAGCTAATGTTTTTACAACCCTGAAAAGAAATGGCTTGTTGGAAAGACATGAAAATGATAGAATGCGTCTGTAAGATAGCAGCTAAAGTGAGGTTGTCAGAGAGGAATTAACTGGTTATCCTGTTCTGTATAGCTTCAAGCATTTGATGCACTACCCTCAGTTGTGTGAAATCAATATTCTAAGGATGATTACTGTTCATCAGCATTCAACTTTGAATAGAGTTCGCCTGTGGTTTGGAAGACTGTTCCAAAAGACAACACTAGAAATGATGAATGAAGAGGAGGAACCTTCGTAATTTGTCCCTGAGCTTAGAACTGAACTGTGAAGAAGTGATGATCTAAATAGATTTAGAGAAAGGGGTCGGGATTATCGATGCCAATTGTGACATACAATCACAGTCACTATGGAAATATTTGTAGGAAATGCAAGCAACAGAAAATTATGAGCCAGAGTAAAGACACATATCATTAATAAACATAATTAAGATTTTTGGAAGCTTCTAATCGGCAACCCTAACGTGAGAATAGAACTCAATATTTGGATTGCTCTATGATTTGTATACGCCTAATAGCTAGCTGTTGTTCAGTGATATTGATAGGCGAACTGATGTATCCTTAAGAAAAAGAGAAAAATTATTATTGAATCCTCAGGAGGCAACGTTTGTAACAAGTTCGAATTATCCAACGATGAGAAATCTCGTTTTGTCCATATATGCTATCAAGCGTACGACTGGAGGAAACGTTTCTATGAGAAATAAAACATGATTTAATTTCCTTAACAACGAAATCAACAGCGTAACCCCACAGAATGATGACTCTATTTAACGTTGTACAAGTTGAAATTTGAGAATTTTCTTGGTTCGTGTGGTGTGAAGTTTTTTAATTTAGAAAGAGGGAGTGCAGAATAGAGTTATCACCATCAGCAAAACAGTGGATGGGTATTCAGTTAACACACGAGGTATGTTGGTAGACAAAAAAGTACCTATAAGAGGCACAACCTTCTTAAATCTCCGGCATTAGTTGCATATTTAAGATTTGATGCACTAGATGGTAGATGGAGTTGCAAACATCCTTCTACCATCACATTGGACACCAGTCCAATGTGATAGTAGAAGGATCTAGACGCGCGAGTTACAAAACACGCTTATGATGGAGGCGTATATTATAAGAAGCCTCTGACACAAACTATACCAAATGTCTTAGAGATACTAAGAGAAGCCATTTGAGATTTTATCGTAATTTACTGTTATTTAATGTTATTTATCCAAAGAGTCGTGACATAAGCAAGTCCCCCTTTAATCCCCACTTAAGGAATCAATAATGGCCAACGTTTATTAGGTGAGAGGCTTCAAGTTGGGTGTTGTTGGCTTTTTTACGCTTAAGAAGGAATTCAAGGGAAAGAAGCGAAGCATCGAATACTCCGCTTTTGAATGATACGAGGACATTTACTAAGATCGTGTATGTAAGTATTAAAGGAAGAATGAGAGCCAAGATATTAGCTTTTTCCCTTTTGATATTAGCGGGATAAAATCATTTCCTGCTTTTTCGCCTTTGAAAACCAGCTTCAGTTGCGCTAATAATTTGATTGCAAACATTTCGGACTTTTGCATTAATTGAGATTTAGATAAAAGCCGATCATTAATTCCTGGTTCTTCTCTTGTACGGTCCTCGCATACCTGAAGAACCAAAGTTTAGATAATGGACACAATTTTAAAGTTGGGTCGAGGCAAAGTTCCTGAGGTTGTCATAAACCAAAGGTTACATCATATTGGGAAAAAAGAAAACCCGTGAGTTGAACTCATGTAAATGATCAGAACAGGGTTCAAGATTGTTCAAAACTGACGAAATTTATTCGAAGTCATTTTTAATATAAAAAACTTCCTTGGTGTATTACCTATCCCTACGTTTAAGGTATAGTATTTAGTTCATTTGAATGCTTTGATCGATTTTCAGGATGGTTGTGTAAAACAGTCCAAATCGACTGAGAAATAATACAGCAACGAGATTTGTTTTTATTATTATAAAGAAGGAAAGAGTTTCTGAGATGAATTAAATATCTTCAGAACAGAGCAGTAGCCTTCCGTGCGCGTTTCATCAGGCACGTCATCATTAAAAAAGGAGACTCAGATTAATCAAGACGAACTTTTGCCACCTCAGCTTGTTCACTGTTTCTACGTCAGTAGACTCTACGGCGTCCATATCTTTCTTTATTTCTTTGTATGGCTATCGATCGCAAGGGGCACTGCGGTGTCATCTTAAGAATCCAGTGAATCTATTTACAACTTTACACTTGCTTTTAAATGACACTCATCCTATTTAATTTTCGCGAATGTATCTCCAGATCTGAATGTCAGTTGATCTGTAGATATTCAAATGAGAATATTCAAAACCTTTCAGGCCGTTCTCCATTAGTTCAGCTCCCCAAAGATTTTAATTTAAAAATGGACGTGAAGGAAGAGGGGCATCAGAAAGTTTATTAGAAAACCGTTTGTTCACTGGGCAGTGGTTTTATTTCAATGCCACCCAGACTATAATAAAAGAAGTTGATCCGAAGTAGTTTTCGACCTTCTGTAACGAAAGCAACCACACTCAGTACGACAAAGAAATTCCGATATTCAGCTATTTTTGTGCGCGTATCGACGTTCGATCTAGTCGATTAACTTACGTTCATTTGAACCACCCTGATTTTACTCTGACAGGACAGCGGTTGCAGAATCGGATGCACTTTCTGCGGAGGTAAATTTGGGGGAAAGAGAGAGAATCCGCTGCGTTTGTCTTTCACTGGGGATCGGATGAAGTCCTCGAGGGTGTTGGTATTTACAGATACACAAAGAATAAATTCAGAAAGATTGATAAATGATGAAGAGAAGCCCGTTACGTTTTTATGAACTTGAAATAAAATTAGGGAAATGATGGAAGCCCGCTGAGTGGAAGAGCGTGATTGAAAAGACAGAAGACAAAAAAAATGACGGGCTACATTGCATCGGCTGGAATGAGAGAGAGAGAGAGAGAGAGAGAGAGAGAGAGAGAGAGAGAGAGAAAGAGAGGGAGTCATCATTTAGCCAGATTACGTGCTCTGAATAGCATTAAACATTTTAAGATTTAGGATTATCGCTGAATCCTAAGATTAAGCATTGCCTAATCTTAATGGACTAAATATCAACAAAACTGTACATACGATTATATGTCAGAAAAGATTAATTAAAGAAGAGAGCTTGCCTTTGATTAAAGATTCTGAAGAATCCAAGACGTTCAAAACGACATGCGTTAAACACCCAAACGGATGTTTTTTACACCGATTTACGAAAGATTCAAGGCAGTCCACACGACTCCAGTTTGTTTCACGACCACATTAAATCAAGAAGGCGCTGCTGAACAGCAGCTGAGCCTTGGCAAGTGAACAATTGAAGGAAAATTCAGAAAATATTTGTTGATGGATTTTTAAGAGTTCTTACAAGTTTCAGAACTGAGATCGAACTTAGAGGTTCGAGCAGCTCTTCAACATTCGTTCAAATTCAACTGCAGATTAATCTAACAAAACTTTTCTCCAAACTATTTTCTTCTGCGTTTTCTAACAGTTCTTCCGTCTCACGTTTAGGCCAAGGAATATTAGCAATCTAAAGCTGCTTAAATGCTTGCTAAACCTCCTACCATTTTATAATAATATCCTCCTACCATTCCAAGGTTTGGAATGGTAGGAGGATATTTAACAAGACTGGAAGAAACAAATGAAAAGCCAGAAGATATATTTTTGGCGGGGGGGGAGGAAGTAGGGATGAAATAGAAACATGCAGGTTGAAGAGATATAGGAAAAAGTTACAGGATGTCATTAGTAAGAGACCAGAAAGGTGGCTCATTTGGGAATGCGACCAGCTTCATGATCACTTTCCTTTCAATATCGGTTTGGCATGTGTTGATAATTTGCTTTAAACTATTTCGAATTTTAATATAAATAGAAAAGAAAGACGGAAATTTCGATGAAAACTAATTTGCCATGTTCGTGATTCTTCTGTTGTGCATCTTAGAACCTTGATTCAACGAAGTGAATGAACAAGAAGATGTGTCACTACCAAGAAGAACTGTCCCAGTGAAGCTTCCTAGCAAATGCCTGGATCAGAAGAGGCTGGAAACAATAATCCGACTCAGAAAGGATAGAAATCACAATTACCCTCTTTAGCATTCTCACAATGTCACACTGTAGGCTGCTTGTCTTTTACTCCATAAGAGTAAAAGAACTGAAGACTGAGCTCGGAATTGTCTAAATGACAAACTGCATCGACAACATGCGTGGAAGTGTCACTAGGAAGAAGAATATTTGATAGGGGTCTTTCATGTAAGATCATTAGCGATTAAAAAATGCTACGTTATTGCTACCTACTGGATCTGTGAATTAGAAAAGTCACTTGGAGCTTTGAACACTTAATCTCAAACGAAGATGACTTCACTGCTAGGTTTGTTAAAATTGAGAAAATCAGCTGGAGATTTTTGACTCAGAGTGAAGACCATGATTACATTAACCCTCAAGAGTTCGCCTTTTAGGACATATCATGATGATGATTATTAAAAATGAGTCGAAATTGAAAGGAATATAAAGTAATGGGTTATTTACGAAGCAACACAAGTGGAGAATTTCGCACAACTGCTCTTTGATTCTGCTTTTCATTAGGGAGGTATTTCGCATATTTTCTTAAACATTTCTTCCCTTAAATTTAATGGCAAAATACCCTAAACTATTATTTAAATCCTAGAATTGAGGTTTGTGTCTAAAAACCCCTTCTAGATTTCTTCTTCTTCTTCTATAGTCGTTTGATGACAGCAATACAAAGTATTATTCAGAACCACTTGCCATGTTCAGTTGCTGATTGGGTTTTCGTACACCAGTGAGCCATCGTCCAAACTTGAAGTTTCTCAGTTTGAAGAAAAACTGTTTGCGTCAGTCGCTGCTTCATTTCTTAAAAAAATGCAATTTCCAAATTAAACGACGCATCGAAATATGAGCATCACTCGCATTTAGACGGGAAATTAAATTTGGAAGACTGGTTCTGTTTTCTCTTCTCCTTTCTGTAAATGAAATTTCAAAATGAAAGAAAACTCCAAATACGCCAAGAAGACGCATCTTAACTCTGCATCGAGAAGGAGAAGCCATCCTTATGATCGAGTGTCCCTGCGGGGATGTACTAAAGAAAGAGTTGGACGGTCTGCAGCAGCGCCCTCTAAGGTGAGGCGCGCAGGCTCGAAGTATTCGAACAGCCCGTTCTGCAGAGCTAATACAGAAAGTAGAAACGGTCCAAACGCCCTTCTTTTGCGTTTTAAAGCTTCATAAGGGGTCACCGAGAGGGCTCCACTAGAAGCTTCTTCGCCTCCGCCAACACCACAAGGCAAACAGACGACGGATGTGCTAGGGTTGGACTATCGAGCTCTCGGTGGCTGCGAAGCTTTGCTGGAGAGCGGGCGGCCATTGTGGCTATAGCCTATTCATCAGGGGTGTTTTGCCGTCGGCAGAAAAAGAAAAGGGCGGTAGCGCTTGACCTTTTCGAAGAAAAGAGAAAACATCGAAACGAGAGCATTTTTGTTTTTTTGCCATTAATTTATTTTGTCTATCGGAGTCCTCGTGAATCTTCCTTTGTGTGTGCTCCCTAATGTAATGCTAATATGCCCCTACTAATAACGCCAAGAAGTGTCAGCTGTTTCTTCCCTTCTATTGCGATAGAGACTCTACGAAGCCGCCTTACGGAAGGATCTAGAACTCCAGCAGGTACTTTTATTTTGAGTTTCGACAAAATAGTCTTTTTTGAGTGCCATGTGTAACTTCTGTAAGGTGGGTTGTTGCTTCGATTCATGGGGATTTTATTTTAATCTTGAACGAAATAAACGAAGAGGTTTTCACTGCGCATTCGGACCCCTGGGAGGGTTAATTTCGTTAATTCATTCTTCTGTCATTCTGCTTTCTTCAGTGTGTCATTTCTTCCCATGATTAATCCGTTAGCCTCCTGTAGCGGGTCTGATAGGAGACTGTAGAGTATTATGAATTACATATAGGAGGACGGGAGAAAGAGAAACTGACTTTTGACTGCGCATCAAAGAATGGAGGAGAGAGAGAGAGAGGGGGGGGAGGAAGGCATAAAAAGGATGCTAACTAATTCTTAGAGCAAAGCAGCTTTACACCGATAACAAATGAAAATAAAAATAAACTATGCACCATCCTGTTGCCTGATAACTGAACCATATGACCTTGCGGGTGTTACCTGCATGGAGTCATCAGAACTAACGCTCGTTGAGAGTTGCACTGTTTCGGAGAACACTAGAAACCTTTCTTCATACACACACACACACACACACACGTTTTTTTTTCAAACTGAATTGTTTCGGGTTGTTCCGTTTTGTAGTTTTTCTGAGTACTGTTTGTCGTTGTGGTATGTTTCGGTGTGTGACTGTTTATCGGAAATTGAAGTTTAATTTTTTATGATGTTGTGTTCTTTTGAGGGGATAATGCTCGTGTTTTCTCATTTCTGGATGCGTGTGTGTGTTTGCGCGCGCGCGCATTTTTATTAAAGCTCATAGAAACGCGATGGTATTAGTAAGGCCAGTTCTCGTTTGGGAAGTTGTCTGCAAACGGTGAATATGCCGAAAAAATATAAAAAATCATCTAAACGATTACTTATCCGGTTCACGTGCTGAAGTTTTTAGGAATCTTATTTTTTGAAAATTATTTTGATAAAAAATTTGATTTTTTCCTTAAAGTCCTGTTTTTAGGCTGAGGCGGTAATGTTTCCTAATGCTTTATTTTCCACCATTGTAAGACAGCCGTCCTACAATATTACAACCCCACCCCCTTCTTACCCACCCGGTCGAATCGGTTCTGAAGAACGTTTCTAAAAATATTCTACGTTGCTCTGTGGAAAAATCGGAATACCGCTACACGTCGGCAACACCCCTCCTATACTCGACACGCGAACGAGGTCACATGATCGAGTGGGTGGAGCTGTTGAACTCAACCGGTAGTGACGCAACATGCGATCGACGCGTAGGTCACGAAGAACCACCTCACCGGGAAAAAAAATGAAATAAAAGAAACAAACGAAGTGAAAACCCGAAAATAAATCGTAAAAACAAGTGACGCTGATAATACGGAGTGATTTTTCTTTCTTTTCATAAAGAGAAATTATGTGACCTTCCCGAAAGTAACTTCGCTTGCGAAATAACCTTTTATTCGTATTAAACTCGATCGCGCAATCACTACAAACATCCCAAGGAAAGGAGAACTGATCTCCGACGCTTTCATTTCTCCTATCTTCATCGTTTGTAATATCCAAACCGTTAATTTTGGCCACAATATAACAAATGCCAGAATTTATTAGCGTCTTTCTTTTCCTTGTTCAAAGCATGAACAGTTCTTCGCTAACTTCAAATAACTGCGCGATGTTCGTCTACTTTTCCTTACAGCAAAGAAAGGAAAAAGTTCTACAAGTTTATTTCTAAACGTGCCTCGCATTGCTCACATTTGACAAATTCTAGTAATAGAAATTGAAAAATAAACTTGAAAAGCGTCTTTATTCTTACTGATGGACAGTGAAAACGAATTCTGTTGCATTCCGTACATTCTTCTGTTACAACGATTGCTGACCTCGTCATTCACGAAGAGGTCACACGCGACATTTCTTCACTTACATCAAATATCTGCCATTTCTCTTGTCGTGGAAATATTTTGTTTTTAAAGAAAGTTTTATTTATTAATATTCATATTCCTGCTGTTTGCATTATGCACAAATATACTGATGAGCTTTCAAGTACATGTTCAGATGCGTGTAACCTGAACATCTACTTGAACAAGCGCATGTTCAGGTTACACGCATCTTCATTTCAATAGTGTACAATGAAATTTAGATTAGTTCTAATTCACTATTTCTTCTTATTATTATTCGAGTGCTATTTCCGAACGAAGTTCAGCGATCACCTTTGCACATTTACTTCTGCCTTTAGTGGCTTTGATTCAGAACTCCGTGGTCAGTTTAGTCTAGCTTTTTTAGATTGTCTAGCCATACTATTTTTCTTCTTCCAGGTTTTCTTTTTTCGTTGATTTTACTTTCAGGTATCAACTGGGGAATGTTATATTCATGGTTTCTCATTAGATGCCCTAAGTAGGTAGTTTAATACAGTATTTACTGTTTCGCAAATTCTGTACTATTTACGTTCCTTTTTTTTACATTAAATTTACGTATATTTATTTACACACATAGTTTTCTTTTTCTACTAAATTCTATACTGATTATCGTATGATATCTTAGTGTGTGTTCTACTATCTACACCAGTGGTCGCCAAAGTGGTCGATATAACATTGTTAGGGGGTCGATTCGGGCTCAGGGGTCGATAGAAAAATATAAGACATCGTTGTTCGGGTAATATTTAATTCGGTTAACTTGGATTACCTCCATCCTGATTGACAACGCAATTAAGAGTGAATCGTAGGAACAGTGACATGAATAGGACCTGTAAGATGGAGCGAGGTCATGAAAATAGTTACGGAGGCCAATCATGTAGGCCAAAATGACGTATTTACCAATAAACGGATGTCGGTGGTTCCCGCCCGGCGGCGCGGCGGGAGCAAGATTCTAACACATGCGTGGTTGCTTATTTACTTATACTTACACGTATTCGATCCCAGTCTCATTTTTGCGCATCGACATACAGGTGAGCGTTAATGTTCTAAAATTCATCAACATACATATTATAATTCAATCGTTATTCATTCACGAACTAAACTTCTCTATGTTGAAGAGTTGAGCAGGGCTGGTAGTTTTGTACATCCTATATATACCTATAGGAAGATTGTATTATTGTTATTTTGTTATCTAAATTAAATTTTATATTTTATATATTATTTATCCCTCCTATCAAATATGCAATGTTAAGAAGGACGTCAAAAACATAAACGTATTATTTTGACGTTAAGCCAATATAATAATATATACTATATGATACATACAATAAACACTGTAACTATAAAATAAACAATCTAAAAACTCACATGAGCGTCTTTTTTGCTTGTCCTATTATAATTACGTAATAGTAAAATAGAGGGGGTCGATAAAAAGTCAAGAAACTCTTGAAGGGGTCGACGGTCAAAGAAGTTTGGCGACCCTTGATCTACACTATTTATTTATTCTTATGGAAAAAGGAATACAGAACAGCTACAGGGTCAATGTCCAGTCTGGAAGGCTAATCCAAGGCCTCATCTGTCACCTTGTGGATGTCCTGTCGACCACCACCGTGAAATTGGCGCCTTGGGCAGGCGTTCACAATATGAGTAATCGTCTGAGCCACGGGAGAACAATCACAATAAGGGTGGTCTAACAGCCTCCATTTATGTAGTAAGTAGCCATACCTGCCCTGGTTAGTTCTGATCCTGTTGATTGATGACCAAATCTTCCCAGGAAGAGCAAAACCAGGCTGCAGAGCACAGGGATCCCACCAGGAAGCAGTTTGTTGGGATATTGTTATCCTCTCCACATGTCAGGTGTTGATGGCAGGGAAGCTGAAGAGAGTTTGTCCACACACTATGAATCTAAGGGATCATATATATATATATATATATATAGAACGCTTTTGTACCTTGGGTATGTTATATATTAAAGATACCAAGCAATTTTAAAACTTGGTTTTAATCCTATTTCCGAAGTAAGTAAACAAACAAGTAAGTCAAGTTTGCGCCTTGGTATTTAACCTTAATGCAAAGCCCATTCCCTAGCGGAGATGTATGATGCTATACATTAAAGGCAAGTGATCAAAGCTTATTCCACCTTTACCACGAGTTGCCTGGACTTGCACTTGCAGGCGCAAACTTGACTTACTTGGGAAATTGGATTAAAACAAAGTTTTAAAATTGCTTGGTATCTTTAATATATATATATATATATATATATATATATATATATATTTTTTTTTTTTTACAAGGTAAAAAACTTTCTACATCTTTCTCTCATCCAAAGATTTTTATTAGAAGGTTGAGCACTATTTGTGTACTTGTATATGAAACATATGAGATAAATATGACTTCTGCATTACTTCAACCTTGGTATCTCTCCCGGGTCTGGCTCCCACTAAAGAGACATCTCAATAAAGGTCGAAACCGGTTTGGGTAGTGGCCGTTCCCATTATGCATTGCACTATACAAGCTTGAAAGCGGGGGGGTGCTTTGTATTATGGGATACATACTAAGGCAAGTGATATGAAGTCATCAGCCTCTATATATAAGTAGCTCAGACGTGAATATACTTCACGCGCAAAAATTTGTTTTGCTTTCATGTGAAAAGGATTAAAACCAAGTATAAAATTTCTTGGTGTTTTTAACGTATAATAAACTCAAGTCAAAAAACTTTCTACACACACACATATATATATATATATATATATATATTACTTCGAGGAAACAGTGGCTTTCTCGAATATGATTTAATTGAATAGCAACACTTTAATGATAAAAACCTAAAGATTATTAAGCTCTGTGATAATATTAGCTGTTATTTTTACACATGCTGGTGAATACCAACCTCATGGGTACATTCAGGGGAGCAGAAGTATTTCTGCTTATAGAGATGTCAGTTGACCGCCACAAAACTAATCCGAATGCGGAAAGGAACTGGTGTTTGGTTCATGACAGTCGCAGTGTTTGTGGTATTTTATTTTATTTTCATGTTTTTTAGGTATTTTTGTTTGTGTTGGGATTGGCGCCCTCGGCGAACTAACCTGACGATTTAAAATCAGGGAAACGAACAAATCGCCTTCCCAACACAAAAAAGCACCAAAAACACGAGAAGAACAATATGAAAAACGCTTCGGCAAACAAGAACCAAACACATCTGACCTGTGACCCTCGGAGACTAGGGTACAGCTACCCACCCCCTGTGTTCCACCTGAAAAAAAAAAAAAAAAAAAAAAAAAAAAACACCCACCCTCCTCTGCGCACATCGCCGTAAGTGACGTCACAGGGACAAGGTGACCGCGTTCCTTCCCCCAAATGAAGCGTCTCATCTATCCGAAAACTCCAGCCCGCCATGACATTCGTCTCTCCCAGGTGTTGTGGGAGAGGAAATGGTACGCACCGGAAGTGACGTCATAGGACGACCGACATGCCGTGCTCACATCCATCCATTTCCACCTGAAAAAACCACCTACACTTCACTTCCAACAACACATCTGTAAAGATTTAAAATGCCTTCACCCGCCAGTTTTCCCCAAAACTCATACCCACCGACTCAAAAATTCACCCACGCTGGACACCATTTCGCAAAACACGCTTCCCCCCCACCAGTCGCAAACAACATCACCTCTTGACGACGACGCGTCGATCATAAAAATAAACTCGAATTCCTAACATAACACGAACACACACACACAAATATATTAACACCCGTTCCTCGCAAGGAAGAGCGAAATAAAACCAAAACAAGTAACGGAAAATACCACACACAAAGAAAAGCAAGAAACCCACTAAAATTAAAAAAAAAAAAAAAAAAACACTTCCTTTTGTTTTGCAAGGTGGAGCATTCTGGTTCTTAATGTTTCCCTTGGCGTGACCTCCTACCAGGTCACGTGACTTCGTTTCTTCTTCGCGACTGTTGGAGAGAGGTCTGTTGTTGCAAACACAGACCGTTGGCACGTTTACAGCAACGACTGCTTCCAAATACGCGGCGCTAATAGAAGAAAATACCGCAGTTGGATGGCGGAGGGATGATCAATTAATGTACGAAAATCTTCAATGGGAAAAACTTTAAAAACCAAAGAGGCGGCTTTTGATAAAAATGCTATTAATGGAACAGAATGAATGAATTTTATGGCAGTTTGGGATACGAAGCCACTTACTGATGTTAAAGAATAAATGTCATCAAAAAATCTTCCAAACTAGGTAAAAAAAACATCTTTTTTGATCTTTCATGCCAGCAGAACGTTATCGTTCTAAGCTCTTATTGTTTAGGGAGTATTGATTTGCGTTTGCTCTTACACACATCATCATCATCAAATACCTTTTTTTTAAATTCCACACAATGAGTAGACCGAGCTCTTTCAGTCAACTTTTGAAGGTAGCCAGTCTTTTCTTTCACTGATAGTGAAGCTCAAACTATCAGTGAAACAAAGCTTTCAGGAGAAAGAGAGAGAGAGAGAGAGAGAGATTATAGAAGACAAGTGCCGCCATCTCGTAGCCTAAACCTGATTTTTGGGAATCGAGATTAAAAACTTGTTTCCGAAAAAGAAATCGTACGTGTGTGTACCAACGATTGAGTAACTTGGGAAATGGAAAAGAAACTCCTAGAAAACATCCCTGTAGTTGGCAATCAGAGTCTATCCCATAACGGTCTTCCCGCCGGGAAGGAAGAAAATGTTTCCTTTCATGTAGTGAAAATGCTTTGCAATTTGCGTTCTACTCGCCGAAGAAAGCTCGGCCATACATAGGTAAATTTCCAGGGAGAATGTAGAAGATATTAAATGGTAAGTTTGGTTAAGAAAAAATGTGAATTATTTTTGAAAAGGTTTCGAAAAAGTTTCAAGAATGTGAAATCCAAGACCAAGAGGACAGCGGAAACCTGAAATATTAGTTTGCTCTCCAATGTCAAGAGTGACAATGGACAGCGAACTCAAACTTTTAGTTTCGTACTTTGTTTACAGAGCTGTTTACAAATGCTTGATGCGTTTTCACCATTAGATGCAATGTCACAAACGTGTCCTTCATAAGTACGAATTACATGTCGCCAATTCCAGCAATATTCCCATCCGATTGAACTGATTGGACGAGGGCTGAGAACCCCTTGCTGTGACCTTTCAGTTGCATTGTTGGGAAATGACTTCTTTGTATCACTGATTTTTTTTAAAAAAATGTTTTGCTTTTTTTCCTTCTTGTATGGCGATAACTTAAGTGCTGTAGAAGTCGTGGAGTTTCTCAAAAATCGATTGTTCCCACAAAAATGAGAAATTGCCACTTTATTGACCGTGACTAGTTCTGAAAGGACGATTCAATACGCGCTGTTGAAGAAGAAAAAAAAGTGTAATAAAATTTGACGTCTAAACCGAACTCTGGAAGGATTCTTCTGCTGCACGAAGACATTGAAATCTGATTGCATTTGTGACGTCATTCGGGATGCGACGACTTCTAACCTGCCGGTCCTCGTTCAGAGATTAGAAGTGAAGTGGGATGCAGTTGAAAGCACATTTCACACTGGCTGAGGGAATGAACTGCTCTCAGCTACTCTCGTTTCGAAGTTCACGTGCCGATTGGCAGTTTCTCAGTTCAAATCCAGGTCGGGATAAAAATAGACCCTTTTTATCTTCTGCCCCCGCACACGCGCCGTTATTTTAGCTGCGAGAATTTCTGAGTGCGTTAAGAAAGGACGTCACAGAAAACTCCTTAAATCGATTGCGTTTTCTCAATTATTTCCTTCCAGTTCTCATTGTTATCATCCTCCATGGGTCCAGCGAGCGAAATTACGAGATGCGCCTTGCTAATGACCTTCTTTCCCACACAACTTGCTGTCCGCACGCTACTCCTCTCTCATTTTCTGTACTTGACGCGAAGTTCCACACGTACGTCTCACCCTTTTACTTCGTGGGTTGTTCGCCTGCTGCAGCGTTTGGCTTTAATCCGACACGAAATTGCTTTCCATCGAGGCGGATTATCTTGCCGGTTCAAGACTGTGCCACGATTCCCAAAAGATTCCACGCTAACTGCATTGCATTTATATTTCATGATCGCCCGCTGGTTGGAAAGAAAGAAGTTTTCTGAAATATATTCTCAGCCATCTTAAGAAAATGGTTCTTTTGTTTGGAGTAAATAGTTCAAGAAAAACGATGCAGTCGAGAAGTTAAGACTGTTTTCGAAAAGAACTGAAAGAAACCGCAAAAGCAAAGACTGTACCGAAGGCAACATAGACAGAAGAGAAGTAATAATCTTTGAGAATTTCAAAGGTAATCCTGTTAAGAAATCGAACTCAATAGAATAAAGAACTACTTTAAAAATCGTCCAAGGAGGGAGAACGTGGCTTTCTTTCTGTGCCTTTTCAACTCTCTTCATGCTGGATGGATCGCCAAATACCCCAGCGACGCTAAAGGCATCACCAGCCAAAAGCGCCTTGCGAGAGACAGAAAGGAAGATCACATTTCTGTTCTTTCTTTCATTCTCGGTGAAACTTGCGTGATGCTGCGCTGAACCCACGCCCGAAATCTACGAGGAGGTGTTTAGTGATATTTTAGATTCTATGACATACCCATCTAGCCCAGTATGACATGCTTGGTCCACAACATCTCGGTGGGTGGAGCTTCGGTAATCATCCTCATCAAACTTCATTTCTCTCAGAATGCAGAAGCAGATTTTACGATGCCATCAGCTGTTTTGTGACTGAAGAAAATCTCATTTTTCGCTCACAAAAAGATGTTTGAAGTTTATCGGACGACTCATATCGTATTAGTCTTTTCTTCTTGCAGTTCTCGTGCAACTGCAGTGGCATCATCGATTGCTACCTGTCATAATCCACCCATACAGTAATCAATCATCTAAATTCCAAATAATCTCTCTCAGGATTAAAGCTAATCTTGCTTGTGAATTAAAGTGAATAACGTCTCTAAGGCGAAGGCACATTAACCTTGAAGTATTTATATGCAAATGAACTTCCCTCAGAAGTAGCCCTCAGAAATTTGCTGTGCAATTTGTGTCTTTAGATAAGCGAATTCTTGGTGATTTGCTTAATTTGCTCCTTTTCACATCGAGAATACTGTCTAATAATTAGAGATCCATTTAAGTAGCCTACCATCTAAATTATCATCTCATGGTTACAAGATTTGAATCTTTGGTATTAGTTTTTTGGAATGTTTTAAAACGTAAGCCTTTTCCGGGCTTAAATGAAGGTTGCGTTCTCTCAGGAACTTCCTCGAAATGAAATCTTCATAAAACATTGAGAAATTCCCCTCTTGTCTTGTCTGTTTACAGTTCCACCAGCAGGCGCAATCCTAACATCCGCGCGCAAGTGTGTGTGTGTGTGTGTGCGTGCGTGCGTGCTTGCATTCCCACTCAGTCCGATCATTTCGTACAGAAACTAGAAGAGCATGAATCCCCAACCTGAAGGACGAAACAAACGTGTGTGTGTGTGTGTGTGTTTAGAAACCGTAAAGCAAATGCAAAACAAAGCCTGGTGGAATCACGTGGCGATTGTGTTTGTTCTTTGCAATGCGAGTAAATCTTTTTGTTTTCATGTTAAGGAAAACGAATTTCTTTTACATTTGATGGTGGTTCAGTGCGTAACTTAAAGCGGAGTCATTCCTAATGCAGGAAAAATGAATCACTCGAAAGCGTGGGCCTAAATGAAACCACTCGATGTTTCTCTCTGTTCCCTCCCTCTTTCCCTAAGTCTGTGCACGTGCTATCACTTCGTACCATTTTTGTATCATTCTGTTGAGAATGTTAATATGCTTTGGCCGTCTGTGGGAACTTTATTTTTTCCATTTCATTTGCGTTTATATTTCAATGACTTTTGCTCGCCTTTTCAGTAGTTTGTCTCTTTATGTGCGCATCGATCGTCAACCTTTTTTTTTATTTCTGTATTCCTAGTACTTCCTGTATTTATTTATTTGTATCTTCCTATTCACATTTTCTATCATTTTCTACTTGTGTTCTGTGTATCTCTGTCCATTTTATGATGGGTCGCTCTCTCTCTCTCTCTCATTCGATACAGAAAATTCACCAAATTGAACACGTCGGTTAATCGAAAGCAGAATTCATTGAAAAGCAGTTCATCGAATAACCTGAGTTGCCTGAATTTTGAGAAGACTTTAACAGTCATTTCCTGTTACTTGAAATCTTTACAACGCTATTTATTTGTTTAAATCATTGAATATGTTGTTAAACTACTGCTACTCATTTTTGTAATTAGTTGGAGTTATTTTTTAAAAACCGTTTATCCTGTTCCTCCTTGCTTTTCTGGTTTGCACTTACTGTGTGATAACTGACAACTTGACGTAAGCGTATCTTGGTGTTTGCATTGCAAACAATAAAAAAAAACTATCGAAGGAAGGAAGTGATTCTCAAGGCTCATCTTGATTGAGATTAATTTTCGCTGAAGATCGATTTTCATTACTTTTCTGGATGATTCAGATTAATATTTGTGAACCGAAAGTGCACCTTACAAGATATGCCATGGATTAAAATGAATGAGAATAAGTAAGATTTAAAAGCGCCCAATTGCAGCTGTTTTAGTTTCAAATTTATTTATTTCACACTTTAACCGCACGTGACACACTTTATTACGGGGTTTTCAACTCCTCGTGCACGGGAATGATATTTATGTAACCCCACAAACACGATAATAATTGCGGCATTTATTTCATAGCCTAGGGACAGTAGAACAGTTCGATATATCAGGGGGTGTATTTGTCGGAAACAATTAAGGTAAATCTAAAATGATTCCGAAGTAACAGAAATATCCTAAACAGTGAAAGGATTTTTTTTTTTTTTTTTTTTTTTGACGCGAGAGGTGTATGCAACAACAAGATTCCTCCTAATTCCTCCCAATTAGGAGGAATCTTAATAAGAGAAGAATATTTTTTCTTCTCTGTATAGTTGATTAAATATTGTTTTTTAAACGAAACACATCCCACTTTCGGTTCCCCAAGAGTAGCCAAAAATAAATTAAAATATCTTACTGCTGCAGAAGAATAATTGACGTGACTTGATGCCCAGCTAAATGCTAGCAGGCGAAGACAGAAGAGGAGATCGGCACCATCTGTCTTAATTTACTGCCCATTAGACATTCATGGTGAAGGATTTAACACAGCACACCATGCCGACTCGGACGTCGCCCGGTTCAACAAGGTACGCGTTGCCATTTGGTAGCAGCTCCAGGGGTGACAACGCGAAGTTAGCGACTGGCGCTACCACTATCACTGACAAAAATAATGGAAAAACTGGATCCAGATTCAGACTACGCAACCATTTAATGACCGGAACTTGGAATATTAGGCCTCTACTACAATCAGGTCAACTCAAATTACTACAACACGAACTAAAAAGATATAAATGGACTATTAGATATATGAAGAGCCAAAGGCTTTAATTCGGCGACATATAACTTGTTTAAGTTAAGGGATATTACATCCCATATCGTTTCTCAGCCAAATAAGAAACTCAAGAAATTTCATGCCGAATATAGTAGAAACTATATAAAGTTCAGTGATTCCAAGCGTAAGCAAATACCTGGATACTGCAGCAACTGACCCTTAAGGTAGTGCAAGCTGAGGCAACTCATGTCTAAGGTGGAGCAAGCTCCGATCACTATTCTTGGTATTTCCTCATAATGTGAACTTAGCTCCTAGGAGCTGTATTACTGTTCAACATTATGAGAGAAGGTCACTACCCAGACCGGTTTCAACCTTTATGTATAGGTGAAGCGGGCTCTAAAAATAAGACGATCCCGAAAGATCGCCCAACTCAGCGTTGTTCCACTCGATGACAGGCTCACCCCGTCACCGAGAAGAACTCAGCATTGGCTCTACCCAGTGGCAGGCTCACCCCACCACCAAGCAGAGCCATCATCTCAGCGGTGGCCCCACTCAGAGACAGGCAAAAACCTACCTCCAACTGGAGCCTCTCAAAGCCAGATCCGCCCCGCACCGGTTTCCACCCTCATTGGGGTCTCATCAGTGAGTAGGTAGACCTAGTTAATATCAAGTTTGTAGCGAACAGAACTTACAACCCTTCTATGAGTATTGCCGAGAGGTGTCCTAATAAATTATTAGATATATGAAGAGCCAAAGGCTTCAATTCGGCGATATAACTTGTTGAAGTTAAGGGATATTACATCCCATATCGTTTCTCAGCCGAATAAGAAACTCAGGGAGTTTCATGCCGAATATAGTGGAAACCATGGTTTCTACGGTTTATATGGTTTCTACTATATTCGGCATGAAACTCCTTGAGTTTCTTATTCGGCTGAGAAACGATATGGGATGTAATATCCCTTAACTTAAACAATATAAATGGACTGTTATGGGACTTTGTGAAATTTGATGGCCCGAAACAGGAGCTAACAACAGATGAAGGACATTTGCTTTTTTACTCTGGATGTGACTGCAGCGGAAAGGAAGGTGTCGGGTTTTTGATACACAAATCATCACGAAATTCTATCATGGAATTCAACCCTATCAATAGCAGAATTGCTCTAGTCCGCCTGAGAGGAAAACCACTCATTATCACCATCATACAGGTCTATGCTCCAACCACAGGCCACGAGGACTCTGAAGTTGAGGACTTTTATGATCAACTTAATGCAACAATCACCAGAGCGAATAGAAAAGACCTTTTGATTGTACAGGGTGATTGGAATGCCAAAATTAGAACAGACATCTGCAAGGATTATCTCCCATTTGTGGGGGAAACAAACGAAAGAGGTTCTGAATTGATCAAATTTGCCTCACAAAATGAACTTACCATTACTAACACTCTATTTCCCCATAAACCTTCCAGAAGATGGACATGGACTTCCCCTGATGGTAAAACACACAACCAAATTGACTTTATCCTTGTATGCACAAGATTTAAAAACTCCACCAACTTCACAAGAACCAGATCATTTCCTGGAGCCGACATTGGCAGCAACCACAACATGGTCATCGCAACTGCGAATATGAAAATGAGGGAAAGATTACCTACAAAATCAACTCGTAAAAGATATAATATAGAAAAATTAAAACATCCCCAAATAAATACACTATATAAATACAAATTAAAACAAATTTTTGACACAAGCTTCAAAAAATATAATAGTATCGAATCTAAAACCAAATATTTCTCACAAAAGATAACTGAGATAGCTGAAGAAATCCTTGGATACAAATGGAAAATAAATAAACCATGGATAACCAAAAATATTTTGGACCTATGCGACGAAAGAAGATATTTTAAATCTCATATTAATAGTGGTGATAACAGAGAACAGTATAAAAATATTACTAAGATTATTAAAAAAGAAATCAACATGCTAGAAACTTATGGATATTGGATGAATGCAAAATATAGAAGAGGACTTAAATAAAAATTATTCTAAAAGTGCTTTTCAAATTATCAATAAGTTAACCAAACCTTGTACTGCAACTAATTGAAGCATAGAAGATGAAGACGGAACTCCTATCACGGATAACCAGAAAATAATTGATAGATGGAAATGTTGCGCAATCAAGTTTTTTCAAAAGGACCCTCAACTGACCGATGATTTTTGGACGGAATTTTGCCAGGAGGTTCGGAGGAAGGAGATTACCCGATATTAAAAGAAGAAGTCATTGCAGCAGTTAGCTCCTCCAAAATTGGAAAATCACCGGGAAGTGATGGTATCACAGTGGAACTGATACGCGAAGGAGGTGACATCATCACAGATACCTTGCTAAATTTATTCCAGGACGTATGGAATACAGAGACTTGGCCTTCTGATTGGCGGACTTCTGTCCTTGTACCTATCCCTCAAAAGGGAAACAGCAATAAATGTAGCAACTATAGAACAATAAGCCTTATTAGTCATCCAAGCAAAATCCTGTTAAAAATACTATTGTCAAGAATCGAAAAGAAAATAGGAAGCAGACTATCAGATGAACAAGCAGTTTTCCGGAAGTCCAGAAGTACAATCGACCATATCTTTACAATGCACATACTAGGCGAAAAATGCATAGAACATAACAAAATAATCTCTCACAACTTCTTATACCTTCAAAAAGCTTTTGATTCAATATGGCACGAGGCATTATGGAAGATTCTAGAACATTATGGTATGACAACAAAATCATTTGGATTATTAAATCTCTTTATTCCTCATCTGATATGAGAATTTAAATTAAAAATTACAGCAGTGAACCGTTCCGGGAAGAACGGGGGGTAAGACAGGGATGCATCTTGTCCCCTCTTCTTTTAAATTGTGTTCTGGAATATGTCATAGATGAAACTCTTCATGAACATGACACTGGAATAGTAGTTGGCAGACTAAGAATAAACAACTTAAGTTTTGCAGATGATATCGATCTTCTGGCAGAAAGTGAAGAAGAATTACAAGAGATAACCAGCCGCGTTTTCGGAACATTAAAAAAATATGGATGATACATAAACCCACAAAAAACATAAACAATGATTACCTCAAAATCAGACATTGAATTCTTAAAGATACAAATTGGCAATAAACAAATTGAGAATGTAAACAAGCTCACGTATCTAAGAAGCACGTTGAGTAAAGAAGTTGGTCGCTCAAAATCCGACATTAAAACCGAATTGCTAAGGCAACCGTGGCTCTAGAGAAGTTAAAACCATTGTGGGGAGATAACAGAATAGCAATCACAACCAGACTAAGACTAATTGACACCTTGGTGAATTCTGTCCTTTTGTATGGTTGTGAGACTTTATTGAAGGAAGATGAGAGGAGACTCTTGTCTTTCGAAATGAAAACTTACAGAAGACTTTTGAGAATTCCCTATACCGCTCACGAAACCAATGAAAATGTCAGAATACTGATTGACTCAATAGATGGGAGAAAAGGGGGTAAATATTCTGACAGTCATCAGAAGAAGACAGATGAAATGGTTCGGACATGTGGAGAGGGCTAATGGCATTCCAAAGCAAACCCTAGAAGGAATCATTCCGGGATCAAGGGTTAGGGGCCGACCTCGATTAAAATGGACTGAAACATCAAAAAATGGACAAATTCCTCCCTTTCTCAAATGACATCAAGAACAAGAGACCGAGATGACTGGAGGAGACTAACCAAGAGTATCACCTACCAGCCATGAATGACCCAACGGTTCATTTAGGACTATGGGAGAAGAAGAAGTAACATACTAGAAGAATATTTCTGAATTAGAATAAAATAATATTCCATAAAAGTATTTGAGATCCTCGGTGTTCCCTTCCCTGAGGGTCACCCTACTGCATCTTTGGTAACTTTACGTAATTTTAACGTTAATGCAGTATTTCGATCGAATTTAAATGCTTCGGTGATTTATGAAAAGGAATTCTTGAACACACTCGGTGAGTTGTGTTTACGATAAATTGTTATTCAGCTGACGTATTTTTTAACCAATAAACTGGATTAAAATTAATTCATTCGGTGAACCAAATTTTCGCAAAACCATTTCATTCCTTCTTCATTTTTACGTATTAGACCTAGTGGCTAGTGTTGCCAAATGAAAATTACTAAAACCAGCTAAATCTTAAAAAAAGAGATGTAAAAACAGCTAAAAAGAAGTTAAAAATAAAAATTTGAAGCTAAAAGTTTAAAATTAGTAGCTGATACTTTTAAGTTACTTACTGTATTCAAGTTGAAGTGATACCTGCGTATAAGTGGCTAAATAGATCTTCCATGTGGTCTTCTGCGCTTAATTCACCCACGTTTTCACTTAGATTTTCAGCTTTATTATATGTGGCCATCGTTCCAATATTACTCAGTGAAGATGCTGGTAAATGATAGTCTGCACAGCACTTGTTGTTACGCCTGAGGCCATACTTGACTGACAAAATAGCTGTCAGCATTGGCAATTCTATCTTGTTTCTTAATTTAGTTTTAACTACATTCATGGAACTAAAAATTCGTTCAAATTCCGCATTAGAATTTGGCAGTATTAATAAACTCATTGCACACTGAGCAATTTCTTTAAATGGATTCATTCCAGATGCATCTTTATATTCTCGTACTTCAGTCCAGAATAGTTCAGTGGTTTCTATATTTGTCCATTTATTTAAGTGGATAGTATTGTACTGGTATTCAGCAGCAGCAACATCTTTTTCTGTTTTCAGCATTATTTCTAAGATGGGAGTAATAACAGGTTCTTTTATATGTTTCAGGATATTGTCAACAGAAAAAGAAGACATCATTCTTAAAATATTCAAGTGTTCAGGTAACCTTTGCTTAAGCTGTTTGAAGAGACCAAGAAGAAACTGTCTTGCTCTACTTCTAAGATTTCGCTCATCATTTTGCGTTCTTTTCTTTTATATCATCAACTCTGAAATTTGTCTTTCAAATCTGTAACCAAGATTTGGACTGAGATCCAAATAGCCATCAATCGCTGACTCTAGAAGGTCGACTGTGGATGATGTTAGCACTAACCTATTAGCAATAGAGCGAATCAAACGAGAAAGGTCTTCAAACAATCTCATCTTATCCGCATTGTTAGAAGTAAAAATTTTGTTAACTTGCTGAACTTGAACTAGAACAGGATGCAAAAATGAAAGGTACAACAGATTCCTTTCATCTTTGTACATCTCCCACAAAATTCGAGCTTTGTAACATTTCTCAGTCACACTCACGACTTCGAAGTGAGTTTTTAATTCCAACCACTGGCTGAGAATTCTGTCTACTGCAGGTTCAATGTAGAGCCACCTTGTTGCACAATTGCTTACAATTTTCAAAGGAGCATCATTTTCGTTGATAGTTTGATACAGCTCTTTGTATGCTGCTTGTCTTGAAGAAGAATGTGAAAACCACTTATACGTTTCGGCAACTAAAACTTCTAATTTTCTTGGGAGAGATTCTCCACAAGTGTGAGACATTGCCAGTTGTAATGAATGGCATACACATCTAATTAAAATTAAGGAGGGAATATATGCCTTCAGTTGTTCATAAACGCCATTATTGATACCAACCATAACACTGGCATTGCCTGCACCGATTGCAATGAGATTTTTAATGTCCAGTTTCTTGGTCAAGAGCTCTTTTTTTCAGTGCAGCCACAATACCACTAGCGTCACACTTTTCTAGAACCACCATGCTCAGAAATGTATGCATAATTTTGTTGAATCTGGGATGATATTTTTGCAAAGATCTACTAGATGATCGCAACTGTTGAATGATGAGTGACAACAAAGAAATAATGCCAACCTACCTTCAAATTTCGCGGCCTCATCAGACTTTTTCACAAGCATATTTGTAATAGGAACAGCTTTATATGGAACTGCAGCAAGCTGCTTCTTAGTTTCTCTATGCTTTACAAGCTGACAATATTTAGCAGCTAGATCACATCTGCAAAGTTTCTTTACAAAGTTTCTTTACAGTGGCCTTTTGTATCGTCACCGGAAACTTCGCACAATCATTTACAAAACATTCCCATTTGCAACTACTCCGTCCTAAATTTTTGCTTGTAAGCTTTAGTTTTCTCTTTGTTCATTTTTGAAGAAGAGTATACAACTCTTTACTGCCACGAATTATGATCAGTCTTTGAAAACTTCTCACTCGTAATCGTAACTACCAAACTGAACACTGTGGAAAGACTAACTTGCCGCGGTGCTATCAACTTCAAAACGACAAAATGGCAGACTGTTGGGCCACGTGACTGACTGACGTCATCATGCGTTTGAAACGTGTACGATGTTCATACCAAACGTACAATACAATTCCTTATCAAATGCGAACATCTGAAAAACTTTTAAAACAATTTATTTAACAGTAAGTTATAAAAACAACTAAAAAGAGCTGAAACTAGTTCTGAAAGAGCTAGATTTGGAGCCAGGTGCTAGATTAAAATTTTTGGAGCTAGGGAAGAAAAAAAAAAGAGCTAGATATAGCTCCAAAATAGCTAAATTGGCAACACTACTAGTGGCCCCTTACGGAGTTGTCCTTAGCCCTTCAAACCATATCCGTCCCGAGGATAAGTGGTCAGCCCTATGGCACCCATCGGGAGTTGCCTGTTCTTGGGAACGAAAAAAACGAGTTTCCGAGTGAAAAAAAAAAAAAAAAAAAAAACATACCACCGTATGAGAGCGGGTAACTCACCTTTCGTCGAAAAATACCAGATACAGGTTCCTCACGCCACGGACGGGAACCGAACCCAGGTCTTTCTGACCAAAGGGCTTCCTCTGTACCGGCTGTGCTCCGGAGGCTCTGTCTCATTCCTGCAGTTCTTTATCGTTCTTCGAGTCGTTCCTTGGGTGCCTATTTGGGTTTCTTATCGTCTTCTTCTCCCTTCTACGTAGGCCTGCTGGCCTGTTACAGAGCTATCTTAAGCCCTTCTAAGTCGTACCCGTCCCGAAGATAAGGTGGCTATCCCTATGCCCCTCCCCCCGGTGTGTCCTATGACTGTAGATGCGTGTGTTCAAGAGTCATCCAAGACCGGCTAACGTGGCTATGTCTGAGAAAGATTCTTAAGCTCCTCACGCCAGCGACGGGAATCGAACCCAGGACATTCCTTTCCCAGGCATATGGTTGAGAAGCGCAAAGCTACTCGATTAACCGCGCAGAAGGGTTTCTTATCTGTTCTTTTATTTTCTATATGTTGCCTTATTAATTTGCATTTATTTGTCCATATCTTTACTTTTTCCCTCTGCTGGTGTCATGTTATCTTTATTTCCAGGCGCCATTTTCTACCCGTTCATCTCTTTGGTGATGAGCTGTTCATATTTTAGGTGGCAAATGATTTTCATTACGTGTGGGAACCCCATCCTGATTATTGGGGACCTGAACTAGTTGGGGAAAACAAATACCGCAACTGAATTCAGCAGTGCTGCACGGCTCCCGCAGTATCGAATCCCCCCCCCCCCCCAAGTGGAGTGAGAATGCGATGGCATTTTACTAATTTTTTAGTTTGCAACCTTTTGCAATTTGTCTATTTCTTGTTGTTCTTATATTGTCTTCTTCTTCTTCTCATCTTGGCCGTTTCATTTTATTTAAGGTGCTGTCTATTCAAACTTTCTCTATATCTGTCTTTCTACTCTTCTTTTTTTTTTTTTTCCCGAAGGAACATAAAATTATTTGTGTGCCCCCCCCCCCATTTGTATGCTCCTTTAATTCATATCTTTTCTTCTCAATTTTTAAAGTATGTATGCAATGATTTCTCTACATAACGTTTCACTAATTATTTATCAGTTCACTTATTTTAGTAGGCGTATCATTCTCTGTCTTTCTCTCTCTCGCATTATTCTGTCTAATTTCGCTCGCTCTAAGCGAAACTTTTGAACACATTGTATTTTCCTTTTTAACTTTAGATGGTCGCAGCCCACACTTTTAGCTGACCCGATTTTTGTTTTTCGGATGTCACAAAGTTTAGCAAAAACTGTTCCCGCAATAATAAATCACTGCAGCATTGCGATGTCTGAATTGGAGCAGGGCTTGCCTCGCCTATTAATTCGCTCTCTGTGACTACGAGTCCTTCAAGACAGCAGTAGAATGGGATTTTTTTTGGGGGGGGGGACAAAATTAGAAAGCCTCTTTCTCGTTGTGAAGTAACTCACTTCCAAAAATTTCCACGAATAACTTTCAAGAACTAAGCGAAGTGCGAATGAATAAGGTTAAACAAAAAGGGGTGCATGGGGGGGTTGAAGAGATTGTTGTTAATACGAAAATATTTTTATGTTTGTTTGTATTACACATACAACTAATCAAATATTTCCCTCCCTCTCTCTATCACACAACACATATTTAAGCGTTAACTTGGAACATGCTTTTAAAAATGAGTAATTTAATTATTTTTCAAATTACACGTAATCGACGTAGCATTGGAGATAAAAAGGTTTTCGTCAGATACTGAAAAACATTGAATGAAGTCGAGTAGAAAAGAAACGGATTCATTCCTTAGGATAGGGTAGGGTATGGTAGGGTAGGGTAGCGCTATCTTGCAAGTGAGTAGGGTTTCGGGTTATACAGAAGAGCCCGATGAAATAACTGAGATGTCGCAATGCTATAATACGGTCCACAAAAAGGCATTTAAGAGGAAAGGACAAAAATGGCACTATCGCTCATTTTATTATCTATTGAGTTGGCGCGCGTAAACAACAAACTTGTATGAGTTTCAGGGATCCTTTCCAATCAGGATAACATGGCCTTTGCATTAGCATCGCCACGAAACCTACACCAGTTGTCACTCGGCTGTATTTACATAGAACAGAATCGTTTTTGACACTCGCGACACTTGCAGTTACATCACAGACACCAGCGATTCCCATTTCGCAATTAATAAGCATCTATTTCTTCTTGCTAGCGTAGTCAATTAAACCCCAGGGCGCTGCAGCCACCAAGTCACTAACACGTTTATAGAGATTTTAAATTTGCGAGGTTGCTTAATGTAAAATAGAATATAAAAAGGAAAAAAAAAATTACGTGATTGGATTTAGAAAGTTGTGTTTTATTCGTGTGGAATAACAGATCAAATACCCCACTTATATTTCCAGGTTCCTGCTCTATTCTACAGCAAGGAATATCCGCATTTATTCTTGCGATGAGCTTCAAATGTGTGCCTGCAGTTCAGTGGGGGGATGTTATTCTATTTGGTACCAGTTTTGCACGATCTTCAGAAACGGTTTCGTCCCATTCTACCAGCGATAAACCCTGTGTGTCTTTTTCGACTCATAATCTTTTTCTTTCATCTGGAAAAACAGCATACAATAAATACGTTGTCCTCATAGCCTTTGAAGTCCAGCTTCTCCGCTGGAATTCAAGCAATACTTGTACTTTGTGTTGACGTTGGTACTTTTCTTAACTCCCAGAGTGGAGATCATTCTAAAGCCGTACAGGTGAGGTCGCTCTGCTTCGGAGAAAAACAAAACAAAACCAAAACTTCACTTACGACGTTTGATTTGTTACTTCTAAGATGTACTTAGAGATTGTATGCGTTTGTAACTTGGACAGCTCTTCATGAAACGTTTAAAATATATCTTTCTATTTTATTCGTTGCTCTTTCAGCTGTGATATTTTCATTCTTCAGCTACGTCTGCTTACATTTCATTTATGTAAATCTACTGGCGTCTCTTTACTCTCCTCGTGGATCAATAAGCAATATACTCGTATTACTGAAATCCAAAGTTGATTTGGCATTGTCAACTTAAAGCTTCTTATTGACTTTCATGATGTATTAGATGAACAGTGAAGAAAGTGATGCATCTCTTTTACGGCGTAACAACGGAGTTGCCTTACGGACGCTTTTCGTGGTTTTGCATCTCGGGTTACCATGGGCTAAAATTGGGTCGAGTTGAGCTTCAAGTCCTTCCACAACAGGGAATTAATGTATGCGCATCAAAATAATTTAACATAGTTCTCTCTGAATACACGTTAAATACCAATTTCAGTCATATTTTCTGCGTGTATTGTAATTTTTCTCCGGTCTGTTAACGTCCACTCAAATAAAACGAGATGGCGGGAACAAGAACAGGTCAGCTGATGCTTTCAAGTTAACTCAACATCTTTTTCGAAGATTTCAAGAATTGAGAAAATGCATGGAACTGTAAGCTGTCTTGTTTGTTTTGACCCTGGTGGAATTCGCTGGCTTCAGACCCTTCAACAAGATAAACAGTTCCTGGAATATTGTCGATATTTATTCGGTTGCATTCCCAGATTGGAAAAGAGAGAGAGAGAGAGAGAGAGAGAGAGAGAGAGAAAAGCCCGGGATGAATCGAATACATCGCTATGGGCAGGTCAAACACAGAATGCACATTTTACTTATTATTTTTTAATTAATTATTTTAAGTTAATATCTGCCAAAAGTACTTTAGTTGTTGATTCATTCCACGTGCTGCGGTGTCTGTTGTTGTTGTTGTTGTTATTATTATTATTATTATTATTGGTTATTGTTAAATTTTACTGCAAATTTAGCAGCTATGAACATTTTGGTATTGTCATAGATTATTATTTACTGTTGATTATCGATAGTTAATATCACGGTGATTACTACGACATTACGACATTAACTACGCTAACATGTCATTGGTAGCAATAAACAAGATCGGATTGGCTTATTCTGCATACGTAAAAATCACTGCTTTCAAAATATGAAAAATGAATTAAGGATGGAGTGGAAGGAAGAAAGGAGGATTGTGGATAAACAAGGGGGGAGGAGGAGAAATTTGATTTTGGATATATTTTGTGTGACCTCAGTAGTGCTAGTTCAGCATATGGCTCACCTTCATCCAGTTTTAATTTTATTGAAATGAATAATTAAAATTAGAAATAGAAGCACGACTTTAAAATTCTTAATATTAACTTGCGATGTACGCACAACAACGAAACTGCAAAGTGCAATTATTTATTTACGCATTCGCTGCAGAAGATGAAATCCGAGCTGAAAAGTAAAGCAGTGAGCTACAAAATATTTACAGTTTGAATTCCAGGGATGGATGTGATCGTTACTGGTTTATTATTAATTTAATCGTGACCTCATGCAGCACGAGTTCCGTTAGCATCCGTACAGCAGAAAAATCATTTCAAGTATTAATTAGATGTAATGCAAGGTAAATAATGGAGCAGGAATTGAATGCTAATATTAAACAAACAAAGACAAAATCACTGCTCAGGTGGATCACTTGATGTTGTTAGAAGCGAACGCTATCAAAACCATTTATTTATCTCACTAAATCGATTGTAACCTACTTATAGATTGTTGCCAACTTCTTATTTTTGGGCTTTTCACAAGTGAATTAAAGATTTCTGATGCTTGCAATATGTAATTGCGGAGAAATATTACTTTTTTTAATGCGAAGTTTCAGAACAGCGTGCTGATTTATTAATACCATTAAACCAATGTTCACTTCGATGTGAAAAAGAGGCGTTGATTATAAAAGTATAACCGTTCGATACTCAAAAGGCTTACGATAGAATTATTAACTGTAGATTGGTTGCAGCATAGATTTTTCGTAATATTCTGTTCTGCAAATTTTCTAATCCCGAGGATATTTCTGTAATCCCCCCCCCCTCTTACCCTTGGCTATAGCTTGCTTATATTGAATTCCTGAGTATATTACATGATGCACTGCGAGCACTGGTGAGACACGTTCAACGTTATTTATGCATCTGTAATTTTTATTTATGCATCTTAATTTGTTAGTAATAGATTAGATATGATTTCGCCATTCCAAATTATGGTCCACATGTGAACGCCATGTACGATTCCTTGTGTATACATCCAGCTGCTTTCGTCAGCGAAATGGGTTGAACCGCGAAACAGTCAGCTATTGGAAAACTCGGTGTTATTATTGAAGATCGGCTCTGTCAGCATGAAAAACACTAACACAAAACAACGACTAAAAGCAGAATAAAAAAAGTTCGTAATAGGCTTTTGTTTTGGGTACATAACATCTTATAATTGTTGTTTGAATTAGTATAGTGATTCATGAAAGGAACGAGCTACGTATAGCATTCAACAGCAACCACAAATGTACGTGTTTCATCTTAAATCAAAGCTCATTTCTAGCAGAGTGATGTGGGCTAATTGAAATTTATCCATATTACAGATTGTAATTAAGCAATGAAACGACCGCGTGCTTATGATCCCACAGAAGGTTTAAACTAAGGAAAACGTATGGGAGTGTTTTCGAGTCATATGAAGGTAGGAGAACGCCAAGAAAGGCTCGTTCTTACTGGATTCTAAACAGAGTAGGCGATGAATAACAGAAACACAGAAATGTTTTGGGAAATTACGGAGAAAATATCAAGGCTAATAATAATGGGTCTTATGATAATAATAAATCACAACAAGTAAACAATAAATCATAGAATAGGTTTAGGTTGGTCTGTAATAGGAAAGCTAAATAAAGTTTGGAACAGTAATTAAATAAGTAAACAGCTGAAACTAAAAATATACAACTCAATGGTACTGCCTGTGGTCCTCTACGGAGAAGAAAGTTGGATAACAAAGAAAAAAAAAGAAATAAAATTAAAGGCGTTTGAATCCAAATGCTTACGAAAAATAAACCAAACTAAACGGACTGAGAAAAAGATCAATCAAATAGTAAGGGATGAACTAAATTACAAAAATCGAATATTAGACGAACTAAATAAAAAGAAATTAAAATGGTATGGGCATGCAAATAGAATGAATCAACAGAGATTACCTTACATTAGCCTACAGGGACGGAAACCACCAAACGGACAAAGGGATTATCATAAATACCAGGATGAGACCAAGGATAAGCTGAATCACTAATATCAAGAAAGCTGCTAAGTTCAACAGCCTTTAAGATCTTTCAAGAAAGACTTTATCAAGAAACAGAAGAGTGGAGGAGATGGACTCATGAAGTACTCAACCCGTCTTGACGGAAGAGAATCAGTCAATAATAATTGAAGATTCCTAAAAATGCAGAGAAGAGAATGTAAGAAAGTTATGCTATATGTAAAAGTAGAGAAACAAAAACTATGAGGAAGATTGATAAAAAAATATGAACGATAAATCAGAAAGGCAGGAAAATATTCCTGTGGCTTTTTGAGAAGGATGCAAGCGAAAAAAAAAAAGAGTTCCGCAAAAGAAATCAGAGATGAGAAAGATGGCACAAGATAAAGATAGAGATCGTACAGTTATTGGGAAAAACTGTTAAATGAAACTGACAGAAGAACAGAGCATTCAAGGGAAATGCAATCAATAGTTATCAATACTTCAGGTAGAAAAACCATCGGAAAATTGAACCGTCGAAATTCAGGTGGAGTACGTGACATTCGACCAGAATTGTTCAGATAGTGAAACTTAAATCCCATTTGGAGAAGAATACGTATTTTTATTTTTTTTATTTTTTTTATTTCTATCAGAAAATTTGGGTTCGACTTCCATTCATAAAGTAAGGAAAGCAACATAGGCGGGGTTTATGGTAAATGCGTGGACTTTTTATTTTAATGCCGGCATCAGATTTTTATAACGTCTTTGGAAATATCAAACGAAAAGGCGATGGAATAGGCTGAAGTTTACTGAATGATTCGAACTTCAATATAAATTTTACTTTGTTCATTACATTATTGTACTGGTCCGAGTCCCGATAAGTTTAAAATGCATTTAGAATTGGAGGGGGTTTCTACAAGATAAATCTGTTGTGCATCAAAAAGAAAAAGACATGGAATGAAAGGTTGGTTCTATTTCAAAATGAAAAGCGAAGATCGTTTCATAAATATCGTATTCCGAAGCGAAGCCCACAGAAAATATAACGAACGGTTTTATCCATATGAAAAAAATTTACGAATGTTGGTTTTGATTTTTCTACCCTGTGCAACTCCAAACGGAAGAATCCACACTTCAATAGGGCGAGGTTCTCATTTTCTGTTATAGACTCAAGACCGTTTAGAATCAGTGAAGCTTGAACAGAAGAGTATTCCCAGTTGTGAAAACACTATGCTAGCAATTAAAAGCGAATAAACAGTACACGAATAAAGATGGATGGTTGCTTACATATTCGTGGCACAAACTGAGGATGGTTAAGAGGATTTCAGCTGGCTTGTTTGGCCGAGTGGTTAGCGTATCCGCTCTCCAGCCAAGAGGCTGCGGGTTCGAATCCCGCTTAGGTATGGATGCTTGTGATTGTCTTCCATCCTCATACATTCAATCACTCAAATATAGATACACTCTCCCAACATGGACTGGTTCACCACGGGAGTAGTAGACCCAACCCTCCCTCAATGGGAGAGGCCTTCATCCTGTGGTGGGTAGAAAAAAAAAAAGGCCGTTCATCATCACACTGCGTAATTCGGAAGGAATGGTCGGAAGGTCGAAATATTGAAGATTGGAGTCGAGCTGTCATAGTTCCCATCTATGAAAACGGAAATAAAACTGAATGTGAGAATTACAGAGGTATTTTATTTTTCTACTTTTTTTTTTTACTTTCACGCCCATTATTTGAGAGATATATTTGAGGTTCGCAGACAAATTTCACCATTTAGGAATTTTTCATTTTTTCGAAAACAACCTACATGCGGTTACTATATTTTCAAACCATTCCTCAGACTACCTTTGTCGAAATACATTTCACCGAAAACTTTTGTTTGTTCTTCCTTTGATGAAAATAAAATTCCATGAACACAAGATTATAATTCAAGCGTGATTGTAATCCAGTGTGCTGTAATCCAATTCGCCAAAAAGAGACTTCGGACAGTATTTCTCGAGGAATTCTTAAAAGCGGGTCATGACGTAATCCTGTTCGGTATGTTGCCGATGATCCGTTCTTAAAAATCTAAAGAAAACTTGAGTTTTCATTCGAAAATCCCATTTTCCTTTAATCCGATAACCTTCTCAATTTCATTCCACACTCGCAGGAAAAACTTCCTTCAGTTTTGCCCACCCCTTTACTGTTTTTCTCGGAAGAAATCTCCCTTCACACGTATTCAGCTATAAACAGTAATGGTGACAACTTCCTTCTTTCTCTTCAACCTTCGTTCCGTCCATACGTAGATATCCTTTGTGGAGATGATCAACATAAAAAAGAGAATTTTCTGATTTATTCCCTTCTTTGGTACTATAGAAATATGGACATATAAATAACCCATTGATCCTTTTTTTCCCTCCCAAGTGAAAGTGTTCAGGTATTTTTCGCAACTTTCAAGGGCAAATTCTTTCATAGAACTGCAGGAAACCTTTATTAGTTTAAAATGAATACCGAAGATGTCCCTTTAGCTAATAAAGCGACGATCATCCAACCTTCCCCCATAACGCCCTTTTAAACAAGTTTAATGAGGACCATGAAAACGTGCAGAATGACTGGGAGAAAAAAGTGCCCCAGAAATTAATTAAATAAAAACAGTGATCGCAATTGGCAGCGTTCCCGGTACTGTTATGTGATATCCTGTTTCTGAATGGCCCAACTCCCCTCGTTGACAAAGTACGGAAAGATTTCTTTTTCGATATTTTTCGCTTCGTATTTCCAGGGTGATACGTTGATAACTGGTTCCACAGATGGAGGAAATGTCTCATGTTTGCAGATGTGGCGCTTTTCTTTGGCCATCTTGCTTGTAAACTCGCCAAAATCAATCCTTCATTTGCTTCCAAACTGCTTTGCTGAAGAAAAGAAAAAACAACAACCACATCATATTTTGTTACTGATATCTATCTCCACAAGAGCACGATTGAATTGTCGCCTGTACGATAGATGGCGCCAGTGATCGCAGGAATGCAGTCACGTACGTAATAGCTGTTGCATTTCACTTCGTCAGGATAATCTTGGATAACGATCAGTCTTCGGATCTTACATACAATTCAACAGCACGTGCGTTGGGATTACATCCTATTGTACTGATTATTATTAATCTTCACTGCACGGGGGGTCGTAGCTGCTACTCGAGAGTTCACCTTAATTGCTTGCAACGAATGATTTTCTCTCCTCAAGACAAAAATCTTAGCAGCTAAAAGAAGCACGAAAAACACCGTTTGAAGGTTCCTTAATTGCCATACGAAAGACCACAAATCTTCTCAGTGCACGCATAGTTCTCGTGCTGTCAGATATCCCACCAACGTACAGGAAGGCGATGCGCAAATATCAGGCAAAGTGGAGAATTTCAACCATTAAAAAATCACAACATAAATGAGTGTGTGTGTGTGCAGCCACCTGGCGGCATAAATCTAAAGATACGCATGCTTAAAAAAAAACACGAGGAAACTTACATTCAAATTTGAATGCTAATCGAAAAAGCTTTTTTTTGGGGGGGGGGTTTGCTCGATGCAGCGAGCATATTCATAGCAACATCTACTATTTCCATCCACACACACACAAACCTTTCTGCTAAGGAGATCCCGGTTGCACTTCGGCGCTGTATACGCTCCACTCCACGATGGCAACATCTGGACGCTTTTTTCTCGTAAGAGCGGCTCGCCTGTTTATTTAAGCTTCAACTTTTTCTCCAAAATTATCGTCTTAATATTCCACCGAATCCGTATCGCGCAGGAAACAAACGTTCCAAAGTTAATGATTTTTTTTGTTTACCCTCCTCCTTTTCCCTTCGAATACAAGACCATCTTTGTGATGTTCATTATTTTGTCGTTAATAGCGTCCGACATCGAATGTGCGTGCAGGTGGCGCCATCTTTTACTGGTACTTATATTTAGCACAGCGAAATGGCGTACGTGTTGCAGTATTTTTAAGAGCGTGTCTCGTTTTCATTTTTGTGAATAATTCATAAGAAAGCTGACAGAAGATCGGCGAGTGACTCGTCTGCACTTTCCCGGTGGGTGGGGAAAGAAAGGGTTTCCTTCGCCGGTTTTTTGGCGTTTTCTCAGAGGCTGCAGTAGCTTTTGTGTATTTCAGGCCATTAATTCGCGAGGAAGATTAATTTTTTTTTTTTTTTTTTTGTTGGTGCAACCAGGCGATAGCTTAATATGCACGGAATCGCAAAATAAGCAACCAACTACGTCAGCGCTCGCTGTAATTCGCACGTGCATGATAAACGAGCAGCTAAGCCATCCCCTCCTCTCCTGTCTCTTTTTATGTTTAGCTCATGTTATCCTGGTTGGTGAACATTCTCTCCTGCGCATGTGTGCATGCGCTAAGAGTATTTGCAAAGTGAGAAGGATTACGAAAATCTCTTTAACGAGTAGAATAGCCGAATACTGCACTGGAAAGTTCCCCCTCCTGTTCGCAATGAATATTATACTTGATAAGAAATAATAATCTTGTTTTAATCCTACACCCAAGCGTATTCAGTTTGTATAAAGAAGCTGTTGCTTGGCATCAGTTGTCTTACTGTCCCATAATGTAAAATCTTTATGGAAAAGGTCACACTACTCGAACCGGTTTCGGCGTTTGTTGAGGCCTTCTCAGTGGTAGTCAGACCCAAGAACGGGTCTTGCTTCTGCACTGATTCGACCTTGGTGTGACCTGGGTTTGGCCCCCACCGATGAGAATTCTACAAAGATCGAAGCCATTCTAGGCAGCGACCCTTCCCATGATGCTTTTCAATATACATGTCCATAGAGAAGTGTGTTTTGCATTATGGGATACTGAAGCATTTCAGGTGAACTCATCAGCCTCTACGTTAGAAATAAGTTGGTGGTGAAGATGGCTCACGTGCAGACTTTATTTTGCTTACACTTGGATAAAGAATTAAACAAGAAATATAATTTCTTGTTTAATTCTTTATAGAATTAAACAATAATGATAATAAAAACTTATAACTTCAGTACATTGGATTCAGTGTAACATTCACATCGTGAAGAAAGAAGAGTAACTACATTCGAAACATGAATCATGCGTCATGTAGCACGTGCTTACTAGCTTGTGTCTCAGTCGACCAGCCGACAATCTGATGTGAAAAGAATTTCATTACCCTATCTTAAACGAAACTTGGAAAACAAATAGCAAAGTTTCGGAAATTCAGTCTATACACGTCCTTCAACCACCTCGGAAACCTCTTCCTTCTTACTATCATTAAAGGATATATTACTGTTCTCTTTCCTTACCAGGTGTGTGTGTGTCTGTTAGGTAGCAACCTCAAGTCATCTTTGCCACTTTCGATAAACTGGTCGCTCTGCTTTCATCAGAATTGAACAACATCAAAACTATCTGCGTTTTTGACATCTAACAAGTTCAGCCCCGCTTTTCGTCTGTTGACACTGGTCCGCAGTTCTTTGGAACCAGACAAAGATTCTTCATTCCAGCAGGTTCGAATTCGGTCGTCTTTTCCTTGAAACATGGGATAGGCTACGAAATCTTGCGAACGTTAACCGCTCTCACTGTGTGCCAATCTTCGATTTTGGGAAGTGATTACTGTTAATTGTTCATTTTTTTTTTTCATCAACACAAACTTTCACGATTGCTCCTTTGAACTCCGATAGTGTAATCCTGCCAACTCATCTTCGACAGAGGCACGAACTAGCACGCACATGTTCGTGTCAGAGTAAAGGTGTGTCATACGAAGGCGGAGTGTGAAGCTGTTCCCTTCTGTGATCATTTGATACATACAATAAGTACACAGTCTTTCCATGGTGACGTAGAAGATATGGTCTATGTGAAAAATGAAAACAAAAATTAAACTATGAAGGACACGAACGCATGCGCATGTATATGGAAATAACTAAGAAATGCACCTAATTGTTTAACCTCTCTCCCCACACCCACACAAGCAAGCATCAACTACTAGCTAGCGAACTGTTCAATACTTTTGTTTCACTTATAATTTTTTGGGTATCGTCCACATCATCCAGTTCCAAAGTTTCTCATTTGACACGATCATCTTCGCTGTTTTTTTCATTGTGAACTATTGTATCATACTTCAATATATATATACTGTATGTATTATATATATATATATATATATATTATATATATGTAGAAAGTATTTTACCTTGGGTATATTAAATGTTAAGAATACCAAGCAATTTTTAAACCTGGTTTTACTCCATTTCCCAAGTAAGATTTATATCCAAGGTAATATCCAATTTACCCAAGGTAAAATACTTTCTACATTTATATCTCCTCCAGAGATTTTTAATTAATAAGGTTAAAACACCTTATGGCAACTTGTTTTGGTAAAATACTTTACGAGCTCTGTATTACTAAATCTTGGTATTTATAGCCTAGCTCACACTGATGAGGCCTCAATAAAGGTCGAAACCGGTCTGGGTAGTGGCCCCTTGCCTTTAATACAAAACATCATACATCCCCTTTATTGGAGATGTGTTTTGGCATTAAGGGAAAATATTAAGATTAGTGATCGGAGCTTGTTCCACGTCTACCACGAGTTGCCCTGGTCTTGCACTACCTGTAGGATCAGCTAGACTTGCATCATTTGCAGGCACAAACTTGACTTATTTGTCTGTTTGCTTACTTGGGAAATGGAGTAAAACCAGGTTTAAAAATTGCTTGGTATTCTTAACATATTATATATGTATATATATATATATATATATATATATATATATATATATATATATATATATATATATATATTATATATATATATATATATATATATATATATATATATATATATATATATATATATATATATATATATTATATACAGTATATATATAAAGGTCGAAACCGGTCTGAGTAGTGGCCCCTTGCCTTTAATGCATAACAGTATACATGTCTGCAAGGAGATGTGCCTTGCATTAACACTTTCATTGCCAAGCTGAAAATTGGAATTTCGTGTGGTGGCCAAATTTTTTTTATTTTTTTATTTAGTTAGCGACGTCAACGCGATAACGCGTGATCGGCCGTTTGGTGAGGACTCGCATCGCGCGATATCGCGTGATTGGCAATGAACGTGTTAAGGTAATACTAAGAATAGTGATCAGAGCTTATTCCACCTTTACCACGAGTCGCACTACTTCGCGAGTCACCCAGACTTGCACTACTTGCAGGCGCAAACTTGACTTTCTTGTCTGTATGATTACTTGGGAAATGGATTAAAACCAGGTTTAAAATAGCTTGGTATCTTTAACATATATTATGCCCAAGATAAAAAACATATTTCTTTCTACATATATATATATATAGCAAATAAATAACAACAGAATATCATTAGTGTTTTTCTGATACGAACAGTAAGCAGACTATTGATTCAGTCTGAAAACCATTTCTTCTGTTTTTGGGCATTTTGCAAGTTTATTTCAGCTAAGCATCCTTCCCACATTTTGAATTACGATCGCAATGCCCTTCATCCATTTTCGCTGGAGATTTTTCCTACATATGCTCTGAAAACCACTGAACACTTCTGCAAGGAAAGCGTCGTTAAATCCTGCAACCTCTTGCAAGAGGACAAAAATTTAAAACCACACAATTTTCAAGTATGTCATTTATCTACAAAGAGTCGCTTTGTCACCAGAGCAACATGAAACTGTTGCGCTGGGAAGTGTTCTGGTATGCTGTTAAAGTTTGATTTACAGTTTATTTCCTTTGTTTGGTTTGGTTTAGAGTTGTTTTTAGGTGGTTCGGAGACCGAACAACCAGTCTCTCTCTCTATCAAAATCTCATTCTTAATGTCTCCCTTCTACTCAGCTTGATGGAACCTTCCTCTGTGGCCAAGCGCTCTAAGTAAACTGCCCTTTTTTATTAGGCAATAATTCTCAAATTGGAGCCCTAACGTTGGAGCTGCATTTTCCTTGGAAAATGCCAATCCTACTTGCAAGAAGAATCGAACTGTTGATGATGTTTTATGGTTGTGTATCCTCTAGATCGTTTTAAAGAAGACACCTTAATTTTGAGGAAGCTGAGAATGCATTAAAAAGGGACAAACTTCTCTCTCTCTCTCTCTCCTCCCAATAATTTCCGGAACTTTGAAATATTTTTATTATTCAGCGATATCTTGCTCATTCACGATAATCTTTCAAATTAATCCGCTTCAGTTCTTCTTGTCACAGCACTAAATCGTCGCACAGTTGAGGAGTTGATTCCCCACCCCTTTCATTTGCGATAATTCCTAATCCATTATGAGGGAGCGAGCATCCTCTCAAAATGCATCGTGGCTACGGTTTTTGCGACCAGTACTGCAAGTTCCTTCCTCACTCTTCCTATTTTAATCAACACAACAACTCGGATTCTATGAAAAACAAGACAAAACGCAACTACAAAGTCGCTACAGGACATAAATCATTCTCTTTCTGGGAGATTAACCTCGTAGTTTGCCTTTTCCAGCGCAACACTCAGGACTGTGTGTTCTTTTAAATGAATCGATAAAGGAATGAATTCCGCATGCATTTTTTAAAATACGCAGTGTGCTGTTTCTTGCAGATAGCACAGTTTTTAGGTCCCTCTCTTTACCTTTTGATATGAATATGAATTAATTTATATATATTTTTATGGCATCCTTTTTCAGGATTTTTAAAAGCTGTTTATCTACTGATTACTTGCATCGAAAATTTCGCATATAATTTTCGATCGCGAGTGTTTAATGAAAAAAAGACAACGAAGATTTGAGAAAATTATTGCACTTAAAAGCGATTAATTACTTGGGGAATCACTGCGTTTCGGTTTATCCTTTTCTCTCCCTTGGAGCAAAAAGACAAAGTAGGAAAATAATGCAGAAATGGCTCTCTTTTACGTAACATGTGGCAGTAAGTAATCAGGACAACTACCTACCTCGCTGGTCATGATGCGCATCTAACTGATGTGGTTACCATGACAATATCCCATTCGGGAGAATTAGAAGTGAACGAAATAATTTTTCAGATATTCTGTTGCAGTTTTTAGAGTTCTGCGCTTGTAGGTGAAGCTGCAATAAAGTGTCAGTAAAATATATATATATATATATATATATATGTATATATATATATATATATATATATATATATATATATATATATATATATATATATATATATATATATATATATATATATGTATATATATATATATATATATATATATATATATATATATATATATATATATATATATATACAGGTTGATTATAAAATAACGTCAAGTGTTCAGAGCCCTCTAGCAAGTAATGTATTGGACGAAACACACCAATATTTGGTGGACGTACACAGTAGAACATGGGGATTCGATTTAACGAAAAACAATACTACCAAAAGTCGCCAACAGGGGAAATTTTGGCACTGCCAAATTAATTTTATTAGGTGTGACTAATGAATGACTAAATGACAAATGAGAGAAGCACACATCAATTTCATGATGTTTATTGTTAATTACAAATGTCCTTGATTCTCAATGCTTTTAAGAAATCCCAACAGCCAAAAGTCACAAGGATCGAGATCAGGCGATCTCTGTGGCCATGGTGTGGGAAATGCACGACTAAGGATTCTTCTGTAAGAGAAATGTTGTCGCAAAACACGCTTAACCCGAAGTCCGATGTGGGGTGGTGCACCATCCTGCATGAAGATGGTCAAATCGAGACATCCTCTTTGCTGCAGTTGTGGAACCACAAAGTTCTGTAGCACATGAAAAGGTCACTGGTCCATTTTGTCGATTTTCCTCGTAAACGTATGGATCGATGATAAAAGATACCGTAAACCCACAATTACACTGTGACTTTGGGCGAGTGGATAGGCATCTATAGACACACGTGCGGAATAGTTGCAGCCCAAATGAGACAGTTGCGTGTGTTATTGCCGTTCAAATAAAAGTCGCTTCGTCACTCCATAAAATCTGCCACGGCCATTCATCATCCACTTCCATGCGCGCTAAGAATCTCAAAGATAAGTCGGTTCGTGTGGTCGCATCACCAAGGCGCAATTCTTGAACATGACTGATTTTATAAGGGTAAAATCAGTCATGATTTTACCCTTATAAAAAAGAGTGCTAATTTCTTTTAAATATTCACAAAACAAACTGCCCACTCAGACCTATAGTTGAAGGCATGCACTCGCCTACCTACAACGTCTCCAAATATCTCGCCAGTTTTCTAAGATGTATTTCTGGAATTTCCTCTTCACATATTAGAAACTCTGCAGATTTTGTTTCGAAAATCAAGGATATCAAACTTCAAGAAACAGACCTAATGGCAAGTTTCGATATTGTTTCAATCTTTACCTGCTCAATAAGTCCTCGATCTTCTCAAGAACAAATTATCAAAAAAAACTCTGCTTTACTCTCCCATTGCATAAAGTCAGGATACTTCAAGTATGAAAATAAGATCTACTTACAAAACTCAGGTCTGGCTATGGGCAGCCCATTCATTCCGATTCTCGCAGATATATTTCTCGAAGATTTTGAAGAAAAAGCTATTAAGTCCTTCCACCTTAAACCAAAATTTTGGTATCGCTATATTGATGATATTTTCCTCATCTGGGAAGATGGTGTCAACAACCTCAATTTATTTTTAGACCACCTAAACAACTGTCATGAAAAAATCTCTTTTACCTTCGAACTGGAACGCGATGACTGCCTCCCCTTTCTAGACCTGAAACTTACCAAATGTGCTGAGAGTATTAAAATCTCAATTTTTAGAAAGCCTACTCATACTGATGGATGCCTTCATGCTTCCTCCCATCACTATCCCCCACAAAAATTTGGCAGTATTTCTACCTTAGCACACAGGGCCAAATCTTTACTTACAGAAGAAGCTGAAATTGAAAATGAACTCCTTTCTCTTAAAACAACTTTTATTAATAATGGTTTCTCTCCTTAGAAAATTGACAAATTTCTTTCCCCCAGTCACTCAACTACTTCTGAAGATCCCTCTTCCCCAAGAGCCTTCATCTCCTTGCCTTACATCAGCTCTCTTTCACCAAAACTGGCAAACATTCTCAAGAAGTTTAACTTCAGAACTTGCTTCACTACGCTCCCAAACCAAAATTTCGTTCAATACTTAGTAAACCAAAGGAGAAACATCTTCCAACTCAATTTCCAGGAGTGTACAAGATTTTATGTGATTGTGGAAAGCCATACTACCGCCGGACTACTAAATCCATCCTTTTACGTATGGAAGAACACCGCACTATAACAATACTAGAGTCAGCGCTCTCTCTAGCCACGTTCTCTTTTGAGTTAACTCAGACGAAGGCCGCCAACACATTGTGAACTGGACTCAAACTTCTAACATCCATGTGTGCTATGATGAGCTCGAGAGAAAGATTGTCGAATCTAGAGAAATATCTCTAGATTCTTCTTATATCAACAACAGCCTAAGTTTCAATCTCTCTGATGCACACATTGCCTCTGTTCAATACTGGCGTATACTACGCGACAGCGCGTAGTATACGTTTGTTTGGAACTCAAGCTCGCGTTTTGTTTTCAAACACGCTACATTCTTTTTGGACTTTTTCTGTTATTACAATTTGAAGTCTCTGTAATTTTTTATATACTTCTTTGATTGTGATACCTGAGGATGTTCATGTAACGAAACTAGTAAACTAGTAGTATCTTTTTAAATATATCTTGTCATCTTTTCTCTCGGTAATAGTCATTAAACCTTTTTTATAATATTCCAACCGAGTAAAAATGAATTTTGAAAATATCTACCTTCCTGATGACGAGGAATTAAATTCACTGGTCAAAGAATATCAAAAGAATCTCAGGACCATTGGATTACCCATTAACAGACTTGTATTTCTAAAAAGATGTAAGTGCAATTCTATTATTCCACGCTTCCTTAATTTTAAAGAATCGATAAAAACCGCTAGAGCTGAAAGAATTTATAGGAGAGCAAAACTAGATCTTTTATCGGAACGCATTTGTGATACCAAACTTTGTCTTGCTGCTTATTTTTCCAAGAAGACCTCTCACGAAACACGTTTTTCTCATTCTCTAGACGGTTCGTCTTGGAACCATTTAAAAGAAATTAGCACTCTTAAGGCTTCTAAAATACAGAATTTAAATAAAATAAAACTCAGTAGAAAATATGATTCTCTTAAATATAATCAGGATAGCAAAACTTCTCATTTTGACTCTACCTATCTAAAAAAAGTTGTCATCAATAAGTCTTCCCATCAATTATCTTTGGCAGAAGAAAGCATACTTGCTAAAGATCTCAACTTTGTCACTACTTCTACATCCATCCCTAGAGAACATCTCTTAACAAAGATAGAAAAGGCAGCTTCTTTATTACCAAACAAAGACGCTAACTCCCTCCGTATGGAAGCAATTTTCTCTATAAATAAAGCTAGACCTCCACCTGACAACATTTCTTACTCTGAAAGGACAGCTATCAAGTCCTTAAAAGATAATAGTAACATAGTTATCATTCCGGCAGACAAAGGGAATGCAACTGTCATCTTAAACAAGTCTGATTACCATATTAAAATCTTGGAACTTTTAAATAGTGATACCTACTCAGAAATTGCTAATGACCCTACGATGGAACTACACAATAGAACTAATAATTTATTAAAAACCACCTTAGAGTTACAAAGAAACATTCGGCTTTCTCTTCGGTCACTTCATCCCTTGATACCTCGACTGTATGGTCTCGCCAAGATTCACAAAAATAACTGCCCACTCAGACCTATAGTTGAGGGCATACACTCTCCCACTTATAATCTCTCCAAATTTCTAGCGAGTTTTCTAAGAAAACTTTCTGGAATTTACTCTTCACATATTAAAAACTCTCCAGATTTTGTTTCTAAAATCAAGGACATCAAACTTAAAAAAACAGATTTAATGGCCAGTTTTGATATTGTTTCTCTCTTTACAAATGTTCCTGCTCAAGAAGTCCTCGATCTTCTCAAGAACAAATTATCAAAAAAATTCTTTGCTCTTCTCTCCCATTGCATAAAGTCAGGATACTTCAAATATGATAAAAAGATCTACTTACAAAACTCAGGTCTGGCTATGGGCAGCCCACTCTCTCCGATTCTTGCGGATATATTTCTCAACGAATTTGAAGGAAAAGCTATTAACTCATTTCACTTTAAACCAAACGTCTGGTACTGCTATATTGATGATATTTTCCTCATCTGGGAAGATGGTGTCAATAACCTCTATTTATTTTTAGACCACCTAAACAAGTGCCACGAAAAAATCTCTTTCACCCTCGAACTGGAATCGGATGACTGTCTTCCCTTTTTAGACCTCAAACTTACCAGATGTGCTGAGAACATTAAAATCTCAATTTTTAGAAAGCCTACTCATAATGACAGATACCTTCATGCTTCCTCCCATCATTATCCCCCACAAAAATGTGGTATTATTTCCACTTTAGCCCACCGAGCCAAATCATTACTTACCGAAGAAACAGAAATTGAAAATGAACTCCGTTTTCTTAAAAAAACGTTTATTGACAATGGTTTCTCTCCAAAGAAAATTGACAAATTTCTTTCCCCCCAGGCACTCAACTACTTCTGAAGATCCCTCTTCCCCAAGAGCCTTCATCTCCTTGCCTTATATCAGCTCTCTTTCACCAAAACTGGCCAAAATTCTCAAGAAATTCAACTTCAAAACGTGCTTCACTACGCTTCCAAAACGTCGTTCATTACTTAGCAAACATAAACAGAAACATCTTCCTACTCAGTTTCCAGGAGTCTACAAGATTTTGTGTGATTGCGGAAAGCCATACTATGGACAGACTGTTAAATCCATCCTTCTAGGTTTGGATGAACACCGTAGAGATATCTCCTATAACAGGACTAGAGCTGGCGCTCTCTCTAGCCACGTTCTCTTTTCAGCTAACTTAGAAGAAGGCCGCCAACACATTGTAAACTGGACTCAAACTTCTAACATCCATGTGTGCTACGATGAACTCGAAAGAAAGATTGTTGAATCTAGGGAAATTTCTCTAGATTCCTCTCATATCAACAACAGCCTGAGTTACAATCTCTCTGACGCACACGTTGCTTCTGTTCAGTATTGGCGCACTCGCGACAGCGCGTAGTATTCGTTTGTTTGGAACTCATACTAGCATTTTTTCAAACACGCTACTGTTTTTTATACTTGTTCTGTTAGTACAATTTTAAGTCCCTGTAATTTTTTATATACTTCTTTGATTGTGATACCTGAGGATGTTCATGTAACGAAACTAGTAAACTAGTAGTATCTTTTTTAAATATATCTTGTCATCTTTTCTCTCGGTAATAGTCATTAAACCTTTTTTATGATATTCTAACAGAGTAAAAATGAATTTTGAAAAAAAAAAATATATATATATATATATACACATCTAACTGAAATCCCCATCTCCGCTATCTTTGCTGGAAAAAACTGAATTGAAATCCCATCTTGGACGCGAGAATTCTATTTTAAGACGTCTGTCACTCTCATAGGATAGTGAAGTTTTCACTTTAGAAAGCGGACAGGTTTTGATCCCCCAAAAACAACGAGAACGACTGTTGCTCCTAGTTCAAATGAATACAAAAATGCATGCCTAACTCTAAAATGGTGATACTTTTATTTATCTGGAACAATTTACGTTTTTATTCGTGACCCGAATTTATTTATATTTGCTTGTAATATTTGATTTTATTATCAACACTTCTATACAGTTGCCTTATTTGGTGTAAAAAAAAAATAAAAATCCATCTTGTAGCATTTAGGAAGGCGAAGGACGCTAGCAGCACTGTTTACCACAGTGTCATATTGCTACGTGCGCAAGCATATGCACGTCATAGTGAGATGCGAGCTATTAGCGTAATGCGGCACTGTCCGTCGCGCAGTTCCACTGTTGTTTATATGCAGTTTGCGCCAGTAGTAGAGTGTTCGTAGTGCTTAACGTGCTTACTCCGTCTCTTTAAATATTTGGACATTACAATTAAAGACATAACTTTGTTAGTTTTTATTTTAGAACATTATGACCTCAGAATTTTTAAGTAATTTTGATTTATAGTAAACTGTATAATTGTATAGATAATAAACAATATTTTTTTATGAAACAAAAAGTTTAACAGTTTAAGAGTTTATTATTAACAGTTTTTATTATTTACATCACGTATACAAATCATGCATATTATACTATTCAACTTGTATAATTCAATGTACAATATTTCACAATACAATTCAATGTACAGTACAATACTATATAATAAAATGCAAGTATTACTATCATATTCTGTTGGTACTAACACTTATTTTGGCTATTATTTTATTAGGGTTAATAAAAAAAGTTTTCTTATATATGCAAGTAGAGTAAAATACATTTCGGATTGTTTTCGTAGTTTATAATAAGTTACTGGTTTTAGTTATAAAGTAAGTTGGTTTGTGTGTTTATGTGTAACCAAGGGCCGTAGCCATGCTGGTTACTAGAGAATTAAATTAGCTCAAAACAGTCACTGAGAGTCCAGGGACCGCATCTATGAGGGCTACGTTACTAGTTATAATGATGTTAGTATATTGGTGCCTTAATTGGACATGATACGTGAGTTCCGATGGTCTCTTATACTATACGTTTAAAGTAATTGTCAACATTGTTGAGTCCCATGAGGTAGTCTCCCAATCTTTTTCTGAATGCATAAGCTGAGGTTATAGATTTGATTTCATTTGGGGGTTTAAGAAAGTGGTGTGGGAGTTCCACTTCAAATTGCTATCGATATGGAGGCCCAAGTACCTGACGGATTTTGATTTTTTGATTAAGCTATATTTACAATTTAGAGTATCCCTACATTTCCTTTCATGCCATTTTATAGTTATACTGTGGTCTAATTTGTCTGGTAATGTAAAATACATATATCTCGTTTGTCGGTATTAATGTTAAATCCGTTGTTGCTAAACCATTTACTTAGTTTTAACATATCGCTATTAATCCGATTTTTTAGATTTTCAAGGGTTGTTTCGGTGTATACTAAAGCCGTATCGTCAGCAAAGGATATCATTTTGCCAAAAAGTTTGTATTTACATAGATTATTAACATATATTATGAATAGGATGGGCCTTAGTACCGACCCTTGTGGGACTCCGTATTTTTTTATGTTTGTTGAGCTTTTAAATATATCATAGCTGGTATATTGCTTTCTATTATTCAGATAGCATCTAAACCAGTCATTGATAATTCCTCTAATGCCGTATTTGGACATTTTCAGTTGCAAAAGATCATGATGAATACAGTCGAGTGCTTTAGATATATCAAAAAAAAAAAAAAAACAGCTGCTGTGTGCAATCCTTCATTTATTCCATTATAGACCTATACAACGCTTTTATAGCGTTATGTAGTTTAATATATAGCGCTTTTTCAGTATTGCATCCGGATCTGAACCCATATTGATTAGCTGCCTAAAAGGATATGTATTTAAATAGCTATTTAAGCGTTTTTGTTATCAGGATTTCGATAACCTTTGAGATTATGGATAGTATAGATATTGGCCTTTAATTTTTTTATTTCGTTTCTGTTACCTCCTTTAAATAGCGGTACAACTGAAGTAGTCTTTAGGTGTTCTATAAATTTACCACCTTCAAAGGATTTATTAATGATATTTGTGAAGAATTGTAATTATGTTTAATAATAATGTTTAGTTTTTTAACATTTCTGTTGTCACATCCCACTTTTTTAAATCCGATTACTACGCTCTTTACTTCATCATCGTTTACTGCGTGTAGATACATGGAATTCTTAATCCACGGAAGGTGACTCACGTACCTTGTCCTTTCTGTAGGGTCGAATACACAACTGCCATAGTGGATAAAGTGGTTGTTCATTTTGTTAAGTACATCAGTGATGTCATTGCCCCCCTGGGAATTCTCGTGTTTTGTGCTTTGTGTTACCTATTATCATATTTACCAACCTCCATTCTTTACTTTTATCATTGTTACAAGAAAGAAATTTCGATAGCAGATAATGTTCTCTTGCCTGTTTTATTTTTTCCTTTAGATGTTTGGCGAAATTTTTTATAGTCGTATTCAAACATACAATAGTGGGGATTTTTCCTATGCTTATGATAGAGCTTCTCTTTTGTCCTAATCAAAATTTTAGTTCGTCTGTTATCCAGTGAGTGTGAACGTCCTTTTTTGTAGTAACTGTTTTGTGATATTGCGATTTACTGTCTGCATATTTAATCATTGATAAATTCTTCGTATAACTGATTTGTGTCTAATAAGTCGGTTTGTGGCAGTTGACAATGTTTTATGTAGCTCTCAAATTTATTATAATTGGTACCAATTTCAAATTTTTTATGACTACCTGTTGTTATATCGTTATGTCGTTGCTCTTAGTACTTTTCTCTATATTCTACTTCTATTATGTTTTGCCTTACTATACTGTGATCAACTCTCTTCTAATTCAATATTATCTTTAACACTCAATTCAATTTGCATCTATCGCTCTCTATATTCTACTCAATCTATAATTTGGGCCGTTTCTTACACCAGTCACGTGTATTCCTTAAATATTAGAGGCTTTATCTTAGTTAGGAACAAAGCCCTTAATTCTATTATCTGAGACTGTCTCGTGATGATCAAATATTGGCACATTTATTTTTTGAAGCTGCGTCAGCCAATATCCTAGGATAGATGAGACTCTTATCCAAGGTGACCTTCTCAGAATAATACACAGCGGTGAAAGTTCTAGCACTTATACTCATATATAATCGAATTCAATTCACCTATATCAAACTTAGTATGCAGTCGTGGCTCATAAAGCTCCACTATACTTCTATATCCCCATCGCTTTGGTTCAGTTTTATGGGTGGTAATTTGAATTCATATCTCAGGCTAATATCAGGTATAAAATACAAAACATGTTTATCGAGGTCTAAAATTCATATACAAGGAATGCACCAAACACATGGTTATTTCAACTTCATCCTAAGTAAAATAATTAGATAACACTGCTAAATACCCTTGAACACGAATAATAACTCGCTCTACTGAATTGCTCATTAAAATACAAAATTGCTAGTTTATAATTGTATCCCCTCAATCATTTCTAAGTTACTTAATATTTCTCACATTTATCATTGTTATATCATATACAATCTCCTTCGCGGACATTTCCTTCCAGTTGGGATAAGTCACCGCCAAATATGGTAATTTCTTAAACGTTCACTATCAAATGTCCACACTCTAAATTACATGTTGTCCACTCATTTCTTTAACTGGAAACAAAAAAATTCTCTACTTTACCATCCCCTGGAATGATTATCTGGTCCATTCACTGCGTTGTCTAGACATCTCGATCTTTCAACTGGCTTTCGCCCACGTGGTCACTTACGATGATCGCACGATATGGTCGCTATGGCCGAAACGATACGGCGATGTGCCGCCCTGGTCTCGCTCCGTTACCGCTTCCAGTTTTCAGCATTGCCGGTTCTTGCTCAGCTGCTCTGCTATGAAGGGTTAGTTAGCTAGGACACTCGATCTACGGGAGACGACGCATAACTTCTGCGCCCGATCCGGAACCACCCAGCTGGCGGGAGAGAGCCAACGTCCACGAAAAAACAGGTAAAAGGAACCAAAAATCCCCCAGAGAGGGGGGGGGGAACCCCTTTTATACCACCTCGTTTGGTGCCCTCTCTCCCTTACGTTTTTCCGCAGGGCACGCATCTTCCGCGAGTGGCGTCTTCCGAGAACGCGTTCGAGCTTCATCTTCCATATAATTTCTCTCTGCCTTAGGCCATAAGTTGACTGGGTGGCTAAGACGTGACCTTTAGACTTTAGCTTACACTCAATTAATTCACATACACTGCATAATTTATTCTATTTTAACTACAATTTTATGCAAAATTCCTTTCATGACTTTGTGTAAACAGGATTAATTTCACATTTCTAAATCAACTTTCTTTCAGCTCTAATGTATGTGTATTTACTTTCTTGCCCAAGTACAAGTTTCTCATTGTTTACATTTTTGACTGGTTAGATTCTGAATGAATTAATTCCTTTCCAAATTTGATCATTCAGGATAACACACTGTGCAGCTCATGTCAACGCTATTAGGTATGGATAGTTTCAAAAGTATCGAATGGTGAGCTGTTAATTTAATAATGTAGATTGCAGTGGATACCTCATAGGCCATTCTGTTTCTTATGAATATAATATAATATATATTATATATTATAATCATAATATATAATATATATTATGATCACACATTCAAATTTTCAAAAAAATAGATAATATATTTTTATATCCTTCAGTTTTACTGTTATTGTTTCTTATAAAGGTACAAATTTATATCCCCCACTAATATGACATTGTGGTGTTTTAAGATTTTTAGGACATTATTTAGCTCTGATAGAAAGATATCAACTGGGCCATCGTGTGCATGGTATATAGCAATATATCTATATTCATTGCTGTGTCGTAAATCATTAAAGTTTCAGCCCTTTACAATTTTAATTCCAGTCTGTGAATTTTATAAATATTTTTTCTAGCATATAGAATTAATCCACCTGAACGATTATAGTCGCGACAATCACAATACGTGTCGTAATCTGCGAGAGAATAACGATCAACCTCAAGTAGTTTGATCCATGTTTCACGTAAGACTAGTACATCTATATATGATCGGATCTCTGTAAAAAGTAACAATAAATTATCAAAATTTGACCTTCTCGATCTAATATTGACATGATATATGTTGAAATTCTTGGATGAGTTTGTAGTAGTGACAAAAATGGTTTTAACAGAGGTTAGATTATATAGATTTTTACAGTTTACAGGTGTATCAGAATCTAAGCTATTCATGTCAAATCCTAAATCCATTAGGTTTTCATTGCTCCAGTTATTCATAGGTAACATTTAGATTTTCTTTGTTTGAGTTCGTTGAGGTCGTCGGTGTTTTCATCCGTATCACTTTAGTGTTGTCGTTCTTTCTCGTGAATAGTTTAACATCTCTTACTCATACATATTTGACGGCTCCACTTGCTCTCTTTTGTTTTGCTTCATAAAAAATTTGTTATTGAGTTTGGTCAAGTGTTCGTTTATGTAGACAGGAACAGGTTTTAACTGTTCATCAAATTGTTGAGCTGTAATCTTGAGTTTTCTTACCTCCGTCATCCATTTATTTTTAGTATTCTTGCTTTCTAGCTGAATAATAACTGACTTGATGTCTATTTTTCTGTTGGTGGGTATTCTCAGGACGTGCACGATATCGTCTCTTTTTTTTACTCCAAGTAGATTCACCAGTTTTTCAGTTATAGTATGCAAATTTTCATTCCGAGCTTCTGGTAGACCGTTCAATTCGATATTGTTTAATCTGGAGCACTGATGAATTTCATTAACTTCCCATTTCAGTTCGTTCATTTGAGCTTTTATTTGAGTATTTTATTTTCGCTTGTTAGTTCTGTGTTTTTAGTGCGCAGATCCTTAATTAGCTGCTCATTGCATTCGGCTTTGTTCTTAAGATCTTGAATGCATGCAAAATTATACTCCAGCGATGCCTTCAAATCCTTTATTTCAGCTTGAAATAGAGTTTCCATTTCCCTTCTTATCGCGGAGTTATCGACTTTAATTTCTACTTTGATGGCATTTAGGTCTTCTAAGATCTGTTCCCTGAAGTTTCTTAAGAAAACCATAACGTCAGCTTCTCCGTCATCTTTGTTTACTGCCTTAGTTAAATCTAAACCGTCGCTGCTTCTATTTAGTGTAGTTTGAGTATTAAGGGCTTTTTTGGGAGAAGTATTAATACAAATCTGACATTTCAATTTTAATTTCTTCTCCTTAGACATTTTACGAAATTTAGATTCCGTTACTCCCATACATACAGAATGATAATATTCGCGGCATTCCAAATAACATTCAAAAATGCTTCATTTGCATCTATCTTAAATTTACAGCTTTTACAGTTGGCTATGGACATATCTCGGCTGTTGATCTTGAAGGAGGATTAATAGGTAACGTCAAGGTGAGAATGGCGGTTGAAGCAGCACGTGGCTTGAATTTTTTTAAGAACTAGTAGAATATATTATCAAAACAAGAAGAATATATTTAATTTTAAGATTTTGAATTATACCAAACTGTATAATTTTATCGATAATAAACAATATTGTTTCATGTTTATTTATTTATTTATTTTTTTTTACTTTTTACCATAATTTCGATATTTTATCCAAACACGTATACGCAGCACTTACAGTGTGTATGTATATTCCAAAAGTTGCGGCACCCCCACAATTTCAAGCTACGAGTCGCCACTGTTCGTGACGGCTGTGGCTTAAAATGTGTATATATATATATATATATATATATATATATAAATGACATTAAACCGAGATAAATATTAAATTTTAATGATAATGATACAACTAGTTTCAGCCTTTTACAGCCTTCTTCAGGCATCCACTAAAGGTAGAACACAGTAATAAAAAATTGAAGTTACAAAAAACTGAGAATTACAGGCAACAATTGCAATACATAATTGACACAAAAACGTTGTATTTTTCAAGTCGTTCTATCTAACGTGCTATTGTTTGTTGTATGCGTGCTTCCAGATTCTCGTGAGCGCCAGTATTGAACAACTGCAGTATGGCTATCAGGGATGTTATAACTCAAATTGCTGTTCAAATGTTCAGGATTAAGAAGGATTTCTCTGGACTCTACGATTTTCCTTTCAAACTCATCACTACAGCGGAAAATGTTTTCGGATTTATCCCAGCAAACTGAGTGACTCTGAAGATCTTGATGACGGTTATTAGAGAAAAGAACATGACTGGATAGGGCAGATGCATGTGATATTTTATAGGAGATGTCTCTCAGTACGCAGTTCAACAGATTTGTTAGTCTGTCCAAAATAAGGAATATTACAATCGCACCACAACTTTTATACACCTGGATATTTCAGGTTGTGATGAATAGGCTTCGGATGGCTTATAAGAGAACGGGCTTTAGGGAGTGATGTTGTATTTTTTAAGGATTTTATCCAATTTATTGGAGACTGAACTAATGTAAAGTATTGAGATGCTACCTTTAAAATCAATAGTTTCCGTAGTATGCTGCCTAGGAGAATCCAGAAGAAATGTCTTAATTGTTTTTTCAGAATATCCATTTTGTTTAAAGATAAGAGAAAGGTGATTAATTTCTTTTTTGAGCTCATCTGGTTCATTTAAAAGAGAGCGTGCTCTGTGTCCTAAGGTAGAAATAGTTCCGAGCTTTTGTGGTGGAAAGTGATGAGACTGACAGTGCAGATATCTGTTGGTATGAGTGGGTTTTCTGTATATAGAGATTTTAAATTTATCAGAGCATCGTGTAAGAATTACATCCAGGAAAGGAAGGCAGTTATTTCGTTCTAGTTCGGCAGTGAATTTTATATTAGGATGCTGGTTGTTAAGATGTTGAAGAAAATCCATGACAGATGTGTGTTCGTGACTCCATATAATGAGTCAGCATAACGTTTCCAAAGTTTCAGCTTAAATGAGAAGGATGATCTGGCTTTCGTTTCAAAATCTTCCAGGAAAATGTTTGCTAGAACTGGGGATAAAGGGCTGCCCATTACTAGGCCTTGGTTTTGTTTGTAAATGCAGTCCCTATATCTGAAGTAGTCAGATTTTATACAATGCTTTAGTAAAGCAAATATCTTTTTAGACAATTTGTCCTTAAGTAATGTTAATACCTCATCAGTAGGGACATTAGTAAATAATGAGTTAATGTGAAAACTTGCTATGATATCATTTTGACTGATTGAAATATTTTTGATGTGAGAAACGAAGTCTGTGGTATTTTGATGGACTATGAAGATTTATTGGAGAAACACTTGAGGTATTCTGCAAAATGTTTCGAAAGCTTATAAGTAGGACCATCAATTCCTTCCACAATTGGGCGAAGAAGGGTGTTTTCTTTGTGTATCTTCGGAAATCCATAAATGCGTGGAATAAGAGGGTGAACAGAACGTAAAGAAAGGCGCATATTGTGAGGAAATTCAAATGTAGTTTTTAACAGATTGTTTGTGCGGTTTTGTAGTTTGAAGAATTGAATATGTAATGTCTTCAATCTGTTCTACTATCATGGATTTTCTTCAACATCTTAACAACCGGCATCCTAATATAAAATTCACTGCCGAACTAGAACGAAATAACTGCCTTCCATTCCTGGATGTAATTCTTACACGATGCTCTGATAAATTTAAAATCTCTATATACAGAAAACCAACTCATACTAACAGATATCTGCACTGTCAATCTCATCACTTTCCACCACAAAAGCTCGGAACTATTTCTACCTTAGGACACAGAGCATGGTCTCTTTTAAATGAACTAGATGAACTCCAAAAAGAAATTGAACAACTTTCTCTTATCTTTAAACAAAATGGATATTCTGAAAAAACAATTAAGACATTTCTTCTGGATCCCCCTAGGCAGCATACTACGGAAACTATTGATTATAAAGGTAGCATCTCAATACTTTACATTAGTTCAGTCTCCAATAAATTGGATAAAATCCTTAAAAAATACAACATCACTCCCTAAAGCCCGTTCTCTTATAAGCCATCCGAAGCCTATTCATCACAACCTGAAATATCCAGGTGTTTAAAAGTTGTGGTGCGATTGTAATATTCCTTATTTTGGACAGACTAACAAATCTGTTGAACTGCGTACTGAGAGACATCTCCTATAAAATATCACATGCATCTGCCCTATCCAGTCATGTTCTTTTCTCTAATAACCGTCATCAAGATCTTCAGAGTCACTCAGTTTGCTGGGATAAATCCGAAAACATTTTCCGCTGTAGTGATGAGTTTGAAAGGAAAATCGTGGAGTCCAGAGAAATCCTCCTGAATCCTGAACATCTGAACAGCAATTTGAGTTATGACATCCCTGATAGAAATACTGCAGTTGTTCAATACTGGCGCTCACGAGAATCTGGAAGCACGCATACAACAAACAATAGCACGTTAGATAGAACGACTTGAAAAATACAACGTTTTTGTGTCAATTATGTATTGCAATTGTTGCCTGTAATTCTCAGGTTTTGTAACTTTAACTTTTTATTACTGTGTTCTGCCTTTAGTGGATGCCTGAAGAAGGCTGTAAAAGGCTGTAACTAGTTGTATAGTTATCATTAAAATTTAATAGTTTATCTCGGTTTAAAGTCATTTAAAATTTATTCTGTAATATATATATATATATATATATATATATATATATAATACAGGTGAGTCCCATCATTTCAACTCCTTAAATATACTAATAGAAAACGGTCTGGAAACTATAAAAGCCAGCTTAGTAGATCTTGTGCAAGAACTCTTTGATAAACAGAACGAAGAAATAACAAAAATTCAACCGAATATGAAGATTTGCATAATAATTTGCATAATAGTTTAGCAGTGATAGAAGTGTTTCAAATGGTAAAAGACATTAAAATCAGCATTAATGCCTTAACTGACAGGCAACGCAATTTGATGAATGAGACATCCGCACTTCGTTAAGAACTTGATTCCCTAAAACTACAACATGAACATTTAAATCAACAACAACATAAAAAAGATCTTGTCATAAACAGTCTTCCTGAAACTGCACCTACAGAAAACCTCAGAGACGTAGTTTTAAAATTAGGCCGTGCAATTGCATCCCCCTACAGCTTAACGACATTCAGACCATAAATCGGATTCGTAGGAAGAGCAAATAAAAAAGGCTTGCCACGACCTGCACCAGTCATAATTCGTCTTACAAGAAAATCCACAAGAGACAATCTCCTAAAAGCCAGCAGACAGAAAAAACCAGTTGCCAGGGACTTGAACGCATTGCAAGACAATACACCAATCTTCCTATCCGAATATTTAACAACATTCAACCAGAATATGTTGAACCAAACAAGAAACGGAAAATTAGAAAAAAAACCAATTTTCGTAATCAGAGATGCCATGATATTCTTGAGGAAGTTCCAAACTTCAAAGCGGATACAAATCAAAAGCTCAGAAGACATAGAAAGACTGCCACAGTGAGAAAAGTCTCCTATTTAGTTCAAAAAGAAGACCACAACAAAAATGAATGTGAACCATCAAGACATCCATTTCTGTAGGTGCAGTTTCAGGAAGACCGTTGCTGATTTAATGTAATAACACTCGAATATATCGTCAATTTCACTTTGATCAGACCTTTCAGATCATTCATTTGACCTCCCAAACATCAGCCTATTTCCAACACACAAATCAAATCAATAAAAAATATTTAACCGGTGTCATCCTCTTATAAGCTTATTGAAAAGCTTCGAGGATGCAAGCTGAGACATTACATCTCAACCGAGATCAACAGAAAGAAAAAAAATTATTCATTACATTGAAGTGCTGTAGTTTCAGCGCTAAAATATATTAAAAGCAAAAATTGTAAAATATAACATATTGTTATATTATAAATGCTGATGAAAATGTCATCTTATTCAATTGCAGACTATGAATTACCATCCACAGTAACTGTTATTAACACATTATACAAACAAAAAAGGAAATTTATATGAAATTTGTTAAAAAAAAGTAGAACAACATGTTTTGTAAATGCATCAATATGCAATCATAATTTTAATGACAAAAATCATTGAATTAAAAAAATTATTATTATTATTATTATTTAATATATTTGGCACTGGCAATTCAGCATGAAATTACGTATCGAGGAGTATTACTTCGTATATGATGCAGATATAATCAAATCCTCATCAGTTTGCCAAAGAATCACAAGTCACATTTGAGTTCTCGTTTTGGCAGAGAGCTCGATTTGCTGTTTGTTTTTAAAGCGTTCAGTTTCCTTTCTTCCTGAGTCGGTTTGCTCCAAAATCTCAAAATACAGAAGTTATAATTATTTTCAGAACATTCATTGTCTTTGGAGTTTCTTATTTTGGCATCTATGCTGAATGTTGCAGTTGCATGCGATCTCCACTCGGTGCCGTTCAACCCATCATGAAAACCTCCCAAAGTGTCTAAGGCAGGCTGAACGGGAACCGTTTAAACTAATACACAGGGTAAAGAAGGTGGAAGCAGCACAGCTCTGAGCTCTAGTCGCTTATGACAAAAATCTTTACAGAGAGAAAAACTTGATATGAACTTTATTTTAAAGCAAAATGCTAAAGTGTGTGAAAGTGATAAAAAATAACCATAAATAGACACTGACCTGATTTATTCAAGAATTTATTGCAGGTTTTCAAATATATATCAAAGCACATCGAACTGTTCTGTGTGTGTGGTCTCATTCGCATCCATTGCGATTCATCCATTAAAACATTCGGAATGCGACGATCAAGAAATGTTGTTTCTTTCCCATTTGGTGGAACGAAAGATCTCTTTCGTTTGTTCCGATGACATCATCGAAATGTCTCTTACATTATCCTTGAAAAAGGTAGAGGTGTGCTAAGGAGTAACTGCGATGCCGCCATCAAAGGTTTGTCTCTAACAGAAATGTCAATTTATGTTCGCAAATCGTAGATATTGAAATGATGTGGAAAATTACTCTCCACAGCGAGAATTAAGTTCTGAAGATGCATGTCATTTGATGACGTGCAATTCGGTGGAACAACCCTAAGAAATGACATGCATCTTCAGAACTTAATTCTCGCTGTGGAGAGTAATTTTCCACATCATTTCAATATCTACGATTTGCGAACATAAATTGACACTTCTGTTAGAGACAAACCTTTGATGGCGGCATCGCAGTTACTCGAAAGCACTCTGCAATCGACATAAACAACTGGGAAACTGATCGGTCGGAATGGAGATGACAAGGTCCGTAGCATCGCTGTATTTAGGAAAGGTGCACCACGTATTGCAGAAGACAACGAAGAAAAGAATGTCGGGCTTATCTGGAAATACAAGTCACCTTTTTCGATGTTCGTGTTAATCACGAATTGCAGTGATTAGCGATCTTCGGAATCACCAGCACTCCAATTTCAAAAGGATAGTCACGCACTCGCTAACGAGTATCTGTCGATGATGATGACGCGAGAAATAAATAGCGATATTGAACACCAACGCGAAAATTTGCTCTTCGGCCGCAGAGAGAATGCGATTTCTCAATTGCCACCTCTTTTTGTGTAGCGTAAAGCACAAGCGTCACTTTTGAGCAAAGTTTCGATTTGTTTTGAGCCAAATATTCACTCCAGGAAGGAGCTTCTCTTTGCAATACACACAAGGATCGCTCTTCGTTCTCTGCTTGCTGAGCGAGCTTATTTATTTATCGCTTTGCGAGTGTTCTACACGGGAAGCATTACTGCCAAGTTGGAAGCGCATTTGCTGGTTTGATAAATAAACAGAAGTGCATCGGGGAGGCTAACCTCGTACACCACTCTTTTTATTTCTTTATAAAAAACAAATAAATCAAAATACTGCTTTTATTTTTAGTGATTGGATTTACTTTCGTTTCCAGACGTTTTCGTAAGTGTAAATTATTTTCATATGTGAAACGGACCTGGCTTTACCTGTAATGAAAAAAAAAACAAAAAAAAAAAAACAGGACGTTGATACACATCACGAAGAAAAATAGTTTTTCTTATGAAAGTATTGGATATTACAAAATAAAGACAAATTAAAATAACAGTAGGATGCATTGCTGAATTAATATAAGTTTATTTATATTTGTAGAATATAATGAAATGTATGAAACGATGGCAGTTTGTCACAGTTTGAAGTCTGTCAACGTGCGGAATTGATTTCAATTTCAAAAACCTTTTTGGTTCGACCGTTTCTTGATAAAAAATGCATCTTCTGACTGCGAGGTGTACGTCTGGAGTGTCACACTTTTAAATGTTTACGGAAAATAAAAACAAAATATAACTAAAGAAAACATTTCCATTTTTTCCGTCACAAATTGGATGTTACCTTCATTAAAATTCTAAAATTTTCTGAAAAGCTCGAAATTTATTTTCCGCGCATCAGAATTTTAAACAGAACCTCATTAACTACACCAGTCGCGAATGAATCGCTTTTCCTCCAGTTTACAACTCATTACTGTTTGAAAATTGTCGGAAACATTGGCTTTCGGTAGCTTTTGTGATTGCCGCCAGAAACATGCGAAGTAGTTTGAATGGGGGAGATTAAACGCACGCACGCACACAAGGCAAGGGATGAGGACGGATTCACTCGCACACATTTTCATGCTAATGAAGTTCTTTAACTGCAGAATGGAAATACTTCGCTGCTTCCGAAACGAGCGATTATTTCTTATTCGGTCCCTTAAGGAACAGACGTTCATTAGGGCTGCCGATTCTCCGTCTCTACATTGCGAAAGCGAACTGCGGAAAAATAAATTGCTCCTCATTATCGCACGTTCACCTTCAGTGTGAAAGGAACGGCACAAACTCGGAGGGCTAACAGCACCGGCGGGTTTAAATAATAACGCGATAATTGTAGGTGATCGCTTCGTTGAGGTCTAACTATCCTATCCTATTCCCTCAGCCATACGGCTGATGGGGCTGTTTTGTTGAGGGAGACGAACAACCCGAGTAACCAGGAGAAAAATCTTCTACCTCCGTATGTGGCCTGTTAACTCACCTTTAGTCGAAAGAGACCAGATAAAGGTTCCTCACACCATAGACGGGAATCGGACCCAGGTCTTTCCGACCAAAAGGTCTATACCGACTGACCTATGGAGGCTCCAGAGGTCGCACAACGGATTGTAAATATCGTCCTGAAAATTAGGTGATGTCTCAAAGGTCTGTTTGACGCAATTAACAGATTAATGATGATCACTACTGGTTTACTACTCAGTCATTTACTCAGAGTTATAACTGCGACAAGATTATGCGATTGGTAATGCCATCTGTTTGCGAAATTTCCGACAGTGGTCAGCAGTTCTCAAAACAAACACTTCAACTGAAAACGAACTTGCTTATATGATGATAAGCAGGTTACGTTTCCACTTTGGTGTTTCTAAATTAATTAATCCTTTTAAACATATTGTTGAATTATTTAATTTGTTTTATAGCATGATCGATAATTTCTAATTCCAAGTAATTTTAGATTTATTCGTTTTCTTATTTTCCTAATAATACGATGAATCCATTTTTTCTTTAACATAACTGTTTCTATCGCGATATTCACGCAGATTTTTATATCGATATGATTACAATTTAAAGTTATTACACGAACACACACGCATATACACAGAGAGCATAATGATCTTGCTCCTCTGCCTTTCTAAGATAAAGAGAGCCTAAAGATTCAGTGATGTCGCAGCTGATAATAAATATCCAGTCAAAACGCTATTGAGTTGACGCATTTTAGTTAAAATTCGATGGCACACCAGATAGGCTTAACGACATCAAGCCGCGTTACCCGATGAAAATCGATATTCAAATTGGGTGCCTGCCAGAGGCAAGCACGACTTTGTTGCGGGTGAGTTTCTCCAGAGGAAGATCGACTTGCTTTAGATTACGACGGAATAAATGTTCGGTGTGTCTGATTCGAAGAACCCCCAAAGAGAAATGAAAGAAAACAAAACTAAATTTCATCTGGTTATTCAAGTGCGCCTTCTCAAATATTTATATTTTTATGAAACTATGAAAAAAAAAAAAAAAAAATTACAGCTTCACTTTGACGCATGCGCGTGTCAGTGAGTTTGTGGATTTCCATGTTTTAAATCCGAATATTTATAATAGGAATTCCGTCCTAATTCTATCTTCGGTTTTATGTAAGAAGGCAGAACAAATGAGTTCTCACTAGGGCTGGCAACAAAACGTTTCGAGAAGAGCTTGACTTCTTGAATTTTGATGAACAGCGAAATTCGATGTGCGAAGAGTAATTAGCGCAAATGAATTGACGTTGCTCAGAATTTTATTTGAGAAAAATAAAAGAACACCACGTACTCAGCATGGATGATGTAATGAAAAAAAAAAATGTTTTGTCTGAGAAATGGGGAAGGGGAGGGTTTCCTCTGAATACAAAAGGAAAAATAATTAAATAAGCAATAAAGTGAATTAAAAGTGCAATCGGAGAGATCTCAGAATGCCTTTGAAGATTAGAAGATCCTTTCAAAACCAACGCGACAAACTGAATTGCTCTTAAAAACTCAGTAAACAAACGAGGAAATGTTATAAGAGAAACGCGTCCCCCAGTTAGGGAAACAAATTGAAAAGACTTCTTAGGGGACCGTTTTCACTTTTGAAAAGCGTTGGCAGCTTCGGAAAGGAGATGAGAGAGAAGAAGAAATAAATTCGCCCTCATCTTTAGTCCCTGAGTACGAAAGGCTCACCAATGAAATTAAAAACACACCAACATGATTTTGCCCTTAATCAAGACGTCCAAATAGACTACCGCTCCCTCTACACCTCACCCCATTCGTTATCCGATCGTTAATATTCTGTGACGAGCGGGCGTAAGAGATTCCGGGTCGTATATTAAGGGAGAATTTTGCTGCCATCGCAGGCAGCAGTGAAAAATCTCCGTCCTCTTCTCTCTGCGCTCATCCGAGAACGAGAAACATTCATCACACTCGTCGCCTCGCCAAGAATCATTCTTTCTTCTGCGAGGAGGAACGACGCTAGAACGCGCAGCTGTGTGTATTTTAGCTTAGTTGTCACGTTAGGAGGCATCGACCGAATTGTGGACGATGCGCGATATTGACTTTTGAAATGAATTGTGCGAAGGATCTGTCGAACATCTTGTTCTGGCTTCGGAATGATCCCGTGGCAACCAAGACAAGCCTCTGAAGCACAATCTTTGGGCTTGTCGACTTTTGAGCTTTTCATTGACGGGCGCACAGTCGACAGACTGTGCGCCCGTCAATGAAAATTACAAAAAGACATCTCAGGACGAGCAGCGAAAGTCCAATCATTATTACTTGGCGCTTTTAAGTTCACACACTGCTTTAGAAAAAGACAGAAAAAATCTAAAGATAAATGGTTTGTACAGTCAGAGTGCAAGTTGGCCAAATTAGATGGCGCTTGGATAAAGTCAATCTCCCGCTGACATGCGCATTTGTGATCGACCACCACCCGATCAACGAAATCCGAAAGTTGCTCAAAAGATTTCCATTTTTGGAGAAGCAGGAGTTTCTGACGAAACGTTTTCTTGGGTTTCTGACGAAAGCCAGAAATCGACTGAATTGACACGAAATTGAATGTAAAATGAACGCCATTAAACCCATGAGAAAGAGAGAGAGAGAGAGTGATGCAAATAGAAATCACGAAGCTCTTCCGGATAACAAATGCTGACTTGTTGTTTGCAGATAAAACCCAAGCCAATAAGAGTGTATTCTTTTGTTAATTTGCGTGTGTTCTTATAATACATTTGTCTGTGTTAGAAGGATGAAAATACTATTTTCATGGAGGAATCTCTTCTAGCTCCTTATTTTGACTCCTTTAGATGAAAAGTTCATGGTAAGGTTCTTCGCTTCCTACACGGAATTCGAACCCAAGTATTTACAACCGAATGGTATCGCCACTTAGGTGTTATTGGCACGCAGCAAGAGCCAATTAGTTAAAATAGTTAGCAGTTTTGGAAAAGAAGGAATCAAATACGACTGTGGTCCATGTTAATAACAGAACAAGATCCTTATTTAGGTTATCGTACTCCCTGGTTGTTTACAGGAACTGTTTAACCTTCAAGAAAGTATTTTAAGCAGGAAACAGCTGCTTTAGAGGAATGCGGAAAGTATAATTAATGAAACTCACGAATGAGCTAATGGTGAAAAGTAATAATACGGATAAAAGCAGAGATCTGACAGACTCATTTTGTAATTATGAATATTAAACTCGTATAAGTTGCAGACAAAGTGACAAGAAAGGTAAAAAGATGGACTATGTTGTTAGTCTTTACTAGAAATATTCTGTTCTGTTTAATGTCAGTTCTGATCCTGTTATTCAGTATGTTTCGGGTGATATGGAAGTTAACATTTAAGGGAATATTACAAAACAGGTGGCAGTTATAAATTCTGTGAAATTCTTCGCAAATAGATTGCATTCCTACAAAAGGCTGGGCATTTAATCGATCTAAAAACGGCTGTTAAGGAGTCGTTTTTGGATCGGTATTTAGATCGGCCAAACATCCATCTGAAGATAGATCGCCGATCAGCTGAAAATTGAAGTGTTCCAATAAGTGTCTAATACTTGGGCACTTCAGTTGCCAGTTAATCTGCGATTGTTCTTTGGATTTCGGCTCATTAGTAGATTCTGTATTAACAGCTACTGGGTCTGCCTCCCACTGATGAGACCTGAATAAAGGTCAAAACTGGTCTGGGTAGTGGCCCTTCCCTTAATGCATAGCAGTATACATGTCCGCAAGGAGATGTGCTTTGCATTATGGGAGATACTGAGACAAGGAGTGATGAGGGCTTGGACTATCTTTACCACGAGTTGCCTCAGTCCTGAAGATACTTCAGGCGCAAACGTTGTTTGCTTACACTTGGATAAAGGATTAAACTAAATTTATTACAGTCTAACCAAGTACAAAAAAAAAAAAACTTCTAACATAAAGATAACACTAATTATGATTTTAGAGCGATAAAGGAAGTTGTACATATAGCAGAATATTTTCAACTGTAAAACTGATTAGAAACAAAAGGCTTAAAACAGAATTAATCGGAGAACTTCACTTTTTTAAAAAAAGAAAACAATCTGGGGCAACCACAGACCTCTGGAAAATTTCTCTCAGTTATTATGGTTGTGAAAAGATTTGGGATGTGAAATAAAATATGATTTAATCTTTCGATCAATGTTTGTTAGGAAAGGCGTCATCAACTTCTGTATTAAAAGATGCGTAGTTTCAGAGAATCTCATCTCTTAAACTACGCATATTTAATACACTTCCCTTCATTTATTTTTGCATTTTCCCGACAATGTCACAGTGGAAATTTGTATTGGAGGAAACTGGGGTTTGTTCACACGTGGATGGATATGAAAACTCCACTCATGAGAAATGTGTTTGTCTGTAGTTTGCGCTAGAAGAAAGATTTTTATAAATTCCTCGTTATGCTAGTCGCCTGTTTTTTGAAAATTGCGCAGATGAAAGCAGACAACTGTTCGTGACTTTCCAGAACTTCTCTTTTCTCCTACGCAGTTATTCACGTGAAGCTCCCGAGGTAATTTCTTTTCTTTTATCAAAATTCCTGAAGCTAATAGAAAGTTGTCTCAATAACGTTTCCTCTGAAAGATTAGAAAAAATTCTTAATTCGATACAGAAAGTAGCTCTTTGCTCAACTGCTAATTCCTAAGGGACGTGTTATTGCAATTACGCTTCAGTTCGAATACGAAACGTCTTTTTTTCCAAATATTGCGTGAGTGCACCAAGACTCGCATCATGATGAGGAAGAAATTCGGAAACGAAACGGCTTAATTTCCATCCTCCTTTTCGATGTTCTTTAATTAATTATCTTCGCATTTCTCCTGCAGAAAGTTTTGTTTATTAACAAGGATCAGCAGTCGGATTATTTAGCCGGAGGGGACATTACGGCTGGAAAATATGATCTGATATTTACGTGTTTATTCATTCCGACCTTCCTAACCGGAACACGAAGCCGATGTCTGCAACTGTTAATCGCCGCAGGGGTGCGGTTGATTATATCCAAATGAGGGTGAAGATTGTTTTAGTTTCTGTGCGTGTCTTTGCTTGGGTTGCGTACTTATTTTATTTGTAGAGAAGGTGCTGGTGAAGTGCAAAAGTTAGCATCATGAAGCTTATTTTCATTGAATACCGATCAGATTGATTTGCGTTTGATACTCTTGCATATTCATTTGGAACCATTCATAAATTTTCGTAGCATTTTTTATTTTATTTTATCTTATTTAATAACCGATGGAAGCTATCACTTTCATTACATGAACAATATTATGAAATCCTATGAGGAATTGAAGGTGTTTTGCTACTTAAATTAGCTGCTGAATCAACAGTTTAATAAAACATTGATTCCATCAAATAAAAAAAAAATACTCAACGACCAAATATCGTAGTGACGAATGAAAGTACGGATTGAAGGTATATTATGCATCTCTTCGCTGTGGCTGTTTGCATTTATAAGAACAGTTCAGTAATGAAGAGTGGTTTGGTGGCGCTGCCATCCATCTCACTTGTAGTTAACCCATCTAGTTCAGTAAGAGTATGAAATTTTTTTTAAGCTGCTTCTTCTTCCTTCTAGGTATTAGGCCTGTTACAGGGCTAACTTGAGCCATTCTAAGTCGTACCCGTTCCGAGAATAAGGTGCTAGCCCGATGCCTCCCGGTATATCCTGTAGCTGTAGCTCGCGTGTTCACGGGGCCGGTTTGCCTACTTGCGGGAGGAAAACCCCCAGATAAACTGGAGAGAAAAACCCTGCTCTCCACGCCCAAGACCGGCTAACTTGGCTATGGCTGAGGAGATCCTTAAGCTCCTCTCGTCGCCGACGGGAATCGAACTTAGGACACTCCTTTCCCAGGCATAGGGTTGCGAAGCGCGTAGACGCTAGGCTAACCGCGCGGAGACTTTTTTAAGCTTAAAAATAAATTGTCCCTCGAATGGTGTCACGTTCTTATACATTAACGTGCCAAACTTAAAGAAAACTGCACATATTTTATTTTGAGCTGCACATTTTGAGAATTTCTGAGTCACACCTTAAAGCGAACGTTCTTCATATCAAAGCATATGCTGGTGTTCGTATGAAGATACGAGTGTGTTATTCCTTATCAGCGGAGACTTGCATTACTGTATCCATAATACTTAGAACTTTTTCGAACTTATTCCGAACACGACTTCCAGACAGCTTAGTGCTTTAAAAGCATCGCGTGGAAGAAGTGATAATATTATGACCAGTTACTGAAAGAGCCAAGGAAAAGAAGAGTGTAATTAAACGAAGATTTTGAGTATGGGAAATATGACCAGAAAAACGATAACATAATGATCTTAGGTTTGGTGATTATCGTCGGAAGTAACACGTACGTGAACTAATCATGGTTATCACCGCATTTCGAGAATGAGTGGGCGATTACTAATTACTGGATTCCCCACGTGATTTAGTCACATGGTCAGTGACAATTAGGAACCATCAGATGTGTAATTTCAAAGAGAAATTAGAAGATAATTAAAACGATTAACCTTAAGGCATTCCTTAATGAGGTCGCTTAAGGGTCAAAACTGGATAAAAGGGAACTGCTCTGATGTCAAATTCTCACCTCTCGTCGCATTCTGTTGGTGGGTAACCACCTGAACATTGCGGAACGAACGGACTGCCAATTGGGAATTTAGCTGACCAAATTTAATTCTTATTGACATAAACTAAAACAAAACGGTACAATATGATGGAATTTCATGTTGGCTGAGATGCCACGCCGCCAAGGGGCGAGTAGGAAAAAAATGAACTGCTGGAACAAACTGCAACTCACTATAAGCAAAGTTCAAGATTGAAATCATCAACATAAGATGGTGACGATGCAATCGTTATTTCGTCAATGTCACTTCCATCCACAGTAGGCCTAGGTGGAATACTCTCCTTGTGTATTTTTGGAACTGCATAGACAGGAGGGATAACAGGATACCAGACATTCACTAATATTTTGCCCTTGTAAATATTTATCTACTCTTAGGTAAAACATCAACGAAGAGAATGTTTAGACCAATCCTACGTAACGAGTTATTTAACGAAGTTGGTTGCGAGATCTGTCTTGAAAAAGTATTTGTGGCTCATCTCTTCGTTCACGTGTTCTGTAATCCCGTAACAAAAAAAAACCGTTAAGCATGTACATACAACAGTGTGAGGCGGAAGGAGAGAACGCTGTCTTATAGTAATGATTCGTTTTGGGAAATACTTTCTCTCTATTCTTTTAGAGTGCATCAGGAATGCGCATACACCACTGAATTCTTGGAAATCGGTCAGCCGGTGACGCTCATCATTAATTGATGACCACCATCTGGATCCGAGCCAGCAGTGTGATACCATTCGCAAAACTTTCCGAAAACGATAAAAGGAAACTGCCTGAAACTATTGTGGTGAGGTGAAATAAACTTCAGGCATTCAGTCTTTTTTTATCTCTGCTATAAAAGAAAGCAGAAAAAGTGCTGATTGGACAAGCAAACTTCTCTTTTCTATTCCCGACAACGAACAAAGAAATCAGATAAGAGGTGAAAAAGAGCAGAATAAACGCGGCCTTCTTTACAAATTCAGATTAATGAAATAAAGTGAAGTCAAGGAAGGGTTGATGCTGGCAAACAAGAAAGATAAAACTTCGACAAGAGCTAATAATGACTTCCTTGGACACTCGAGTATTTATTTATCTTGAAACAAAAGCCTTGGAGTCTCCTACGCGTTTGCAGAGTACATTTATTATTCTTTGCTGAGGAAAGGTTTGTAGAGAAATTCTGAAACGTTGTGCTTTTCTCTAACTTCGAAATGATTTTGAATTATTTCATTTTGTTCTCTTGAAAGGTGCCGCTGGATATCCGAGACTCGTTTGAATGTGCTTTTGTTAACAAGTCGTTTGCAATACGTAAATGGCTTCTGTTTGTTCATCCTTGAAATGACTTGATTACATTATGCTTATTGTTTCCGACTATCACACAGCGAGATATTTGCTTACTGATGTACGAAGCCAAATCTCAAATAACTCTAACCTCAACCTTCATAGTTGAGAAATGCGTCAATTCTGACGTTAGTGCTTACGGAGTAATGAGGGGGGCGTTCTGGTAGAGTATTACAAAGACGCTCTTCTATTGTTTGTTTAACGTTTCAGTATATCTTCGTTGGGATGCGCGTGTAAACTTGGCAGATGGAGGAGATGAAGACAACTTAAAATTATATGCGTTATTCTTAATTACGAGCGGAGAGAACGCGGAGTGGAACTTTTGTAATTCTTACGAGAAGCAAATTGCAGGTGGGCATCGTATTTAAGGAAAGCTTTCTAAGAGCAGTGATGTCTCCGTAATGTAATGGAAGGCATATCTAATTGCTGGGAACGAACGAACGGATAGAAGCAGCTAAGAACCCTTTTCTACATCTGTAATAAAGAAAGGTCGTGGATTGAAATCAAGTGAAAACATTATCTCCGGAGTTTGATTTGTGTGCACCCCAGTACTTCACGAAAATTGGAGTTCAACCATTTTCTCCTAAAATGCGTGACTGATGTACGACGAAGTTCATAGAGAAAACTTCGTTTATTTTCGGAGCTGTTTAGAAACCTCATAATAGTTTAACCTTAATGGGAAATACTCCGAGAGTTTAGTTGAAATATTTATTAGAAGTAGCCATAACTTGTGCACGTGAGCGTCGTTAATCTCTTACTATATACCTTGATGTTAATTGAAATTCTCACTTGGTCGTCGCACGACCTGTTGTTGAGTCAAATGTTTCCGTTTGGCTTAGCGGACATTTACAGACTCCATCGGTTGGATTTGCAGTAGATACATCTGTAGTGGGTCCGTTGAAGAAGAAGGGAAGGAATGAAAGTTATTATTCGTTTGATGTCTCTTCAATACGAGCAACAAGGTCTAATAATTTAGGCACAATTAAATAAAATACAAACTGGGGACTCGGTCCAATACCATCCTTTAGGAAGTGCTTAATGAGCAAAAATACGTCTTCTCTCCTCGTCGTTCCTTTTCCCTCAAGTATTGGAATAATGCTGACGTAATTGAAGGATTACCTTCTAGAAAAATAAGTCGAATAGAAATTTAATTAGCGAAGTGAAGGGCTCAAAGAAGTCTCGAGCAATCTCCCGTTCTTAGTTTTAATTCGTCAAGAAAAGTCCGGGATTTAAACTAACATTTTACAAGCATTGAGTGTTTTGTTCGCTAGAGGCCCAGAGAGACCCCGGCTATTTAATTAAGGTCTACAAAGAGGGATTGAAGAAAGACATTTCATTTGCAGCACTCTTTTCTGTTTTCTAAATTAAAGGGGTAATGGATGTCGTTTCTTTCTGCATCGAAACAATGATCCATTGGCAGAGGCGTGTGAATCCTAATCGATCGATGTGTGGGGAGAGCAGTCAACTTTCAGCCGCACAAACCACTCAAAGCTCTTTGTTTACTCTTTGAGGAAGGAACTAGAGTGAAAAAACACCCTTGGAGACGCTAAATGCAAGCGATTCCAAGTATGTCTTAAATGAGGATAATAGGTGATTGTTCTGTGTGTCTCCTAATGGCCATTTGCTTTTCTGACTTTATCAAGTGATGCTGTCATCTACGGATGTAGTTTGTGCTGTGGGATTGCTCTTTAACACCGGCATGCATTCGCCATATGTTTTCCCAGTGTAATAATTCTTAAAACTATTCCTCGTCGTCTCTTTGTCCATTTACTAATAATCAGAACATCCATTGGTATTCCTGTGCTAAGAGCTGGCTTTTCTTTTTAGAATTGTTTTGCCAAAGAACATGCTGAAAAACACGGTCACCTGGGATATCTCGTTTCTTAGCTGATTAAAACTGACATTATGTTATTTAAAAAAAAAAACACAACAACAAACGAGCCTTGTAAACTCCAGAGCAAACTTTTACAGTTAACTATGCTCATGGATTCGAATCCACAGCTGCTGGTTGAAAAGCGGATATGTTATCCACTCCGCCAACCTTTTTTTTTATTTTTGTTAAATAAACTTAATTTAATCGTATTAAAAATTGTTGCTGCAATAAATATATTTTGATATTCAGCACCTTTATTCAGGTCGACGTATATAATTATTGCTGCTAAGTAGTCACGGTTGGTATCAAGAATAAATTTAGAAGAACATTCTGTTAACAGCTCAGGTTCTTCGATGCCTGTCTGAGCATTAGCAATTTGTTGTTTATAAAGCGGAGTTATTTCATGTTATATATATATATATATATATTTGTTACCGGCAAAGTGTGAAAATCAGGCATTCTATAGAATGCGTGGCGTTTTTAGGCAAAGTATGAAATGTCTGTTTTCTTTTTATTTTTTTACATACTTTCCCTAGGCATTGCATAGAATACCTGGACAAATCTGTTTCGGCAAAGTATGAAAAAGGCTTTTATTGAAAAGATGCAGTTTATTGACAAAAGGTAACAATTACAAAATTACAGATTTTGAACAATTACAAATTACAAAAAAAAGAAAAAGACCAGTGCTGAACTACTTGTTGCTGCAAGGTAGACTGGAATGGCATTTTGAATTGCACGTAATTGCTTTTTCATACAAAAGCACTCTTCAAATTTTGGCACTTGGTCTTGCAAGTACATCTCACGAATCCCTGGCCGCTACCCGTGGACTGAACCGGAGTGCTATGATCAGGCACCTCTCCAACTCTCAGTAAGTCCTTGGGACATAAAGTGAATTGTGATCTGGCATAGAGTTGGTTTAAAATTCCTTCCGCAGTTCCAAGTCGGTAAAAACCATCGTCTGTCACATCCATAACAACCACCAGCAGATTGCTCGAGTTTCCCCGTCCCTTTTCGATGTTTGGGATAAACATCGAAAAGCTGCAGGAGGAAATTTTTTGTCGGAATCCATTTTCATTTTTTCGGCTTGTATCTCCAGATTCAATTTAGATCGAGTTTTACCTTCGACAGCATTCTCAATATTGAAGCAAAGATTACACATAATATTAACATCATCGCCTTCTATTTTCTCACTTCCATCGTCTTTACTCTCATGTCCACGGCTGGCATGAACGTTTCGGTGACAGTTTCTGTAAGTATGGGCGCCACTGGTTACCTTCAAACAAACGCAGCAGGTAGCAGAACCGGAAACCTCTTCAGTAGGCATGTATTCATCACCACTTTCCTTTCTACCATCGTGGACTACAGTCTCGTCTGTGTTTTGTGCAATAGACGCTTTCTCTTGGATAGGGTGATCTGTTTCATCTTGTATTGTTTGGATGTTTTCCGTCATTTTTTCCAGTTGCTCCTCAGTCTTTATGTCTTTTAAAGCATCTTGGGGTAAGGAAGACGTTGTGAGACCCACTTTAGCTTTGCAGCCAAAGAGAGCTTCATATGGTGTTCTCTTAATCCCAGAATGAAATGCCCAGTTCTTCATAAGTTGCACGAAACGTAGTCCCTCACTCCATCGGTCAGTTTTTTCATCTTGCATCCACGTTCACAGCATATTTTCAATGTCCTGATTAGTTCTTTTGACACTTCCTTGGCTTTGTGAGTGGCGAGGCTTGCCATGGACGATCCTCAAAGTTGGCCAGTATCCCTTTAGGCTGCTCACCACATTATTAGCAAATTCTCTACCATTGTCGGATTGTAAAATCGATGGTGCTCCAAGCAACGTAAATATGTCCACGAGGTCCACTTCTTCCGCTGTCTTTGATGTCAGAGCCTTGAGAACCACAAACTTGGTGAGATGATCTTGGTATACCATTATAAACTTGTATTCCCTGTCAGGATGTGACTGAAAATCGATGAGATCGACCTGACAACGGGAATTGAACTCGGAAAAAATCATAGGCTTCACCACAACACCCTTTTTAACACTTTTTTGTTTTTTCTGACACGGCTCACAAAGGTTAATGTACAGTTCAATGTCATGACGACTAATGTTCTTGTACTTGTGTGAGATTTCTTTCAACATTCTGTCACGTCCTCCATGGCCAATGGCCAAATGAGCTTCATGAAGTACATTAAATAACTCAGAATCTGTGACGTAGAAATGGATTTCACTGATGCCTTCTTTAACAGGATAAATCAACTTATTTTTGTTTTCAACGACCATCACATCATAGCGATTCAGCAGCCAAAAAGTGGTATCTTCTTAGAAGCCATCTTAGCATTTTCTACATCGTTCACTAACTTTTGGTAGGTAGTATCGGTTAAAAAAACGCAGTTTTTAGCAGCATTGGCTCGACCTTTAGATAGTTCTTCGTAGAATCGTTGTTCCATGTTAGCGTGCCGTGATTCCTGCTCAGACAATATAGCTTGCTCGGCCATTATTTGTGCAGTTCTGACTCTGTTTGAGGCGAGCGTAGATAGTCACGTGACTCACCTTGTGATATTAACGCTTGGGAGGTCGTATCTGTTTTGACATATACATGCTAATTGCTACGATGAATATTCTTTTAGGTTGAAGGTCATGAGTAGTTGCGCGTGCGTATGTTACGCGTGTATTACGAACATGTATTACTGAAACAGAGAGAAAAAGTATTTTATACTGTGCCGATTTGCATAGGAAATGTATGAAATTCTAAGCGTTTCATAATTTGACGTCCCTCTTTCGGCATTCTGTAGAATACCTAGGCATTCTATGGACTGCCTAATTTAACGCTTTGCCGGTAACATATATATAATTTTTTTATCGTAACTGCAAGGGTTTTTTTGTGCAAAATAAGCAGCAAACGGAAAAGTAACAGAAGGTGCTAAGCAGCTGACTACTACAGCAGAAATCGTAAGTACCCATAGCGCATTAAATCTGCTATATTTTACAACTAAAAAACAGCCACGTGAAAGCGCTATGCCTACTGTTCGAAATAAACATGGCGGCAACAAAAGCCAACAACGGAAGACTACCTCGAGTCCCTTCAGCGTAGCGTCGCCGATCACCAACAAACCGAATGACATTACGAAGTGCCGCAACTGTGAAACCGAAGTCAAAGAAGGGAAAAAAGGTATATCGTGCAATTTCTGCTGCAACTGGATACATATTTCTTGCGCGAAAATAAATGAATCGGCGCATAAGCTTTTCACCGATCTAAGCCAGCCCTGTTTCTGTACGATGTGCCTCCCTTCCGAAAAACAGATCCTAAACCTAGGCAAAGAGTCACAAACCTCGAGCAGCAGCTTAATATCGTGATCGATACCTTCTTCTCCAAAATCAGAAAGTTGGAAACTAAGCTCGAGACGTTCAAATATCAGCGCCGAATTGCAAGTGCGCCCGTGCCTGCTAACGAACTTCGTGAACTAATCATATTATCGGTACACGAGTCGCTTGAGGCCGAAAATAGGAAACTCAACGCTGTTATCCTCAACTTTCCGACAGAAAACGGCAATTCCCTAAAAGAAGACATCGGCAAACTTGCAGCAGAATGCAATTTCGATCCCAGAAATATCGTCAAATGCCATCGTATGAGACCCATAAACAAAAAAAAGGACGGAACGAACTATCCACGTGTCGTAAAAGTGATCTGTGACTCACTAATAAACACAACCAAATTTATAACAGCGATAAACAACAAGCTAAAGGACACTTGCCTCCAGACGCGCATATGTGCCCGACCTGATTTAACCTTTGCCCAGAGAGAACAAAGACGCCAACTATGAAGATAATTAAAAGTAAACGCCAAAATGGAGACAACAGTTAGGTGATAGACAACAAACAATCCAAATTAGTGCAAAAACCCCAAGTGACGCCAGTAGCCACCAAGAACATCAACATGTAGGCACTGCATAGGAAACGTGCAGGACCCTTGGGGTCAAATCCATACCTAACAGAACCTTGCATATCCACTTCACCAACATCCGTGGCCTCAACTCCAACCTCAACAGCATCCACTACCACCTGCAGTCCACCAAACCCGATCTACTCTTTTTAACCGAAACTCAAATCTCACCTCCCCCCCAGCACTATTCACCTCAACTTTCCTAATTATACACTATGTAACTCCTTTCGATCCAAGGGTGGCGTCTGTGCATATGTGCTCAGACATACCCTGCCAGAGAACAACTAGCTTGGAATCGTCCGACGTCGACCTTCTTTGACTGAAGATATCTCTCCCCCACTCAGTCAAATTCATCTGCTGCCTCTATCGCTCTCCTAATACCACCAATCACTCAGAACTCTTTCATTTTCTCTCCTTAAAACTTCATTTTCTCCAATCCCACTCCGCAAACAGTGAAATCAACCTCCTGGGTGATTTCAACGTCCATAACACCAATTGGCTTTCCTTTTCCAGTCATATAGATGCTGCAGTCAGAGATGCTGAAGAGAAACATTTGCAGTCACCAATGACCTCACGCAAATTGTTCAAAAACCGACCAGAATACCAGATAACCCAAACCACTCCCCAAATACCCTAGATATCTTTCTTACCAATCACCTCCAAATATGCAGTGAATGTAGTAAATCCGATGGGTAATTCTGACCACACAGTACTGTTCATCTCCTCTCCCATGCAACAACGCCAACATAGTTACTCCCACATAATAGTAGTTTGGCATTATAATAGTGCCAAATGGGACAGTCTTCGAGACTACTATGCTTCATTCCCATGGTTAGACTATTGTTTCCAGTCTTACAGTCCAAACATAAGCACCGAACGCATCACCAAAGTGATCCTCGCTGGCATGAAAGCATATATTCCCCACACTACTCAAACCTGCCATCCCCTAACTAAACCCTGGTTTTCCCAAAAATGTGCCAAGGCTGTACAAATGAAAAATCAGGCATACCACAACTGGCTCAAATCAAGACGCCCATCCTCATTCAATGCCTACACTGAGCCCGAAACAAATGCAACGAAACTATCAATACTTCCAGAACAGATTTTGAATGGGCGAAAAGCAGGAAGCTTGCAGCCTGTCCAAACGGCAGCCGTGCCTTTTGGTCCCTTGCCAAGGCAATTGGCCGAAACTTTTGCCCTACACTATCCCACCTCTATCATACCCAGATGGCTCATTTGCAACATCACCCATAGAAAAAGCTAACCTCCTGGCCTCACACTTTGCTTCCAATGCACACATAACTGACAATGGCAATTCCCTACAGTCATTCCAACTGCCCAACATGCAGTGCCCCTTGGATCCTTTTGCCAAAAAGACATCACAAACCTGCTGTCTAAATTAGACACTAAAAAGTCTCCTGGCCCAGACGGAATTCCTCCGATTATCCTGAAGGTCTGTGCATCTGAACTGACTCCTATCCTATGCCACCTGTACACACTCTCTTACTCCACTGGTATATATATATCCCAAAACCTGGAAACTGGACTATATTCAACCAATTCCTAAAAAGGGTGACAAATCTCTGCCATCTAACTACCGCTCTATCTCACTCACTTCAGTCCTATCAAAAGTAATGGAGAATATCATCAACTCTCAACTCCTAATCTAACTTGAAAATATCCAGCTATTAAGAGACCACCAGTATGGATTCCGTCAAAGCCGTTCAACAGGAGATCTATTCGCATACATCACCCATCACTGGACAAACGCTATGGAAAAATTCGGCGAATCCCAAGTTGTTGCACTTGATATCTCCAAAGCCTTTGACCGAGTCTGGCACAAAGGCTTACTAAGCAAACTCTCATCATTTGGACTGCTTCAGGACTTCTGCAGATGGATTGCCAGCTTCCTGTCTGGACGCACACTATTTGTGATGGTAGACGGCTCCATATCCTCTCACCATTCAACTAATGCCGGGGTCCCTCAAGGTTCAGTTCTCTCACCGACCCTCTTCCTTCTATATATCAATGACCTACTTCAGTTGACCTCTAACCCAGTACACAGTTTTGCAGATGACAGCACATTGCACTCCTCCCTTTTATTTGACAAACTCTACTCTACACAACTCACCTCAACCCACAGAACATCAACCACCACTACCCTTAATTCTAACCTCCAAGCGGTGTTCCTCAAGGTGCCATATTATCACCCACTCTATTCAACATATACATTAATGATGTTCATAACATGGCCATACGAAGTCAAATATTTCAGTAAGATGATACCACACTATTAGTAATCCACACTGACATCAACATGGCTCTCTGCAAAGCACAACAAGACCTAAATAAAACCACAACATACCTCCACCAAAACGCAATTCTGATCACCGGCACCAAAACACAGATGTTGATAATACACAACCCAAGAATCATGCGCCCCGCACCACTATCGCCACACTGTCATACATACCGCTGCATTAACGACAGAAATACCTGCAAATATCGAAATCAAACTTCTAACACATGCAAAATACCTTGGTCTCTTATTAGATTCCCACCTTAAATGGACAAAACATATAGAATACCTACACACCAAACTCCGGATCATCGCAGCAAAACTCTTCCAAGTAAAAGACATTATTCCATCTAACATAAAAAAAAAACTCCTATATCAGGGTATCTTCGAATCCCTATTCAGATACGGAATAACAGTCTATGCAAAACACATCAAACACCCAGCTAACAAAATTAGTAACATTACACAGGAAAATTGTGTCAACAGTGATTTGGACTCTTTATACGCAGCAACCAATATCTGACCAGCACATGGCGACACATAGAATTCTGAGCATTAAAAACCTGAAACACTACATGACATTAACAAGGAATTACTTCAACATCACCTATCGAAACAACAGAGACACATATCGTATAACACGACCTACAACAACTCTCTACATCCCTACACCCTTCAACAACTCATACGGTTCTTTTGTGAGATCACATCAGATACCCACGCAACTCAACAACCTACCAAGAAAGTTAAAACACTTAGATAACTACAGAACATTAAAAAACGAACTCTGGGAAATATACCAACAAAGTTAAGATACCATTAACACTAACATACACATCACAAATCACCAGCATCCAATGCCGACATCCCTTCCATAAACAGTAACAACAACATAAAGAGTGAAAGCTAAATCCCACTCTTTTCATAAAAGCTAATCCAAGCTTCGAAGTAGGTGGGATTAACTTGCCTCACCTATCTACACATAATCCGTATAATCAAATGCAGAAATGTAACAAAGCAGTCAGTAAATTACAAAGCAATAAAGAAGATACTGATTATTATGTGATAATATCATTAATATATTACTATGTAACATGAATAAAATAATGTAATAAATTATTCTCATTATTAAAAAAATATGGAAATAATGAGTTTACATTGTATGTTTGTGAGAAATAGGAAATATAATATTTTAATTGCACACGTGTAAATACTGTTCTATAATCACTCTTTCTCAAACTCTGAAAAAAAATAGTAAACTACATGTAATATTATATAACTTGTGTAACTCTGTAATTTAAAAGATAGCAAACAAAACTATGTTATCATCGTTATTATTGAATTTCATTATATGTAGCACTTAGTGCTGAACCTTGTAAAATAATATACTGAATGTTACTCAAGATGATAATTGTATATATGTAAATATTTGAGAGTTCAATATAAAAAATATTAGGAGCATTCAAAAATACTGGTTGACCCTGCATGCTTATCTGAAGGAAGATATAGACGAAACAGACATTTTAATACTGACTGAAGTATCTACAACAAACGAAGAGGCATCCACCTACCAAATGCCACACTTCCAACAACACAAACACTGCAGACAAACAAAACGAGGAGGAGGTATAATAATATTTACCAAACATAAACTAGAAGTAACAGAAATAAACTATAAATTAGAATACGCAGAAAACATATGCATCGAAATTAAAAACATCAAACAAGAAAACTCCGTGATATTAAACGCAATATACAGACCACCCAACTTAAGCACCACAAAATTCCTAGAAGAACTAAACAGATGGCTTTCAGCCACGGAAGTAGGCGTCTCAGAATACTTGATAATAATAGGTGACATGAATATAAACATTAGGATCATAAATAACAACACAGAACAATACCTAGAGCTCTCTTCAACATATAACATAACCCCATCCATACAGTCGTATACACGAGAAGAGATAGTCGAAAATACAACCACTTCATCTCGTATTGACCACATAAATATACGGTTCCCTCCAAACAGCCACACAACAGCCCTAACGTGGAAACTGGCAGACCATTAGGTCACTGCATTACAGTTACACACTGAACCAGAACCCATAAAACTCACTGAGACTACAAAACAGTATTATAACATTCTGAACAAAACAATAGTAAACGATGAAATCAGAAAAACAGATTGAATGCAGATAGCATCTTTAGACTCTGCTGAAGCTGTATATAATAATCTTAAACCTACATTTCATAAAATATACAACAAAGCATTAAAAAATTAAAATATGCCCCCCAAACTAAACAAAATCCATAGATAACAGACAACATACTAACAGACATACAAAGAAAAGATGCCCTATGGAAACAACTTAAGAAGTTATTCAGTTTAAGAAAACGGAATCTCCTAACACAGATTAGAATGGCAAAAAGAATTATTACAGCAACAAATTAACAGCAGATCAGAATGACATAAAGCAAACCTGGCACCTGATTAATGAAATGCTGGACGATGTACACGGAACCACGGCCTCAGAAACAATAAAACACAGCTTTGCCTGCGACCCCAAATCCCTCAAACAGTTGGCAAACAACTTTAATGCACTTCGTGAACTCTGTCCTAAAACTACAAGAAACATTCTCCACTAGGTCCACGAGCAACCCAATCAATGTGGTTCCCCACAGTAACAAAAGAACTATCACTTGCAATTCATCAAATTAACCCTAACAAAGGACCAGGAATAGACGAAATCAGACCAAAATCAAGAAACACTCCACCAACCTACGTCCAGTTATACTAAAACTGTTAAATAAAATCTTCGAAACGGGACACATACCTGAAACACTAAAGACTGCATTAATCACACCCATACATAAACATGAAAAAAGAAACATTATAAGTAATTACAGACCCATCGCCACGTTGTATGTAATCAACAAAATCATGGAGCGCATCGTGCATTACATACTTTCCACATACGTTGGAAAATTTCAAATCATACCCACAATACAGTATGGTTTTCAAACAAATAAAGGAGCGTCAACAATCCTGGAAGATTTCACAGAGCTAATAAACGGTGCATTGGATAAAAACAGAATAACATTAGTGGTATTCATTGACCTAACAAAAGCATTTGGCACACTTACACACAAAACCTTGTTGACGAAACTAACACATATCGGGAATCGGAGATCGCCTACTCCAGTGGTTTAAAGCATACATGAAAAACAGGAAACACATCACACATATAGGGTCAGCGCACAGCAAAGAGGTACCGGTAACATGTGGAATACCGAAAAGAGCTGTTCTATCATCCATTCTGTTTAACATATAAACATACACAATATTAGCCATCTATCACTAAAAAAAATCTTCCAATACGCAGACGCCACAGCCATAGTATCCATTCACAACAACGTAAATATCGCTTACACAAATATGCAACACATCAATCAAATCACTAACTGACTAACCGTAAACGGCATATATATATAAACCCTGGAAAAACAAAGCTAATGATGTTCAAAAACCCCCAAACCCTGCCCATAGAAACTAAATATCTCACTATGCGACATCCATGCTCCTATTGTGCATCCTATGCACAAAGCGCCGATCCTAAAACCAAAACCATCACACAGGTGAAAACAACACGCTACCTCAGACTTCACTTCGATGTTGATCAAAGCTGGAATAGCCATATAAACTACCTACCTACCAAGCTTAGGATAATAGCAAGCAAACTATACCGATTAAAAGACATTGCCCCCACCCCAACCCACATAAAAATACTAATGTATAAAGCATTATGTGTAAACATTTTAAGATACGCCATCACTTATTCTCATTCTGTACACTCATTCTGCACAGACTACAGACTTAACAGGCTACAAGATAAAATGGTAAAACTGATATTCTGAGAAAAACCCACACTTATGCAGGAAGCACGGACAAAACACAAAATATTTCAGGTGAAGCACTTATGCCACTACACAGTCATATTAAAACATTACTACAGCCCAACCTATAGAGTAACCAGAACAACATATCAGATAACAAGTCAACAAACTACATAACATATAAGTACCACAATCACACGGCAAAGCTACCCGAAACTTCTACGTACCTGACATGATAAACAAACTGCCGTTCGACAACAGAAACCTAGGAACATACAGAGAGCTGAAACAGGCGCTATATAAATATTATAGCGAGAATCAAAATTAGAGCAATTCCTGTTTATCACCCCCCACAAAAACCTATAGCCAATCCCTCTCAAAAAACGCCATTAGAAGGATGCAACATACCATACCCAAATCTAACCCCACTTGCAAAAATGTTAAGACGTGCACAAGAAGTAGTAGTTTTCTAACAGGAAAATACAAGCAATAAAATTTTTAATGTCAAATACTATTTTGTTATCTGTCTAATAAATTACATCCACTTTAATTATACGTACAATTTATGTAATATATATAATCCACATATTTATGTAATACATATAATACTCATATTTATATATTTATATCTGCAAAGCGTCGAAGAAGAAATCAGAAATGTGACCAAAAGAAACAAGTAAATATTATAATCGATTTAATAAAAAGTGAATGATTGTAAATTTAAATGGATCATTGTAAATATGAATGTGAAAAAAGATGTAAAACACATCGTTAATATCATTACATGTGCAATTTAAATATGATATTTTCCTCTCCTTCTGTACAGAACTGAACTGTAACTGATTTTAAACTATTACAAAACTCGTTATTACTATTAATAACACACAAATTGTTGTACTATATGACTTGCGCACTGTACAAAGTATGAGATAAATTGGAATCTGAATTGTGAAAAATTTTAATACTATCTCTTAAATTGTATGTATTATATAAATATGTGTATTATATGTATTGCATAAATTGTATGCATGATTAAATTGTATGTATACGTATGTAGTTTATTTGACAGATAATAAAGTATTATTTGATATGACATTAAAAATATTATTATTATTATTATTATTATTATTACAACCATGAATATCGCTTTAAAAGCTGAATACAAAAGAAAACGGAATCTCCTAACAACCCAGATTCGAACGGCAAAAAGAAACTATTACAGCAACAAATTAACAACAGCACAGAGTGACATAAAGGAAACCTGGCACCTGATTAATGAAATGCTGGACAATATACACAGAACCACTGCCACAAAAACAATAAAACACAGCTTCGCCTGCGACCCAAAATTCCTTAAACAGTTGGCAAACAACTTTAATCAGCACTTCGTGAACTCTGTCCAAAAGCTACAAGAAACAACCTTTCCTCACACATACGAACATTCTCCACTAGGTCCACGAGCAACCCAGTCGATGTGGTTCCCCACAGTAACAAAAGAAGAACTATCACTGGCAATTCAACAAATTAATCCTAACAAAGGACCGGGGATAGACGGAATCGGACCAAAAGACATCAAGAAACACTCAACCGACCTACTTCCAGTTATACAAAAACTGTTAAATAAAATCTTTGAAACGGGACACATACCTGAAACACTGAAGACTGCACTAATCACACCCATACACAAACAGGGAAAAAGAAACATAATAAGTAATTCCAGACCTATCGCTACGCTGCCTGTAATCAACCAAATCATGGAGCGCATTGTACATTAGAAACTCTCCACATACGTTGAAAAATTTCAAATCATACCCAAAACACAATATGGCTTTCAAAAAAATAAAGGAACAGCAACACTCCTGGAAGACTTCACAGATCTAATAAACGCAGCATTGGATAAAAACAGAATAACATTAGTGGTATTCATTGACCTAACAAAAGCATTTGACACACTAACACGTAAAACTTACCCATATCGGAATTGGAGGTCGTCTACTCCAGTGGTTTAAAGCATACACGAAAAACAGAAAGCACATCACACGTATAGGATCAGCACACAGCAAAGAGGTACATGTAACCTGTGGAGTACCGCAAGGAGCTGTCCTATCTCCCATTCTATTTAACATATACACACACGACATAAGCCAACTCCCCCTAAAAAGTAAAATCTTCCAGTATGCAGACGACACGGCCATAGTATCCATTCACAACAATGCAAATATCGCTTACACAAATATGCAACACGACATCAATCAAATCACTAACTGGTTAACCGAAAACGGCATATATATAAACCCAGGAAAAACAAAGCTAATGATATTCAAAAACCCCCAAACCCTGCCCATAGAAACAAAATATCTCACTATCAAACATTCATCCTCCTATACACAAAGTGCAGAACTTGAAATCACAACCATCACACAGGTGAAAACAACACGCTACCTTGGACTTCACTTCGATGCAGATCAAAGTTGGAATAGCCATACAAACTACCTACATACCAAGCTTAGGATAATAGCAAGCAAACTATACAGATTAAAAGACATTGCCCCAACCCACATAAAAATACTAATCTATGAAGCATTATGTGAAAACATTTTAAGATATGCAATCACATCATACGCATTCTGCACAGACTACAGACTTAACAGGCTACAATGGTTGCAAGATAAAATGATAAAACTGATATTCTGGGAACAACCCACTGTTATGCAGGAAGCATGGACAAAACACAAAATATTTAAGGTGAAACACTTACGCCACTACACAGTCATGTTAAAACACTACTACAGCCCAACATATAGAGTAACCAGAACAACATATCAAATAACAAGACCACAGTCAACAAACTACATAACATATAAGTACAACAATCACCACGGCAAAGCCACCCGAAACTTCTACGTACCTGACATGATAAACAAACTGCCGTTCGACAACAGAAACCTAGGAACATACAGAGAGCTGAAACAGGCACTATATAAATATTATAGCGAGAATGAAAATTAGAGCAATTCCTGTTTCTCTCTCCCCCACCACACATACACACACACACAAACCACGACAACCCCCCCCCTCTCAAAAAACTACCAATACAAGAACACAAAGAAACAAACACACCTTGTCTAAATCCAACCCTATTTGCACAAAAAAAAAAAAGTTAAACTGTAATAGCAGTCAAAGTCTTTCAAACACGTACCAACAAACAGTAAAATCAACACCTGGCTTGTGACCACCATAGGAACACAACCATGAAACCACCACCCTCTGTCATCTATTATCTACCTCAGATAAGCTCTGCTAAGCTTCGAGGAAGAAAATTACTAACTTGCAAGTATCTGTTATACACACTTGTTATGCGTTATAAATATTATATACATATAATTACTACAGCAACTATGTATGCAATTCATCTGAGACACACACAAAAAAAAAAAAAAAAAAAAAAAAAAATTCTGTATAATCCTTATTGTAAATACTGTAAATATTATTATTGTATGTAACTTATACTGAGACAATAATAAAAAAAAAAAAATAAAAAAAAATTATTATTATTATCAATCAAATATATTAAAAAATTATTATTATTTTTTTTATTATTATTAGACGGGCACATAATGGAATCCGAAGACCCATCGCGGGAGATCCAGTCCATCATACTTCTTATTGAACTCATTAACAGACAAAGCACTCACAACTGACTCTGGCAACCCATTCCCCTCTCCAAGCAAAATATCTAGTCCTCACACCCCTGATAATCACACCTTTATTCAACTTCCAGGGATGACTCCTTTGTTCTGGTCCCTCTAGCCAAGTGCTGAAACAATTCCCCGAATTTGTCCTATAAAACCCCTTAAACAACTTAAATGTTTCTATCATAGTCCCTCTTTTTCTCCTACCAACCAACTTCTGCAATCTCCACACTCCCAATCTATCCTCCTAGGAAACATTCCACAGGCCACTCATCAGTTTGGTCACTCGCTCTGAATCCTCTCCACCGCTTCCTCATTCCCCAAAACCCAGAGGACCAGACTTGAGTACTGTAATCCAAATGTGGGCGTATCAGGGCCTTATAAAGAGGTATTGGAACTTTCCTTTCTCTACTTGCTAATGTGTTCTTCAAAGCCAAGTAATCTCATAGGCTACCTTAGCAATATGTCCTCCAAACCTTAACTCTCTGTCTACCGCCACCCCTAAATCTCTAGCTTCATCTCTTTCCTGGAGTACAGTGCCATCAATGTGATACACGGCTTGTAATCCATTTATCCCAAAATGCATAACTTTACATTTCTCCATATTAAACTGAAACTCATTATCGTTTTCCCATACTGGCAGCCTATTTCAATCGTCCTCCAAGTTCCCTACATCCCCGTCATTAACTATTATTCTACCTAATTTCGCATCATCAGCGAACGTCCGAATATTTCCTTACAGGTAATTTCCTATATCATTCATGTACAAATATCTGGAGATGCTTTCCCTTTCTTAGCAGCGGTGATTTTTCATCATAAAAGGCAAAGAGAAGAAAAGAAAGATAAATCTTAAAGCAGAAAAAGACACAAAAACGAAGAGCCCGTTTTGAACCCTATTGGTTAGTGTAATCTACGGAATGAAGATCCCTTCAACATTTGCAATATATAACTGGAATTTCCGCTACTTTTCGGTTTATGTTACGATTGACCTAAATTTCCTTAAACTGAGCCTCACATTCTTAGCAGATCCCCAAGCTAAATGAAAATTGACATTTCTGTGAGGAGCTCAGATTATTCCACCTTATACCTACGCTCAAAACATTCCCTTCTTCAATTGGTTATGCGTAGGTTTCTTTTGCTCCGCAGTCCCTCATATTCTGTAAAGTAGCATTATACATCGGAAGAACAGCACGAAAACATTTTCAATACCAAGGAGTGGCTTCGTTCTAATGGAAGGATAACATGCGGAGACCTTTTTTGCCATTTCTAATTCGTACTCATCCAGAGAGAGTTCGTTGGATTGTGGATGAACTCGGATTCAGTGATATACTCGCATTAAGGAGAAATTAAATTCAGAGCTGTTGCCTAATTGTCACTTTTGTGCGGAGGAATGGGTCGATCATACACGAAAGAATAGTGCGTGTTCTACTGCAAGATTACAGACGCCTTCTTCCCGCAGATGTAGCAAGTAGCACACGACTACCATTAGAAGTGGTATCAGTAAACAGCGATTTGGCTGACGGCCAAGTAGCCTCCGCAAGGTGGCTTAATAAGGCACAAGAGCGGTCTTAAAGAACAAAATGTTTGTATTAGAGGGATGCAGTTTGTTGCAGAACGATGGCTCGTACCGAGTTTACATATTTATTGCGTTTGTTGTGCGGGTAGAGACCAAAAAGTTGCCATTTTTATTTTGATCTTAGCGAATATGTCCAGGAACATAAAAAAAAAAGGATTAGGGGCACTTAAGTTGGTTATAAAAAATATTACAATTTTTATATCCTACTTTTTCGTTTCCCGAATAGCCATAACTCCCTTGTCTTCTGCAGTATTAGCGAACCCATATTCCCAACCGAGAATTGTGAAAAGTTATTCATTATGTTTGCTGGCTGACAAGAAGTAAATCATGCGTTACTGAGGAAACTTTTAAGAATTTGAGATGAGAAGAAAACCAACTCATCCCATTACATTTGGATTTAACAGCATTACAAGAGATTAAATAATAAATTCCTTAGTTTAGAAAAGTAAATCTGTACGAATAATATTATGAGGAATTAAAGTTTGTTCTTATATATTTATATATGTGTGTTAGGGTACCAAGTAATTTTATAAGCTTGGTTATTTAACTTGGTTATTAATTAAAAAAATTAATTAATTATATATATATATATATATATATATATAAGACGATAATTAGGGTGGTCTGTAGTTAAGCGATTTGGTAGAGCTGCAACGTGAATGTTCAGTTCTTTAACGTCCGCCCAGAACGGAGGGCCTGAGCTCGACTTTCAGGTAAGCACGTTCCCGAAGCCCTAGTCTTAAATGTGCTTTTAAACGAAACTTTTTAATATTAGCAGTACTGCAAGGGTCATGCACCATTGAACTCATGAAGACTGGAGGAAGGCGAAGAGATCTAGAAGGTGCTACTGAAAATAATTCGAGAAAGAATTTTGCATGAATAGGTATGTGGGGTGCAGCTGTCCAAGTTTATTTCCCAACAGTTAAGCTCTGAACGTATATAACAGACACTGCTTGAAATTAAATCAACGGAAACCTTCATACGCAATTCGCATCGTGCTATGTAGCGAGCCACTAGTGTTTAGCCGGTAAAAATTGGAGAAATATGATGCTCCCAAGTTCGTGGGTCCGGATGAAATGGCTGCGAGAAGGGAACTGACGGAATTTGAAAGAGGCGTTGCAATAAGATTAAATGTTGCAGGCCTATCTGCTTGGCAATTTGTTAAAGAATTGGGCCATATCAGGTCAATAATCGGTGATACCATACTGAGAGGAAAGCGTAGGGAGTCACCTGCAAATACTATTCGCAATGGACGACCCACCACATTCACCGAAGGTGACTGTAGGGTGCTTGGAAGGATAATATGTAAAATCCGTAATTCGTCGGTTGACACTTTGAATGAATGTGGAGCTCAGAGCATCGACTGGAACACGAATCTCCACATTCAGAAATAAAGCGCACAAGATTAGGTTCCTGAATAGGACCGCAATATGCAAGCCCCACATTACCCAAACCAGCAAGCAGCGACTTGCGTGGTGCAAAGAGAGTGTACATTGGTTCGAGGAAATTTGGGAAGCTGTGTTATGGAGCGACGAATCACGCTACACCCTACACCGAGCAGATGGACGGTTGTGGACATGGCTCATTCCCCTTGAACGTTTCTTAACAGAGGGCATAACCCTAACTTTGTAATTCAGAGGTGGCACTGTGATGGTACGGTCCTATTTTTCCTGGTTTGGCCTCAGTCGTTTGTTTGTGGTACTGTAAACACTGAACTCTGAGAGGTATCTGGACATTCTGTTTATGTTTCCTACTTTGTGGTGTTTTTTATGGAACTGGCCATTGTTTCCTTCAGTAAGATGCCATGAAGCTGTTGTAACTGGACGTCCACCCCCACAAAAATCCAGGACCTCATTGCATGCCTACAGGAAGAGTGGTCCAAAATTCCTGTTGATTGCTATTGTACGCTTGTGGAAAGTATTCCCCTTTTAGGATTGCTGCAGTCATCACGCTAAAAGGAGGTGCTAAAGTTTATTAACGTGGGCACCATGGCTTTTTGTTACTCACACTATGGTGTCCATTGACTTCTTTCCAAGCAGTTATGTGTATGCATGTGTGCATATACGTACATTTTACATTTTGTGTTTTAATGTGATTTCCATCCACGAGCGATTGTAAACCTATAGTACATTAACTCCGTACGCAAAATTTGTTTCATTGTCTGTTATATTTTAACTGTTTTAATTTTATTTTTAATATCCTGTAAACCCTGCTCTAGAGACCAAACATGGAACTTTTACAAGCCACTTGAACCCCCCATTGAGCCGGAGTTATGAAGTAAATGTTCATATACAAGGCAAAGAGATTCATCTTCCACAGAACGAGAATTATATGGAATTTATTTGAGTGGAATCCACACGAACATTCAGGCGATAGTTTCAAACGCACACCTGTTGATTAGAGAGCGTTAACCACTGGTTTCCAGAGGTCGTCCAAGTTTAAATGTGTTTACAGATAGGTCTCGTCTGCATTTTGTTTTGAATTGCGAAGTGTTCCATAACAATTCAAATTTGGGAAAACGAACGAACCTGTTAAAAGAATCTTTCAGATATACTGAAAGTATTCAGGTAGATATGACAGGAATAGCAACAAGAGAATATATTTGCAGGCGTAGACGTCTGTGGCTAATTGGTTCATAAGATATATTTTGGTGATTACACCACATTTTTTATTATTCAGTTATACAAAACACTGAAATAATAGTTCCCGACAAGTTTCGTAAATCGTAGGATTTAGATCTTCACGGGTAAATAGTATAACTTAAAGTTTAAACAAGAGAATTAATGAATACAAATCATAAACGTCTGGCTATTCATAAACTCAAACAACAGAATGCAGATATAAAACGTTATTGACGTTGAACAATACTGGACGATGTCACGTGTTCTTGTTCTCGTTCATACAGTCCGAGCTCAGATTGAGGTAGATTTTTTATTAGAGCTGACCACACTTCATGGAGAATTAAACCTTGATTTTTATTGCATTGGGTTGGGTTTTTCAGCATATTAGCAGCTTCTCTAAATTTTCTTATATAACTCTTGTTTTCTATGTATGACATCGTCGTTTTTTTTTGCCAGAGTACATCGAGTCCAGTGCAAGTGGTATGGAAAGCAAGACCGGTTTTTTGTTCTCTTTTGTATTGTACGTCTTTTTGGTGTTCAGCCATGCGTATTTCTCCAGATCTTCCTGTCTGTCCTACATAGCAAATCCTGCAAGAGCAATGGATTTTGTAGACTCCTGGTTTTTTAAGATGATGATGAGGTGGTTTTGGTGGATGTAGGAATCTTGAGATTTTTTCCATAGGAAGGAAGGCTACTTGTATGTTGTGTTTGTTCATTAATTTGGCTAGCTTATCTGTAACATTTTTGATATAAGGAAGCGAGATTGCGTTTTTGTAATCCTGGAGGCATTTAAAGGATTCTCTTAATGGTTTTTGTTTCATACCCATTCTGTTGGAGGATTTGTGTTAAGTATTTTAGTTCTTCATTACATCTTTCTTGTGTGCTGGAGACATTGTATGCTCTGTCTCGAAGAGTTTTAATTAAGCTTATTTTTTGTGAAGGATGGTGGTGTGAGGTTGCATTTAGAAATCTTCCAGTGTTTGTCGGCTTCCTATATACTGAGAAGGAGAGTTTATTTTCTTCATTAACTTCTAATAGAATATCCAGAAAAGGAACTTTTTTATTTTCTTCTTGTTCTAAAGTGAATTTTATGGTGTTGTGCAAATTGTTGAGATAATCTTTGAAATTAATAGGTTCATCTGTTGTTCCACTGAATATGATGAAAATATCGTCCACATGGCGTAGCCATATTTTTGGTTTTTTATGGTAATTCTTAAGAGCAGTGTTTTCAAATTTTTCCGTAAATATGTTTGCTAATACCGGTGATAATGATGAACCCATGGCCAGTCTTTCTTTTTGTTCCCAGATTCTATCTTTATAGGTGAAAAAAGTACTGTTTATACAATGTTTAAAAATATTCAAGATGTCCGGAGGGAAGAGGTTTTCTAGGAGATTCAAAATTTCTTGTCTCGGGACGTTTGTAAACAAGCTGATAATGTCGAGACTTGCTAAGATGTCTGTTGGACTAATATGTATATCTTTCACTTTTTTCTATGAAATGTTTACAATTTTTATGAAGGAAGATGTTTTTCCTATATGTTGTGAGATCATGTTGGTGAGGTATTTCGCCAAGTTGGAACTCGGTGAATCTCTTCCATCTACTATTGGTCTTAAAGGTATATCTGTCTTATGGATCTTTGGAATACCATATATTCTTGGTATCAAAGGATGTTTTGATTGTAAGTATTTTTTAAGTTCTTCCGTCCAGAAAGGCACTTTTCTTATTAGATCATTTGTTTTTTTTGGTGTGTATGCCAAGTCCGGTCTCTGTCTATGGGGTGTTTGTAGGTGTTGTAGGTGTTTGTATCTTCCAGGAAACTTTTCATTTTGTTATCATATTCTGTAGCATTTAAAACGACAGTTTATCCGGTTTTATTATGACAATATTTTTGTTATCCTTTAACTTTTTAAGGCAAACGTATTCATTGTAAGGTAGATTCCTACGAGGTAATCTGCTTTTTAATAGTAAAGCTGTACTTTCTATACGGATAAGATCTGCCGTGTTGTCCGGTAGATTTCTAATTCCTTTTTCTATTTGTGCTATGATATCAATTTTTGGAAGGACACGTGGGGTTAACCCTTAAGTAAAAGAATAAACCCTTAAGTAAAATTTTATTCTCCTCTTTTGTTAGGACTCTCGAAGAAAGGTTAATAACTACTTTTGAATGATCTAGTTGTTTTTTATGTATTTCCTTCTTCTGAAGGAGTACGTTGAACTTATGAATTAATGTATGTTTCTTCTGTTCTGAGATCGCTATTGCTTTGTTAAATGTAACACTATCGATGTTGTTCCATAGGTGGGATGGAAGAGATGTGGCCAGTTCCTTATGAAGAGAAAAAGTGTTATTACTAATTAATGCTAATTCAGCTCTAGTGACTAATTCTTTCTCTTAGAAAAGCTCGTTCCATTTTATGATAAATTCTGGAAGCCTTGTTTGAATGGAATATGCGTTTGACTTTGATGAATTTCGGGATGACTTCGTTATCTCTGCATCGGATGAGGAAAATTAGACGATTAATGAAGTTGAGATGTTTAATGCGTAGTTTCTCTAGTTGTATAACTTTGTGCCAAAAGCACTCACCGTAAGTTTGTAATTGCAGGCGTAGACTTCTGTGGTTAATTGGTTCAAAATATATATTTCGGTGATTACACCACATTTTTTATTATTCAGTTATACAAAACTTTGAAATAATAGTTCCCGACAAGTTTCGTAAATCGTAGGATTTACATCTTCAGGGGGTAAATAGTATAACTTTACCTCCTACGAAGGAAGGTTATATAAGGAGTTTACAATTAAAATATTATCATAATAACATTTAATTAAAATTTATAAATCGTTATTCATAAATAATGATTTATAAAAGTGAAATGTTTGCAGCGCTGCACAGGACTGAGGATTTGAAGTGTGGCGCATTTTATGTTTGTAATTAATTGTGACGTAAGTGAATAAATATGGCTGACTGCATGATTTGAAAGTCGACATGTTCAAGGAAAATAAGCTTTTACGAGGTGTATTAAAGCAAATTAAATTACACCTTTAATTAATCCACCTTTTTTAAAACAAATACGGGGCGCTATATCCCTAATTGCACGACACAAACTGAGGCATGATTAGCTAGTACATGTCAGCTGGCAATTTGTGGCATGGAAAGGTTTTCCAATGGGAAAAGGAGAAAACAGCGTGCTATACAGAGAATCTCTTTTAGCAAAGATACAAACCCCTCTCTACAATGACAAGAAGAACTGTCAAGTTTCCTCTCTGGACTTGACAATCCATAATTGCAAAATGCGAGAGGAACCCACAATCCTGGAAACCGCTTTAAAAATGATAATATAATGATATTAAAAGCATCCATGTGATGAAATGTATTTCGACAATGCATGCAAAATACCCAAATCTCTTTCCAGCACGTTGCCACGGATTTTTATGCATGTTTTTCGCCGTTTGACCAAGGATTTTCTGTTCCTGCGTAGAGGATTGAACCACATCCGAACGAAGTGTTATCCCTCTTTATCTGATAAAGTTCTTTCGAACGAAGGTCCATAATGTTCGTAATATTATTCAGCGTTTTGATTCTCCATTTCACACACGATTTTAGGGAACAAATGTGGTGCATTCCCGAATTCGGTATTTCCCATGGAACTAAGTTAGCAGAGAAATTATTCGTTTGAAATTTTACTTATCCAACGAGGTACGGAGACCTTATTGGGTCTCCTCATTGGGTAAGTAAACGTTTTTACTTACTATTTTTCTCTATTTTTTCTTAATGTTCATAACAGATTAAACCTCAGCTTTGTAATGAAATACTCGCATTTGTAGAACATACAAAAGGTTCTGCCGTTCGTTGAATTTGGGAGAAGGTATTTACTGACAAAATTTGTATTCACACAGCATTGGTGGGAAGGACAAGTCGTCTGTTTTTTGACAATACTCATGACGGAATTCCTATAGTTTCCTCTGCGCTTTTGTTAGTCGTACAAATCATTCTCTTCGTTACTGACCTAATTTGTAACATCGCTCCTATGAATTAGATTGATCTACAGGACATTTCCTAAACTATAAAATGTGCTCAACAAGCAGTTCGAGTTCAGATGAGATTGGAATAATCTCTATAAAGGGGCGAGTATTTTTTGTGGGGGGGGGCAGGTTTGAATTAGCCTCCAGAAAATAATTGAGTTTAAAATGAATTGAAGGAAGGTAAAATAAAACTTTTGCACAACAGTAAAGGTCCAGAATTTGGAAAATGTTGGAAGGATTGTTGTATTGGAGAGCGAATTCCCTTTTTTTTGAAGCTTTACAAGAACCTTTCGATACCAACTTGAGAAAAGCAGTAAACCTTTATGATGTATAATGAAATTGTTTCCTATAAGTGAGAGCATAATTCAGTTTAAATTAAAATGGAAATCCACAATTAAGAGTTCTCAATTAAATTAAAATTCCGAACAATAATTATACTTTACACTTTCCTTCCACTATCTAGAATCTAAGGTCGAGGGCCAATAACTACTAAATCTCCCCCTTCCTTTTTGTACCTTTGTTTAACCACCATATTAAAAGAAGAAATTGATTATTACATTTCCCCTCTATTGATAAAGCATCTGATCCTAGCGTAATTAGAATAATAACACAGACAGGATACGAATACAACACCTTCCAGGTGGAAAATACAAAATCCGATAAGCCAGTTCCTTCCTTCACCCTGAAGTGCTTACCATTCTGTTTACAGTTAAAGGAAGTCTGCCCCTGGAAACGAAGACGGAAAGGTCGCACCATTAATCATCTAAAACACTTCTCTGGAGTAGCATCATCAATCAAACTGTACAGAAGAAATGGCCCGAGAACACGAAAACCCCCATGAAAAACACCGTCTTAATGTGCGATCGATCCCGTACATCATCCCCAACCATCGTGTTTGCATGGTTTACAACTCCTCCCTCCCTCCTGTGTGTCAGTTGACTTAGTCCGTATCGTCATTAAGGGAGGCCACCTCTCCCTTTTTCAGTTACCTTGGAAAAAACGGGTGCACCTGGCGTTTACTTTGAACATCGTCCAAATGTTCTTACGAAAAAATCTGCACACGACACTCACTTCCTACTTGTGGCGTGTGAAAAGTTTTTCATTGGTTAGAAAGAAAATTAAACTTGCAAAGAAATTATGTTGTTGTTTAATGCTTCACCCTTCCATGCGTACGCAAACCTCCTCGGTATCTTCCTGGGTCTGGGTAGTGCTCCTCTCATAATACTAAGCAATATTCACGCCAAAAAGAAAGTGTGCATTGCGTTATGGGATACTAAGGCAATCAGTGTTAATTCATCAACCTTCAAGTAGTTAGTCGTGAAGAACAATAATAAACAAGAATATGATTTCTTGGTAAGTAAACTTTGTCTGTGAGGAACACTTAATCCAACCATATCTTTTCAGTCTTCTCTTCTCCCTCTGCACTTTTGCCCTCACTGAGATATAAATAATTAGGCAGAAACGTCTGTGTTCGTTTACTGGCAAGAGACTTCACTTTCTTATTCTTCATTGAGAGGACAACTGCCAGAAGCAGATGCTGACAAATGCTGTTCATCTATTTATGATCAGGGTGAGTGAATATTTGAAGGGATAGCGATTGGCTGTTTCCTTCATGATGGTTCCTTCACTTGCAGGTAATTTGTATTGTAATATTCAATTTCGCCCTGACGTTATTGATTTTTTAAGAACAGAAAGGTTATTGAACGCGCACGAACTAGGTTCTATCATCAATTACGATTGGCATCTATTAGTAAATGCCACAGGATTACGATTAAACTGGGGTAGATTTCTAAAGGATATCGCTGACCAGAGAATCGCCCTTAGAAAAGTTTCCATGCGATTGACGAAGCAATTCTTGCTCTGGGGATAAGTCAGAACAGGAAAGTATGCCGTCGCCTTAGGAATTACAATCAGACTTAACCGAGTCTTATTACGGGATTCTTCACCAACAAATAACATTGAGAAATTTACCTAGTTCTCGTACTCCTGTTGCATTTATTTACTGAAAAGCGAAATTCACATTATGGAGAAATATGTGAGTGAGAGAAAAAAAAGCTTCAGTACATTTTTTATTAAATCCACGTTTATGAATCATGTGGATGCGTCTCTTCAACGACAGATAGGAGGTAATAGCGATGTGTCATTCAGCGTATCACTCATTTCCGAGTAAATCAATCCCTGTGGTAATCTGATGGTTTAATAGGGAGAATGATGAAGTCATCTTAGGAGATTTGCTTTCTGAATGTCGATTTGAGCTCATACATTTTTAACTATTTTAACTACCGAATCATGAATGGAATATTTGGCGATTTTTGTGCCTAATTATTTGACCCACATCAAATTTGAAACTTAACCAAGTTGAGTGTTGAATAGGATGTCAAAGCTCATCTCTAAGCTTGTGATCATAAAGAAAATATTTTATAAATGATAGGCGGCTGTGAAGTACGGCTGTGGTGGTCGAATACTCCGAAATTTGTCTGGTTACTAACAGGTAAATTTCGGGACTCGGTTATTATTATTATTATTATTATCATTATTATTATTATTTGACACCTCCAGGGAGTCCAAAGACTCATCGAGGGAGAGTGTGCCAACAGCATCGAACGATTGTTCCCCTTCCAACTACTAACTGCGCTCCAACTTACTTAACCGAGCCATTAGTAGCAGAGGCTCTACCAATCGACCAACCTTTGCCGGCGTTATGCTGCATTCTTTTTGATAATCCCACGAATAAAAGCGGAACATTGGAACGTTCGGCATGCTCAACACTTACTCTTCTCATACTCCACCTTGACTTGATAAACCAATGATTACACATAATATATATATATACCATGCAACCAGTAGATCCATCTTCTTGGATGTTCCCAAAACTAGACAATAAGCACCAAAAAAAAATACTACAGACCTACTTAACTCCTTTGGAACTACATGTCTCAGACTGATCCTTGGATACACCTGGATGGACCGCGTCACCAACTCTGCTCTGCTAAATCTGGCTAAGCAAGAGCCACTTGTCAGTATAGTCAAAAAACTACAACTCAGATGGCATCAACAGAGACATCCTGAAGTCTCGCTCTTTTTGGAATCCCTCATCCTGTACAAACCAGAAGATGGCAAATGTAGTAGAGGAAGACAATGCAAACAATTTTGGCAATACATATGTGAAACCATCAGTAGGCTGAACTGCAAAACTCCATCTGATATCTACCAGTTAGCTCAAGATAGAGAGACTTGGAAGACCGTAATTTGCAATATTTCATTTTTAATATAAATCTCTTTTCCCTTTTCACATTACATCATATTGTGAATAAACTATGTATGTATGTTTGTTCCTAATTTGTTTTGTTTTTATTGTGTACCTGTGAGAAGATACAGCAGTATTTCCAATGCACATCGAACGTCTTCTATTTAGCTTCAGAATAATGATTTGATGCAAGAAGTGAGAAGCGCTTTCAGCACATCGCTTCGAGATGGGGTGAACTTGTTAACACAAGCTAACCCCTTCTTGAAGCGATGTGTTAACAAGTTCACCTCACACAGACAATGCGCAACCTTCCCTTGCAAGATTATCCACCCAAATGAATGGTAAAGAAATTGTGACCCATTATTCATAGTTCAGTTTCTTCCCAGGCAAATCCTATGTGTTCGACTCTCTGAACAAGGAAGAAAATCTAGATTTGCAGTCGGATATTGAGATGAGGGGTGCAGTTTTTTTTTTTTTTTTTTGGGGGGGGGGGAGCGGAACTCACAACTTGATAAATCAACAAGCTGATGCATGCATGTCACAATGATTCGGGTAACATTGTGGAAATCGACTGAATTCCACTCTTACAGTCAGGCTCCAGGTGGAGGCCCAAAACATTAGAGCCAATTGAAGGGCCTTAAACAGTGAGGGGGACCTCTAAGAACTCTAGTGCCTTGAGCACCGTTCTCCTCAGGAAAAGTGTAAGTTACCTAACCGTGTAAGTTACCTAAAAGTGTAGTTACCTGCCTGGGCGCAGGCAGGTAACTATTTCGGGTTGCTAAAGTTGCCAACTAACCTCATATAGTAAGCAACTGACGTATGCAGTTAGTTGCTTTCCAAGCTACTGCATTCATTAATCAGAACAGCGCAGAAAATAAAATTGCTCAAAACAGAGTTCATTTGTATGAATTTATAAAATTCTATTCGAAATATAACGCAAAAATCCTCGCCTGCGTTTTTATCCCTTCCTTAGAAAAAAACCTTTTGAGCCCTCGCCATCGTGCATGAACTTCACCTTTATGGAAAGTGAGACGACGGAATCACTACAAAAAGTTGAAAGAAGCAAACGTATGCCAGAATGAGAAATATTTAAAGCTTTTAGGAAAGAAAAGAAGCAGTTGGATCTTTGTTTGATTTCACTAAATGCCGCACGGTGTGCCATTGCTCAAGGTCCCACCGAGGCTTACGAGGAGTTTGAGGCGAATCACCGGATAAATGCACTCGGAGAAATGGGGGGGTCGCGTAATTTATTACCCAGTTAAAGTCCTTCGATTTCGTGCCGACCACCGAGAGTTTACGTGTTCTCGTTTCTTTTCATGTTCACTTAGAGAGCTATAAGAATGCCGTGTTCTGGGGTGTAGCGGCTGCTCGCTCACTTAGTCAATTACAGGCACCGATGAACAATCCGCAAATTCGCACGTCTCGATGGTTGAGTTTTTTTTTTTTTTTTTCCTTACGTTTTTCACTCGGTGTAGGGCCGAATGAAACTTTCTGGCAAAGAAAAACGCGATGCTCTTAGAACACCATCCCCACGCAAATTAAGGAACCCAAACATGAAGTAATTGGGAAGTTATTCTGGAAAGATGATTTCCCGAAGCAGTGGTGGTGGCAGGGAATTCTACGCAGTCGATTGCGTGAATGTGTTATTTGCAGCAAAGCCTTTTTCGCGCGGAGAAGAGAAATAAATCCCTTAGCGGAATTTCATCAGTGCTCAGAGCTGAAGCAACAACACACAACCAATTTTCTCCTAGTTGTAATTCGATTTGCTGAAGTGTGAACCTTCGAAACTTATTCGATGTCGACGATGCTCATTGGTTGCAAAGAAGACGTATAGTTTCCAATATGAAAGTGTGAGACGCGAAAAACCTCTTTAGGTGATTTTACGTTTCGGTTTAGCCAGTCCAAGGCTGAAGTGACGTGTATTTTCATTTGGAAAAAATAAGCAAGCACAAAGCCAGAAGATACGCAGCTTAAAACCATAATTCAGGAAATCATTGGCGGTTTTTCGTATCAAAAGGATTCATCGGTTTTGAGATGAAATAAACCAGCTGCTTCCATTATTACCGCATCGGTCCCCTAGCGGAGAAAATAACAAATATCAGGAGCTACGTTGTTCGACACATGTTAACAACAAATAACGCTCATGGAAGGTAATGAATCATGTTTTACGTCCAATAATAGCACTTCTGTTAGTGCGACTCTGAATCAAAGAATAGAGAGGTGGAACGGTTCGGTGAGAGTGATGATGACTTTGAAACCTCCCCCGTCATCTGCTTCCATTACGATGCATATATTGGAACGAATCACTGGCTCCTTGGAAGAACTCGCTGACATTTACTGATACAATGATCCACTCATCTTGTCATCTACGAAGCTGTCATGTGATGATGACATCATAAAGTATAATCGCTTTCTTCTGAAAGTCACGAACAAATGCAGCATACAGCACAAAAAAAGGAAGTAATCAGCGCCCTCTTTTTTCTTTTGAAATTAAATTCTTTTTGATATCTAATGCACAAAGGAAAGAACACAAGACTTATCACATCAGTGTCGAGGAAAAATGTAGATAAGAGGGTACGAAGAAAAACGAAATGTCTTTTCTGAATAGCTGAAGTTTGTAGCCCTTGAGGGAGGCTGTATCTAAAGACCAAAGGTAGGTGGAATGAGAGAGGAGGAGGAGATGGTTCGATGTCTTTGCAGGGGTATTATAAATGGATGTTAAATAGATATTGGATGGTAAGAGGCGCAATTTGTCAGGCTACTTCATTACTAACTCTGTCTGCATTGGAATTACTGCAAAACAGTTCTGATTTTTATTGACGTGACTACTTAAGCGTGGTTCGTAGTTCGCACGGCTGTTTGGCTAAAAAGGAGATTCTGTGGAATGCTAATAGACAACCACAACACGACAATTTTTATTAGCGCCGACTGTATTTTTATACACGTAATGAATTGTCTGAATGCATCTTACAACCGCAGAGGTGCAATCAGTGAACAGAAATCTCTTCGAAATGCCTCCTGTGGACAAAGTTTTTCTCTGTCCACAGGAGGCATTTCGAAGATTTTTCTCTGAAATTATGAAAAACAAACAAACAAACGAATAAAAACAAAGACATCCCACAAGGTGCATTCGTTAGAGTTATCGCCTAGAGCTTCCATTTAACTCTAAAAAGTTAACATTTCCAAGACATTTTTCTGATAATCGAATTTAACGTTGACATTTAGAAATACTGAACTCGATGATGGCATCGTGGCAGAAATTTCAGGTTAATCGCAGCGATATTTTAACTATTTATAAGAATTTTCCGAACTCATTAGGCCAAACTGAGTTTCCTCATCGATCTGCTTCCTTTGCAGTGAACATCATCGTTTCGAAGAATATTTTCCCTCGATTGTCTCACACTACCTCGCCAAAGTGACATCGCCGTGTCAGAATGTGAGCGACGACACGAAGATAATCTGTCAGAATGGAAGAGGCATTATGATAGGATTACATCTGTTCGGCAAATTGTTGACAAATTGGGCCATCTCAAATCAACAATTAGTCACACAATACTGAGGTGGAAATGCAGGGAGTCAAATACTAGTGCTACTTGCAGTGGACGACACACCACACTCATCGAACGTGACTGTAGGGTTTCACAAAGAATAGTATTTAAAAACCGCCATACACGTTGAATGCGGAGTTCAGGACATCGACTGGAACATCGATTTACATAAAACCATTCAGAACCGAAGCTCGCAACATCGGTTTCCATTATAAGACCGCAATACGCCATCCCCACATACCCGACCCAACATGCAACGTTATCTTCAGTGCTGCTAAGAGCATGTACAGCGGGACGGGGAAGCTTGGAAAGTTGTGTTATGGAGCGATGAATCACGCTTTACCTTCTGCCGACCAGATGGACGGATGCTCAGTGAACGTCTCTTCCTGAAGTGCGAAATCCTAACTATGAAATTCGGAGGTGGCGGTGTGATGGTATGGTCCTGTTTTTCATGGTTTGGCCTCGGACCTTTGTGGTACCATGAACATTGAACTCGGAGGGTATCTGAACATTCTGGAAAATGCAACGCTTCCTACTTTGTGACATTTGCACGGAACTGACCGGTGTCTCTTTCAGCAAAACAATGCTCCGTGTCATACAGCTGCTGCTGTAACTGTGTGGTTTGCGGAAATGGACATCACCACACTTGAATGGCCTCCAAAGAGCCCTCTATTGAACATTTCTGGGATGAACAGGAGCGTCCCGTGAGATCAAGGGATGTCCTCCCCCACAACAATCCAGGATCTCATTACATGCTACTGGAAGAATGGTCCAAAATGCTCATTGATCGCTGTCCACGCTTGTGGACAGTACGTCCATAGGTTTGCTACATCATCGCTGCGAAAGGAGGAACTACATCTTATTAAGGTGGGCACCATGGCTATTTGTTCCCCACCCTATAGCGTCCGTTGACTTCTTTCCTAGCAATGTAGCTGCTTCACAGCCTCAATTGCCATGCTGTAATTTGTTAATTAGCATTTTACGATCAAACATTTCCACAGCCATCTGGTGGAAAGTTAAACAGCGAGGCCAAAATCATTACAAAAATAATGCAGTAAAAAGAGAAAGAGAGAGAAGAAGAAGAAAAATCTATGGAGATGAGCAGTTCTTTGTATTCCATTAAGTATTCCTTAAGCCAGCGTTTCCCAAACTTTTCCTGCTACGGAAGACTTCACAGATCCTGAAATTTTCACGGAACACCTTGACTATTTTGTAATGTATTAATTAATAATTAATTGTTAATTTAGTTGATTCTTTATTATTAATTAATAATTGATTAAGAAAATGGATAAAGAAAATGTGGAGTCCTCCCACCAAGAAAATTTTGATTTGAACCTCCTCCATTTAGGCATGAAGTTGAAAGATTAGTTAAGCAGCTCAACAGCAATAAGGCCCCAGGTGCAGATGAAATCCCAGCAGAGTTAATTAAGGCCACAGGGGACGAAAGGATAAGAGCGTTTCATAGATTGATTACAAGTATATGGGAGATAGGATTATGGCCTAGAGACTGGAAGGAGTCAGTTTTCATACCACTACACAAGAAAGGTGATATGAAGGCATGCAAGAATTATAGAACTATTAGTTTGACATCTCATGCAAGCAAAATTTTATTAAAGATCATGCTAAACAGGATTGAGGCCAAAGTTGAGGCAGAGATGCCGGAGGAACAAGCAGGTTTTAGGAAAGGTAGGTGCACCTTATATCAGATCCTTTGCCTTAGACAGATCATAGAAAAATATAGAGAATTCAGATTCTCTCTCTGGTAATGTGTTTCTTAGACTACTCTAAAGCTTTTGAATGTGTTAAGCATGTGAAACTGTTTGAAGTAATGAAAATAATGGGTTTTCCTCAACACACTATCAAGTTGATAGCCAACTTGTATAAGGAGCAAGAAGCTCCTTATACAAGTAAGAACAGGTGTTGGGTTGACTGACTGGCTTCAAGTTGGAAAAGGAGTTAGACAAGGATGTTTACTTTCTCCTCAATTGTTTAGTATATATGCGGAGTACATCATGCGTGAAACATTGGATGAGCTCAGGAATTAGGATAGGAGGTAGAGTGAGCAGTAATCTGAGGTATGCTGATGATCAGTAATAACAGAGGACTTCAACTCAAATCTAGCAAGACAAAGATTATGGTTCTCAAAGGAAAAACAAACAGAGAAGCGCTTGAAAAACAAGAGAACCTTAACGGAGAAAGAATTAAGGAAGTCAACAAGTTTGAGTACCTGTGATCCATTATTAATGTGAAGAATTGCTGTTCAGAAGATGTTAGAAAAAGGTTAGGAATGGCTAAAACAACAGTCAGAGACCTGTCTAAAATCTGGAAGGATGGATCTATCTCCATGGGAGCAAAGTTGAGGATTTTAGATGCAGTTTTTTTTGCAAAAGCCACTTATGGATGCGAGACTTGGAACCTAAAGAAGTCAGATAAGAAACGGATATCTGCTTTTGAGATGTGGTGTTATAGAAGGTTGTTGAGGATATCATATACTGAAAGGCGTACAAATGAATTGGTGTTAGAAAAGATTAGTAGAACTTTAAGGCTCCTTAAGGATATTGACAGAAGAAAGTTAAAATATTTTGGACACATAGAAAGCATGGAAGGAGGACTTCTCAGAACAGTAATAGAAGGTAAAGTTCCTGGAAAAAGAGGCAGGGGTAGATCATCAATGAGATGGATGGATGGTGTTTGTGGAGTGACTGATCTTCAGAGAGTTGAGGCTGCCAGAAAAGCAGACAACAGGACTACATGGCGAGGCCTGGTGTGGAACATCATTGACCATCGGAGTGACCATACGTCATCTGTAGATGCCCAGTGAACAGAGATAGAAAGCCTGCGTTTCCCAAACTTTTCGGAACACTTAACAATTCCTGAAAATTTCACCGAACAACTTGGTTATTTTGTAATGTATTAATTAATAATTGTTAATTTAGCTGATTTTTCATTATTAATTAATAATTGATTATGATTAATGATTAATTAAACATCTATTAAACATAAGCATCATCAAATCAATTTGTGCTGATTTTCATTGACATATCCCATTCTGATCACCAAGTACTTACGAGTGAAGGCAGACTTTTTCTCCTGTGTGCTGGTAATTTTCTCCTCCTTTTGTACATTCAGAAGATCGCTTTGTAGACTGGTGGTGGATGACTCACTATCTGTTGCGTCACAAACACCTTCAATAAGAGATTTCTTAATACTAAAATTAAACAAAGTCAATTGTCTCTTATTCATATTAAAATTTAAATCTGCAGGCCTATTACTTTTAAAAAATCGCGGCAATACGGTTTCGAAACTTTCACCCCACAATACGAACTTGCGAAGAAAGTATTCAGTACCACTAGATTTGAGAACCGGATGCAGGCTACCTTGATCTTCAATTTCAGTGGAAAAATTTTCTTTATACTTCCTTGCTGATTGGTCACTAACATTTGCAACACGGATGTCATTTCCTTCAGTTTTGAGAATAGAGGATACGCCACCCATTGTTGTAATCCGCGTGCAGGCAATTTTTACGACCGGTCATAAACAGCTGTATTCCCAATCTCAAATGTTGAAAGGTTTCGATGTGTGAAAATTAACGATAATTCATGAATACTTCCACGTTTAAAAATACACAGCTTGGTCACTACACAGATGTTATTAGGCGTTCTGGGTCTGAGCTCTTCGACGTATTCACGAATATTATTCTCCTCAGAATATTTCATTATAAAATATTTATTCATGAGATATGCTTAGAAAACTAAAATGACAAATTCTAGGAGAACTTCTCGCGGAACACTTATTCACCTTCCGGGGACAATTCTCTTTACAGTAACAAAGCAAGGTCATTTTTCTTAGCAAATTGTGTTCGCCAAATGCACACACACACACACACACACACACACACACACACACACACACACACACACACACACACACACACACACACACACACACACACACACACACACACACACACACACACACACACACACACACACACACACTGTCTTTATTTAGAGACTCTTCGAGAAATTTCGGCTCTTTAGAACTACTCTAAATGGCATATTCTTGGCTCCTCTCAGCATCAGCAGACAAATAACGTAATGCATTCTTTCTAAATAAAAGCACACATTGTATCGAACAATGGCTATTTCACTTAACTACTAAGGCCACCCAGATGCGTAGCAGTCTCGCTATTGACCACAAATCTTCTGGAATCGGTAAACCAACCTGAAAATCAATGTAGCTGGCATTAAGGGCTTCTGAGAGTCAATCAATGTAGAATTCTAAGAAAGGGAAGGGGCCGAAGGAACTTCCTGCATTACGACATCCCTCCCTGGGTTATAATGTGAGGTGTTGCAAGCACCTAATTTTAGGGAAGGAGACGATGAAATTTTTCGAGTTGTTTGAAACGGTAACAAGCAAAGGGATGCGTTTGCAGAAAGTGAGATTTTCCCCTCCTTTTAGACTGATTCGCAGCTGGAAACATAAAATGAAATTGGGATAGAAAAGGATCAGCGGACATCGACTGTGAGTGGTCAATGATGCAAACATGTTTCCGCGGTGCATTGTTTGTGAGCGTGTGGGAAAGATTTGAAAACAACGACTCGACAAACGATGTTTTCTGCTTTGATGTGAATGCATCATTCCGAGTGTTGATTTACAACAAGAATTTGTTCATTTCCCCTAAAGTTTTTTCGCGGGAATGTTTCTTAAGAAGAACTGTAATTTTTAAGAAATCAGCTGATGCCTTTCACAGTCCTTGTCTCTGACTGCAGAATGCGTTATTTCTTCCCTCTGATCCACGAGATTGTATGTAGTCCCAAAACAAGTCACATTTCAGAGTTGGTATTATTGCTGAGGAATGTGTGGTGGTCTGCGTTGCATTCACCTTCAAAAACCAGTGTTGTTCGGTGGAAATCACTTCGGCATGCGCTTTTCGCATCAGTCAGTGCAAACTCTTCAAGTCTGAAAAACGTTTCTAAAGTTAATTTCCTTGTTTTCTCCAAATTATTTAAACCTTCTTTCGAACATCTTTCTCTTTTGTACCTCCTTGAGCTCTAATTTCCGGTTCCCTCAAACATAAACAATTGCGGCGAAGGGTCAGCTAAAGTTAAGAAATAAGACGAAATTTATTAAAGGAGCAATGCTTGACAGTCACTGTTAGCAGTCTGAAAGATGTTGACTGGCAAATCTAGATGACCATTTTCATGACTCCAAACTTACGATAATTTATTATCAACACCAGCATTTCCTCAGTCGGAGCTATTTTGTATGCATTAAATGGACGACTGCACTGGTGTTATACGTAAGCTATCGTTTATACTGAATTTATCAAATTTCTCGGTATTAAAGTAGTAAATGCAGCATTTCCCGAATTTTTCCTACGAAGGAACATTTCACAAATCTTGGAATTTTAACGGAACATCTTGGTTAGAATCGAGTATCCTCGGTCTCGTATTCAATACAAAGCTAAGCCACACTATCGCCGAAGCAGGCTGTATCGCATCGCAAAAATGCGACAGCGCACACTACAAGGGTGCCGGACCGCATCGCATCGCATTGACCTTGCTTGTAACCGCACGTTTCCTAGAATAGATACCTCCGTACTTCACTGGTGCTGAGAGGTGTCGACAATCGCGGCGGCTGAGTAAAGGCCAGTGCGCGCTGGTCTTAATAGCACAATCAACATGCAAAGTGAGCAGCGCCTGATATTCAAACATGTTTGAACATATTTGAACTTGTCGAGCAATTAAAACCATTCCAGGTTCATATTAATTTTGATAATTTTTCAAGTAACTCTTATTCACTTTCCGCGGAACATAGTTTGGGAAACCCTGTAGTAAGGGAACAAATGTGTTTAGAACTGAGATTACGTCAATTTCGCTAATTTACATGATTTATATGTCTATAAAAACATTCATGTATGCAGTCTTCAACGTAAGTGTAATATGTTGTTTAAAAAATGTATACAAATGACTTAAAAGCCATCCAAACTGAAAGTCTAAGAGAGTTGTTAATTATAAGGAATTCCCATTAAAAACGATGTTTTCATATCCTCATTGCGATGCGTTTACTTTACGTCACGCGCCATCATTTTTGACATCAACTGGTCGCCGAAGAACTCCAAAGAAACTTAGAACATGTGGTTAACATAATCGAAATCTCTAGATGATGTAAAACGTGAATCTACTGCAAGGAAGATTATAGGATAATAGCACAGTAGTTCCGGGGATGAGCTGAGCATTTTTAACAGATGGCCACATCTGGAGCGTAATTCTTATTAGTATAAAATAGCAAGACTTGCAGCACATCGGTGCCCTATATAAGAAACAAGAATCTGTGGACCTATTTGTTTTTTAATAGTTAAAAGTTTGACCGTTTCAGGAAGACTTTGGAAAGTGAGGAAGGCTGCTCCAAAGAACTGGGACTGATGGAATAAAAGAGGAAGAAAAGAAAGACATTCGTCAATTTTGGAAGCGGACAGTAAACGAGTGTTGATTGGCAACTGCTGGCATTCTTGGAAGAAGGTGGAGGAGTGATGGCAGCCAATTCATAAGAACATTATTGGTCTTAATGCCTGTAGAAGACATAAAGAAGAAAGATAATGCTTAAGAGAGTGGTGGGAAGGAATCTCTGTGTGTGTGTGTGTGTGTGAGAGAGAGAGAGAGAGAGAGAGAGAGAGAGAGACAGAGAGAGAGAGCTGAAGTAAACAGTGAATGCAACGAAGATCATTGCAGCTCATTGCGCTAAAATATAGAAAACTGAAGATCTTATCCCAGTCGTTAAAATCTAACATTTTACCGACAAAACAAGCATTTAATATAGTCGAAGTCTTATTAAAAATTATCTGAAGAACGAATAGAGCCTTCCGTAACGCCATTTGTATTATTTCGAAATGTTTTCAGTCAGACTTCACGAGTGGCATCTTCGTTCCACCGTCTCTAGCTGACGCTTCAGATAATCGAGATTTCTTGTTTTGCGATGAACTTCATTTCAAATTACAGACCTCTCTCACATGCATCCGGTATCTATCTTATGACTTTTCTACAGCTGTTTTCATGGACAATACTAAAATCGCCGCTTCCTTCAATTTCTTCCAAAATGTTAGAACAAGAGTAGCTGCTGGTCATCCCATTGACAGTAGCGTCAAGCTTACCTGACCAACTTCTTTTTCCTTTCTCATTCCATCTTTCTTTTAAACAGTCTGTACTTTGGAACAGCATCCCTCACACTGTCTTTCCCAAAGACTAACCAACTTTCATCTGTTCAAAAAAGTCACCGGAACCCTCGTTTCTTGTCCTTATGGGCACGGATGTCCTTTAAGTATTTACAACCTATTGCTTTGATCAGATATAAAACAACTGAAACGAAATTACATTCCTACTGAAAAAAATAATAATAATAAGGACTTAATATTAGTGCATTCAAATAATATAAAGTCCATCTGTTTCGACTTTGCGCAAGAAATATGTTTGTTTATGTTATTCACTCTATTACACTGCTTTGATGACGTACAAATCTCACCAAAAATGTACATTTATTTATTAATTAGATTGATTAGAAATAAACTCAAGCTTGTTAACTACATAATCTGAATATTTTAGTACGGATTTCCTACGCTCCAGATCATCGAAATCTATGAAATGGTGTTAGAAGAGAAGTTACAGATACAACGGGCATGTGCAATGTAGCCATACATTATTTGGTTTCTTTCTGTCTAGTTCGTGGGGTGTATTTCTTACGTCTCTAAACCCACCCGCAAACACAAAAAACTAAACGCAGTAAAACTTCTCTAGTAGATGATGTTACATGTAGTTGGAGAAATAAAGAGAAATGAACTGCTCTTTCCATCCATTCAAAAAAAAATAATTGGATGCTTCCTGCTCTGCTCCATACATAAAGTTTATGTCGTCCGTTAGCCCAAGAGAATACTTTGGCCTATTTTAAGGTAATCTTCAAGCAGCGCCCTCTGATTGGCAGTGAAACACACCATAAGAATTTACTAGCCATAAAATGCGAATCATCATGCATCTTTCACTTGTAGAGAGGGAAAAACAGCATGACGTAGTTTAATCTCTCTTCTTCACTCAGGGAATGAGTACGATACATAAGCGCCACCTGGAATGATTAAACGTGGAATGATTTATTGCATTCAGTGCAGTTGCAAAGGATGACAAAGTGTATTAAAGTATACTTTATGTAACGTACGCGTATATACACTGCGATTCTGAAAGTGATCGCGCAGTTGGGACTTAACGTTAGTATGGCATTCATATAAGGGTTCCGGTGACTAAGGAAAAGAATTCCTGTAGAAACTAATCTGGTTGTAGAGGACCCAAGACAGAAATCTTTCGTGTGGTTGACCAAAATCTCACTTACATGTGCAGCAAAATCAGTAGCAAAAGCACGTTCTATAAATTGTAAGTGTGTCATTTCATATTACTGAAATTTTATAGACCAGCCTCATTCTGGGGAAGTCAAAAGGCATTCCTTGGAACTTGTGCACACAATTTTGTCACAGCCCTTCGTTTGCAACAGAACTCTGGATTTTTTTCTTATCAAAATAAGCAGATTTCTTGTCGATAGCGCAGTCATGTAGCCTAGCCATGTGGCTGATGACATGATGATGTTATTTTATGTAGAATGGGTTTGATCTTCTACTGGGCAGTCCGTTGTCCGAAATTTTTATGTGGGAAGCTAAACAAAGACCACTGAAATGGTAGCAATGGAACGGTTGGTGGCTCCGTAAGGGGGAAGCCAACTTAGTTTCTTCGGTTATGACGTCCTGTGGATGCAAAGCGCTTGGTTCGAATAATAACTGTTAAAAATCCTTTCACAGACGAGGGTCAGTTAGCCAGTTGCACATGGATGTCGTAGGTCTGTGCGAGATCTATCGATCTGTGGGTGGGTGGGTGGATGGATGTGCGAGCCTAATAGTTTCAAATAATTGGAATCAGGTGAGTCAGTTCCAAGTAGAACATTTATCGGTTGAATTCAAGAAATAGAGAAACTTGGGCTGTCTTTTCAGCGCATAAGTACTTTGCTTACAAAACGAATTTATGCCTAAAACCATGTGTTAGTTTCCATGGCTGAAACGTACAGTTCTAGGCTACGAAAGTCAAGCAGATGAAATTTAGATGAATGAGTGAGAGAAAATAGAAGCGAGAAGAGAATAATCAGTGGGAGAAAAATTGAAAGAGGCCACACAAGAGAGAGATAATAGGATGATGGATCCCAGAAACATGGGAATTAGAAGATGGAGAAGGAAGCCTCGGACAAACGGAAAAGAAGTCATATGGCGAATCAGCTTCTTGCCGAAATGAATCGGCAATTGTTTAAATTTTTTCTCTCATGTGCATTTTGTTTACTTTTGTATAAAGTGAAAATGACTTAATACGCATGAATATGTCACATGTTCATAGTGCTCGAGAAAGAATCCTACAAAATGAGTTTTTTTCATACTAATAACTATGAACATGAATAAATTCCCATTTCATTGAATGAGAATTAAAAATTTTTATCTCGAACGTCTGAATTGAATAACGTGTCGGATATGGAGACAATGTTTGGCTTCAATCAATCTACCACATAGTCTCCGTCCGTGCTGTTTAAGTTCAAATTTGCTTGCAGATGGCATAGTAGAAACGGAGGTGAATTTCCGAATGACAACCGTTAATATTCAAATTGACACCACATCTCATCATCATTCATCATCATACGTATCAAGGATTTAGGCCTAGCATGGCCTGTTCCGGGCTCAGAAGTCATCGTTGAATCGTTTAAGAGGACGCCCTGGTTTTCTTTTTCCTAATGGCTTGTACTTTAAGGCTTGTTTTGGTAACCTTTCTAATTTCATTCTTTGAACGTGTTCCATCCATCTATGTTTATATTTTTAATTTTTTCTATTACTGGTTCTTGGTTTAATTCTTTCATAATATCTTCGTTTCTTCCGTGATCAAATAGGGTATACTTTGCAGTTTTTCTCATAAACTTCATTTCTGCTGTTGTTAATCTTTGTTTGTCTTTTTGTTTTATTGTCCAGATTTCGCTTCCATACATTAAGACCGGTAGGGCTAATGTATTGTATACTTTTAGCCTGATTTGTTTTTGAACCAGGTTTGGTTTAAATATAGAGTTAATTACACCTGTTATTTTTAAATATTTTGCAATTTTTACGTTTATATCTTTTTCATATGTGATCATACATCCTAGGTAGTTAAATGAATTCACCTGTTCTAAGATCTTGTTATCTCTTACTATTTTAATTCTTGCTGGATCTTGTCCTTTAAAGGCCATAGTTTTTGATTTTTCCGATGAAATTATCATACCATAATCTTTGGATATCTCATTTAGATTGAAAATAACTTTCTGTAAGTTATCTTCAGCATTTATAATTATTATTTGGTCGTCGGCAAAGAGGAGAGTGTTTAAGTTAGCTGTAAGAGAAAGTTTAATCCCTTCATGTAAATGTTTACTCCATTTTATTATTATTTCATTTAAGTAGATATTAAAAAGAGTTGCTGAGAGAGGGGACATCCCTGTCGGACCCCTTGGTTTATCTCTCTTGTATATGATAGCTCGTGATTTAATCTTATTTGTATATTTGAATATTTTCATATATACTTGTGATAGCTTTTAGGAAATTATTTGGTATTTGTCTTTCTTTTAATATGTTAAATAATATGTTTCTTTTAACTTTGTCAAAAGTTAAAAGAAGCATTTTGTCAAATGCTTTTTCAGAGTCAATAAATGCAACGTGTGTTTCCAAATTATATTCTCTTCTTTTCTCTACTATTAGTTTTAGGCAAAAGGCTGGGTCTATACATGATCATCCTTTTCTAAATCTATTCTATACCTCTCGAATAAAGTTTTCGGAATATTTTTGGTTAGTTTGTTATTTAAGATTCTGCTGTATATTTTGTAACAGGAATTTAGTATACTGATACCTCTATAGTTTTTAGGGTCATCTCTATTACCTTTCTTAAAGATAGGAATCACAATTTCTTTTTTCCATTCTATTGGGGGGACACCAGTTGAGTAAATTTTATTTAAAAATAATAAGTCTTTTTTTGAATCTTGTTCCTGCATATTTATATAGTTCTGAACCTAGATTATCTTCTCCAGGTGATTTTCCGTTTCTTGTTTCTTTCAGGCTGATTTCTAATTCTTCTTCAGTTATTTCCTTTTCATTTTCGTTAATTGTTTGCCAGTTGTCTTTTTTTAAAATATTTGTCTGTCCACAGTTCTGTGTAGTAATTTAGAAATTCTTCTAATTTTGATTCAGTGTTAAATTTTATGTTTTGTTTGGTATCTGCGTTTAGGTGTTTCAAAATCTTATATACATTGGGTCTTATTTTATATAAATCATGTTCTAAATTAGAAACAAATTTATTCCATGATTCTCTATGTCTTTTTCTGACTTCTCTTTTAGCTACGGCTCTTATTCTTTTATATTCTATTTCATTTTCTAATCGTTTACTTCTTAACCATTTGTGATAGGCTTCTTTTTTTTTAAATTATTTCTTTGATTGTATCATCCCAGATCTTCAGTTTTTTTTCTTTTATTGAATTTTTTGGTCTTTCCTAAGCTTTCATTTGCTGCTGCATTTAGTATCGTTTTTATATTAAGCCATTCTATTTCTATTTCTTCATTTTGTTTTATTTTATCTAGATACTGGTTAATTCTTTGTTCATATAGCCATTGTACATTTCTGTTATTCAATAGTCTAGTTTTATAAGCAAATGTTTCAATTTTTCTTTCTGTTCTTGTTACTTGTAGCCATTTAGGTGGTAATCTTAATTTTACTTTAACAAGGAAGTGGTCACTGCTCATTTCATATCCTCTGTGAACTCTAACATTTAGTGAAAATTTTGATGTCTTTTCATTTAATATGAAGTAATCTAATATTGATTTCCATCCTCTTGCTGCCCAAGTATATTTATGTATGTCTGTATGTTTATAGAAGGAATTCATTATTTTTAGGTTATTATAAACTACAAAGTCAATCAATGTTTTACCATTCCTGTTTAGAGTGTGTTCTCCATGTTTTCCTATATTATTATTAATTTTCGTGTTTCCAATTCTTGCATTTAAGTCTCCTGCTAAAATTATGTAGTCATTTTTATTTATTTTATTATATATGTATTTTGTAGCTGATTATAAAAATCAATATTATCCTGTTCTCTTCCTTCTTCTTGGGCATATAAACCAATTATTGTTAAATTGCCTCTATCTATTTTTATTCTAGCTTCTATTATTCTTTCATTCCATAATTTATAATGTTTTAACTGTTTTGAAAGGGAGTTGTGAATCTAAATCATGACTCCTGCTTGTGCTCTTTGGTCTCTGTCGACTCTATTGCATATCACATATCTCATCCACATCTCAACAGAACTAATCATGAAAGTTTAACTCATCCGACAATGCAGTCCCACTTCACATAACACTCGGCTGTGTGGAGCGCGTAGACAAAGTTTTAAAGGGAAACGTTTTTCTTTGTTCTCGGTGAAGAAAATTAATTTCTGGTGTTGTTGAGATGATGTTGTTTCTGATGTTGAGAGAGCAACGAAGTCAGTTGAAATGTTGTTAATATATTTTTATCAAAGAACATCCACCATTCACAAAATATTGTCAATAATGGCGTGATTAATAAATACACAGTTTTATTAATGAATATCAGAAGCTCACGTTTTATATCTTCTTTGATATTCTTCAAGGAAGTATAAATTAAGGGAGAGAGAGAGAGAGAGAGAGAGAGAGAGAGAGAGAGAGAGAGAGAGAGAGAGAGAGAGAGAGATCTGTTCAAGGAAATCGATGGGAGCAGCTAAGGAAGAAGAAGATAATTCAATATGGGATTGATTGATTGCTGCTGCATTTCACAACCAAAAGCTTTATAAAATAAAGGAATATAAAGAGATGGAGTAACAACACGTATTTTGGGCCTAAACGGAACAGAGCTAATTGAAACATTCAAGAAGATGAGTGTTGGTTTCAGATGAATCATTTGCTATTCATGACCCACTTTATTATTTTCTGTCCTCAAATGTAATAGTAAAATATCAAGTACGAAATACAAATAAATAAAGTTACGAGTTTTCTATTTATATGTAGAAGGCATATTTCTCTTTTCAATTTGTACGATATTCTTAGTGGCAGTTAACATTAATAATAATAATAAAAATCGGAATTGCTTTTAAAGAGAAATAATTTCAACTGTGGAAGTTCATTTAACAAAAACAAATATTTGCTTCTAATAATCTATGAACTAAATGTTTTGACTTCATAGGCGAGTGCAACCAGACAGTCCGCATTGATATTTCCAAGTATAGCAATTGCTTTACCCACTTCTCTGGATGCTCAGAACTCAAAATGCCCATGAAGATCTTTCATCAAAACTGTAAAATAGTGATGACATCGGAGATGTTTTCAGTAGCTTAATGAAGAAAGAACGTGACAAACGATGAAGATCGATGAAGGGGTAAACACACCTCTTTGCAGCCTTCCGTGCCGCGGTAGCATCCCATGCGATCAATAAGCCACAGAAATAGCCGGACACCAATTAATCACCGGACAAGTTCTAATCTGGTGAAATAATGCTGAATCGAGAACCTCCCTTGAACATTCCTGCACGAGGATGTGATGCCGTAACGAAAGATAACAGTCCGTCATCCATCAGCGACGCTTTAAGCCTAATTAATCCACAGCATCGATGGAACTACCCCCATCTCCCTCTTTCTCGAAATGGGGGAAGGAAAAATGCACCCGAAGCAACTGCTAACATCGTTGGGGACCATGTATCTTGAACAATCCTTTTCGTCGGGGATCTAGAATCCACGTCGATTACAACGCACCGACGTAACCGTGATGTTTGTTTAAGATGTTTCAGCAGGGTGCAGAATGTCTTGAAGACTTTTTTTGTTCCTTTGGTTATCTCGGTAAGCGGAAAAAAATTCATTGTTCGTGTTAACATATCGCAAGATCGTTTCGGTCCCCGCTGTCACTGCTCTCTGTTCTCAGCATCGCCTCCGAATTTTTCTCATTGATTTGGTTTTCCGAAATGTTCGTATAATGAACTTTATCTGCAGGAAGTCGCCCATACCCTTCCAAATCCCACACCCCCGATGTTACGTTGTTATCCAAAATGACAACTTGTCGAAGACTTTTCATTAAGAACAGAAGAAATGGCTTCGCTTGTGTTCTCATAACCCGATGTGATCATCCAAACGAATGAACGTTTGACGTTTTGGTAGTTTTGTAAAAGTTCGCCATGAACCAGGTTCGATCTAGTTTTAGTTTAGCGCTAAGAGTTTTAAAAGAGAAGTGTTGCATCTGACAATCAAGGAATATTTGAAATTTTTAAAAGGTAACTAAGTGTTCCAAGCAAGGGTTCCAGTGTATCAAATGTGTCAAGTAATCGATGACTTGTCGGATTGAGCATTTATTCAGTGTTAGAAGTTTCACTAGTGAAAAGTGTTTTTTGTTGAAAGAAAAATATTCATAAGACTTAGAGGCTGGCGAAACTGAAATGCTTTAGCACCATGCAGGGCTGCAGGTAAAAGTGAACCAAAGGAAAGAAACATGATCATGCATGGAAATCTGAATATTATCTAAACTAAGAGGAAGCAATATCAGATCTTTTTTTCAAAAAATCTGACAAACGTGCTTGGCACATTGAAGGTAAAGGATTAAAAGGAAACATATCCTTGCTTCACCGAAAAAATCAATGTCACAACATAGTCCGTTCGTTATAGAAGATCTTGAGGTCCCCAATGATTGATCAGTACAAGTTCATGTACAGAAGGAAGACAGTGGATAGAATACAGAAAACCTTGAAATGCCTCCATTCGTAGGTAGGGGTATTCTGTCTTAACGCATAATGGATTATCAAAGAGGAAGCTGGAGACTCACTTGCAAGGATAGAAGATACATTAGGATGACCGTTTAATGAGAAGGTGCTTATGTCGAATCATAACACCCTAAAATGTAAAGAGAGAAACCAAATGATTTTCTCCAAAATTTATATGGCTTGTGTCCAAGGTTGAAGACAGGAAACGAGCCAGAGAACTGAGAGAAGATTTTGTATTTCCTTTCACCAATTAGCTGAAGAACAACTAGTTAATGACAGAGGAGCACTCAAACCAAAAAAAAAAAGAAATTCACTCTGTGTTTGAAGCTTGTACACAATGTTTCTAGTGTGAAGCCATTGACAGTAAGGTTGAATCTCGATCGGTTTGTATCCGTATGCATACATGCTTTTTAATCATGTATGCATACGGTACACGCAAACACGTAAACACGTAAACACCAAAACACGTTTTTGGTACACGCACACAATATGTGTTATCTTTCAATGCAGAGATAACACATATTGTTTGCGTGTACGAAAATAGACGCAGATAATTGTGATCGCTGGATCCACTATTAAAAGGGGTGATCAGCCTAATTGAAATATTGTGCTTGTGGACTGGAATCGTGATCCCTTAAAGTGGTTTCCAACCTTTTTCCAATTGTGTACCCCTCGTTTTTAAAATAGCTGTTTTTAAATACTGATATTTATTGTTCCATAACTAACGTTTTGCATTTTGTTTACTTTACTTGTTTTTTCGCCATTACTGATTATTTTTCGTGTACTCTGAACGGCCCAGCACGTACCCCCGGGGGTTCGCATACCACCGGTTGGGAACCGATGCCTTAAAGGAATTCTTTTATACCGAGGACCAGAAGTTGAGCCAGTACAGATCCGATTAATAGCGTTTGTGTGGGATGTCAAAACTGATGTATTTTTTCTCCCTTTACATTAACTGTTTGCTAAGAGATTTTGGAACCAGCTTTGCAAGAGCTGTTTTCGTCTCATTAAACGTCATTTATATAGTTCCTCTACTTCTGTGATGACAAGATTTTCTCTGAACAAAACAACCCCCTTTTTAATCCTTTTCATGTCAGTATAGTCTTCCTTAAATCGACTCTGCCTTCAAATAAATCAACTTATTACACTTGTTTAATGCGACGAAAGGGAGCGGAGTGTTTGTGGGCCTATTTATCCAAGAAGATAACACCATCCCATGGAATAAGGTCCCAGCTTATTTGGGCATCGTTTAGTGTCGCTTTCCTTAATACTATGACAATCATAGTATTAATTACAATAAGATAAGTCGGTTGAAATCTAAGAAAAGCGAGGTGATAGGTTTGGGCCCCTGCATATTCGGAACAGCAGCACAGATGGTATTCAACGCTGCTTTAAACTTAAATTAATGTCATTCGATTCCTTCAAATATATCTTTTTCTCCGGTTGGCACTATCCACGCCACTCTCCCTCAATCTCGATTCCACTTTATCAAATGAAGCTCTGGCTTTCGTAGAAACAAAGTTAAACGTTAAAAAGATATTTTTAATCGTTTTGTTTTATTATGCGATGATGACACTCTATGAATCGCAAAGTACTCTTTTACTGCTCATGTAAGACAAACATTTTACTGTGATGAAGGCACCGCTATTCACTAGATGGCGTGTGACACCTATTGAGAAGTTACATCTCGCTCTCCAGAAACGACTGGTGTTTTGACCTGCTTAAATACCAATCCTTACAGCTTCCACTCACTCACACTTGCAACCTGTGACAGTACATTTGGAACATTCTGCTGTTGACACAGGCATTCTGATCAAGTACTACTAGCGTACCCGTGCGTAAGGCCTTGCGACAACTCCTCCATTCCCCCCCCCCCCACCTCTCCCGGGAAGAAATACATGACAGTGAATCCCACACCATTGAAAATAGCTTCAAATTGCATAATTTAAACGCAGTATCTTGAGGTTTTGGAAACCATGGCTACTGAAATAGACTAAGGGAATGTTAAGAAGAAGTGGATTCTAACAACCTGTAATTTAGCTGCAAATAAATATTCAAATTTCCGTTGGTTTAAGGAAATTCCTTGCTGATTGGATCAATGAAGAACCAAGGAAACAGAAGGAATTCTTTTTTACTGTTTCTAAATTTTTTCTCTTTACGTAGGAATTCAGACACTTTAAAATATGAGGAAAACGAAGAATACAGAGACAAATAATTGAGGAGAAAGTGAGTGAAATAATTTTTTATGCAGCAATTCATCTCTCTCATTCTTTCAGATATTCCTGAAGATATCGAAACTGGCGAACCATTCACACAAAATATATTCGCTGCGAATTGATTCACTCGAGACGACGGATGCTTTGAACAGAGAATTTATATAGACGGTCTTAATCTGGGTCACTTCTTCACTGATAGGAATAGAACTGACATCGTTTCAAAGACAGGCAAGTATGTCTTGCGACTATGCCACGAAGGCGCATAAAATGAGGGAGAATGAGTTAAAGAGAGCGTGTCTTACGTGTGTCTCCTCAAACATGAGCGCTTTAAATTATATTTTTTCAAAACACAAACTCCATCTTTGAATATGCTTTACATGAATCCCACCTTTCAATGCTTTATTTTAGTGACATGTTCCACGCAGTCTCGTTGAAAAATTCTTTTTCCGGGAAACTGGATCCATTTGTGACCTTATAGAAGGCCAATTCTTCATCGGTATGAAAGATATAAAATTGCCTACATTTAGGAATATCTGTTTATTTCAGATCACGTGCCGTCCACCATTGTAATATCAAATGTCATTTTGACCTATTGGAAACAAAGGTGCTGTCCTGTTCTGGGTGGCAACGCCCCCTATTATGTAATATCGTCTTGAAGCAGAAACTCGTTGCCAATTATATATAATTAAAGGTGCAAAAACATGAGCATATGGGCATCTGTGTATCTATAAAGAGAGAGGGGTGTGCGGATGTGATATACACATCACTTTCACTTCATTGCTTGGGAGAGCAGCTCAGATGGATTGACATCAGATGTCACAAATTGGCCATAACCCAGAGGCTCTGCTTTCCTTCTTTTACTTTGAGATTCTTTTCAACTCCTTTCCTTCATAAGAAGATCTCTACATTTTTCGCTGAAGTACGCATGAATGGATTGTACATTTTTTCCATAAACTGCACTATGGAGAGGAAAAAATTTCAAAAATTTCAAAAAATATTTGAAATTATTTCACTAATTCCCCTCCATTCGTCTACATCTTTTGTTTACACCATGAAGAAAGTTAGCCAAACGCGGATAAAATTTTCAACGTTCTCTTAAAGTAAACTATAGATAATTTATGAAATGTGGGAAATGATATATCTATATATATATATATAAATGAGTAGATATATATAAGCAATTGCAATTAATGTAGTTTAGTTATTCTACTACAGCATTTTATAACATAATTGCAGAAATATTAGTTTTTACCACTCAAGAATTGCGCCGAAAACTCGTCATAAAAAGTCATTATCTAAAGCGTAAGTTGTTGCTATTGAGGAGAACATTTGCCCTGATGAACGTTTGCATTGATGATGATAATTTATCGGAGGATAAACTGACACTAAAAATATCTCGATTAAAAGAAATTATTAGAAAATCGACCACAGAATTGAAAAAGGTGGGAAAACGTTTGACTAAACTTAGACAGGATAAGAAAAAGGATCAGAAAGAGAACAGTCAGGAAAGTACTGAAGTTGGCAATCATAGTATTAATAACAAGAAGATAAGTCAGTTCAAATGTAAGAAAAACGAGGTGTTATGGAATGGTGACTCAATTTTTAAATTTGCACTTGCCGAGGGAGTCAAGCTTCTGCTTTCCTGGGAGCGAAGATTAAAACTACGACAAATGCAATTGAAAAGCGAAAAAGTAAAGTGAAAGAGATGATAGTTCTGGTAGGCACAAATAATATAAGTGGTGATAAGTATCATATGAGAGAAGATAGGAAAGGTCTGTTGGAAGAAGCGAGAAAGAAATGCGAGAGAGTAAAAATTGTCTGTTTGCTACCCAGATATGATAGTGCCGAGTTAAGAAGGAGGACGATGATAGCAAATGATTTTACGCGCATGCTGTGTAGAAGATAGGGATGCGAGTGATTTTAGATGTGTGGAGTGTGTTTGATGATAGAAAATACTTGTATAAAAAGGACGGCTTGAATACATTTGGAATCAGGAACCTGAAGAAATTTCTTCTTTGTGTGAGCTCTAATTCAGGGAGTCAGGGAAAGTAGATCATCAAGGGGGGGGAAAGAGAAAATCGTGTGTGAAAGTTCAGCTGTGGCATGCAAACGGGATAAAGATATGAACGTCTTCGAACATGGTCTCGATGTTCTACATGGTCTCTGAAGTTCAGCTTATTATCTTCTAACACTGCAAGATTCCTAGCCTGATCAATTTCTTCAAGCATAATCAAACCAATATCATACGACATTGGATATCTAATCACGCCAAAGTGCATGAGTTTGTAGAATCTCTCATAATAAGTGACTTCGTAATTCATCATGTTTGGTTTTAAATTTTTTTTATTTACTAGAATGTACTCAGAAATTGTTAAATTTTGACTGAAATAATCTTTTCTGTAATATCATTGTACCGAACCTTCGTTAAAATAATGTGGCGCATGGCTTCATCAAGTAAGGCTATTAAGTAATTTTAAATCAGTAAGTCTAATGCTAAAGTTAGTGAAGATTTCTGAGAATGCCATAAATGGAAAATTCCAAAGAATGACGTCATGATATCCAGAAGTCAGTACGTGACCATAGTTGTCATGGATACAGAATTCCAAAGACGCACGAAGAATGAAGTCGGCATTTCCGAAGGTAAATGCGTGACCAGTTTCGAGAGATGCGTGCATGCGCACAACGGAGGCCTATGTAAGGCAGTTTACCAGGAAAAAATTTGTCTTAAGAATTTTTGCTGTCGCTATCGGAAGTTGAAAGAGAAGCGTCGTTTATCGTAGGGTTTCCTTACCTGAGTTTACCGAAACGCAACATTTCGTTGTCGGGAATTGAAGGAGAAGTGTCGTTTGTTGTCCACCTGGATTGCGGCCGCGTGATTCGTCGTGGAAGGAAGGAACTGGACATCGCCGGCATGTTAAGAATCAAATAAGGGAAGGCACAGTCGACTTCTCGAACAAGGAAGAAAATTTGCGGGAAAACAGGAAGGTGTGGGTAAGCGGAAAAAAAGATAAATAGCAGACTTACGTGTGAACAGAAGTTCGATGTGAGAGATAGTCTGCGGAACGAATATTGTAATACTGAACAAGAGTGCATGTCTATGCTTGTGATATATTGTATGTTAAAGGTGAATTAGGCTTAACCAAGGTATATCCTATATTCAAGTAATGTTATCCTCGATTGTGACATAGCTTAGAGCTAATATGAGATAAGAGAGAATTGAGAGTTGTAATGACTTTGTGTATATGTGTAAATCACTCTGTAAATACTCCCTTTTGACTTAATTAAATGGTTTGTAAACAGTATACTCGACTGATTCTGTCAAACAATCGAGTCCTAAACATATTCGGCCCCGCATAACATAGAAGTTAATGTGATTTAAGCCACGACTAGTTTGAAGTAAGAATAATATAAGCGGGGAACACCGATGATATCAACTTTCTCTTCGGTTTTAGATCTCATACTCTCGTACTCAAGATATGGTCTAACTAGCGCAGTCGCTAAACAAATACATTTGTTAGACTACAGAGCGTGAGAAATAAGATATAAATATATGGCAGCAGTTCATAGCTTTAGGAGTCGACCATTAACGACATCTACGTAAAATAAGATGCAAAGGCAAAGCAGCGTAGTGGAAGAAAGTAGTGAAACAAAAGGCACAGACGACAAGATTGGACGTACTTCAACAACTTACGTTTACTGACGTTGAACTGATATACATTTTCCTATCCCACAATTCCAGCCTATTCAAGTTATTCCCCAAGTAGTGCATATCAGCAGCGTGCCTGATTACCCTACTTAACTTTGCATTGTCAGCAAATAGCTGGATGTCGCTTGTCGAATCCTTCTCAGTATCAATTACCATTAGGGAGACAGTATTCTTTTCGCATCATCTTCTTCTTCCGAATCTCTTGCTTAATATGATTACACATCCATTTGACTGTAACCCTATTTATTTTTCGAACTCTGGGGACACATCGCAACATTTAAGTGATGTTTAAACGCTTCCCATGCATCCTCGATATTCTTTCCATCCAGCAACCGATCCCATTCCACTGAACTCAGTATACTCCTCAGGTGGTCATAATTTCCTGCTTTGTAGTTGAGCTTAAACTTTTTCTGAATGGAACATTCATAAACTTAGTCACTTCCCAAGTGAGTACCACATGATCACTGTCACCAAATGGGGGCAAAATAGTTACGTCTGTAACTGAAACCTCCGCTGAATCTATAATCAAATCTAATACTCTTTGACCTCGATTTCCTTCTGTCACATGCTGCTTGAGGAAGTTGTCCTGTAACAGCTCAATAAATGTATATTCATTTTTTTCATGAGATTCTACTGCTACCCAATCGATATTTGGATAATTAAAGTCTCCCATTATGATTACTTTTTTCGCGCTCATTTTGTATATTTTGTGAGGCATTTCTTCCTTACTAGCAACCGATTCACCAGGTCTGTAACAACACCCCACTATGTAATTGATCTTGTTAGATTCCATCTCGCACCAGATGGCTTCAAACTCACTGCCCATGAAATACTGTTACTAGTATTACAACCCTAGGTCTCAACACTAACCGGATTCAATCATCCGATATCATTAGCAGCCCGCGCCCCCTTCTATCTTCTGTATCCTTCCTAAAAAGTGTACCTTTTACACTTAACACCAGTGGGTTTGTCTGATTCTGATAGCCAGGGCTCACTAATGCCTACAATCTCAGATCCCAATATATTGACGAATGTATAAGTATAATTAAAAAGACATCATAATATTTAATCACTCAAATTTTGCGATTGCTGTTTTCAGGTTTCTCTCTTACGATATTTGAAACTCTCATCGGGAAAGTTAAATTTTAGATTAAATGCAAATGCAGAGATTTTTAGAACCTCAAGAAGATTCATTTTGTCTTCCATTAATTGACCACACGGATATGAATAATGCAACATCGAGATTGCTGTTGCCCTTCAATTGCACCCTAGTTGACCTCCTTTAAATCATCCTCCTTTCACGAATGTGTGTGAAATAAACAATAACAAAATAATGTCCTGAATTTGTTTTATTGACTTTTTAGAATATCAACAGAACGCTATTGAAGGTGTCATTGAAACTTGAAGAATGGCAGTCAATTTAACAAGCGAAACAATTTTTCGCCTTTCATTCTCTTCAGCGACGGGAGAACGATTATAAGTCATCCTCCATTTAATGATCAGCTGGTGAGTTGGAACTGGGATCGATCTGCACAAATGCAAATTATCATTGACATCTTAGTTTATCCGGGCTCCCTGCATCTTCTTATTTTAACCATAACAATTACTGAATAGGACAATTCTTCAATAGCCAAAAATAATAATGTTGACTCGTCATTAGAGAATCTCAATTTAAAATTACTCAACTCAATTTCTTTCAACGTGCACAGTTAATCCACTAAACACCTTTAAACATACAGTACTTTTACCAGGGTAGATATTTACCCTTATCTGCACAACGACATAGTTAAAAAGGTAGTACACGAACTGAAGAACCATGCATCCATTTCTCATCCGTCCAAGACTGGTTGAGTCCTCTGATTAGGGGTATTAGGCAAGTTAATGTAGCTAACTTGTCAATAATTATCTGCATCCCTCTAGGGATAATTATTTTATGTCCGTAGAACTGTGTTCGCGGGGATGATTTGTCTGTTGTGGAGAACGAAAAGCACGAGTTTCCGGGAGAAATAACCCAGCACCTCCGTATGCTACCAGCGACTTCACCATTTGTTTGAAAGGAACTGACAAAGATTTCTCACGTTGTAGAAGGGTTTTGAACCCGGAACTTTCCAACCAAAGGGGCCGTTCTACATCATCTGAGATAAGGAACTCGATAATCATAATAAATATTATTACATGAAATTCTAAAAAAAAAACAAAACGCACGTAAAATACTGTATAAAGGCGATACTCATAATAAATTCACTAATTTCCTATTGGATTCCGTCATGGCTGCTATTCTCAATTGAGTTGAAATGAATTCTTATACCAAAGCGTTTCTTTCGACTTTTATTTTCACAGTGTAATCTGTCGCTGGTCTTAACTACCAGCAATTCACACGACTCTCTTTTTGCTGCTCGCATGCACCAAAAGCAGCAAGAATCATAATTGCACATTCTCCAATTAGCATAATTTGCTTTGCTTTGCAATTGCCGTTTGAGAATATCTGGGTTAGAATGCCGTCCACGACGCAAAGAACGTTCACAAATAAAAGTGAATTAGCTGATTTCATGCACATGCGAAAATATTTCTTCTTCCGCTTTCAGCAACTCTCTGTTTTGTTTGTTTATTTGATCTATTGTGCTGAGCAAGCAAATTATAAGAATATACCGACTCATAACTTTAGAAGAGATTCAACACAATCCCACAAAGTAAGCTTGTTCCAGCGTGATATTAACGATGGGAATAAGTTTTGCTTAGAAGAATATTCATAAAAAGCTTTCAAACAACGCAGCTGAGGGGGTTCCACGCAAAGAATAGATTTATTATTTCATAAATTTTGAATACAATAATTAACCTGCCGTGACTTCTTAGAGAGCAAAGAATATTCCAGATAATTATTATTTAAGGAATGGGTTTCCTAGCTAACCAAGCTTATCGACATATTTCGCATGAGTGTTGACCAACCCACACGTAGATGCTTTGAAAGGGATGCCGAAATATTTTGAAATAGGAAAAATGTTCATTTCAACGTCCTTCTCCTTAAGAAATAGTTCAAACTAGACATCAAGTTGATTCTCGCTTGGACATCTTATGCGCCAAGAAAGGCGTGCATTCTAGGGTATTGATTCTATAAGTAACAAAACTTCTTGAGTTACACTTTGATATTTTTTAAGCAGATATATTGTGTTGTTTCCGGTTTGAAAATTATTGGCCACGGAAATCCCGACAATAATTTAGAATGACCCTATACACAGACCGATTATTCCAAGGAAACAATTAAAGAGATAACCAAATAACTCAGCTTTAAAAACTGAATATAAGATATCAAGGAATCGTCGCCTTAGAACTCAAATACGAAATGCAAAAGGAAACTAATACAGAGACAAATTAACCTACGCACAAAATGACGTGATGAAGTTTAATCAATAATTACAGACCCATAGCAACACTACCAATTATCCATCAAAGTGTGGAGCGGGTCGTACTAAAGAAACTCACAGCATATACAGGGAATTTTCATTTCACATCCGCAAAACAGTTTGCAGAAGAATAAAGGAACAACATCTCTACTGGAAGATTTTACTGATAATTAATACCTCCTTAGTAATATGCACTGTTAACAAATATTTCTGCTATTACGAACACGTAAATCCATCAGCAAATCCGTAGCTCAGTCAGTAGAGACAAATCCATTTGATCAGAAAGACCTGGGTTCGATTTCGGTCAATAACGTGAAGAACCTTTATCGGGTTTCTTTAACGAAAGGTGAGTTAGCCGGTCTTATACGGGGTTAGCGTTTTTTTTTCACCTAGAAGCTCGTGTTTTTCTTCCCCCAGAACAGGCAAACCGGCCCGAGAACACACATGGATTACAATCATGAACATTCCCAGCCATATGTTAGTCCTGAGCCCGGATAAAATTGGGGTGGGGGGTTGGAGGAAAGCAGTGTGAACTACCCTGTAAAAATCTCAATAGAAACACCTTGTGGGCAATGCTACAACGTCACCTAGGGTTGGAAGCGACTGCAAGGGAAAATCAGATCAGATCAGTCTTTATCGATTTAACTAAAGCATTTGACACACTCGCACATCAAACCTTATTAGAAAAGCTGAGACATGTTGGAATATATGGGCGTCTGCATAAGTGGTTTAGAAATTACTTCAGAATAGAAAACATATCATATCCATCGGGTCAAACCGAATTAGAGAGAGAGAGAGAGAGAGCTACCAGTAACCTGTGGAGTGCCACAGGGAGCGGTTCTCTCCCCAACTCTATTCAACATTTACACTCACGATATTAACCAACTACCTCTCAAAGGGAAGATCTTGCAATAAACAGACGATACAGCTTTAACATCCATCCATAAAAATGCGAGCATAGCCCAAACAAATATACAACATGATATAAATCTGCTCATTAACTGACTCACGAATGCCTAAACTCTGACAAGACAAAATTAATTATATTCAGAAATCCACTGAGTCAACTAGTTGAAAAAAATAAAACAAATAAAAATAATATATATATATATATATATATATATAACCATCCAACACTCACTCTCCAACATAAAAATCACACAGAACAGCAAAACCACCACATTCACTGAGGTTGAAACAATACGATACCTTGGAATTTACTTCGATGCAGATATGAACTGGAATAGCCACATAAACCATCTACACTACAAACTCCGAACAATAAGTGGCAAACTCTACAGGTTAAAAGACATGGTGCCCTTACGCCTGAAAACACTAATATACAAAGCACTATGCCAAAGTATACTAAGAAACGCTATAACAACGTATGCGTTCTGTGCACACTACGAACTATATATGATAGATTGATATCATTGCAGTGCAAAATGATAACGGTGATCTCTTCGGAGCAAAAAACGATACCGACTTTATATACACTGCAATGTGAGAACCAAAAATATTGAAGGCAAAACATTTATGTCACTATGCAGCTTTGCTAAAACATTATTTCGATGTCAACTACAGGACAGTCAGAAATACATACCGTACAACAAGACCTCAGACTACTAATTATATCACATATAAAAACAATAATGGGCTAGCTAATGGGTTAGTGATATCGCAAGATACAGCTCCTCCTAACCAAATGTCAATCCCTCCTCCACGTGGTATAACCTGGATTCTAACAGACGAGGCTCTGACGTACGAATATTGGCGGAATAACTATAACAACAGGAACTGAGGAAATACAGTTCCAATAAGCCAGTTCAGAAGCTTAAAGGTAGCAGCCCCACCACTGGACTTACTACACTTTGGCCAGCAACCAATTTGTAGGACATCTTACTTTGCTTTCAAGTCTCATAAAGAAAGAAAATTTGGACACTAAATCGGATTCTCGACTCGGCCCGACCAAGGATAAGAATTGGAAAAAAGAAAACATTTTCAAATGGCAACTAGGAACGTACAGCAAATTGGACACAAGGACGGTCAATTGGATCAAATACTATCTTAAAATAGATAAAAATGGCAGCTATAACCGAAACTAAGAGGAAGCAAAAAGGAACGAAACTTACATCAAACTACATCCAAATTTATTCTGGTGTTCCTAGAGAAGAAAGAGCCAGCTGTGGAATAATATTTTTGGTCCATAAATCTTTAAAAAAACAATATAGAAAACTATATATCACAATGAAAGAATATTATAGGTCGAATACGGCTAAATCAAAAACACCTAACAGTAATATCAGTTGAAGGCAATGAGGAAGAAAGCAATGAATTCCAGCATATGCCTACAAGATGTCTGGAAGAAGGTGGATAAAAATGATTACATATCCATTCTTGGAGACCGTCATGCCAGAATTGGAGACATCCATATTTCGGATTGTGGGAAGCTATGGAGAACATATTTGCAATAACAACGGGAAAAATTAATTGATTTTTCAATATTTAATAGTTTAAAAATCATAAATTCGTTCGTTAAACATAAAGTCTGTCATAAATATGCTTAGTCAGCAGGTGGTTTGCAGACAATTATAGATTACGTAATAGCTAATAAAAAACTTGCAAAATTAATTCCAGATCTAAGAGTATACCAGGATTGTGAATTAAAAAAGGACTACTTTCTTCTTGTTTCAAATCTAAGATTGCCACCTCAAAGGTTAATGAGAAAATCCCATTCATCTGAACAGGAAACCTTTTTCAAGTTGGCCTTTTAAATGATCCAGAATTAAATGGCTCCATAAAAAATAACGAATGAAAAAAATAGAAAATATAAACTTACTCAAACTTGTTGAAGAAGAATGGAATCGCTTCAAAACAATTATAACAGATTGAATTCTCCGCTATTCCCTCTTTTTCTGACTGGGGAAAAAGAGGGGATTGCAGAGAAGAAAGGGAATTAGAAGATGGAATGATCATGTTGCCCAAATTATTGAAGACAAAAGGAATGCTTTTAAAAAATACTTAGCAACAAAATCTCAAGATGACTATATAGAAAACAAGAGAAAAAGAGCAATCGCCGAACAAGCTGTAAGAAAACAAAAACACAGAGAATGCTGGAACAACTTTGTGTATGAGCGTGTAACAGTTATTACACGCCCACAGTCCAAAACTTTAAAACATAAAATAATTTAAATTGAGATATAAGAGAAAACGCATGTTTTTCACCCATCGATCAGAATACCTGGCTAAGTTATTATAAAAACCTTTGGACTCATAATAAAGATTTGGAAACAATAAACATCGATAATGAGACAGTCTTGGATCCTATATCAATAGCCGAGTTAGAAACTACTCTGAAAAGTCGTAAATATCATAGAACAGCAAGTGAAGATGAGTTAAATGCTGAATTAATAAAATATGCAAACCGATACCTCAAAATTCGTTTCCTTGAACTCATAAATAAAATGTGGAATGGTGAACCACCACGAAAAAAAAAAGACTGGCAAAAGGCAATAGTTATTCCTATACGCAAGAAGGGTGATATTTCACAGTTATTAATAATAATAACTGTGAAAATTATAGAGGAATTAGTCTCCTAAACTCTGGATATAAAATCTTTAGTAAACGTCTGAAAAATGGACTGTCCCAATTCTATGAAGATAAGATAGGAGAAGAGCAGAGTGGATTCAGGAGAGACAGCTCTTGTAGATGTATATTTTATCTTAAAAATTTTATTGGAAAACATAAAGAATACAATTTGGAAACCCATTTTGCTTTTATTGATTATTCTAAGGCATTTGACAGAGTTAACCGCAATCAAGTTTTTGAAATATTACTAAATGATAGAGGTCCTCATCACCTCATTAAAGCGATTCATGATACATATACAGATTGCATGGTTGCAGTAAAAGTTAATGGAAGAATCTCTGACTGCGAACTTATAAACAAGGGGGGGGGGTAAGGCAAGGCTGTAGCCGATCACCCATTCTCTTCGCAATCTACTGTATATTAATTCTGTAATAAGACATTGGAGACTCACTGTACATGGTTATCCCAGTTATACCAGTTAGCAAACACACTAATATAGACACAATACTGTTTGCAGATAATCAGGCTATACTTTCAACCTCTGAAACTGATCTGCAATACTCTATCCATCATCTTAATTTAATAGTAAAAGAATTTAATATGGAAATTTCAGAAGAAAAGACACGGGTACTTCCTTTTAAGAACCAATAGGAAGTGAAATCTGTTTAGACAATACATTGAACTAGTCAACTCTTTCGAATACCCTGGAAATCAGAAGAAAAAGACAAGAAATGAAAATTACAAATTTTGATAGCGCTTTAAATATTATAAATCAAGTTTTTAAACCTTCAAACGTACAAAAACATACTCGGATTAGAGCTTATAAAACATGAACGAGAAATACGCACTCTACACACCTTACAAGCATAATGAAACGCAAGATATTAGTTCAAGCTATCCAGTTCAGTGACGCATCATGACATTCCAAATTATCGTGTGTGTGTTAATGAATTTCTTATCCTCCGACTGTGGTGAATATCAAATCAATCAAGCATCAGCCTACTTCCAAAACAGCAATCAAACCAACAAACAATAACTAACAGGTGTCATCCTCAGATAAGCTTAATAAAAAAGCTTCGAGGAAGCAAGTCGAGACATCACACTTCAAACGGGATCAACACAAAGAAAAAAAATCCATTTGCTATACACACACACACATGTATAAATAGATTAAATGACTATAAGCCGAAAGATAAAAATAGAACCACTATTTTAATTATAATGCAAGCCTCCGTAGTTCAGTCGGTATAGACAAAGCCCTTTGGTAGGAAAGACCTGGGTTCGATTCCTGTCCATGATTTCAGGAACTTTTATCTGGTCTCTTTCGACTAAAGGTGAGTTATCCGGTCTCATATGGAGGTAGAGTTTATATTTGTATAATTAAAGGAGATTAAAATCTGCATAAATTTACGAATCCCTGTATACAAACGTTCTAGAAAAAAAAATTTCACTAATTTTCAGCGATTCGTATATCGAAGCTGCGTTAGGAAAGGTTACGAAATGCGCCTCTTCGTGAAGTTCGTGCAGTCGAGACATCACACTTCAAACGTTTTAGGGAAAATTTACTCGCGCAGACGATATTAATACATCTTTTATTTGTTGAGCCATTATGAGGCAGCTCATTGTTCTTCTCCCTCTCTCTCACGCTGGATGCGAAATGATAAGCATCACGATCCTAATAAAGATGCAGCCATTAATTCACCCATTACGCTTTTCATGTCGATGTTCTTCCATCGAGTGGATCAAGCGCGTCAGCAATGGTTGAGACGCGCGCGTTTTCGTGAAGTTCGGGCGTGTAGCAGAATTCAGGGAAAGTTTACGCGCGGCCAAATGGCACAAATCCATCTGCAATGTGATGCAGAATTATGTCGCAGCTTATCATCCTTGTGTGTGTCTCTCTCTCACACACACACACACACACACACACGTTCTGGCGGCGGGGGGGGTGGACATAAGCGGCGCGTGATCCTAATAAAGATGCAGCCGTTAATTTATTCATTACTCTCCCATCTGGGCGATTCTTTCATCGAGACTTCTGAAAGTGCTAAATGAGGCGCATGACTGCTTTATTAATTATACAGCCACGTGACTGGTAATCCAATTAAAACAGCAAAAGCCGAAGCTAAATGCGGCTTCATCAGTGTATCAGATGGGCGCAGAAAACGAAGAAAGACGAGTGGAAGCAGTTCCAAGTATTTTAAAGGAATAACTACATAACGTGTTTCATTTCGTGATCCCCATAACAATGTCTCATTTCGCTGTTTGCAAACGTACGTACTCACCCTCCCCCTGTTCCTCTGTGCAGTGGAAAAGTGCACGTGAGAGAGTTTAGAGTAGTGCTGAAATTAAAACTACTCTTTAAAGTATGCGTTAATTGGCTTGTATTTTAAGGTTATTGAACGTCGATTTTTAATTACCCACCAAATACGAAATGCCTCGAATGCGAAGAGCACGTTCGCGTAAGATCACCTCATCCATCATACTGGGTCAGCAGATGCCAGGGATCAAAGGAACACGAGCTCCACTAATGAACAAAAAGGTTGATATTATTGTTTAAAGAAAGCTTAGAATTAACGGGTAATAGACGTGTTTAGCTTCTCATCCCTTTTGCGGACGAATTTCCGCTTGCAGTTAGCATCGGTACGTGATGCGTGGATCTTAACGATCTTGGCAACGGCGCGAGACTATAAGTATTCCCTTCGCAGACATTCTATGTGCGAAATTCTGTAACAAGAACATCCGACACGAACTTTATTGTTCTTCTGCCCATCATTAGAGAAATTAATTGGCGCCAATTGCCATTAAAAGATATTTTCAGCGTCTTAAAGTTTGTTCTTCTTCCTTGGCTCGCTGTCAAATAGCCACATTACAGGCTGCAATGCTCACCAGCTTCGCTTTGGGTTTCTTCTCATTGATGTGTTTCTTTTTCTTTGAATCTGGAACCTGAATTTCAAGCAGAGCTTCTCTGCGATGAAGCACTCAGACATGCGCAGCTGTCACGAGGTTCACCTGAAGAAAAACAAGCTCACGAAACCACTGTGGGATTCTGAAAACATTAGAACATCGCCGTTTTCCATCTCAGGGATTCCTCTGAATGTTATTAAACTAAGCGTCGAGAATATTATCCGGAGACAGTGAATACGAAGGTGACAAACCTCATTCTGTTGCCAACTCCCCATTTGAAGTGTTAGCTAAACACGGGCTGATAATATGTGAACAGATGACCCGACATCGCGGGTAACGGTAGATACATTTTGTGAATCTGTTTTTCCCGTTTAGGACACAACACCAATGTGCCAAACGCGGCCTATTTTATGATTTCATTTTGAGTCCACCGACAGCACTAATATAAGTTTATTAACATTCGTGGAGAAATCGCATGCTCTCGTCCTGACCCTTTGCTAGCTGATTTGATTATCTTAACTACTGGAAACGGTTTGTCTGAGCAAGAGTTGCCAGAATAATTCTTGAGAATAAGTTTTTGTGGCCTTTCGCAATGGCTGTCAACAGATGGGAGATGTCAATACTTTATTTGCAGCACCAAGTAGATCGAATTGCTAGTCACGTGAAGGTTTTTCTGTACTCAAATGATGGAAGGATGAATGAAGCAAACACTAAAGGGTTATTATTTAGGTTATTATTCAGGAACTTGAATAACTAGAATTTGAATTTTAAACTAACTCTCAGAATGTGAAGCTGAGTTGTGCACCAACTGCGATGTCTCCTTTGCGTTTGTCGCTCGGTTTTCGAAAATTTATTTTTTGATTGTTTTACAAAGTTGTTTCTCCTGTCTAGCTTATGCATTCAACGAGCGAAAATTAATCAATGCAGCAGCATGTTGGACATCTTTTTTTTTTTCTTTCACGGACAAAGCCCTCCCTTTTTTGGCTATTCCATTACACAACAGGCCATTATCATATTCGACTTGCATTATTGCATCAAGCAAAATTAAATTGCGACAGCCTTTGCTAACCAACACTGGATGTGACTGTAAATCGGTACGAGGAATACGATATCTTTAGTTTTTCTCCGGTCACCGGAACAACCCAAAGATACCGAAATTATCTTTGGGTTCCCACTCTGAGAAAGGCTTTTCAAACTGAATTTAGAGCAATCAGTATCCTTAGAGAATTTCCATTCTTCAGGTTAACATTCACACCTTAATTCTTCCATATGTCATCGTGCTAAAAAGGAATCGTCTATAACAGAAATTTCGACTTGCTCTTTATACAATGCGTATGAATATTCTTGCAATCTCCAGCCAGCAGATTATATTCTCCCATCCTGCAATAGTTATCCTTCTTTCTTCGACAGTTTCAATCACGTGATGAGTGACCTGAGAAGTGAATGGCGTTAGGATGACCATATAGTTTAGTCGTATTTACGATATAGATTCACAAACTTCGTCAACGCCTGTTATAACAGTTCCTAGTATCGTGGCTGAATAAGAATAGGAAGATATGTGTAGGGCAAAAATTTCATTATTACATTCTATTTTATTTTTGTTCCTTAAAATACATCAACTCCAAGCACACAGGGAGTGTCCAAATTTTAACTTGATCCCTGTAATGGAAATTCAGAATGGAAGCAGCAGGTTTGTTTTATCATTTTCGCTAAAGATTGAAATTGTGATTTGGGTATTTACTGCATGTTAATACCTCAAAAAAGTCTATTTGGCTTTATTTATTTCACACTCCGATAATTCCATGTTTGGATTTGCAGTTCAACGACAGAGTGCGCGTGCTTTTTAGGATATCATATTCCTCCTTTTTTTGTGTTGTCACCATTAGATGACAATCGATAAGAATTCGAGAACTGTCCATTGATGGTTTCTTCTGAAGTGCAACCTCGTGAAAAATAATTAACCCCATTTCGCAACAAACATGTAGGTCACAGTTAATTTTGAACTTAATATTTAAATTTAGAACTACTTCAGATGAAATTTGCATCCAGTGGAAGACCTATTATCAACCAGAGAGAGGTTGTGAAAAAAAATCCCCTTTTGTATAGAAATAATCGTAGCTTTCTCGCTCTTATAATAAAATAAAATACGAATGTTGCCCTGAGAAATTTCAGATGGGCAGTTTTCTTCTTTCAAGTTGGTATGAAAGAAAAATGAACTGTTAACAAGGTTAATCGGATGCTTGGACAGTGATGGATAAAGATGATACTGCAGTTCAAGTCATTCATCCACCTAAAATTTCATATTCATTTTTTAATTATGATGCTGTTCAAGTTGCCATTTTATATTCAGGCTTCAGCTATCTCCAGTTGGTTAGGAAGCAGTGTGTCGAAGAGTTTACCCAAATATGCACCCAGTACTATAATGGAACTCCGTTGCTTTTCCAATTCGTAAAATGTCAGCCCTAATTCACCAGAGAAATTTTATTGCTTATATATGATGACGTTTTAATTTACACCAGTTCTCATATGTGTTCATTTCTCTACAGCGTATTTGGTTATCACGTGATTCCCAATGGCAGCAAGCAATTACGAACAGGCAGAGAACAGGCCTTTGAAGATATTGCGAAATCATCACGTGAGGTTATCTCTACTAGGCCAACATGTGCAAGGCCAAAATTAAAGTGCTCATAGCTCGTGTAAATGATGGAAAGAATGGATTATTAAATCAGTTTATCATGGTCATCATGGCCATCCACAAAGAGTTATCCTAAATCACGTCAAACTGTCAGATGCGATAGGAAATCTGTAAAATGTAATGTTTACAACTTCATCAGAAGAGAGCATTTGACTTGAATACGGATGTTTTTTCTTCATAATTGGCGTAGTTTCAAAACTAGAGGAAAAGTTAGAAACTACTTATATTTGTATACTTTTTCTTTAAAGTTTTACTATAAAATCTCTAGTGTGGGGAAAAAAGTGTGAAGCATGAGGTATGGCTTGAAAACGATTATCCTTAAACTTAATTTAAAGATAATCTCCGGGTTGCAATATTTAAGATTAGGTGACCCTAACAACACTTGAACGTCTCTTTATTTCGCTGAGATCATTCGAAAAGGAAATCGCTTCTGACTAGACGGAATCTCTGAACACCCCTTTATAAAAAATGGGATTTTATTCGGAAATCGTCAAGTTTGTTATCTGAGAGTTCAGCCAATGAGGATGTCTGTGAACAGACTTTCGTAGAACGAACTGCTGGAGAAAACTGATACGGCGACTGCAAATACTAATATGTGCTCGAAGCCAACGCCCTCTGTTATTGAGGGAATGAGAGTAATGTTATCTGTAGAGTGGTGCTTTCTACGGTTCGAACTCCCGTTCTCTAGTGGCAGCAGTTAGCACTAACTGCTAGATATCAATCATATCATTCACTTAGATTGATTTTCTTAACATCGTTTCGAGAAACGCATCTCCCGGGTTATCACACCTGATTACCTCTTCCGAAAAGAGATCGCATTTTGCCATCCAAGCTAATGAGACATCGCTCGAGGAAAGATTCAGCTGCATTTAAGGGAACGTTCCCAGACCTTTGTCAGGTTGAGATTCTAAATGGATTGAATCAAGTGTTTGGATTTGTTTTCTTCCACAGAACACATCGATATACCTCAAAAGGGAAAGTAACAAACGTATGCATCATTATGTTTTATATTTCATCTAGAAAATTGGTGTCCGAATATGTGTTTTACACTTTCGTAATTTAAGCTGATGAAGGGTCGCAGTAAGATTAAGAAATGCTTACAGCGAAGGAGTAAAAAATCTTCCGTAAAGATTTGTAATACGCATTTATCTTCGTAAATAATTTTAAGGAATATCTATTCGAAGTCATTAATGTTAGTAAAAATTACTCTTTTAATTAACATTTGCACCAAGCAGTCCTTTGTGTTCTGACATGGATGGTAAATAAGCTTTGGTTTTTACTTTGTATATCCTATTAATACTTCCAAAAAGACGATAAAGGTATGGACATAAATGAACCAGGTACATAATTTTGAATTTAGCCGGAAAATCCGGCTGTTAAGATCTGATGTTGTCTGTCTCTCCATACACTCAGTGTTGAATTCTCTTCCAAGAACAGCTTGCACATTGAACAACAGAATAGAAAGTTTTGAAGAAATCTTTAATAACGTGAAAGATGTTATTGGAAAAGTCCAAATGGATAATTCTTCAGCTCTCTGAGGTTGTCCAGCGAAGTTCATTCGATGCCAGCTCAAACACAGCAGATCTAATTTGAAATTCAATTGATGGAAAAACTGACATCAGAATCAACAAATCGATTTACTTAAGTAAACCTAATTTCTCATGACGCATGAGTCGCTATGTGGAGATCTTACACTTTGTATTGCTGATAAGAATAGTGGAGTAAAAAGAGAATGGCTAATTAGATTCTTTCGACGCGATCTTTTTCGTTCTTCGCGGGCTAATTAAAAACAGCTCCTCGTAGGACAGAAAAATTATTAATGCCGGCACAAAGACGTAGCTGTCTGTTCTTTGTCAGTTGTTAATCTGAGAATCTACAAACATCTCTCTCATTGGACATAGATCATAAAAATTCCCCAAATAAAATGACAATGGAAAACTATGTCAATTTAAGTCTCTGCCTTCCTCCCTCCCTTCCCCCATCTCTCTCTCTCCCCTTCCCCTTTCCATTGGTCTAAGGTTCTTCACATTCCCCTTCATATTTACACACGATTTTAATTAATTTTAAAATGTGAAAACTAGAAAAATGTAAATATCGTTAGTTTTTTCTAGGTCTCATTCTCCGCGTGCGAAAGCAAAACAGTGTTCTTCGCATAGCATAGGGAACAACCGAAATATTATGTAGATATTAAGTGAACCCAGAACAATACTTTGTTAGTGTTGTTCTGTGTTCATGGGAATTTACTTGATCCTCAACTGACTGTTATTACAATCCCAATGCTCACTTTACAACGTACGTAAATATTACCACAATAGAAATCCTTTTGTGTACATTAAAGCATTAGTTCAGTGACCATACACTAGATAGCCAGAGCTGATTAACGGAACTCGTTCTGTGAAGTTTATCATGCGGTGCCTAAAAAGAAACTGGATAACGGACGTTAAGAATAGTTCAGACGAACTCTGGGCAAGTCTTGGAACATTCGATTTCACTTGCACGAGTTGTGACAGGAAACAGCTCCTCTTGTAAGTTTCACCTCTCCGGAATATTTCCCATGCTGTTCAAGTTGAAGAATTCGTTCCCATATCAATCCATTCTGAACTTCCTTTTTTCTAGATCGATGATGACCAGTTGCGGTGTCGAAATAGCGTCGCAAATATACTTCCAAAGTCGCACAATACTTTAAAACCCACTTCAATATAAACCATAAAACATCTACCAACTTTGAAGAGGAAATACGTGCTAAATCGAAACTCTCGTACCTCTACGCTGTTTGGGAAACAGCGTAGAGGTACGAGAAAATGATCTTGCTCCGGTGTATGCAATACGATTTATATTGCTGGTAAAATATTCGGAAAAACTTCGCAAACCAATTGTGCGCAGTCGTGTAGCTCTTCGGAGTAGCTCTTTCTTTCTCTCTTTTTCTCTCTTTGTCTTAAGTGCTCTTACTGAAATCGATTGCTGAACTCCCGTAATGGAGGCTTCGTGATACCCTACAACCTGGTTGCCAAATTTCAGAAGTTATTTTCCAGTTTCCTCTGTTTATTTTGGCCATTTTCCCTGTTGCACGATTGTGTTACATCGATTGCGGATTCGTCAAATTCGCAGGCCAAAAGGCAAAAGCGAGAGTTTTTAAAGTCGCAGATATCATCTCTACCCGTCGTTTAGTAATATTCGACTACTTCGACTGGTTTCCAAGCAGAGTGTGCGGCATTGAAATTATTTGTGCACAACGCATTAATTTCTCGAGGTGTGCGATGGCTGCTGAGAATGAGGAGTAGAGAATTTTGTAAAGGAAGGAAATGTTTTGTTCAACGAATGCGAAAGCAGAAATTCAGTATGGAGAAGAAGAAGAAGAAGAAGAAGAAGAAGAGGAAGAAGAAGGAAATATGCTTTCCACCATTAGAAAGAAAAAGGTGGTTCGAAACTGCATGAATGAATTGTAGGATGTGTGGGATGAATTGTAACTCAAGTTTATGAGCTGTTACTAAAATGGTTCCTAAAGATGAGCTTGTAGATTGATGTATGTTGATGAGATGTCCATTCGAATTCGCTCCGATTTCGGAAAAGCTCGAATCGTATGAAGCTACTCACAAAGGCTTAAATGAAAAGGTACTCAATTTCATATGCTGCACACAGCAAACAGCTTTCTCACACAATCAAACAGTTTTGTCTTCCATATAAGAAGCTTTCTCTTGGCTCTGTAATTCTCCGTATACTTACAAAAGGTGTTTTTATTTTCATAAGAACGTCTTCAACAGAGCGACACTGTGGCAAGCGATCATCACCACCTCATTAAACCCGAGATCTCCTTAAACAACGAGGTTGTAGTGTATCTCCTCAGATCTCATCCGATGATGATTAAACAAGACATCCTCGGGTTTCAGATCATTTCTTGCGTACAACCTGTGATTCCTAAAAATATCATCGGAATAGATTTATAAAATAATCTTTACTCTCATTTCTTTGAATGTTTTCTCACAAAATTATTAGCAGCGTCTTCAAATAGCTTCTTGAATTAAAGCAATGAAGGAATAACATTTTCTCTGCAAGAACTTCTCGGTATTGAAAAAAATTAACTTATTTGGAATTACAAACTAATTGTAATTGAAGGTGGAAATCGTACATCATCTTGTCATGGGTGATCCATCATTTAAAGGGTGCATTCGTTTTAAATGTTACCTCTTGGAAGGTAACTCCTCATTCTGGTCATCCACTCATTCCCATAGCAACCACGTTTCTGATAATCTTACGTACGATGTCTGAATGAGAAAGTCGAGAATTGCAATTAAAACTGAATGATGGATGTCCTGCACGGGAGATCTGTAAAGTAAGGAGATCAAGATGGTCCCCGTTGCTTGAGCAGGCCAGAAAGACGGAAATGCTTGGAAATTAACGTCGAATAATTAATCTGCATGATTCTAGCAAGCAGCGTGAGGCTCAGTTGTGATAACTGCTATCGAATATGCAGCATCTCAAAATTCACATTCTCAACAAACTTCTATTTTAATTTCAAGCAATTCAGATACTCCGGGAAATTTGCTGTTCGTTTAGTTCCCTAACAAAGCGTGTTCGAGATGCATCTTTGAGCAGGTTTCTTGCTGAAGGTCGTCTTGTTCCAAAGTTCAATCACTTCCACTGCGAGAGGTCGTTTTCACATTAGAAACAGCCCACTAGCATGAAGACACACATGACATTAGCGTTAAATGCGATTAGATATAGTAATCTAATCCGAATTCAGTAATTGGGATGATAACTTTGGGAATCCAGTGAATCAACTTGCTTTCAAAAAGAAAAATGAAAAAAGGAATTTGACTCGAAGAATCTTTAAACGGAGACCAAAAACTTTCTCTTACTTAACTTTCTAGAAATATTTTAATTAAATTTTTTTATTTTAATTTAACTTATAATTTTTAAGGGAACACCTAAAGTTATTTGCATAATGAACCCGCAATCGCGCATAAAACATGCAGATTGTGTGTTCAACTGCTTTTTATATTTAATATACACATGCATTGCTTACACTAATAAGTATTACTATTTTAATACCGTATGTTACCTACAGAGTCGAGTTTCTCGCCAAAATGGAGCAAACGTTTTTGATTTTTTTAAATAATTCTGCGTCTTCTCGCTACCGTTGATTTTCACTGCGGCTTTTCATGCGGAGCCAGACAATCCTTATTGAACGCACACACACACACACACACACACACACACACACACACACACACACACACACACACACACACACACACACACACACACACACACACACACACACACACACACACACTAGCATGAAGTACCCGAATTTAATTAGGATCAGTTCAAAATTTCATTCAGTTAGCTCCGCTGATCTTGAAGCTGGCTTTTCATTTGGAAGCCTATTTTCTATTCCCATCGTACTACGGGAAGAATATTTAAAAGGGATCGTTAGCTGAAGGTGAGGTAGCCCGTGTTATATGGAAATGAAGAGTCTTCCCACAGAAATGTTGAGTTTCTTGTTTTCGATATCATGCGAACCGCTCAGATATCATTTAGAAACCACGAGACAAGCAACTCATGGCTACAGTGTGGGTAATCTAAACCCGCAAAACATGATTCAATTGTAAATCCTCTTGTAACCGAGGCGAACTTCCGTTCACTTGTCTGCTATAAGTTGATTCGGTTATGCAAATCGTTCGGAAATTAACTGACCGGCTTCATTGAATTGCTGCCCAACTGTAAGTTGGGCAGTAATTCAATTCCCAGTTGCAATCAAACAAAACCTCATTACCGCATTTCGGTTTAACTCGACTGTACAAATTCGATTCCCCCTTCGCCCTTTTAAGCCTTCATAACTATGTTTAGTTAAAAAAATGCTTGCCATTCATGTGAGCAGCACATGCGTCAATTGCTGCAGCAATTCCGTGATTTTTTCTGTTTGGGATTATTTTTGTTACTTCGCAAAATTGATCTGTGGGGCACCGGATAATCCCGATTGTTCCACGCCTTGCATGTATTGTTTACTAGCGAGCGCACCCCGTGACAGGCAATCGATCATTTCCTGTTAGCAAATTTTGCGTGATTAATGGCCCCACCAGGAAATTTGTGCAGACATTCTGAAAAGACCAGCCATCGTCGAACCGAATACGTTGTACGAATCCGTTCACTTGAATTATAACCCTGTGAAACAAATGGCGCATTCAGGAGGCTGTACGAAGACCTTGAGCGCATTGTCTGTGTTCAATTCCTCCAGGTTGTTATGCGGGGAACTTGTCACATCCATCGACTGAGTCGCTATTGCAGCTCTAATTAGGGAGGCGAGGAGCGCATCCTTCGTTGACCAACTGGAACGGAGGAGTTGCATCATGCTCCAGCGAAGTACAGTTTCGTCCTTAAAACGAATTTTAAATCGGGACGGATTAAAGTTTCTTGTCTTCTGTCCTTCCCGATTGAAGAAGGGCTTAAAGCTGCCGTCCTAATTTACACATTTGATTTCTTACCACGAGACTCTGTTTATAATTCTTTACAGGTTCTCTGAAAAACGAAAGCAGAAATCTGGATGGACTAATTCTGAATCAGTCGTTCTATCCGTAGAGTGTGCAGATGTTAAAATCTGTGGTAGGTCAGATCAAGTAAATATGGGCAACGTCGTTAACGCTTCAATCGAAATGTAAGGAAAGTGTTTGAAAAAACGAGTTATGCAGGAGTCATGCTCTTTTTATACATGGGTTAAGATTAAATATACCGCGAATATTCACGTATTACGAGCACTTTACACAAAGTAAGGAACTAATGGCTAATGGCTGAATAAAAGTAATGGGACATACTTTCTACAAGAAAACTAAAGCAAGCGCCCATTCTATGTATTGCAGGAGGTGACTTTGCAGCGACACATCTGTGGTGGCTTGATTGGATTGACCCGTAACCGACGTGTTCTTATATACCAGTAATGTGTGCGACATCTTGGTAATGATTTTCAATCAGGAAAATTGTTACCAAGATTTTCAATCTTGGTAACAATTTTCAATCATTTAACCTGTACGACTTTCAAACGAAGTCGTACAGGTAAAATGTAAAGCATTCTGAACACTTAGGGATGCAATTATGCAACCGAAAGTGGGTGGCTGAAGATTGTTGGTGGAGGGATATTTGAAGAAATGAATCTAGAAGACTAGAGAATGATTATGCTGACAATTGGATCCATGTTTTCTCAATGGAAAGAAATTACTAATTTTCAATACCCTGCTTGTTAAAGAAAGTAATCAGTGTTTATTTGGCACTTTTAAAACGAGAATACCAGCAGTTCCTCAATTCTGTACATCGCTGTTTCTCAGACAGTTTCAGCAGAAATTAATGCACGCACACATACACTTTTCCCCTTCAAACACATTCTCTTGATCTCGGGCAGTAGGGATATCGTGCAGGTCAGTTCAGCTCATGCAAGATTGCCAAAATTTTAACTTCTTTTTTTCCGGTAGATGAAGACGTTGCTAAATATTCTGCACCGCTGTCATTTCGACACCAACAGCGGGTCCCGAATAGAGAATACTGTATAAGAGATATCTAATGTGTTCACTTGATGGGGGTTTGAAGCGTTTTGGCGAAGCTTGGATGAAGGAATTGCAAAGTGGCTAAAAGAAGGATATACAACTGGCACTCATTACGACTTGTTGCGTGACTTTTAGACAAACTGCGAGTCACTCGAATTGGTTTTACACGTTTTTATCTTGACTACTTTCATACCGATTGTCCACTTTTGTCCGAAAATTGCTCGTTCCTTCTTTTATGTTATCGTTTCCCCATAAGGTATTATTTTTAACTTTCTATTTCGAACGTGCTTTCCTATCTTAGTTTATTTTTAGGTTTTATACATTTTCAATTCTAGGATATCATGAATTACTTTTTATGTCTTCGATTACTCGTTATCTTATACTTGGGTTTTTACTTTTCACCTTTAAAAGTTTTGTCGTGAGTTTTATCTGTTACTTCTATAATTAGATTTTCACGTATTATTTCTATTTCCTGAACTTTAATCACGAACCTTTATACTTATCGGTTTTTATCGCTGCTTGGTTGTTATGCATTCCTCTTTCATCTTACCTTATATTCCAAGTTTATTCATTACTCCTTCATATCTCTAAGTTATGTTATTACCTTTTACCCGAACGATTTCTCCTATTTTAAAACTAACTATGCTGTTTCCGTACCGATGTACGGAATTTACTCTTCCCACAAAGAGTCCGTTGTATTGTTATTTTTGCTAATCGCTGTAGTGAATACATCGCTTCGCGAATATAATTTCAACCACATTTCGTGATTAAATCATAAATCACAACATAAACAGCTGTTTAAACTAAATGAGCAACAAGAACGTCAGTTTCAAGACCACTCAGTTTAAAACATTTTTTCTGTTTCGTAGACGTCTCAGAAATTCGAAACCTAACACACATCAATAAACAAAATAATAAATAAAACAGAACTTAACGCTGAAAAACAAGTTAGAAGAAAACTGGCAATTTACAGACGACGCAAGCCCCCTTTGAGTTGGGTGCTTTGGCTGTAATTCCAAACATCCACAAATTGCGGAAGACTCATTCTTTGTGCGGAATTAAATCGCATTCTCAATAAACACAATCTGATTTTTAAGCTCCCCCTTATTGGATACTTTTTTTTGATCAGACCTCTTCTCATAAACGCGCGCGCGGATGCACCATACACAACCATCTGCACACAACGTGGCAAAGTCAGATCGAGTTTCTCGCACAAATCTTAGCATTCCCGAAATAACAATTCTTATTTTTCGCTTTTCAGGTCATTTAAAAGCGCTCGCATGGACATTTGCCCTGAGAGGAGTGTTTTAACTTCCTTCTTAACGCTGGTGACAGTTCCAAACCGTCAAAGTCATTTCGATTACTTCGAGTACCCACATGACATCTTGACTAAGAATGTGCTGACGGCGGAAGTCAATATCTGAACGTATCTGAAGTGAGGTTTTCCATTAACGACACGGCAGTTATCTGCATCATCCCATCAGGCGTCGGAAGAACTTCACATTTAAAATCTCTGTGAGGTTCTCGTCTGCTGACGGTCCAATCTGGAAGTGTTTATTACGCGTGGAGATTTAGTATCCTTCTAATTTCTGAGGTGCGAAAGTGGGTTCTCAATAAAACGAACACCTTGATTAGCTTTTATCCAACCAGACAAAATCAACGTTTATTATCCATTAGATATCTCCATGGTAACAGTGGATTATAATGACGTAAACAAGAGAGGAAACTTGTTCCTTCTTCTCACCCACTAAACGATGGAGAAGGACAAAAATTTTCCCAACAAACTCGAAAGAAAAAAACGTTTGAATTTATTATTTTTAATATTTGCATCGCTGTGACAAGAATTGGGTAACAGACGATATAACAAGTGAGTTGCATACATTTCAGGCGTACAAATAATAATAAAAAAAATTACCTACTTCAGAAACCAACCCTCTTCTTAGAGCCCAAACACGAAACCTTTCCAAGTCACTTCAGACCTCTTAGATTTCAGTATTCATCCAAGATTCGTTGCCCAAGATGCGATGATTCAAATCGCTCATCAAAATCCCAATGTTGGAACAAGGATTATTCTTGGAAAAATGCAAACTTGAATATTTCTATCATGGAATACTTAGCATTACCGGCAAACATCCGCAAGATCTTACTGAGAGAAGATTTTTTGTGTTGTTGCGTGCTATGCAAAAGCTTTGGCCACAGCAAAGTGAAATTGAAATAATTTCAGTTTTGGAATCGTTTAAATTCAACTGCAAATCATTTTCATTGAATTTCAAAATGTTACTAAATACGGATCCTCCTTCTATCATTTAATCTCAACGAACTCCATTGGTTGAAAAGACTCGACTTCGAATCCCATCTATGAGCTGACGGACCTTTACCAAGGATTTTAAATCGCAGGTGAGTTAGAAAATCCTCTATAAGGTAGGGGAGGATTTTTTTATCTCTCAAATTAAAGCAAACCAGCCCTTTGAACACACATATACGGACATCGGACATAGGATAGTACAGAAAAAGGAAGGAAACTCAACGGAATCCAATTTGTTCTAAGATAATTTCCTAGTTTGCTAGGAATTACTATCCTACCAACCATTAGGTTGAGGATAAACACACATACACTTAAAAACTGCACACCATTAACAGTGAAGCCTAAATTTAGCTATTCTGTAATATTCTCCGGTTAAGTAACGTTACATTTACGATAGTATATGCTACTTTATTTAGCCATATCGGCGTACTTATCTTAAGGGTTGATTCCAAGTGTAATCCTATTTGGTGATAAATCGGACTTTATAAATGTTTCGCAATTGTGAACGGCATTACTTAATGTTGGGTTTTCCCTGTGCGTGTGTGCCCACGTGCGTGTGTATTTTTAAAGAAAAAGAATTGAGAATTCCCATTCCGAATTCTCATTCATAGCCACTGGATTTTACATGATGTCTTAGAATGGTTTTCTTCAGCACGTAATGTTATGCATCCAACGAATTTCTATTCATCACCTTCTTACTTGATTTTCCCCCACCGTTCTGTCCATTTATTTTGTGTGAATGTGTTTACGTTTGTTTCTCAGTCTTGGCTAAAACGTCTGTCTTGTATGTTCTGAAATCTTTCTCTTAAAGCACATCGGAGATTACCGCCATGTACGACGAAAGTAAATCCCCGTTCTTTCGTCCAGCTTCTTTCAGGAGATTTTGGCAGTTGCTGGAAACTCCGAATCCCAAATGTGAATTTCGGAAGCGAACTATGCTTCCTCGCGATACGACTGCCAACCGATTAGCCTGAACACAAACCTCTCTCTCTCTCTCTCTCTCTCTCTCTCTCCATCCTCTTTGAATCGATTTAAGCTATTGGCAAACTCGCCAGCGCCTGCGAAACAAGAGTGAAGCCCCCTGTTTACTCCATCGGCTCGATTGGTTACAGCTTAACGACAGCCGTCAAATCCACCATGGCTGTTCGCACTGACAGTGCTGATAAGGACAAAAATGTGCACCCCTCCCTTGAAGAGAAGCGATTATTTATTGATTCTGAACACCCCCCCCCACACACACACAAAGGAGGGGTTTATTTTTTTTTAATTTACGGCCGAGAGAGAACTAAGTATATGAAGAAAGTATATTATGTCTGCGTAAGTTCGTTTATCCATTATAAACTGCGTAAATTCTTTTATCTATTTTTGTCTAATTTGCGGTATGGATAAAACAAGATTCCGCGAGGAATTTCTTCGATGAGACCGGCTAACTCACTTTCAGTTTAAAAGCTCCCATAAAGATTCTTTGCGTCCTAGAGTGGTTTAAAACCAGGATCTTTCCAGTCACAAAGAAAAGTAAATGTGATGCACATAAAACATCTGCTATTTGCTAAATTTGGCGTAGGTAACATTCGCAACTTTCTTAAACATTAGCCTTCCTTATGTGAACATTACCTAAGAACAGCCAGAGCGTGTTTTACCTTTCAGCTTCGCAGCTGACAATTCTTCGCGTAACGCGGGCAAGAAAGTATCATCCACTGAGACGCTAGTAAAATCATATGACAAAAGTGGCACATCTGATATCACGTGATTCTCACCCCCTCCCTGCAACATCAGAGACAAACATGCAAATGGCTAACAAACTCAGTTTGGGATTTTTAATAACGAACATATGAAGAGATGCTGTTGAAAAGGTCATGAAAACGAATTGCGAGAATTATGAGGAAGCAACATGAGGCAACAGCCAATTCATTATTGCAGCATAATGTTGTAGCCTCATAAAATAAAACGGTGCTGCAGCCATCCACAGAAGGGAATAAAACAAATCATAAGAAACATTTTTACCTGATGTTGCCGAGGGATAGGAAAACGAGCTGCTTTAGAAATCTAACAAATCCAGCTTAGCCTAAGTGTCTGAAATTTGACTCGGAAATGTGAAAGATTACTTCACAGTTGCTCTTGTGCAAGAGCATATAAATAAGGAAAACATGAACAAGGACTTGTAAATATCAGAGTGATGCAATGAAAGAATTCCTGTCAACGTGTGACAGTTTGTGCCATTTAAGGAAACAACACACTTGCACCAAGAACTCTGTACAAACGTTTGCACCCACAAATAAAAAGCATAAAAAGAGCTTTAATGAAACAAAGTCATCGGAAAATTTTAGAGAAGAAACTTTAAGTAATGCGACATTTAGAAATCAAAATCGGAGCACACTCGAGGGAGCTCTCATCATGCAGCGTGCGAGTGGAGATATTTTCATTAAAAAATGAGGATCTTTCTACCCAATCCACTCAAAATTGTGCTACCTTACAAGACAAAAAAGGGAAAAAATGATCAGTTTCTGTGCATTAAAATTGAAAAATATTCGTAAAACAAGACACGAAAATCAAGGGAAGAATAATGGAAATGTTTGCCAGTTCTGGTGATGGAAGAAAATGAATGAATAAATGACACCAAGGCACCTTTTCACTCGAGATGAAGATTACAGGTGTTACGGTTTAGGAAGAGATATTCGCATTCACGAATTAAACTGCATTTGAAGGCAACGCTGTGAGCGAGCGAACTGACTCCTCATTTTCATTAATACATTATATACTTCACAAATATTCCCTTACCTTAGAAGCGTTTCTGAAAGACAATACTGACAACATAAGACTAGTGGTAAGGAATCGCTTTCAGTTCTTCCACCTTCAAATAAAACAAGCGGTGGAATTAATGCACACTGAACGAGAATTAGTAGTAAAAGAAATTAACAATAAATCGGAACAGAATGTTTCTGTGCAGAAATAGTAAGTTTAGCTGTATGACTGCATTTATGATTGCAGTGTGTGATTGCCTATATTATGCAACCACACACACACCACAATCAAACCCATTTGGGTAAATCTACATACCGTCATCATGCAGGTTAAACAGAGAGAGAGAGAGAGAGAGAGAGAGAGAGAGAGAGAGAGAGAGAGAGAGAGAGAGAGATCTTTACAGTTCTATCACACTATTAATATGAAATGGGAAGCCGCATAAATTATCTGCAAAGGAGAATAATAAACAGAAAAAGTATCTTGGTTAAAAGAGAAATAGCTTCCACACCTATAAAACGCAAGTGTTTATGTGAAACCCCAATAGCAGCAAATGCATTTGTGCAGACTTTCGGGTAAACACTAATGTTACCACCCCTTATGCAGTGCAAAAGAGCAAACCTGATCTTCTGAGATCACAGAGATGCTGCCGTCTCCATTCGAAATGTCACCGAATAGCGTCAAATAACGAATCCAGAGAAACGTGAAAAGACAGTAGTAATCAATCACTGAGCCAAAGGCCTTCGAGTGTTTCTTTTATTCTGGCCATGGTGAATAAACTACGACTTGATAAGAGAAATCTTTCTTTCTGAGGTGAGCTAAAAGCAGAATCGCAAACACATTACGAGACAAGAAGTTTGAATCTTGTAATTGTAACGAAATTCCCCAACACCAACGCGCAGATAAATAGAACAATGCTTCGATTCCAATATGAATACGCGTGTTCTCCTGATCCCTTCCGATAGCGCGAATCTGCGTGTGTTTATGTGCTCATGCATACTCAACATGAGCAAGATGACAAAATGCGCGACTCATTTAGGGCTGCCGAAGACCCAGTAAAGCATATCCTCATATAAACCCAACACATGATAGCTGGTTCAAGACTCGGTCAACGTGAATCCAAGCAGTGTGATGTGAAACGAGTGCACACTTCTTGCATAATGACTGCTCGTGTTCAGATGTGAAGCATTATTATTTGTTGCGGTTGATCAGCATACCGTGATGATCTTCAGCAAGTTTTCTTAACTACTAATACGTTAAATAAATTAATAAATATTTCATCGGAAATAATTAAACTGAATTTAAACGACACTCATTGTAGAAAAGGGAATCGCTTTCTATAGGAATATGGGGTGTTGCATAGTGATATGCTATGAGACATATTAGAAATATAGAACTTTTATCTGTTCTATTATGCAACCATGTATGATTTTACATCATGATTCTACATTTATTAATACAAAAAAAAATGGAGAGCAGTTACGCCACTGAATCTAACAAATTTGTCCTCAAGTGAAAGTCCATCAGAATCTTCTTACAGAAGCAACGCATTTAAGAAAGAATTAGCAGGTATTATGCAAGAATTATTCAGAGCAAGACTAAGAGATTATGTACAATGATTACCTAATTTAGAATACTAAACACGTGAATAATATGCCACTTGACAAAGGAGTAATGAGCGACTGTTGGACTGTCGTAGGTCTTCGTTATATCCTCGTTCAGGCAGTCCAGTGTTTGGATCGTAAGATCGTCCAAAAATCTTTCTCAATACTTTTCTTTCAAATGCAAACACGTTCCAATTATCGCCATGTGTTGTTATCCTTCCAACTGTGGGTTAATATTGGGCGTCGAGTTTATCCTTTGGAATGTTTTGAGAGTATTCTGGATTTTAGATGTGTTAGTATTGCAGAATGTTCACTATTGCGTCTTCACAATTTTCTCCTTTTTTCTCTATCTTTCTCTCTCTCACACTTGGTGCATACCACTGCAGCTAATGATGTTGACTCTTAACACTTTTGTCTACAAAATAAAAATTATTCTTTGTCAAATATATTTGCTGCTTACTTGTGTGTGTCTTTTGTGACACCCTGCATTACGCTCCTCTGTTCTACGAGACACGTAGAAAGGGTCCGAAAGAATTGAACAAGTTAAAGGAGTCCGTAATTCCTTTGGTGTCAGCACTTCTTCAAGTCTCTTACATGAAGAGACTTAAAGAAGTTTATTCGCTTCCGATCACGATAATTAACTTCCTTTGATTACTCTGCTTTGTCTGCATTTAAAGACACTCCAATTAAGAAAGGAAAAGAAGGTGTTTCATTTATGTTTGTGGAGGATGAAAGAAGAAGAGGAGGCGAAGTGTTTGATTACAAGACATGCTACGTCTTGAACATCTTTTCAAAGAAATTTCTTTCGCTGAGGAATGAGAAAATTAGAACAAGTGAGAAATACATACAAAAATACAATAAATGATCTTTCTGAATTTTTTCTGAATGACAAATTGTCGTATTCTTGTAAATATTTTATTTATTAGTGAATTCATGAGACAAATGCATTGAGTGATGGCAGATAATTTTTGGTGTACCCCGTAGGACAGGACAGCACACTGGCTTCCTTCGATGGGACTTTCTGTTGACATCGTGGTCAGAAACAGAAGCGTAGAGCGGAAGACATCAGGACCAACATGATCGCAGTTCAACCTCGTATCACATCGGACTCAGTAAATGAGAACGGTTGATTTGAATTATAAAGAAGATGCGAAGGTAAAATGTAATCCATCATCTAGGAATATCCTTCTTGGCATTTTCTCGCTTTCTTATTCATATTTTACACTAATTACATTTAGCTAAAACAACGTAACAAAACAGAACTATGGAGTTGAATTATTCCAAAAGTAGTTCAGGAACGAACAATACGATGGTGTGAGAATTATTCAGTTGTGCGCAGCTGTCTTCATTCAGGAATCAAAAGCAATTCTTGCAGTCGCGAGTTCCCCTCTTCGTTCATGATTCACAGTAAGTATCATCCGAACGCAGTCAAGTGTTTGTGTCCAGCTGTCGCTGTTGAATTCCTTGCGAGAGAAATATTTTCGTTTTATTTCCTGCTTCGTCTACGGCCGGTAGACGACTTTTCAAAAGAATGTTAAGGATGCTGTTCATGGATCGAATAACTCAATTATTTTCTTTGAAACTTCTGATAAGAAACAAAATTGAAAAAGGCCTCTCATGTAAGAGGCTCAGAGACTTTGCACTACGCAGTCACGACCACAAAATTATCCATGAAAATAACTATTACTCTCCCTCTTTCTATCTATTAAATAATATTTCATAATACAGGCTTCATTTTTTCCTTAATCACTTGCCTACACATGGCACTGTGGTGTTATAGGTCTTGTAACGTTTCATGTGTGGGACCAACATAAACTCACTACCCACCCACCCACATACCCACACACACGCACACGCACAAAGAAATGCATGCAACCAGAACTTTTTGATAACTCCGTCTACCGAAGCAAAGCAGCAAACATCCAATCAGAATTAAATCCATCGTGTTTTTGCTGCTGTGACGTCCTCCTCACCAATTAATCCCGGTCGTATCTGCGTGGAGTTTCAACAAACTGTGTCTTAACAGGTGCTGCAGACACAGACATGTAACTTCGTCTGTTTTAGTTATCTTTTCTCTTGATTGTTGTTTGTATTCTCAGTTTAACATGTTTACCGCAGGTAATGAATGCGACTAATCATTGCTAGAATTAAACATCAGCCCCCTAGCGTTCTCTTCTGAGGATGCAACATTAGCGACCAGTTATGCTTGCATTGGAAGGGGAATGCTCAGTGGGTATGACACATACGAGATGATGCTCCAGGACTGCACGGTAAACAGGATCCACACAGACACTTCTTCGGTGAAAGTGTGCTCAGTTAAAATGCATCAATTAACTCAAAGAATGGCTCGTTTTAATTGGCTAATTAGAGTCCGTCTTCCCCAAATGAAATTCCTTACCGGTAACAGACCGAATCTACACTCGTGACGATTGCGATCCTCTGAGAATTTTGCTATTAATACGGAGAGTCTCTAGAGGAAGTCACGTGGTACTGTAGTTATCAGGAAAGCGCAATCGCAAATGTACAATGGAAAAAAATCGAATTGGTCCTTTCAGGGATTTAAGCCCAGTGGCCTGTTCCAGTCTCATCCCATCTATATTCTCCGACTGGGTGGTATCGGAGTAGCCTTTTTGGGAAGTCTTGAACTGGCCATTCTTTCGATATTTTTAATCCACGTCTTTCGGTGTTCATATACTTTGTCCAATATGAGCCTAGTTTTTATTTTTTACGTATTTCCGCGCTTCTTTTTTTTTTGTCTCAGATTGAATGCCTGCGCTATTTCATAGGAATTTCACTTCTCCAGTTTCTATTACTTTTTTTCCTTCTGCAGTTTTTATGGTCCATAATTCACTTCCATAAAATTGAGGAAGGTCTCGGCAGAACTTTATAAACTCTTCTTCACGTATGCTTTTGAACACTTGGTTAGGTTTGGAAATATTATTGAACATTCCTGTTATCTTTAGGAAGTTTTAAATTTCGACACCAATGTAAACTTCTTTTGTATATGATACAGCACAGTCAAGGTATGTGAAGAAGTCAATCTGTCCAAAAATTATTTTATTTTAAATCATAATTTTACTTCTGACTGGAGTTATCCTTTAAAAGCCATGATGGTTTGTTTTGTCTGTTGATCTTTGATGTTCATCTTCACTTCTTGCTAGGATTATCTGGTCATCTGAAAGCAAAATGCCATTAAGTGTAGTTCCACGATCCAGTTTAAATGCAGGTTTTATATTTGTCTTCCATTTATTTACTATTTCATCTATAATCATCACGGGTTTGAAGAATTTAGGCCTAGTATGGCCTGTTCCGGCCTTAGAAGTCATCGTTGAATCGTTTAAGAGGACGTCCTGGTTTTCTTTTTCCTAATGGCTTGTACTTTAAGGCTTGTTTTGGTAATCTTTCTGTTTTCATTCTTTGAACGTGTTCCATCCATTTATGTTTATATGTTTTAATTTTTTCTATTACTGGTTCTTTGTTTAATTCTTTCATAATTTCTTCGTTTTTTTCGTGATCAAATAGGGTATACTTTGCAGTTTTTCTCATAAACTTCATTTCTGCTGATATTAATCTTTGTTTGTCTTTGTGTTTTATTGTCCGGATTTCGCTTCCATACATTAAGACCGGTAAGGCTAATGCATTGTACACTTTTAGTCTGGTTTGTTTTTGAACTAGGTTTGGTTTAAATACAGAGTTAATTCCATCTGCTATTTTTAAATATTTCGAAATCTTTACGTTTATATCTTTTTTATTTTCATGTGTAATTAATCATAAATCCTAGGTAGTTTATTGAATTCACCTGTTCTAAGATCTTGTTACCTATTACTATTTTAGTTCTTGCTGGATCTTGTCCTTTAAAGGCCAGAGTTTTTGATTTCTTCAGAATTTGAAATTATTATTTGGTCATAATCAAAGAGAGAGTTTAATTCCTTGATGGGAATTCTCATGCCTTTTTAATATTATTTAATTTAGATAAATATTTAAAGAGTTGCTGAAAGGGGAGATCTCTGTTGGATTCCTTGATTTATCTCTCTCGGATATGGTAGTTCATAATTTAATCTTATTTGTATTTGATAATTTCCTTATATACTTGTGATAGCTTTTAGGGTATTATTTGGTATTTGTCTTTCTTTTAATATGTTAAATAAAACACTTCTTTTAACTTTATAAAATGCTTTTTCAAAGTCAATGAATGCAATAAGTGTTTCTAAACTGCATTCTCTTCTTTTTTCTATGATTAATTTTAGGCAAAACACCGGTCTATACATGATTATTTCATCTATATAGATATTAAATAAGAGAGGTGACATTGAGCATCTCTGACGGATTTCTCTATAGATTTCCACTCTAACTTTTTCGTTGATTCTTACAGCTATTTCGTTGTTCTGATGCACGTGGTTATTGCAGCAAACAGCTAATTTGGAATGTTTAGATTCTTGAGTGTGGACCACAGCTTGTTCCTTAAAACTCTATCAAAGTCTTTCTGGTAATTTACAAGTGCTATGTGTTTCTGTGTTGAATTCTAAATGCTTTTCTATTAGGATTTTTAATGTGAAAGTCATGTTATTTTTCCCAAACGCACTGATCATGCTTAGTCTTCTTTTGAATTTTATCTGTCATCCTTAACGAATATCTTGCTGCAAAGGTGCTCGTGTAATTCTAGATGTGGCAATTAATTTAATGACGAAATTCTAGAAGTTACAAACTTAAACAGATTTTTTATTCTTATTATAATAGTATCCTTCTAATTTTCAAGCTGTAAATAACCAGAACTGTGCTATAAATATCTCTTTATTAGAGAAATATAATCTCTGAATCTATATTTAAGAAAAGGTTTTTAAAAAAAGGAAGTTTATTACAGGAAGTACTGAAAACTAATACACAGTTCTCATCCCTTTACATTTTTGTGAAAGCTTTCCTGTCATTTCATTAAATATTCATTAGAATAAGACGCGATGGAAGAAAGATTTTCTTCCATTGCGACAAAGAGGAGTTCGCTGCCCGATCACAGAGACAGTCGATCTCCAGCAGGTATAAAGATATTGACAAACTGACTCGAATATTAAAGACAATTCCGCACAAACTTTGTTCCCATTCCTTACAATAATCCCACTATCGAAGGATAAGTTGCAAGAATAATTTCAATCCAAGAAACCCAGGGGTTAAAATGTTGAAACTTCTCAGTCGACATTAAAAGCGTTTTTATCGCTAATAAAAGGAAACACTTGAACTATAGAAAGAATAAATGAGCATTCCTCTCTTGTTCATCAGTCTAGTCCTGTATGCAGTGCGAATCATCTCGATGCTGTTCAGAAAATGAACTCTCGTATCTCGTTTTTTTTTCTTCTCTCTCACTCTCTCTCTCCATTTTCTCGCTTTCCATGCAAATACGTTTTGTTTACATCGTTTGGAGTTTTTCGCTATGTTTTTCTCTTGCACTCTCTTTGTTTCCTCCTATTCTTCACACTTTTTTTATTTGTCCTCTGCTTCATTTATTCTGTCTTTATTTACTGTCAGTCTTTCTTTAACCTTAATTTTCATTTTTCTTAATGTCGCTTTTCTCTCTCTCTCTCTCTCTCTCTCTCTCTCTCTCTCTCTCTCTCTCTCTCTCTCTTCTCTCTCTTTCTCAATCCCCCCTCCTCTCTCCCCTATATGGTCAGACAACATATAGAATAGAATGTGTGTGTAAGCGCAAAGCAGCCGATAGAACAGACAACTCGTACACTAATTATACTTAGGAGGACAACTAGTAAGAAAATTGTTCATCCAGTTTGGATAATGATCAAAGTTTTCTGACCTTCTGAAACTGTTTGTGTGAGGCCGTTAGCGATAGGGAAGGCTAGCGAGAGGATAAGCTATGGAGTAAGATCAATGAAGCCCCTATTTCAGAGTCTCCCAGATGCGATGAAGTTGACCGGAGGGCTTTCTACATTTTTTGCGAGAGAACACGAAGTGAGATATCAATGGTGTGATAGGCTCACTGCTGACTTTTATCTTTACTTTTTATTTTTTTTGGGGAAGGAAGAACTGAATATAGACAGGCTTGTTTCTATGCTGCAAAGTGCCAAACACTATAATAAATTTACAATGTTAACGGTTTGATGACGGAAATGCAAACTAATATTGAGGACAACTTGCGTTTGTTATGGTTGTTGCTTGTTGGCAAAATTCAGTGAATATAAAGTTTGAGTATGAATTTCATTTAGTGAATAAAATTCAGAACCCACATGGCGCCAAGTGGGTCCTCGTTCAAACATGGAATTCTTAAATGAGGAAATCGATTAATATTATTTGGAATACTCGCTATCCGCTGCTTCATTTCTTTAAATTCGCACTTAACGAAACAAATTACGCATCTAAATTTGAGTGTCACTCAGATTTAGACAAGAAATGGAAAAATAATTAAACACACTTCAATGATTGGTTTTCTTTTCTCCTTTTCGCAAGTCTAATTTTAAAATGAAAAGAAAAATCCACAATACGAGAGACGACGAGCACCAGCGACATGGCGAAACTGCGCTGGTGCTCGAGTGTCCGTTCGCGGACGTGCTGAAGAAAGTTGTACAGTCTGCAGCAGCGCCCTCTAAGGTGAGGCGCGCAGGCTCAGAGTACTCGGAGAGCCGGTTCAGCGGAGCTACAGAATGGTTTAGTGCCTGTTTCAGCCATCGACTTCCTTTCGGTGTTAGGACCGTTTTGTTCGTTTCTTTAGGGGAAGGGGGAAACCATCGAAAGGTGCGCGCAGGCGCTCCTATCGCCTCCGCCACCACCAGAAGATAAACAAACGATGGACGTGGGAGGGTTGAACTGTTTTGAAGATTTTGGCGGCTGTTGAGGCTTTACTGGAGAGTGTGTGACCATTGTGGCTGCAGCCTATTCACCAGGGGTGGTTTGACGTCAGCAGAAAGAAGCGGTAGTGCGGAATAGGTCCTGACCTTTCCGAAGGAAAGGAAAACATGGAAGAGAGAAAGGAAGTTTCGTTTTTGCCGTTTATTTATTAAAAAAATATTGCGCGTTTTCCTTTGTGTGTGTGTGTGTGTGTGTCTGTAACTAGAATATGGACTTGCCACGCTCGTTAGAAATTGTCAACTGATTCGTCGCTTCTCTCGTGACAGAGATTTTCTACGAAGACCTCGAAAGGAACCGGAACTGAACAAGGTAGGTAAATCTTATCTCCACTCCGAGAACACATCCTTCTTATGAGTGGTCATGTTTGGCTTCATCTTGAACGTCACTTCAAAAGTTGTTTTCATTTTATTCTCGATTTCTAGTACGAAACAAGCGAATTGGTTTTCACTGCCCGTTTGGTTCCCTTTTGGGCGTTAATTTATTCTTGGTTCACGTCCCTCTTGGGTAGTTTTATTTATTCTGACGAATGATCCGCTGACCTTCTGTGCCTGTTCCGATCACAGCACGTGAGTGCATTCCATGATTCTGAAGTAGGGATAAATGAAGGAAGGAAATGTTTTTTTCGCAACGCATTATTATCTGAACAGGGGATAAGAATGAAGCTCATAAACTCTTATAGTTTTAAGCAGTTTTATATGAATGTGAAATTCAAATAAAATTTATTGTCAGTTTGATGAAGACACCGAAGACATACTTACGAGATGACTCTTATGGAGTATATAGATGCGGCTATGTAGAACATAACTCTTTCTGCACTGGATTATACGGTATTGCTTGAAATCTTAAGCTTTTTTTTTTTTTTTTGCTTTCTTCTAAAATCGATTTCACACAACTTGTTGCTGTACGAAGCAGTAATCATAAGCAAATATATCATCATCATTAGACAATGAAATCATATTTTTAAAAGAAAGCAATTTATTAATACAATGAAAAGTAGACAAATGAAAATAGAATACAACAGAAGAAGCATTTAGAAGAATACAACTGATAAATAATATATTAAAAAATTAATATACTATATATGATATATATGATCTTTGCACCACCGAGAGGGGTGCAAAGACCAACGTATCCAACTAACGACCAATTAGTATCTCAGGAGAGTGGTGGTGAAGATTTTGAAAGAATTGGTCAGGACTTTCATTCAGAAGAGGGTTTCTGAATGCAATTTTCTGATGACGCAAAGATAGGTATGATAATCCGGAATGCTGCTGATATGCAGTCTTTGCAGAATTATTTGAATAGGCAGGAATTGTGGGCATGGGAAAATGGGTGTCAGTTCAATGTCAGTAAATGTAAAGGCATTCTCTTCCGCGTGATTAGATATCCAGTGTCTTATTATATTGGTGGGACTAGGCTAGAAGAAACTGATGAGGCTAGGAATCTTGGAGTGTTAATAAATAGGAAGTTGAAGTTCAGGAGCCATGTGGCAAAGATTGCAAACACAACTCAAAAGATAATTGTAATGCTGAAACTAACGTTCACATGTAAAGATGAAGATGTTATTTTGCCTCTTTAGTATTGCGTAGGAATGTTATTGCGCCCACTTTTGGTCTCATTGGTGATTCCGACTCAGCGGAGGGAGAGAGAGAGAGAGAGAGTGCAAATGAAAGTGCGAAACTGATATCAGGATTATGGAACACTGAATATGAAGATAGACTGAAGATTTAGGCTGCAGACACCAGCAAAGAGGAGTAATGTTTTGAAAGTTACAAACGTCTGAAAGGGTCATACAGGATTTCAATTGATGAACAATTTTCAACTTATGGAGGGTGGGGAAAGGAGGACAAGAGGACATCCCTGAATGTTGAGAATGAATACTGTCAAGAAGCGGGGATGATGGCTAGATTTTTATTTCATGCATTTGTGCCTGATTGCCGTTGAATGTTGTGGGTGCAAGTGGTGTGAATGAATTCAAGAACAGGTATGTCCTCCCTAGAGGTGCTCCTTACTTCCTGCCTTTCTTAATAATATAGAAGTACATATATATATTTTTTTTGGGCTGGGAATAAAGAACAGAAAATGGAAATAGATTAGGAGGAACTGCACAGTGTGTGTGTGTAACCACGGGCTGCAGCCATACTGGTCACCCTAAAAATACAACTTTAGGCGATGCAGTGGTAACACATAAGTTTACTATTATAAAGTTACTAAAATAATTTAATTTGTTTATTATTAAAATTTTTAGTAATATTTGATAACTGGTTATCCAATGAATGAAATATTTAAATGTATATTATTAAATTAAGATATTTAAAATATTATTATATTCTAATTATAACGATTATACCCTTGATAATTCTTTCGAGAAAGAATTATCCATTGGAATTGATTTGAATTAACCACTAAAGTGTACAAATATTATTGGAGAAAAAGTGCATGGGCTTGAACTTGGAGATGGCAAATCTTAAGGAGAATGTCATTGATTGATAAGGACAGAGAAGCATTTGGAGAAGTTTGTCACAAGGATTGATAAAAAAGAATTCCATAGAGGAAAAAATCACGTTAAAGAAACCTCAACGAAGAAATATCAGAAGCTGATGGAAGTTGAGCCAAAAGATGCCCTTCGAGAGTACTGTCAAAAATGTAAAAAATGAGGCATGCGAGAAGCTAAATGCAAAATTTGTGAGAAGATTTCAGAAAACTGTATAAGAGGATAAATATCAGGAATGTAGCTGGAAAGTGTGTTTTCCCAAGGATTCATGCAAACGTGTTTAATAGTTGAATGGAAGATTGAATGCAAAATAGTTGAATGGAAGATTGCAGAAAAACAAGCTGCGTTTAGACTAAACAGGACTTGCCCAGTATACCAGGCTGTTTTGTATCTAGAGCAGGGTTTCTGAAGTATGTCAAATAAATAAATAAATGAAAATACCAAAAATAAAATTAAAAATAAGGAAAAATTCTTAATCCACTGAATGTAGTGTTGGCTAACAACCTTTCATGTGTTGGGAATCGGTATTACTTTACGAAAGGTACTGAAATGGAAGGATTTTCCTCCCGAAGAGGGTTTCATCGCACACAACCGTCAGCAGAACATGGAGATAGGCGAATATCACGAAAAATCCACTGGCAGCATAGTCTTGGTTACTTCGACAGTGGTTCCAGTTATGCAAGCAACATTGAATTTAGACGCAACGCGTGGATAAATTCATAGGCGATCGCGATAAACAAGTAAGAAAGGCAAATTTGTACAAAGTTGTCCTCTTTCTGATCTGATAGCAGAGACGTAATCAAATCGGCGTGCCAGTAGACGGTTCGTTTAGTGGCGTCACCAGACGTGACTTCAATCTGGCGATCAACGCGCCACCAAGCGGAAGATAGAAACCAATACACTGGCACGCGGAAGAATAAAAACAAACAATCGGATAAATTTTTCGATCGTTACAGTGACGTCACTTCCTGTGGTGCTCTCGTATCTGCAAACTTATTACGTCACTAACGAGAAGCAGTCTGACACCGAATACGTTTACATCCATTTCGGGAAGAGCTTGCAAAGGAGCATCAAAAAATCAAAGCATTTTAAAATGAGGTGCATTTAAAATTTATTAATAATGTTGCAGCGTCAAAAGACTTGAAGATTATTAGAATTAGATCCAAGACAGAAGACATTAGATCCAACATTATTTCAAAGCCCAGTGTTTGTAGCAACTATGAAGGTTTCGTAAGTTGACCTGAGAGCTTACGAGAATTCATCAGTTTAAAAGATGGAGATGCTTTTTATTTCGTACTTTCTTTATGGAACAGTTTGTGTCCGCACGTGACACCGTGTTTCACATGCTTTTCTATTTAAAACGTTCTTATACGAGGTGTTTCCGATTAAAAAAAAAGTTAAATTGATGCAGAACATAACCAGCACCAATAATTGCTCTACTGTGAATAAACACAGCATTCATTCCATTGGTGATGTTTTTCCATTAGATGTGATGTCTTGCTACATTCAGTCACAAACGTCCTTTTGTCATGCACGTGAATTAATTACGTGGTGCTGATTCCAGCAAGATCACAACAGATGACATGTTGTCCAGTAAAGGACAACAGGATAAGAACACCCAACCGAAACTTCGGATCCTTTCGAATTCTCTTGTTTATCGTTGGGTTTGGTTATTTCTGTTCTGTCGGTAACTGACATGAAGCCGAGGAAGTCGTCGAGTTTCTCAGTAATCGATTGCGACGAGTAAGTGGAGAAATAACCACTTTATCGATCAGGATGTCCGGACTGCGGGATATTCTGTGTTGATAAAATACAATCCCAGGAGAGAAAAATATTCCCAACAAATTGTGACGATATCAAGATCGGGTTCGTCTGCAAATCGAATTTTGACATCAGAATATTATATCGGAGTTCACATCCACGTCCGGTTAAAACAGTCCCATTTTATCTTCAGCTCGTGCACACGCTCTCTTATTTTACCTGCGAGAATTTCTGAGGCCATTAATCGAGAACCTCCCAGAAAAGTCCCTTGATCGATTACATTATTTCAATCTCAATCTGTTTATTTTTTCCTTTCCTCGTTGATATTATCCTCAGTAGGTCAAGGGAGGCGAAATCACAAGCCCCATTACCAACGACCGTCTGCATCGGACTCTTGCTGTTCGACTGTTTAAGTCACCCCTCCCCACTTAATACGAATTTCCACGTCTTTGCACTTCCAGGCTTATTCTGAGCTTGGTCTTAATCAGACAGGGAATTGCGGTTTATCCAGGAGAAGTGCATACGGGCTAGTGCCACCTCGTGAAATTGAATTAAACTAATCACATCGAATTCTTTTTCCTTATCACCCTCGGCTTGGAAAAAAATATTTTTTCTGACAAATAATCCTTTTGAGAGCTGCCTTAAGGAAATAGTTCTTCTGATGGGAGTAAACCGAGTAAGAAATTCATGCAGCGAGGAAAGGAACTTCCGTTAAACACGGTTCAGATGAGCATTCTGAAAATGGAAGTGGCCCGCTTCGCAAAGTAACTGCAACCAAAGAAACAACACACTCTACTAAAGAGTGAGCATACGCTAGAGAAAAGAAATCGCTTTAAGAAGTTACTTCATACACGTTAGCGGTCCTTTTAAGAAAACGAACCTGGTAGAACAAATAAGTCTTCTTAGAATGGTCGAAGAAAGGAGAAGCTAGCCTCCCTCCTCTGTTCTGTGTCTTACGAGAAAACGAGCTGATTTATTTTCTTCCGTTCATTCTCCGCGAAACTTTCTTCCTGTGCTAGACCCTCATTACAAATCCCCGAGGAAGGAAAAGATGATATTTTAGATTCCATCCCCTTATTATATGCTTGGTCCATAACATCCCCCTGCTTGGAGATTTGATAGTGCTTCTCCGTCAAACGATTTTACATTCTGAGTGCAGGAGCAGATTTTGCGATGCCGTCAGCTTCTTTGTGAGCGACGAAAATCTCACGCTTCACTCAGAGAATGCCGATTCAAGTTTATAGGATGATTCACATCGTGCTCGTCTTCCTTCGCTGTAATCCTCGGCAGCTTAAATGATTGTCGCCCCTCGTAACCCGCACTTAGGTTGATCCGCCATTCAGATTCGAAGTAATCCATCTCGTTTGGGATTAAAACTCATCCCCCCTGCGGATTAGAGTCAACATATCCAAGGAAGAAGGCAGATTAACCAACTCGATCGAAGTATTTCTATGCAAATCAACTTCTGGAAGACAAATCGTGCCCGGCAGTCAAGCAGAACGCTCAGGGGGTGAAAAACTTGCCGTGTAAATAAATAATCTCTTTCTTCAGATACGAATTCATGGAATTTACTCTTTCTTCATACGAGGATGGAGATCCGTTTAAGTGGCATCACGGTAGATTTATCCTTTTCTTTTTCTCACTTTGTTCATGGCCCAACAATTGAATTCTGATGTGTGATATTGCCTCAATGAATGCTTTCAAACGTTACATTTACGGTTTAATTGAAGGGCGGATCGTCTCTCAAGAAATTTTTCGAAATGAAATCTTCGTGAAACGTTGCCAAATCCTCCTCCTGTCTTGTCTTCTTTGTTTACAGTTCCACCTCCAGGAGCAATCTACATCCGTGTGTCTGTCGTGTGCGCATTGATAGATTCACGCATTCCCATCGCGACGCAATCCCATCACTCCCATTTCACACGGAAAATAGGAGAGGAAGAAATTCCTCACGTGACGGCGAAATGAATGTGTGTGTGAACGGGTAGAAACCGTGAAGCAAATCTACACCAAAGCCTGCTGGAAGCGCGCGGTGTTTGTTCTTTGCAACGCGAGTAAATCACTTTCTGTTTTCAACTTAAGGAAAAGAAATGTCTTAAAAGCTGCTGGAAGTTCCGAACGTTGTTTCCGCTGCTGTGAGCAAAACTATTCATAATGCTGAACGCTACAACTGACGAACCATTCGGATTTGCTTTCTTTCTAAATGACGCTACTCCTTTTTTTCCTTCTCTCCCCCCACATATCCCTCCTTCTTTCCCTCGTTTTGTCTGAATATTATAATTTTCTGCTATTTCCGTTTTATTATTCTGTCAATAAATGCCATCGCCAGCCGTCTGCGTTTGTGCTTTTGTTTCTTTCTTCTCTGCCGTCTTCTATTTTCTTTGGATTATTTTCTCAATAATTTCCCCTCGCTCTGATTTACTCTGTTTGCTTTTCTTTCCTGTTCATTTCTTCATTAGTTTGGAACTGTTTTGTGAGCAATTCGTCACCATTTTTAGTGTTGGTCCCTTCTTTATTAGTCATTTTTACTCTTACTATCTGTAATTATCTTTTGTATCTTCATATGCACATTTTCTATCTCTTTCTACTTGTCGTTGCACTACGTTCTATAAGGCTATATACATTTTATGATCGTTGTTTCTCTCTCTCATTCGATATAAAGAAATTTCCGAGAGATATTCATTGAATACCAATTTTTAGAAGACAAAATTAAACGAGAAGCAATCCGTCGCCGATGAAGGCCTAAAATCCTTCTCGCATTATTCAAATCATGTCATGAACTGCTGTTCCTGAATTCTGAAATTAACTGCGAATTACTTTATATATTTTGCATTATATTATAATACAATCTCTTACAATCTGAATCTTTATATTATTTTTAAAAGATTTGCATCGTTTTACTTTTTGTGTTTCTTGTTATCCAAATACACTTGCTTTGTTATGATTGTCGATTTGTGTGTCCATTTTGTGTTTGTATGGCTCAAAACAAACAAAACACTAGCAGCAAAGAAAGAAGGTGAAATGAAGATATGGTGAAAATAATTTTATTTTGCTGGCAGCTTAACAGAATTCCAAAACTCATCTCTCGATTAATAACTTTTTCTACCAAAACTGCATCTAAATTATCTGCAGCTATAATCACAATACGTGCAGACTGCAATGAATGAGCATTTCAAGATAATCGGATTTATAAATGCTCAGTTCTAGCAGGGGGGAGGTTTTCCCACCCACGAAAGGTTATATGCAATCCTATAGTATAATCGTGTTTTGGGTAGGATAAGAATCTTTTTTTCAAATTATCTTTGTATTTTTTTATTTAATTTTTTCCTGATCCGGAAACCGTGCTCTTGAGACCAAACATGGAACTCTTTAAAACCGCTGAAGGCCTTTAATAAGTAAGGTGAGGATCTCACACCGGGCGATTAAATTCATCTTCTCAAAAGACAACCACAAACATCCACGATAACTGCGGGATTCGAGCCCGTTCCTGTTGGAAGAGCGAATGTGCTTCCCACTCGGCCGACCATCAGCGTGGATTCGTTGGGAGTTTTGAAATCTCTCATTTCGTGATGTTGTTTTTTTAATAAGCAGCTAAATTATAAAATATTTTTGGCCACCATTTCATGGCATTGAGACAGCGGAAACCTTAATCCCTGCTAGGGTGGGGGATAAGTTCAAAACATTCAAAATATTTCAAGGCGTATTTTTCTGAGAACTTAGTCAGAAATATCAAAGAAACGATCTCACCAACTAATGACAGAAATATATCCACCATTTAGAACAGCAAATTACGCTTTTAAAAGCGATGGAATTCGTGTGCTTTGTTTTAGACTAAATCTAAAATGCTTCTGAAGTAACTAAAATCTCCCAAAGATTGAGCGCATTACAAGGTATTACATTTTATTATTATTTTTTTTAATTTTTTTTTATTTTACGTGACGAGAGTGAATACAAACGTTTAAGGAAATTGTCTTACATTGGTAAGCTTTTACATGAGTATATACAACACTAGATTTATGCAATCCACAGGAATTCCGTAATCTAAAAGAAAAAACGTTTTCTGGCCAAGTAAGTGGAATATTGATTTGTAACAGAAGTACTTGCGACTTTCAGTTCCACAGAAGGGTCATGAATGTAAATTAAAATATCGCTGCCTGCGAATCATCGCGTGACTCGTTATGAATCAGTTCGTTTACATTCTATAAGAAAATTCTAGAATGAAGTGACTGTCGAAATTCTCAACAAAATTCTTGCAACCTGCATCTTAAGCAACATTAGCTAATTTTAAAGTTAAAGCAGAATTCTGATGGAAAATTCGGTGATTTTTGAAAAGGAATGTCTCGAAAGATATCGGTGACTGATCTTTACAATCAAATGTGACTTAATTTAGATTCTTTACCCTTATTTATACCGATAAACTGCTTTTTTAGATGAATTATCATTCGGAGAACTGTTCTCGATGAATTTGCAGTTTTATATTGCTGTGCATACGTTTGCATTTCTTTCCCAGCTGGGCGCGTCCTGTCCTTTTGATTTCATGTTGTTGTTTCATATTGGATTTGCTTCTTTTCCTGTTGTCCCTTGAATTCTCTTAATCTATTTACAGGTTCCACTCATTCCAATTTTCTTCACATCTGTTTTTGTCTGCTTTATTGAAAGAACTCTTCGTGAGCTCTTTCTTCTCTTCGTCTCATTAATTCGGATATCCCTTCCTCTTGATGTTTTAAATGCGTGTATGTTTGTTATTATTACCTACGCATTTTTCTTATCATTTATGCGCACCATGGAATTATGCTGTCTTCTTTCCACTGAGTGAAACTTATAAACTCTTCTTATTATTTATTTATTTTGAGATTCTCATTGTATGCATTGTCACTGACACCCGCAAGCGTTTTGTATGTCCCAAAGTTCAGCAGAAATTTACAAATAACCATAAATCTTTGACCGGTTTCGATTCCCGAAGTGGAATCTCTAAGTCAGGTTTTCGAAACGAGTACGATAGACAGGGGAGATACAAAACAGGATAAAGGAACATTTGTTCATCTCTCTCTCTCTCTCTCTCTCTCTCTTACACACACACACACACACACACACACACACACACACACACACACACACACACACACACACACACACACACACACACACACACACACACACACACCATGAAAATATTTTTCAATAATTAGTTTTTAAGTCACATATATTTGACTTAAAACATATGTGACTTTGACTTAAAATATATGCAGATCAGATAATAATAATAATAATAATAATAATAATAATAATAATAATAATAATAATAATAATAAAAACACTGAATTGGATAGAAAAGAAGCAGCTTCCTTCCTTATGGGAATACAACCCTATATCGGAAGTGAAAATAATGAGTGTGATTCTACAGACGAGTACAACAAAGCATGCGAGATATCGCAATGGGATTATACATTCGACGATACGCTAACTTGAAAAAGGAACCAAAAATGAGCTTACTGTGAATTCGTTTGGGCTGGCTGAGGAAAAAAAAATTTTTAAGTTTTATTTTTTAAATTTCGAATATAACAAGTTTAAATGGCGAAGATATTAAATAAGAACACAAGGAAATTTATGATAGGATATCCGAGCGAGATTGAAACCACTTCCAATACCAAAAGAAATAAAGTATTTTAGAAAAAAGCATTCTAACATCAACACAGGAAATTGCTTTTGTGATGGATGCAGCGAAGGAGCACGCACGTTTATGCACAAAATCTGTTGATCAGAAGCAAAGAATAATATGGGTACGAGATTACTTCGTACCCATAACCACAACTCTGGTCGCTATCAGCCTTTCGTGCTCTGGATAGAATTAAGCCCGACAGTCTGCTGGGATGAAAAAGACATCCCTCCAGTCCCTCCATAAAAAGCGAAGATATCTTTGCTTTTTCAGATGGGACTGGAGACTGTGTGTGTGTGACGGTTCTTATTAAACTTGTATGAGTTTAAGAGGTTCTTTCCAATTAGGACAACGTGACTTTTGCGCTGCCACTGCTTTGCAAAAAACAAGAGTTGCCACTAGATCGTGTGTGTGTGTGTGTGTGTGTGTGTGTGTGTGTGTGTGTGTGTGTGTGTGTGTGTGTGTGTGTGTGTGTGTGTGTGTGTGTGTGTGTGTTGTGAAAGATTTTCGCTGTGCACCGAACCATTTCTAATCTTCCTACGACACGTGCAGTTATGCCACATAACCATTAAACCAGTGATACCAAGTTACATATTAATAAGCATCTATCTCTCAGCAGGGAGTCCATTAAACACTTGGAGATTCTGGCCACCAATGCAACGATATGGTGGTAATTCCAAACACCACAAAATATTACTCTTCTCTTCCATTCTCCCAAAAGTATAGAAAAGAAAACGAATATTAACATTATAGAAAAAAAGTTAGATTTGTGAGTTCAGAACTGCAAACGGGAGGTGGGTGGTTGCTGCTTCTATCTTGATATAGAAGACTGAGGGAACCACCGAATCCAAATATATTGACCACTGCCCATATAAATATCTTTGGAGAATGCTTTCCATGCAAATGTGGACGTCTTGCTAAAACAGAATGAAATAAGTGGATAAGGGACGATTCACTAAGCATCATTTGGAGCTAAAGAAAACAAAATATTTTCTTGGATGATGAGGAGGCGACATATGTGGGTGGTATGTTTATGTGAAACGGATGGAGATTAAAGTTATCCCAAGATGACAAATATCATCTCGGCAAGATTTGAGTGTTATTGAGAGTTACAGTGGCAGGGAAGACAGAAACCAAGATCGTTTATCAGGAACAAATGCCGAGGTTTTATCTCTGTTTTTAATCCAAGCAACAAGACAATTTTCTTGACACCGACCCTTTTCTTAATTCCCAGATTGCAGATCAGTCTGAGACCAAAAAGAGTTTCTTAGCTTGGGAGGAGAAAATGGAAGACAACTTCCATTTGGTACATCTAAATTGCAGATCCTCGCATCGTAAGAGATTGAAGTGTTTGCATAAAGTTAGCTTGATTTTATTCACGTGATTAAACGCGTCACTTAACGCACCTCTCGGATAAATGAGCAATTGCAGAAATTCCGAGTTGTCATTTGGCCATTCGCGAGTTGCACATTAATTTTCGTGAAGGATTTTGGAGGTGCAGTGAACAAAGCGATACAGATCAGATCTCTTTTATGGAGTCGCGGAGTTGGAGTACGCATGCGTTTCGTGCTTTTGTATCTCGGATTAACTTGGACTAAAATCAGATGGAGTTGGACTTCGAGTCCTTCTACATTGCAGGGAATTCATACCAAGGGAATTCAAAGTAGTGGTCGTTGATTGTGTGTTAAACGTGATTTTCATTTACGTTTCCTGCACGTGCTGTAATGTTTCTGCTTACTTCTAATAACGAAGAAGCTTACATTGCTTGGAGAGGAGTCAACAGACACCATGGTATGAGGAACAAATAGCTATGGCGCCCACTTTAATTAGATGTAAGACCTCCTTTTGCTGCGATCATTGGAGCAATCCTACGGGGCATACTTTCCGGAAGCGTACGATAGCGATCAATGGGAAGTTTGAACTATTCTGTCCATAGGAATGTAATGATATCCACTGTTGTTGGACGGACGTTCCTTGACTCACTCGACGCTTCACTTCATCTGACTGATGTTCAGCAGGATTCAGATCAGGATTCTGTGGAGGCCAGTAAGGCGTGGTGAAGTTCGTGTCCGCAAACGACATTTACAGCAGAAGTTGTGCTGAAAAAGAGACTGTGGTCAAGACCATAGAAACGCCACAAAGTAGGAAGAATTGCATTGCCCAGAATGTTCAGATACCTTTCGGAGTGCAGTGTTTGTGATGCTACAAACAAAGGTCCGAGGCCAAACTAGGAAGAACAGCAAAATACCATCACACCTCCACCTCCGAATTTCATAGTTGGGGTTACGTACTCTGGTAAGAGACGTTCACTGGGCATCCCTGTAGCGGGTGTAGATTGATTCGTCCCTTTAACACACAGCTTTCCAAGCTTCGACGTCCCACGTTACACATTCTTTGCAGCACTGCAGACGACGTTGCATGTTGCTTCGGGTAATGTGGGGCTTGCATAGCGCAAACGTACCATGGAAACTCATGTATGTTGTGAGCCTCGGTTCTAAATGTTTTTGTGCATATTCGGGTTCTATTCGATGCCCAGAACCCCACATTTAACGTGTCGGCCGACGAATGGCGTTTTACACATTATCTTACGGTTGTGTTCGGTGAGTGTGTTGTGTGGTCCACTGCTGCTAGAACTTGCAGTTGACTCCCTAGGCTTCCATCTCGTATGGTGACACTGATTGCCTGGCTGGCCGAGTAGTTAGCCTACCCCCTCTCCAACCAACTGGTCGCGGGTTCGAATCCCACTGCGGACGTGGATGTTTGCGATTGTCTTGAGGTGGAAGATGAATTCCATGTCAATTCCGAGCCACTTCAGACTCGCTTATGGAGATCTGAAGTGGCTTGAAAAAGTTCCATCTTTGGTTTCTAGAGCAGGGTTTCCGGACATTGTAAAAATAAATAAAAAACCACAAAAAATATATAAAATTGATAAAAATGGGGAAAAAACTTCATCCCACGTAATACTGCAGGTTTATTAACAGCCTTTAGTCGGTGATAACCACATATAAATAAATAAATAAATAATAAATAAAAAGTGACTGTTGACCTGGGATGGCCCAATTTCTCAACATTTTGCCGAACAGATAAACCTGCAACATGGCATCCTGTCACAACGCCCCCTTTCAAACTCCGTCAGCCCCTTTCTCTCAGCCATTTCGCTCGGCATAGTTGCACTGACTCGGAAGCATCATATTCCTCCACTTTGCAATGCTACACACACACACACACATACACACGTGACTCGTTACATGGCGCCTTGACCGTGTGTGTGTGTGGGGTGGGGGGGTGTTGATTTATTTCCAAGCAGTGTATAGATTGGCAAATTAAAAAAAAATCCATGGAATTGTAAAGGATGTCTTTTATTGACTGTGGAATCCATTGACTTCTAACCATTCGACAGAACAAAGAGTTCTCAAGAGCACTGCTGGTATTTGGTCAGTTGTTATCCCGTAACTAACGGAAAACCCCCTCATTTGCGCCCCCTTTTTCCTTTTCTCTCGTCATTTCTCGTTCTCAGTTTTGTGTCTTCCTTGTGAAAGCGGATTTAGATGAGCTGCCCAAGGAACTTTGAGAAATCGCAGAATTCTCCAAGTTCCTTGGGCTTATCTTTAAATGAAAGGCTTACTTATTAATATTTAAGTGGCTGTTGTAACTGTTAAATGTTGTTATAAATTTAGCCGATGTTGGTCTTGTTATTATTGTTATATGCGATTATTTATTGCTGATTTTCGGTAGTTAATATCACTGTAGTAATTTTCGTTAATTTTTAACGCGTTTAGCCACATCACCAATCTGAAACTGGCAATCTTAAACGAGTTGCATGTTGGCATTAGCATTAACATATTCTGCGTACATAAAAATTACTATTTTCAAAATATGAGAAAACGAATGAAGTAGAGTAAATAAGTGTGAATAAACAGAGGCCAAACAATTCGGCGCAGTACAGGAGGAAAGAGAAATTGGATTTTCTGTATTGGAACTACTGTACGTGAATGCAGGTTCATTACATGGCGCACATTTCAATTAGTCCGAATTTTATCGAACTTGGTATGGAAATGCATAATTAAAATGCCAAACAGAAACATCGCTGTAAAAATCTCATGAATATTAATTTGAAAAACACGCACGCAGAGAAAGTACGATTATTTATATCTCTATTCACTGTGACGAAGAAATCCAAGCCGAAGTGTGCTATAAAATATTTACAGTTTGAATGCAAGAAACGAATCTGATTTTCGATGGTTTCAATGGCACAAGTTCTGTTCGCACTGGTACAGCAGAAAAGGTATTTCAGGTATTAATTAGATCTAATGCAAAAAAATGGCGTGGAAATCGAATGCTAGTATAAAACATAGACAAAAACACTGCTCACGTGTATCACATGATGTTATTAGAAGCGAAAGCTTTTAAAAATCATTTATTCATTTCACGAAAATCGTTACCCCTTTCTTATAGATTGTTGCTAATTTCTTATTTCTGGTCTTTCCACTGAGTGAGTTAAAGATTCTTGACGCTTGCAATATGGAATAGCGGAGAAATATTACTTTTTTATATGAAGTTTCTGAATACAGTGCTGATATCGACGTCAAAAAGATGCGTAGGCTTCATATGCATAACTGTATGATTGTGCGATACAAAAAAGGGTTACTCCAGAGTTAGAATGATTCGAATTATAATGACATGATTATGTTGATTCGATTTCGATCTGAGCAATCTGTAATTTATGCGTCTTAATTTATTAATAATAGATATAATTTTTCCATTTCAAATAATGGTCGACCTGTATTCGCAGATGACATGTCCATGTGTATGCTCAGCTGTTGGCAGAGAACCAGGATGAACAGCGAAATGACAGCTACTGAAAAGCCATAGACCCATCTTGAACAAAATTTCAGATCGCCCCATTAGCAGAATAACGAACGAAGAATCTTATGAACATAAAGCCAAGCGAAATACGTGTAAATTATAACTATGCAAATAGTGATCAAGAAAAGAAAGAAAGTAGTAAATGTAGCAATCAACAGTAAATATAAACGTCTTGAATAGCAGGCAGTATCAAGTGGAGTGATGAGGGCAAGATCAGAACAGGAAATTTATCGAATGACTAAAGAGGCACCAGCAAGGAAGACAAACGAAAAGCTAATTCTTAATGGGAATCAAGAAGCGGTGTAGCAAATGAATACCAAAATGGATGCCATGGTTTGGGTAAATTACATATGGAATTTGAAAAGAGAATGACAGAGTGGTGTGGAGTTAAGTGAATAAATTTAAGATCGCAGCAATGGCAGAATCACATCAAAACTGAAGATAATAGAAGGAATCTGACATTGTTAGCATGCAAGAATATGAGAGCAGAGTTAAGTTCAGGAGGTCTGGTGATTTCAACCGAATGGGAGAAGAAGATTAGCAAAACAGGCGTTTATCGCCTGTTTTGCTAATCTTCTTCTAATCTTGTGGAGTTTTTACTTGCTATCCTGATAGCAAGTAAAAACTCCACAAGGAAAACCCCACAATTAAATCAAACATAATCAAGTGTAAATTAAGTAAACACTGACGGATCATGATGTCAATAATTGTCAAAAAAAGATATTTTAATTGTTATTTCTGCGCTTACTCCTAAAACTGCTGGTCATGAAGTAATCCATTTTGGAATGTCACCCATTTCTTAAAATTCAGAGAAACTCTTTCGGTTCTTATTTCATTAGCAAGCATCCCGTTTTCCTTTAATCCAATTACTTTATTTCACTCCAAATTCACAGAAAACTGCTTTTAAGAGGAAATCTATCTTCACATATGTTCAGTGAAATATGCAGCATCCACCATCCTCAGTAATTCTAATATCTTTATACTTTCTTCGTTTTCCTCAACCGCATTCATGTGTACACATTCTTTGTGGTGGGACCTGAATAAAAAGAAAGAGAAATAACCGAACTTCGTCTGATTTCTTCAGTAGTTTGGCAACATACACACGCGCGAATGTCCACTTATCTTTTTGTGTGTTTTCTCGGAACGCGATGCTTGCGTATCCATCACAACTTTCGAGAGCAAATTCTCTTCTTTAATCGAACTGATTCACGAAACGATTCACAACTAATCTTGAAGATGCCTCTTTAGTGTAATAAACCAAAAGATCAACCATTCTTCTGCCTTAGCACTTTTTTGAAAAAAAAATTATGATGACTTATTGAAAAGGTTCAGATGAGTATGAGAGAATAATGCTTTATTATATTTAAGTTTAAAATATTAAAAAGCAGCAGTGGTTAAAATATGCTGAATATTCTTGCTACTGTTTAAATACCCTGTTTTCGATGTTATGACCAAACTGTCAGGTTGACAACTAAGAAAATAATTCTTTACTGATTTTTACTGAAAACTAGTTCCACAGCTGGAGCGAATATCTTCTCTTGTCAGTTGCTGAGCCTCCATAGCCCAGTGGTATAGACGAAGCCCTTTGGTCGGAAAGACATGGGTTCGATTCCCGTCAGTGACCTGAGGAACCTTCACCTGGTCTCCTTCGACTAAAGGTGAGTTAGCAGGTGTTATACGGAGGTACGGGGAGGGATTCACCGAGGAGCTTTGGTTTTGCGTCCTCCAGAAAAGGCAAACCAGCCTGTGACCACACGCATCTACAAACATAGGACAGCTGGAGGCACCGGGCCAACCACCTTATCCTCGAGATGGTTGTGAAGTCCACAGTTGTTCATGAAAAGCTTAAGACCAGACAAGATAGGGAAGTCGCTAGGAAGTCACCAAAGTTCTTCATTTGTTTCAAAACAAACTAAATTATCTTAATTAAGAACAAAAATTACTGTAGTTTCGATCATATCATTTACCTACCACGATTGCTACAAGCAAACTGTTGAATTGTCTACTGTTCAACAGATGGCGCCAGTGAAAGGGTGCTATGATATTATGGCTATATAGTTGCTTTGTCAGGCAAATAGTTTATCACGAAATTAAATTTTCACGTGCTTAGATTGCATCCTATTGTGTTGAAGATTACTAAACTCCATTAAAGTCGCTTAAGAACTGAGCGTGTGCTGCTCATGGTTGTTACTCGTGGGTTCACCTTAATTGGACTGCTTGCAACGAACGATTCCCCCACTCCTCCTTCCTCCAGACAATTCCCAACAGCTAAATGACGCATCAGCACGAAACGCCTCGTTTTAAGGTTTCTTAAAGACGGCTTTGTTGCCATACGAACGACCGAAATGATCTCAGTGCACGTAGTCTTCTCGTGCTAGCAGATACCCACCTTCGCATAGAAAGGCGGAGGAAGCCAATGCACACACATCAGCCAAAATGGGGCATAAAAACTAAACACAGTAAAAAGGAAGGTATAAGTTACATAAATCAAAATATGCGGGGGGTCGCATTTCGAACAGAATTTTGAATGCAAATTAGAGAACTTTGGATGGGAGAAGTTTTCTCAATGCAAATATGATGCATTTATACAACTCCCCCCCCCCCCTCCTAACAAATAAACACGAAATTACGGCCATTCCCTTTTGGGCCGTATATGCGCCATAAACTCTCGCATAAATTTGCGGCCACGATGGCTCACAAGCAACATCTGGAAGCCTCTTTCGTAATCCCGCTTCGCCTGTTTAAGCTTCAACTTTTTCTCCAAAATTATGGACTTGATATTCCACTGAATTCGTATCGCGCAGGAAAAAATGTCCCAAAGTTAATGATTTTTGTTTCCCCCCCTGTTTTCTTTCACAAATGTCTTATTTTCCTTCGAACACAGGACTAACTTGATGATGTTCATTATTTCGTTAATAGCGTCTGACATCGAACGTGCGTGCAGGTTGCGCCATCTTTTAAGATAATTGTTCTTAGCGTACTTAAATAGCGCACGCTCGTTGCAGTCATTTTAAGAGCGCGTCTCGTTTTCATTTTAGTGTGAATAACTCATGAGCTGAGAGGGAGCCTGTGAGTGGCTTATTTGCACTTTCCGGGTGGGTGGGGAAGAGTGGGGCTTTCTTTCGCCCGTTTGTTGACGTTTTCGAAAAGGTTTCACTAGCTTTTGTGTGTTTGCAGCTGTTATTTCGCGAGGAAGATTAAATTGGTTTCTCGGTACAACCAGGTGGTGAAACAAAACAAAAAATGAGCAACAAACTGGGGGAGCATTCAGAGTAATCCGTATGTGCAGGATAAACGAACAGATAAGCGATTCATTCCCTTTTGTTATGTTCGACTGACTTACTTGGCTTGGTGAGCACCCCCACTGTGCATGCGTGTGCAGCAATTCGCTCTTAAAGCATTTTAGCCCAAGTGATGAGGATTGCGAGAATCCTATTAAAGTGAAAACCGAAAGAGATCGAATGGCGATATTCTGTAGCGGAAAAATATTCTATTTATTATCAGTGTAAGTTATACTTGACAAGAATTATGTTCTTGTATTAATCCTGTATCCACTCGTATGCGTGACGTAATTTCCCGACCAATCTATTTGTATACCGAAGGGCTTCAGTTCGCATCAGTTGCTTTAGTATCTCGTCATGCGAATTCATTATGGAAGGGTCATTACCCAGAGTGGTTTCGACATTTGTTAAGGTCACGTTACTGGGAGCCAGACTCATGAATGGGTCTGTCCTGTATAGATTCAACCTTGGTGTTTCCTGGACACTGAAGTCTCATCAGCTCTCGTTGATGAGACTTCAATAAAGATGGAAAGTAGTCTGAGTAGTGATCCTTCCCATAATGCATCGTAATGTACACGTCCGAAGGGAATGGGCATTGAATTATGGGCTACTGATGCAAGGGATGTGAGGTCATCAGCCTCTATGTACCACCAGCCTAATCTTGAAGATGCTTCACGTGCAAACTTTGTTTGCTTACACTTGGATAAAGCAATAGGAAAGAATATTATTTCTTCGCAAGATTAATTTAAAAAATGTATTTTTTTCTCCAATTCCCTATCTACGCACTGAACTGACAGCGCAGTACTTCGTGTACTCTAACGCTACACTAAGGGCTTTTTTTTTAACGGTCTTTTTAATTTTAGTTCTTCTAATTGGTTATCTGTTCGTAAAGCATTTGTACAAATCCCTTGCATCATTTTGATGAGGACGATTTGAAATAAGTTCAGATCGATATTATAATAAACGTTTTGACAAAGGTAAAAGGTGAGGAGTTGCTTTTGCTGATTCTTTGATACGAATAACAATTGAAAAAAAAAGAAATCTGGGACGATGTAGAATATGCAGTCCATCTGAAAAAAAAAGGGAAGAAATGAAATATACGACCGCTTGAGCATAGATAGCGAATGAATAAGAGCTGCACGTTATTGGAATCTAAAATTACAATCACATAACTATAAAACGATCATCTGCACTGTTTGTACATTGTGAATTTTACTTATAATATTGGGAGCCATTTAAAACAATTGCAATAAACAACACACACCTTGAATGTGTTTTTGTAAGGCACAAACTATAATTTACATTCTGGCATATTTATAAACTGCTTATTCGATTTGAAAACATTTTTCTGTATTTAAAGGCTTTTATTTAAAATTTATTTAACACCGAGCTTCCGTAGGTCATTCGATGAAGCCCTTTGTTTAGAAAAATCTGGGTTCGAATCCCATCTAGGCGTGAGGAACAATTTACCAGCGATTTTTTTCCGAAAATTCGGATTTTTCGTCACATAAAGCAGGCGAACCAGACACGTGAACACACACACACACACACACACACACACACAATGTTCAGACATATAATACTGTTGGAGAAGGAATGCAACGAGAAACCCTCATTTTCGGTAATAATTCCTTAATAATATAATAACATTGCAATACCGCCAACCATTCGGTGAGAGAATACATAACACACACACACACTTCAGCCACGTACTCTTTCCTCATCTTCACTTGAGACCACAATTGGAAATTCATCCTGCACGTGCCCTGAAAAAGAATTAACACCTCTACAAGCAAAGCATCCTTGGATACAGCAACCTATTATATAAGGGAAAAAATTACAATCACATACTCTTCAGTTGCTTTAATTATTTACGAGAGTCCTCTTGTTACCATAGCAACATGAAATTAATGATGTTGCTGTTGGGAAGAGAAGTGTTCTGGTATGTCGGCATTACGAATGATACTCTCAGCAGTTTGATTAAAAGTTGATTTACACGTTGCTCTTAGCTATCATTGACACGCCTCTTAGGCCGAAATATCAATTCTCTCTCTCTCTCTTTCTCTGTTTCCAAATCTGTTTCTCCTTTCTGTTCAGCTTGATGAAAACTTTCCTCTTTCGACACCGCTCTACATGACTACCCAGTGCTGAAACTAAACTCTTGAATTACAGGATCGACCAGAATTCTTTACTGAGCAATAGCACCCAAATTGGAGCTGTAAAATCAAATTTTCAGCTACATTTTCCTTGGCAGATGGCAATGGATTCACTTTCCGCATGCCTACTTGCAAGAAGAACGTAATTCGTGGTGTTGTTCTATGGCTGTGCACCCATAATCCCAATTTAAAGAAAATACTTGAATTTTAGGTATCTCAAGAATACAACAAGAAAAGTGACTCCACCCGAATCATTCATTGCACTTTGAAAAATTCCCTTCTTCATTCATGATAATTGGTGATTATCAAATTAATCCATCTTAGTCGTTCTTTTTCTATGCAGTTTGAGGAGTTAACTCGATGCCTTCCTTTGCGATAATGCCTAATCGGCTATTACTGAGCAAGTTAGAATTTTGAACTCTTCTCGAAATGCATCGAAGCTATAGGAGCTTGCGATCAACTTGCTTTCCCTGCCTTCCTTCTCATAGTAATCAAGAAGACAACTGGGAGACTCTGACAAAATAATGATAAAAACAAATAAAGTCTCTCGGAGGGCAAAAAAGATTCTCTTCCTATTTTTTCATTATGAAAACATTTTAACGTTGGAGTTTGTGCATCCCAACACCGAGGAATGTCTTTTTATAATTCAAAATTTTAAAACACTGCACTATTTCTTCTAGATGCACAGTCTTTGGTTGTTTGGCTGTGATATCATTTCTATGGTATCCTTCTTCTTTGCAGATTTTACAGTAGGAGAATATATTCAGTGAGTACTTGCATCGACCAGCGTGCGCAGCTCTGATCTCATGATGAATATGATATGATGAATGCAGGAGGAATTTCAACGGGTTTCAACGTTTAGTTAATCTTCTGAAGAAAGAAAAGGACAAACGAAATTCGAGAAAATTATTGCAGATGTCTACGATACTCGGCAAATCACTGCAATTCTCCTCTACCCTCCTCCGAAGGGGGCGAAACGAGAAAGAAAATAGGAAAATAATTCGGAAATGGCTCACTATTTACGAAATGTCCGGCAGTAACCAAGAAAAGCACTTCACTGAACATGATGAGCATCTAATTGATGTGGTTACCATGGCAATATCCCACTTAGGGAAATTAGAAGTGAAAAGAAATGTTTCTGATATTCCGTTGCAGTTTTTTGAGCCACTTTTGACGTTTGGCGCCTTTCCTTTTGCAACTGGAACTGAAATCAAGTGCTGAGGTGGAAAATGTGCACACACACACACACACACACAGTGCACCCTCTCAAATAAGTTGTATTTTTCAAGAAACGATTAAAACCGCGTAGAGCTGTATTTAAACGCATGCGCTTACGAGTGGGTTGTACAATTTCGGGTAATTTTGTTGGAATAGCTTTCTAATTCTATCATCTCATTTGCACATTAAGGTTCACGGAAATTCATCGTAGGGAAAATTCATCGCGGGGACAATTTACCGCGAGGAAAATTCATCGCGCGAATTATTCATCGCTGAAAAAATTCGTTGAAAATGTTATTCACTAGAAAACTGAAATGAATTGAATTGCATTGGTACCGATATATAAAAAGTAAATGCAAGATAAATTTCACAAAATAGAATTTTATTATGTATCTATGTATTAGTCCGCGCAGTTAGCCGAGTGGCTGGATGCTTCACAACCATATGCCTGGGAAAGGAGTGTCCTGAGTTCGATTCCCATCGCTGACGTGAGGAGTATACGATCTTTCTCAGACATATCCAAGTTAGTCAGTCTTGGGCGAGGACCGCAGGGTTTTTCTCCCCAGTATACGTGGGGTTTTTCTTCCCGCAAGCAAACAGCAAACTGGCCCTGAGAAGATAATGATTCTACACACATAGGATGCACTGGGAGACATGGGCCAACCACCTTATCCTCGTATAGCGGTTGCGGTTATAATTTTCTAATTATTAATATTCCATCAAACTAAGAAAGGATATTTATACCATTTTAAGACGAAACAGAAATTAGGAAACTCGCCAATCAATAAAATATTACTTTCACTGTATAAGAATAAAAATATTATGAAAATCTAAATGAATAATACATAGATCTTTCGCTCTTTTACCTTTACGGTGTCGAGGCTTTCTATTCGTTATAACCGCAACCGTTATAGGAGGATAAGGTGGTTGTCCTTATTCCTCCCAGCGCTTCTATTTGTTTAGAAGCGTTACGTTCTCAAGGCCAGTTTGTCTGCTTGCGGGAGGAAAAATCCCACCTAAACACCCAAGACCTGCTAACTTGGCTATGTCTGAGAAAGATCCCAAGCTTCTCATGCCAGCGACGGGAATCGAACCCAGGACACTCCTTTCCCAGGTATATGGTTGTGCAGCAACCAGCCACTCGGCTAAATTGAATTGTCCCGGGATGAGTTGTCCAGACACAACACATGGATGAGTCCCTAAGTTTGCGAACAAAACGCAACTTTTTGTTTTCCATGTGCGAATACAATGACGTCAGGATGTTACAACACGAATTAGGATTTTACGACTGCGCATTCTCGAAGAATGGTCGTTATTTCGTTAAGACTTTAAGTGTCAGTTTCACTTTTAGGGAAGCAGAGAAAGAAAAAACAATGCAATGCACACATGTTGCCCTGTTTTTGACAAGAGTTTCACTTTTAAAATGATGATAAACAGCGAAATTCTATTTGCAGGATGAAGAGCGCAACTGAAACGATGTCGCTCAGTTTTTATTTTAAAAATAATAAAAGAATACTCGACGATCTCAGCATGAAGGTTGTAATGAAGAAACGCGTTTTCTTGGATATGGGGAGCGTCTGATTTTCACTGAATGCGAAAAGATAAACAAAGAAGTTATGAAGTATACGTTAAAAGTGAGTGCTATCTGAGTAATCTCATAATGCAATTGAAGATGAGAAAATCTTACCCAAACCAAGATAACGAGCCAGCTTGCCTTCAAAGAACTCGTTAAGCAAACGCGGAATTGCTGTAAGAGAAACATCCGCCAATTAGGGAAGCAAGTTGGAAATATTTCTCCGCGCCCCGTTTTTCATTTTAAGAAAGCGTTTCCAGTTTCTACAGTGCGGTTTGTGTGTGTGTGTGTTGGGGGGGATTCTGCTAGGTTTGTTGATAGCGCAAAAGGCCTTCAGTGAAATAAGTAATTACGGTAATTATTTTTGCTCTTAATCCACAAGCCCAGGTGAATGACAGCGCCCTCTACACGTCACCTCATTCAATTGTCGGTTGTTCATATTCCGTGACGACTGGGCGTAAGAGATTCAGGGTCATATATTAAGGGAGAATTTTGCTGCCATCGGAGACGGCAATGAAAAATGCCCGTCCCTTTCTCTCTGCGCTCATCCCGAGAACAAAAAGCATTCGTCACACTCGTCGCCTTGCCAATAATTATTCTTCCTTCTACGAGGAGCATCGACGCTAGAACGTGCCGCTGTGTGTATTTTTGATCGGTTCTCACGCTCGGAAGCGTCGGGCGCATTGGGGACGAGCCGCGATATTGACCTTTGAAAATGAATTGTGTGAAGGATCTGTCGAACATCTTGTTCTGGCATCGAAGTGATCCCGTAGCAACCAAGGCGAAGCTCTGAAGGCCCCAACCGAGTCTGCTCAGTTTGTCATCTTTGCTCGCCAATGTCGACCACGACCATCGATCTCCGAGAAGATTATCAAAAAATCTCAAACTGAGCAGCAAAAGTCCAAACAGAATTGCATTGGGATTCTTCGATTTTCTGAAATTTCACAGCCTGCTTTGGAAAAGTACAGAAAAATCTGGTCGTAAATGGATTCATTCTTGAATACTTTGTTCGTCTAGTTGGATAGTACTTCTCCAGCCAAATACCCAATGGAATAATTATTTATGAATGTAAATAGATAGTAGACTACTTTCATTGGAGTGTGTGTGTGTGTGTGTGTGTGTGTGTGTGTGACCATCACTCTGCTCAATGGAGGCCTGAAATAACTAGAACGAGTTCGGTGTTTGGTTTCTGTAGAACAGAAGAGTTTTCTGCTTGTCCAATGCTTAGCCCCCTCGCTCTAAAATATCGGATAATTTTAATAATTTCCGTGAGCTGAATTCCTATAAAATATGCAAAGTAATACTAGAAGAACGAAGTTCTAAAAATTCACTAGTATGGTAAATATATTTTTTATTTAATACCCATGCAGAAGGTTTTAAACCTTTTGTGCATTTATTAGCGAGGGTGGGTTAGCACTGCGATAATCCCATTCCAAGGGAAAACACAGAATATTTCGAAGTCAGTTTAGGGTATAAATAAGCGGATAACGCGTCCCACTTTCTCAGCGATGAATTCATGTATCAAGTAAGACCTTCACACACACACACACATCAAAGAGAACAGCCTAAGGCTCGAACCCACTGTTTTGTTTGTTGATTGTCTGATTGTTTGCTGTCGAATGTGTACGCCATTATCTCTGGCAAGCATGGCAAAGCAGATTTCACGAAGTGATAAAGAATAACCACTAATAAATAATTTAAGTTAATATTGATCGAGACTGACTAGTAATAGTCATCATTTTATGAAAACATACGAGGGCGTGCTGAAAAGTTATTATAATCACCATTAAGGAATTGGCGTCTCTGACATGTCTTCTTACATATCCTAAAAGAAAAAGGATAAGTTATTACATTTTGAAAACATGGGTGTTAAACGGTTTTAAGAGATGTTCTTTCTTGTGGTTAAATCAATTGCTTTAATATTATTTTTGTTTTAGCTGTTTATCAGGACTTTTCAGCCCAAACCGCCGTTCGTGAGAACCAGGATATGCATAAGAAATGTTCAGGATGTGATAGATATGGTGAATTCTATGGAGTCATTCACTGTGGTGCAAAATGCATCGTCAACAAAGAAATCATTAGAACAGTAATAATGAACTATTTAAGGATGTGTACAGAGCTGAATTCGATTGTAGAACTGTATGATATCCTACCCAGTTATAGCAGCACAGAAAAAAAAATTAACAAAATGGTTCTGTTTCGACTTTATTTACAACCTGGGATAAGGGTGATGACTTAAAGAACAAAAGATACGTTTTTCGAAGAAATGAATTATTACAGGTGAAGAACTGCATTCGATATGGAAAATGTTGGCGTGCTGAATGTTTCTGTTTCCAGACGGGAACGAGAACGTTCACAGGACCCATCAAACTCATGTGATAGCGATGCAAACGGAAATCCGTAAAAGCGATCGCCTGTTAACCTTATGCCTGTGTGCTATTTGTAGTCGCGAGCAAAGGCTCCGCGGCCATTATATTCAATGCGGTTGTTCCTCTGGTCAGTTTGTCAGTCTGGCGTGTAACAAAATCTGATTTTCCAGCAGGGAAATTCTTCCACCTCCATTGGAGACCGGTTAACACCTTCGGATGGAAAACTCTTAAAAATGTTATTCGCGAACGAGGCGGGATTCGAACCACGTTTTTCCATCCGAGGGGCATCATTTAGGAACGATGGCACGCTGTGACTCAAGGTGGTGTGCTTAAAATGCTCCAAATGGAAGAACCAAACGTAGTAATCGGTATAATCGGAACAGAATATTTGTTTTTGTATCAGCGGTCAGCACTTTCCTGGTTATTTACAGAGCTACTTAAGATTCGCAAAGTATTTTAAACCGCTACTTCTTCGTTATATGAATGCTGGAAGTATCATGGAATCGATAAATATCATGAATGTGAGCTAATAGTCAAAAGATATAACGCAGGTTTAAATAGATCTGACAGACACATGATGTCGGTACGATATTCCGGAATTAATCTGGGTATGGAACTTCCGGAACAGTGCTATGCTATTACTGTTTAGTAAAAATACTCTCTAGAGTATTTCCCCTTAATGAGGATTCTAATCCCAAGGTTTAGTATGAAAGTTAATAATTCCGCCTAAAGGGAACATTTACAGGTGGTGCTTATAATTTTTAAGGGCAGCTTTTCAAATAGATCAAAGGGAACACCAGAAATAAATATATTATAAAGGGAAACGAATTCCAGTTGATCGGCAATTGTTGGATGGATATTTGACTAGTGTTGTTTGATTAGGTGGTTAGTGGGGTTTTTCTTTATTTATTAGATGCCCTTTATTTGCAGAAATGTGGAAATATGCCAAAAGCAAGGACTGAACTTAATTCGGAATCTATTGAGGAATCTTTTGATGCGATTATCCGTTATTGATTGCCTGTTAGTGGGAAAGGAAGCAGTCGTAAGCTATGATCACAATTGCATTTTCTAACATGTGTTAGTAAACTGGAAGAGTTAAAGGAATAAGTAAGGAGTTTAATTTTTCCCAAGGGAAATTACGAGGATCTGAGGAAAAACACGTCAGAAAAATAAACTGAATAAAGATACTGAGGAGTCTGAATACGCAGTTTAAATTTACAGCATTGTAGGAACTTGTACATACTCGCATTTTAGCAATAAAATTGTTCTAGAAACAAAAGGAATAAACAAACAGAATTAATCAACTCAAAGGTTTTTAAAGTGAACAGTTTTTCTCACCTACAGACTCCTGGAAGATGTGATTTCTCTGTTATGGCAATCGTAAAGACGGCTGTAATGGGCCAATAATTTTTCGCTAAACGTTTGTGAGGAATTCTAAGGTATTAACGTATGATGTATTGAGTATGCATGTAGCTTCGGAGAATCTTCTCTTCCTGAGGAGTGGTGTTACGATTCCCTGTAAACAAGGGATGTCTGAGCAAGATGTGTTGTTCATGTGGTGCCAGTGATAACCTCCCATTAATTCAGCTTGCATTTCCTGCAATACGAGTACAGTAATGATGATGATGCAGTAATTGCGAATTGTTTACGCTTTGAG